>NC_138160.1:112277574-112877574 GCF_964165515.1 Mesoplodon bidens
CTGCAGTCCCTGGGGTGACCCATGTAGGGGTGGATCTGCTGCAGCCACAGCAGCCACTGAAGGATTATCTAAGGAGCCTGAGAGCCAAGATACACCCTGGGGGATTCTTCATTCGACAAACAGTTATTGAGCACCTATTGTGTGCCTCAAGAGGCAACCTGAAAGAGGCGTCAGGCATGAGTCGGTGTAGGGCTGCGTCCAGCCCAGAGGGCAGGACTGCCAGTGGCCACCAGGGAGCATCACCACGCTCAGAAGGACCCGAGGCTGGCAGAGAAGCCAGGTTGGCTATGTTGCTGTTTATCTGAGCTGCTTCCATGACAACCAGGAGATAAATACCTGAGGTCAAGCAAATCCTGGAGCAAGATTAGGGTGTCTGGACAGGGTGGGGCCTGTACTGTGATTTGGAGACCCTTAAGTGACCAGAATCTTCTGGGTGGCCTATTCAGTATGTTTAATTAGTTTGTTAATTAATTAATGTCCCACTGTATTCCAGCAAGGATTCAAAGTTGACTCCATTTAGCAGCTATCTTAGAGGGAAGAAAAGTATCCTAAGCTTGCTCTGAGTCAAATGTTGGGGTTTAGACCCCACGTGGGTCATTTACCAGCTCAGCTCCATGCTCCCAGGGCTGGCTCCTTGGAAAGCATGGCCTTTGCTGCCAAAGCTGGTTTGCAGCATTTCTGCGATCACCTCCTGGTTCCTTTGCAACAAGTGGCCCCAACGTCTTCCTGCCTTGAGGCACACCACATGACTTAAGAGAAGCAAATCTGACCTCAATTACCAGGTGCAAATATCAGTCACTGGGAGTAACCAGGAGGCCAGTGTCCCTGGTCGTTTCAGCCTCTGGCGTTAAACATTAAGAGTGCACTGTTCAGAGTGTGATAAAGGCTGTCTCTCACAGTTTATGATTTCCAGTAAACCAAAGCCCTTCAAGGAAGGGCCAGGGACAGGTGAGAGACTCCAGTCCTGGCCCTCCACTGAGCTGGCAGAGCAATTTCTGCAGGAGCAGAGGCCACAGCTTCTCAAGGCTGTTCTAAAGCAGAGCCAGAGAACCACGCTGCCAAGCCACGTGAGGCAGGGCCAGCTTCTGCACCCAGCCAGGCAGCTACGTGTACTCTCAAGGTGGCGATATGCAAAAGGAAGATTTCTGTTCTCAGTGTGCTGGCCACTGCACTTGCTTCCTGATGGGTGCCAAGGCAGCTAGTAGCCCTGAGCACATTCCTCTGTCAGTCTGGGCAATGGGCATCTGGAGCTGCTCTCACAGAAAGCTGGAGGAGCATTTCCAGCATCTGGAGGCTGCAGATACGTGGGCCAAGATTCCTCAGCATCTGGTCACAAGGAAGCTGTAGGTAGGCAACATACCCCACCTTGGCCTAGGAAGGGAACTGAGGTCCCCCTCTCACCCTCCAATGCCATGAGGGAGACCCTTCTCAGTTTCTCTGGAGCGCCTAATCCAAGAGCAAAGAGAGAAGGCAAACATCAAACTAAATCAGAATGCAGTTAACAGTAGCATGCATTCATTTAACAAACATTTAATGAACACTCCACTGTATAGCACACACTTCGTCAGATGCTGGGCATACAACTGTCGACAAGGTTCCTGCTCACATGGAGCTTACGATCTAGTGCTGGAGATAGAAAATAATTAAACAAACACATAAATAAAATGACAACACAGTGAGTGCTGTGTAGCAAATTAAAATAACTGATGTGTAATCAAGCGACTGAATGACTACTTTGGATCAGGTGGTCAGAGAGCCCCTGAGGAAGTGGCATTTAAGAGGATTCCTGAAAAAGAAGAAGACCGAGGAAAGAGCAGGTAAGCAGTCATAAGGTTACCAGTCCTGACTGCTATTGGAGCAAGAGAGCCAGGGTGACAAGAGGAGAGGAAGAATGTTCTAGAACATATGTTCTTGATGAACATATGTTCATCAAGTTTGGTTAACTTGATGCTTTGGGATTTGTGACACTTCTTTTCTATTTTCTGAATTATTCCCTAAACATTCATTCAGTAAAACTTTATTGAGTGTCCTTTGTGTGCCAGGCACTCTGCTGAATTGTGTAAAATCAACATGAATATGTCAAGGTCCCTCAAGAGGTTTTCAGTCTGTTGGGAGAGTTAGGCCAGGAAACCAAGACTGTGGTATGTGCTGTGGTGAGACAATCAAAGAGGGTTAGTGGGAGCATACAGAGGGCTTCCCAATCCCTTTGGGTGTTGAGGGGAGGAGACAAGTTCAGTAAGGCTCCCTGAAGGCAATGACACCTGAGGGGTCTTAGAGGATGAGGTGAAGTTAGCCAGGTGAAGAATACAGAGTGTATGTTCCAGGTGGAGAGAGTGGCTTGTGCAAAGGCCTGGAGGGGAAGAGTCAGCGCATGTGAGAAGGATGCTGGAGCGGAACAGATAGCCAAGAATGCTCTGCTCTAGAGCCTATACCAGACACTCAAGAATAGCTTGTAGAGTTAAGACAGATTCCTAAGGAGCCAAGTCAGCAACAGGCAAAGGCTTAAGGAAAGGATGCTGGGGTTCATGAGCTCAGACCACTCTCTGGGCCTCCCTACCCACCAAGAGTCATCCCATGGGAGGACTAGCTCACTCCAGTCAGACATTTCCCAAATCAGAATATAAGATTCACCTGAAGCAGGCACACTGATGGGAGCATGTAAGTATTTGAACATCCACGTGACCAAATTTAACTACTTGGTTTTTGGAGGAAAGGGGACACTGAGATAAAACCTATTAATGGATGTTTAGTGGCCGGTTTTCACGCTTGGTTTGTGACACTCCAAGCAAAGGAGCAGAGGTTTTTTTTAGTTCTGAAACTGCTGATTCAGTTTGCATGAGGATATTACTTTTTAAGGAACTTTCAAAAACACCTAAAATTTAATTGTAGCCATAGTTGAGTTAGAGAATCCCTGGGTGCAGAATTTTCTCCACCTTCCAGTGTTTATAGAATCTGACATCACTTGGGGTTGGAGGGAGACTGTGGGGAGTAAGGCTAGGAGCCACTCAGCAGGTGGAAGGGCCTTACCCTGGGACTCTATCTGTGGACAGCTGTATGGAGGTTGTTATTAAGACTGTCAGCTTCTGAATGTCCTTTTTTTTTTTTTTTTTTTTTTTTTTTTTTGCGGTACGTGGGCCTCTCACTGTTGTGGCCTCTCCCGTTGCGGAGCACAGGCTCCGGATGCGCAGGCTCAGCGGCCATGGCTCACGGGCCCAGCTGCTCCGCGGCATATGGGATCCTCCCGGACCGGGGCACGAACCCGTATCCCCTGCATCGGCAGGCGGACTCTCAACCACTGCGCCACCAGGGAGGCCCTGAATGTCCTTTTGATGGCTTGTCTGGCCAGCCCTTCAAGATCTTAGCAGGAGAAGCCTGTAAGAAGGCTGCTTTACATTTATTTATTAGTAAAGTTGACCCTTTAAAAAAGTTTTACATTTGTATTTCTTTTGAGAATTCTGTTCACATGTATGTTAGAAATTGCTAGTTGTTTCCAATATCCATTCCCCCCTCCTTCTTAGTAACAAACCCAATTTTTAGCTGAGCCCTTTGCCACCCAACTGAAAGGCTATGTTTCCCAGGCTCCCTTGCAGCTAGGTATGGCCATGTGACTGATCTCTGGCCAATGAGATGTAATCGTCATGTGGCACTTATAATAAGTCTTCTTAAAAGGAGAGGGGGGTGCCCTTCTATCCACCCTCCCTTTCTCCATCCTACTTCCTTAAATGAGGGCACGATGACTAGAGCTCTAGCAACCAACATGGACCATGAGAGCTGTGCCCTATGGATGGGGCAGAATGAGCTGGAAGAAACCTAAGTCTCTAATGACTCCTGGAGTTACTATACCAACCCTGAACTTTTTTTTTTTTTTTTGCAGTACGTGGGCCTCTCACTGTTGTGGCCTCTCCCGCTGCGGAGCACAGGCTCCGGACACGCAGGCCCAGCGGCCATGGCTCACGGGCCCAGCCGCTCCGTGGCACACGGGATCCTCCCGGACTAGGGCATGAACCCGCATCCCCTGCATCGGCAGGCAGACTCCCAACCACTGCGCCACCAGGGAAGCCCTGTGAACTTTTTTTTCTTTTTTTTTTAATGTGTGAGAGAGAAATAAAATTCCATCTTGTTTAAGCCACTGTTGTTTTCCATTATATGTAATTGAACCAAATTGTAATTAATACAAAATGCTCTGTTTTCTTCTGAACCATTTTTTTCATTACTGATCTGTGTTTTGTTTTGTTTTTTTTGAAGGATATTTCCTCTCTGTAAATATTGTGAATATTTTTCCAGTTTTTGCTTGCCTTTTGATTTTGCTTGTGAGTTCTGTTTTTAAAGAATAGATGTTTATTTTTAATGTTGTAATATTGATAGACTTTTAAAATCCTATTTGCTTTTGTATTTAAAATCCTTCTCCATTCAGATCAGATAACATTCACCAGTGTTTTTTCTAGTTTTCTTTTGTTGTTGTTGTTAACAGTTTCCCTGTTTATATTTAGCATTTTCGTCCATTGGTGAGTGCTGTTGGTGAGTTTTGACTCTTTCTTAGGTCATAAGTTTCTAGCCCCAGCTACTCTCCTAGCTGTAGGACAGGAGCCAGCATCACTTCTCGTTTACACCACCTGGCCTGGCCTGAGCCTGCACACTCAGGCCAGCACACTCAGCACACATCCCGTCTCCGTCTCCTTCCCCCACTCACCCCTCCTCTGTGGGTCATCTACCCACTACCCAGGATAGCACTCTGGGCTTCTTCTGGAACTTCTGTCTTTGCCACCCTGTGTTCAGCTCTATTCCAGATCATCTCTAATTCCTGTTTACTTAGACCAGGCCATTGACAGACATCCCAAATATCCTAGGAGCTTTTTGTTATTTTTTTTCTCTGAATAGGAAATATGAAGAATTTTTATGTATTTTTTCCAGGTGGACATAGAGCTTTTTAAATTAAAATCTTGTTTTCTTTTAAGAGGAATGAACTATGTTTATCACCTTAAAAATTGGTAAGTACAGAAAAACACCAAACTAAATAAAAATAAAAGCCTGAATCTCTCTATTACTAGTACTTTGTAAAAACATAAAAAGTAGGGCTTCCCTGGTGGCGCAGTGGTTGAGAGTCCGCCTAACGATGCAGGGGACGCGGGTTTATGCCCCGGTCCGGGAGGATCCCACGTGCTGCGGAGCGGCTGGGCCCATGAGCCATGGCCGCTGAGCCTGCGCGTCCGGAGCCTGTGCTCCGCAATGGGAGAGGTTGCGGCGGTGAGAGGCCTGCATACCGCAAAAAAAAAAAAAATATATATATATATATATATATATATATATAAAGTAAAAGCTCTCCACTCCAAGAAATACCCTTTATCAACAGTTGACATATCTCCTCTAGACTTATTTATATAAGCACATGTAGAAGGTATGTGTATGCACAATTTTGTTTGTGAAAACTGGATCTTGCAGTATATTTGTTCAGCAACTAGCTTTTTACAAACAGCAATATAAGGTGTACATCTTTCTAAGACAGTACAAAGAGACCTGCTACGTTCTTTTTAAAGGCTGCATGGTATTATTCCATTGTGTGGATGTACCATTTTTTATCTTCCTTCCTACAGATGAACATGGAGTTTTCTGATGTCATCCTAATATATATGAGGCTACTATAAACATCCTCATCCTTATACTTTCATGCATTTGTGCTACCGTTTCTATAAGATTTCTAAAATTGGAATTGTTGAGTTAAAGAATATATACATAGGAAATTATAGATGCTGCCAGTTTCTTCTTGTCGAAATCTTGTTCCAATAAATGCACTGTCCTTTTAAATGGTTCTTTTGCCACCATGTCCCCTCCCCACTGGTTCATTCCTTACTCTGTTACTAGATAATGTTTATAAAATTCAGATCTGATCATGGCTTCCCCTGTTTAAAAGATCTCAACGGCTCCTCCTTGCCAACAAGACAGAGCCCAGACACTGAGCATTCATCGAGGCTCCTTCTCAATCAGTTTGGGTCCTCTGGGAAGAGGACACCAAGATGGAATTTGAAGTGCAGGAGATTTACTTGGGGGCTGGGGGGTAATGCCTATGAAAGATAAAAGGAAGGGAGCAAGAATAGATAGGGAGAAGGCAGCCTTCAGAGGGCAATCCAGCAATGGAGGTCTACCTCCTGGGAAAGGAGAGGGGGGAAGGAAGGAGGATTGGGTAGGAAGATCCTCTGACTGTGATACAGCTTTGAGAACATCTCAGTCAGCTCAATGGGAAGCTCCAGCATAAAGGTTGCCCATTAGAGGAGTCCCACTTTGAGCAGAAATGGACAAGCCCTACCACCCCTGCCATAATCTGCCACTGGTTGGGAGCTTCCTAGGAGGCAGTGGGGCCTTGACTTGAATGGTAAGTATAGAAGATGCTGAAGCTGCAGGCTGGTTCTCTGAATGGCCCTTATCCATGGCTATCATAAACCACAGCCTGCCTTTTATTTCCTCTTTCCCTGATCCCAGACCTCATGCTCTGGCGCCACTGGCCTGACTACATGCCATACCCCACATGACCAACTGTTCATACCACCCCTCCCAACCGTAACCTTTGCTCACTCAGTTCTTTCTGCTTGGAATGCCATTCCTTCCCAGCTGTACCCATCAAAATCCTAATATGTTTTTAAAGCCCAACTTTAAATGTCACCCCTCTAGATCACCTTCCCTGATCCCACCATGCAGAATTAATTGTTTCTTGCACCTGTGGTGCTATGTGTAGATTAGTACTTCCCAGGTTGAATTATTCTTAGCTGCTCTTTTCTCAGATTCTTGTCCCTTCAAACTTTAAAACCTAGCACAATGTAGGTACGCAGTAAATGTTGACTGAACTGTTTTCCTGCTCCTCTCAAAACGCCTAGAGGTTGCAGAGCTCCAACTCCTGGAATGGTAGGAAGCACACATTCAGTGGTCAATAAATGTTTGTTCAGTTGTCCAGGACCTCATGTTGGGCGAGGCAAAGTGAGCTGAAGGGTGCTGGGGAGAGGTTGTTTACTGTTCTTAGGGATCACCTAGTTTGGTACCAAGTCAGAGTTTTAACACTAGAGCATGTCTTTCTCTGTTTATATTTTCCTCCATGATTTGGAAAGACCCCAAAGATTTTTTTTTTAAGTCATCATTTTATTGCCTCAACAGATGGGAACTTTTGGGGGGCTTCCCTTTTTCAAACACATTTTTATGTGTTGGGATTTTGCATTTCTTCATCAGTCATTCTCCTTATGGGTGTAAGAAGAGCCATTAAGATACCTGGCATGAGATCTCCAGGTCAGATCCAGTCATTTTCTAACTGGGTGTTTATAGAGTGGAGAGAACTGGGAGGGATAGAAATATTTTTCCTCTTCCTCTTTCCCACGCCCACCAGTTAAAGAACTTCCCTGGGAGGGGACCTGTGGGAAGTGGCCGAGGGTTTCCAGGGTGGGCATAGTAGGGCTGACATCGGGGCTTGGTGGGGATAAAGGTGGGTGGAGAGAACAGAGAGGAAGAACTGCTGACCCAGACTCTTCATCCTCCTTTAGATGTCCCTTGGACCCTGTCCCTCAGCTGAAGGAGGTTAGGGCTGGGGTGGCCACACCCTCCCTTCTCTCCTCAACCTCTCCAAGTTGTTGGGCCCTCAGGAGAAACACTAGGGTTTTCTCATCAAGGCATGAGGGCCCTGTGCCTCTGCCTTCTCTCCCATGGTGTTCAGTGCAAGTGGAAGCAGGGATGTTCTCGGCTGAGGCCTTAACTGCTGGTGCTTGTTTGGCAGTGGTTAGGAATACTTAGAGGCTTTGTGTTATCAAGAAGCCCGCCCAAGGCCGAGGTTCTTATCTCTGTGTCCACAGGCTCATCTTCGTGGGCTGTGAACCCACCCTCTCCCCCCAGGTAGTATTAAATTGTGCATTTGATGGAGGCATAGCTCTCATCAGATTCTTTTTTACCAGAAAAGTCTGTGATCCAAACCACTGCTTTAACCCAAAGAAGAATAGCCTTTCTAATTAAAAAAAAAAAAAAAAAGGGATGTTTTCCTACAAGAGCCGGATTCTAGTTGGATTGCCAACACTGAGTAATGGAGATCCCAGGGTGATTCTAGAAAGAAACCCAGATCATCACCTTCACACTGTGATTGTCCCCCAGGAACTTTGCATTCCCCCGTAATCAGAGTTTGTGGTTTAGGGACCATATGGATTTGGTTGGTACAGATCCAGAGAGCTGAACCCCTGAGAGTTGCACCTCCAAGGAGTTCAACCCAGAGACAGAGCAGACCCTGCAGGTGTGTGGAGGTGGAGAAGGGGACCATGCTGACTCTGGTGGACATGGAATGTCTATGAGAATAGAATATTCCCAGGCTTTTAAATGAATTCCAGCATAGCCATGCTAAAACCCCCTAAAAACCTGAGTTCTGGGCAGATTCTGGTCTCCATTTCAGGGAGACAGTTCTGATGTTATAAAAGCACCGAATTTTAACGAGACGGCCTCTCCAATTTTTACAACCCCTCTACTTTTATTTTTTAAGTCCTGGCCACAATTGTAAATAGGGAACCATATCTGCTGAGACTTCCCAAGAATTACATAAACAGTTCGGATGGTTATCTTTTTTTTTTAAACAACAGTTTCTGAAAACACTGAAGAAAATCCCACTTACTTAACAGTGTGATGCCTGAGCCAGCCCTGGGAGTCCCTGGGAGGCTTGCAGAATCACTTCCTCCTGACTGCTCTGGCTTGGTCTTGAAGCTCACTGATGAAATGGAGGAGGAAGAGCCTGGTGCAGGGGGAGGGAGGAGGAGGCCGCAGATTGTTCCTCCTCAGGGTGGCTGCTGAGAGTGGGGACCCAGGATGCAGCAGACATAGCTTTTCCTGGGGCTTGGCACTCTGGGGAGGGAGCATGTGCTTCAGACACACTCTTCCCATTTGAGGACTGGTATGATTGTAGAAACAGGGTTCCTGGGCCCCTATGTCACAGTGAGAATCTTCTCTTCTTTCTAAGGTCTTAGCAGCCTCAGTGGCCTTGGTTTCTTGAACCTGAGGGGCTGGGCTTCATCTGAGAAATGCCTGTGTCTCTTCTGACACATCCTAGTCACCAACTCCCGTCTCTACTCCAGTAGACTTCGAAAAGCCATATAGACAGACAAACTGACCTTCTGCACCAGTGTGAGTGGCTGAAAGGATAGCAAGAAGGCCTCCTGCTTCAGTGTCATCCTCCCCACCTCAGGTTTCAACTGTACTTCAATTTTGCCACTAGAGAGATGTTTTCAGTTAAGCATTCTCCTTCCCCAGGTGTTATTTTGGAAGTGCAGTTAGCTGAAGATGCATAAGTCGTTTGTGTAAATTAACTTTATCTTTAAATAGAGGGTTTGGTCCAGTGGTTCTTAGCATTTTTGAGGTCACACACCCCTTTCAGAATCTAAGGAAACAGATGGACTCTTTCCTCAGGAAAACGCACAAATATCCAGAATTTTGTATACCATTTGTGGATTTCAAGGGCCCCTTTGACCCTACCCTGGAGTTCTGAGTTCTCACGAGAGGATGGTAAATGGGAAAAGGTAGTGGTTAGGGGTAGGGAAGCAGGACAAACAAGGAACCTGGGTGCTGCTAGAGACCACTTTGTGGTTTTCCCCAAGACCAGTCGTTCGAACATATCAGAAACGAATATCTGTCACCTGGCTGTGGTCACTGCCCTGCCCCAGAGAGAAGATATGCTTCTATGGGTAGTGATGCTGGGGACCCTGTGCACTACATCTCTGAGCTCCCAAGACCATGTGCAGCATATCTCCATGAAGCTGGATAAGGAGAAAACTGCCCCGGGGATGCTGGGGCTGCCTTTCTGCTGGAGGAGGCAGAAGACAGCTTGTGTCTGTCTGGTGGGCCGGGGTCCCCTTGGCAGGGTGGCAGGGGCCACCAGCCGGCCACCACCCCCCAGCAGAAGAGGTGGGGGCTTGGTCACTCTAGACTGCATACTTATCATAACCTTGAGTCTGAGATTTCTTTTATTTCCTTTGGGGAAGTCAATTTTATGAGGCAGCTTGTGATTCCCTGGGTATTGTTCTGTTCAAACTGGGGGAAACATGGGGAAAGTTTTGGACCTAGACTTCATCTGAAAGCCTCACAGGGGATTTTGGAAGTGATGCAGCATAGTGAAACAAGCATAGCGATCATTTGTAGTCCCGTGCTTGTTCTGTGAAGCTCCTTCTGTTTGTGGTGACTCAAGGAGGGGAGAATTTCCCCATCTTGAGCCAGCTGGACAAGTGTCAACACTGCTGTCTTTGCAGACTCTGGCACAAAGGAGGAGAAGCAGGGCCTGGACTAGGGGGAGCCCCCAGGGTTTGGGGAGCTAGGCCCAGGTTAACACACATGAAATGGGGTGGTCCTTCTCTTGAGCCAGTCAGCCAGGGTCCCCCTGTCCCCACACAGCCATCCTCAGACCTGGCACAGCACCCTATCCAAACTGTGCACCAACACCTGCTTGTTGAACCGATCAGAGGAGGCTCACCTCTCACCCACATCACGTCATAGAACAAAGCCTGGGCTTTGCACGTCACACTCAAGTGGGCACACCCTCATGGTCAGACGCAGTCTTTCTCCCACTTACTGCTTTTTATTTTTACTGCATTTTTAAAAGATTTTTTTGATTTTAAAGGCTTTATTGAATTTGTTACAATATTGCTTCTGTTTTTATGTTTTGGTTTTTTGGCCACAAGGCATGTGGGATCTTAGCTTCCCGACCAGGGATCAAACCTGCACCCTCTGCACTGGAAGGCGAAGTCTTAACCACTGGACTGCCAGGGAAGTCCCTGTACTTTTAAATAATTAGGTTTTTAAAAATTATTTCTATGTTCACTGGATTTCTTGACATTAAAATAAAGATTTCTTAAACAAGATACAAAAAGCACTAGTCATAGATGAAAAGATGGAGAAATTGAACTTTCATGGTCTTTTGTTCATCAAAAGATACCATTAAAAGGATGAAAAGGTAAGCCACAGACTGATACTTTCAGTGACATACCCGAGAGAGGACTTGTATCCAGAGTATATGAGGAACTCCTATAGGTCAATAAGAAAAAGGCAGGCAAAATCAGCAAAAGTCTTGAACAAGAACATCTTTAAAGTGGATATCTAAATAGCCAGTAAGCAAATTCAAACTTATAACACTATATATCCATCCCAAAGGACCAAGACCTAAAAGATTGAGAAACCAAATGTTGGCAAATCCTCATATATTGCTGGTAGGAGTGTAAATTTGAGTGTTTGGAAATTTGGAAAACTGTTTAGCAGTATCTACTAAAGCTGAGATTATACCCATTCCATAAACTACCAATTCCACTCCTAAGTATATACTCAAGAGGACTGAGTGCATATATCCACCAATGCTTGTAGTGTTCTTATTCATCATAGACCCAGCGGGAAACAGCCCAAATGCCCATCAACAACAGAATGGATAAATAAATTGTGTCATAGCCATATAATGGAATACACCACAGCAATTTAAAAAAGAACAAACTATGTTGACATATAGCAACACAGATTAATCTCAGACATGTTGAGTAAAAGAAGCTGGACACCAAAAAATTACCTATTATATGAACCTGTTCTCTTGGAGGATAGGACCACACCTTTTATCTCTGAAACTCCAGAGCCCTGCCACATATAGCAGGTGCTCAATAGATGTTTGTTGACAGAGTGAGTGAAGTAAGACGTGGCCTTTACTCCTGAAGGTGTTTTTCAGAGTAATGTTTATGTGTGTGTTAGGGTGAAATCAGTCTGGGAGGCAGTTAGTGAATGCTCACAGCTTGCTGTAAAATGAAGCAGAAAATACACAGTAAATAAAGAAACAGAAATGAATCCCTTTTACCTTAATGGGGATGGGGATGGCAAAAGGGCTGTGGGATTCAGAAAGAGGCATTCACAGGTGCTCCGGGGACAGGAGGGCTTCCTGAGAGGGATAATATTGAGCTGAACTTTGAAAAGTGGTTGAAATGACAACAAGCAGGAAAGGCCTGAGAAGGGCAACACAGGCTTAGGGAATGGCATAACCAGTTGGTTCTCAGACTTTAGTGCATGTCAGAATTATCTGGAGGACCTGTGAAAACACAAGCAGCAGCGCCCCACCCAGAGATTCTGGTTCAGTAGCTCTAGGGTGGGACCTGAGAATTTGCATTTCTCGCAAGTGTTAGGTGATGCCGATGCTGATGCTGCTGGTCTGGGAACCACACTTTGGGACCCACTGGTTTAAGTCAAAGCTGGCTGGTCCAGGCAATTGCATCTCACTTGAGCCACACTGTTAGGTAAGTGAAGTGCAAGACAGATGGGAGGGCGGTGTGGGCAGGTTGAGTGGGCCATGGCCTGGAGGCCTTTGGCTGCTGTCTGAGAAGTTTAGACCTAATCCTATAGACTTAATTTAGGGCCACATGTTTAGACATGTGTAATATCTGGTTTCCAGGATGTCCCACTGTAGGGTCTAGGTACCCTCAGTCTGAGGCTTAAGCCTATACAGATGTGCAGGTGATAAATGCATACTGAGTTTGGCCTTATAGAGACAAGCCCTGCATACAGCACATGTGCAGAGGGCAACACAGTTTACACTGATGGACAAACAAGGATTGAAGAAAGGCACTATTTTAAATATGCAACATCAGAATTATTTGTAGTCATGCAATACATGCTGTGGGGATGGCAGGTGGGAAAAGAACCCGCCCATCTGACCATTCAGACAGAAGCAGCATTTTTACTTTCAATAAAGATATAATTGCTCTGAATATTTCTTTCGCATGGCCCACAGCCCTCCAGATTCCCAAGGACAAGGATGTTACACCACACACCCAGTCTATTTCTATCGCCAGGGAGACACAGAGAGCCAGGAGATTTTCCCCAAATGGTATTTCTTTGGCTAAGGAAGGGAGAGTTAGTCAGCTGGGTGGGATTTGGGGAGGGAGGCACATGCGGTGAATGGCCAAATGAAGAGTCCCTGCCCTTCCCTGGGGCCATTCTTGTCAGGACACCGGACTAGCAGGACTGCCCTTTGTGGGATGACCCAGGCAGGAAGAGCAGATGCCATCTGTCATCCTATACACTGGCTTCCAGTTATACCTCCAATAAACTACACTTACTGAATACCAACTCTCTGCGAAGTAATCTACTGGGTGTGGTCGAGACACAGATGAATCAGCCACAGACCTGCCCTCCAGAAACGTATAATTTAATAAGGGGGAGGAGAGACAGAGGTCATTCTTGGTCATTAAAAACCCTCCTACCTGGTCCCTTGTTTACTCCCTCCGCATGCCTGGTTTAGGTCTAGCTCCTTCCTCTCCCTTACTCCCCATTGTTGGAGGCTGGGGGTCTCACTCATTCAGTAGGATCCTGGGATCACAGAGATGAGTAAATCAAGATGCTTGTGGTCTGATACGGAACTCTTCCTGCCCCATAGCTGAAGATAGGCCAGCCCTGAACAGGTGCCCTACAGCTCCCACCCCTGCTGCTGGGTCCATGACCATCAACTCTGGGCTAAGGAAACCTAAGTCGCCTTGCTGGCTGGGCTCCACATTGAAAGATGGTGCCTGGGGGCCCCACCTTTGCATCAGCCTGTCCCAGAGCAGCCAAACCATAGGTCTCTGGGGATTGCAGCTGTTGCATGCATGATGATCCACAGGAAGATGAGAGGGGGCTCAGGTGACTGCTGGTGCCCTGACAACTCTCCAACTCCCCGAGGACCTCATTCCTCAGGCTGAGTTCTGCCTGACTTTTCCCTCGGGGACATGGTAACTGGCTTGCTTCCTCCTCACCCCCACTCCTCTTTGCAAGAGAGTCACCTAAAAGAGGGCAGGGGCCCAGAAATCAGAAGCAGGTTTAGATCTTGCTCTGCCACTCCCTGTCTGTTTAGGGCAAGGCACCTAACCTTTCTGCAACCTCAGTTTCCTCATCTGTAGAATGGGAATAAGGACCTTGCTTACTTCGTAGTGTTGTTCAGAGACCAGAGGATACAGACAAAATTCTTGTCCTTAAACTGCCCTGAAGTCTAATGGGGTAGTTGGAAAAGCACACACACAGTGTGATGTGTACCACACCAGAGGCATGTTTGGGGTGCAGTAGTGAGCAAAATAAAGGCAAACAATTTTAACAAGGGGAAACTGCGGAACTTCATGTCAGTGCCAGGGTCAGGGCATGGTGGAAGCAGCTCTCCAGGGCTTTGGCCTCTAGTGTTTCTTGAATACCCGACACTGTTAAGTATTTTACTGGTGTTTTATTTTTTAATTCACAGCAAGCCTGTGAGAAGGTATTATCATTTCCATTTTATAGATAAGCCAACTGAGGCTCAGAAAGGCTCATGCATTGACCTGGCATAGTATTTATTGAGCACCTACTATGTGCTAAATATTGCAGATAAAACAGTAAACAAAAGATATGCAAGTCCCTCCCTCATGGAGCTTGCATTCCACAGGAAAAGTCACTTGCCCAAGGTGAGGCTGGAATGTGCCAGAGCTGGGATTCAAACCCAAGTCTAGTGACCTCCTGGGCTTGTGCTTTTCCCACTCACCCAAGAACTCACTGTCCCTGAGGACATTCTTCACATGGGGGGGGCATAAAATGTTCCTGCCAGCCCCTCTGGGGAATTCAAGGATTCAGGAGCAAGGCTGGATCAGGGATAAGAGAGGAGCTGCTATTTCTGTAGAACCCTCTATTTCACAGTCACTCCCCAGCAGCCCTGCCCCAAAGAAAGATTGACTGCCTAACCACTCAGATATTTACTCCAGGGAGGGATGGAAGGATGAGCTTCCCCAAGGGGATTTCAAGAGAGGATAAGGGTAGTTGTCTGTGATCAGGTCAGAGAGTGACACCCTCTTCCTGGCTCAGGTGGGGAATCCCTTTGAATTTCACTTGGCTTGTGGGAGGGTCTATTGTTTTCGTACTCCTCAGGCCCTCCAGGGAGCAAAACTCAGGACTGGGGTATGTCAGAGGATTAAATCAGACTCTGGCATCTGAGTGAACTCTGGGCCCCTTGGGTTCATGGGTCAGCTCTGCCCTCAGCCTCAGGCTGCCTCTAGATGCCGTGAGACCTGTGGCACTCCCACTGGGCAGTGACATTTTCTTTTAACCCAAGGAAACAATCAGAGATTTGCAAGCCTCCCCGACTAAAGAAAAAAGATACATATAGGATTATTCATTATAGTATTTACTCATAGTAGCAGTCACTTGGAAACAATCTAAATGGCCAATGTTTGGGAATTAAATAAAATATGGTAAAAGTATGCATTCAGTAAAATGCTATGTAGCCATTAAGAATCATCATGTAGAATAAAATTATATGATGAGTGCTTATAATAGATTTAGTCAGAATTCATGACTAAAACAATGTACACAAAACAGAATGTACAACATGATCCCATCTTTTAAACATTTGTCTATATGTGCATAGAAAAATGTCTAGAAAGATGCACACCAAATGTGAATAGTAGCTGTCTCTGGGTGGTGGAATTGTAAGTAACTTCTGTTTTCAATATTTTCCAAATCTTTCAGTGAAAAACTCATGTATTTTCTAATCATGGAGAAAATCCCCACAATCTATATTAGAGAGAGAAGAGAATATCTCTTTTTGGGCCTATACTTAGCTGGCCCCAGGCCCTATCCTGCCTTGAGAGATTTGCAAGCTCAAGAGCAGTGTGGGATAGGGGACAGCTTGAGGGGAATTAGCTGGGCACCATCCTCCAGGTCTCATCTGAAATGTCATCTCCCAGAGAGGCCATCTGACCACACACCCTGGCTGAAGGAGGCCCCTCCCACATTCTCTCTCCCTCTTTCACCCCGTTTTATTGTCTTCATTGCACTTACCTACGTCTGCAGTGACCTGCCTGCTCATCTATTGCTAGGTGATTATTCCTCTTCTCCACCAGAAAGCAGACTCCATGAGAGCAGGAACCCAGCCTGTCTTGTTCCCTCTGACTTCCCATCAGGAGAAGAGACCCAAGTGAGATCTTGGTTTATATGAGGCCTGTTCAGCAGCCCTCTGAAGTTGTGGGCATTGATCCTAAGGCTACTGGTGACGTTGAGAAAATGAGAATAACGTCTTGGGAGTCTAGAGACAAGCTGATTACTATCTCCTGGGGCCAGAACTGGTTGAAGCTCAGCAACGTAGAGAACCTGGTCCAGCTTGGTAGCAACAGCTGCCAGATGGTTACATGTGTTGTGGAAGTGCCAACTTTGTGCTTCACAGTTTATAAATGAGAGAAGTGAAGCTAGAAGCAGTTTATCTGATCATCCCTTTCCCCTTTGCTTCCGGAGCTCCTACAGCTGCCAGCCCACTCTGTCCTCTAGCTCACGACTTGAGCTCCTCTCTTTTGAACCTGTTCCAATTGGGTTCTCATCCCAGCCATTCTACTGAATCTGCCCTCGACCAAGATCACCTATGACTCCAAGACAGTAAATCCAGTTATTAACTCTCTGTCCTCATATGACTTGACCTATCACAGTGAACTGCTCCATCTCCTTGAAACCCTTTCTCCTGGTTTCCTTCCTATTGTACTTGCTACTCCTTCTTAGTCTCCTTTGCTGAGCAATTGAATGGGGCTCAGTCCTCATGGACTGAGGGCAGCTTTTCTATTGACAGTCCCCGCCTTGGTGATCTCCTCTAATATCATGGCTTTATAAGAGCTACATGCTGAGTGCTTGCAAATCTTCATTTCCAGCCTGGACCTCTCCCCTGAACTCCAGACTCATATCTCCACCTGCCTACAGGCCTCTCCACTTGAGTGTCTAAAAGTCATCTCATACTTAACATGTCCAAAACTGAGTTCCTTATCTCCCCGCCAAACATGCTCCATCATCAGGCTTCTGCATTCAAATAATGGCTATTCCATCCTCCCATTTGCTCGGGCCCAAAATCTCAGAGTCCTCTTTGACTCCTTTATTTCATATCTCACTTCCAAATCCATGAGCAAATCCTGCTGGCTTCACTTTCTAGAATCTGCCTAGATCTCAACAGCCCCCATGTAATCTCTCTAGTCCAAGCCGCCATTGTCTCTTGCCAGGATTTCTGCAGTATCCTCCCAACTGGTTTGGCCTATGCTCCCCAGTTTACTCTCAACACAACATCCAGAGTGACCTTATTAAAGTGGGAGTCACGTCATGTCACTTCTCTGTGTAAAACTTTCCAGTGGCTCCCATTTTGAGTCAAAGCTCCAGTTCAATCTGTGATGAACTTTAATGCCCTGCACACTCTGGAGCCTCTCACTACCTCTAGGATCCCCTCTCTTTAATTCCCCTTCACTCATTCTACTCTGGTCACACTCCCCTCCTCTCTGATCTTTACCATGTCAGGCAGGCTCTCACCTTCAGGCCTTTGCACGTGCTGTTGACTCCACCTGGGAAGCTTCTTCCCCACTAATTCTCAGGGTGCATTTCCTCATTTCTTTCAGGTCTTTGTTCATAAGTCATCTTCTCAGATGTCTGGGCTTCCCTGGCCACACTATTTACAGTTTCAGTACTCCTTCCCACCTTCTGCTCCAACATTTCCTCCTACCATCTTTTGCTTTATTTTTCCTCCAGAGCAATTAATTCTTCTGACTACTATTTAATTAATTTATTTATTTGGTTGGTTGGTTGGTTGGTGGGTTGTTGGTCTCCCCCAATAGACATCAAGTTCCACAAGGGCAGGTTTTTTGTCTGTTTTGTCTACTACTGTATCCCCAGAGCCCAAGGGACAGTGCCTGGCATATGGTAGGTACTCAGTAAATATTTGATGGATGGATATATGAATAAAAATGTATGACAGGGACTTCCCTGGTGGTCCAGTAGTTAAGACTCTGCGCTTCCACTGTAGGGGGCACGGGTTCGATCCCTGGTCGGGGAATTAAGATCCCACATGCTGCATGGTGTGGCAAAAAAAAAAAAAAATGTATGACAGAACCACTTACTGTTTATACAAGGCCTTGAGACAAGGGGAAAGAGCATTGGGTTTCTGCCAGCATAGGAGCATTAACAAGCCAAGTGAGAAGGAACTGCCCCAAGCGGGAGAAGGCCCCTGTGTGGACATCAGGGGCCTGTTTCTGCCTTGGCCAGCGTGCAGCCAACTCACACCTCAGTGGCTTGTGAAGAACTTGCCACTGGTGAGCACTCATCACTCAGCTTCCGTTCAGGTTGACTTTGCCCCAAGGCTCCCCCTCAGTGCTCTGCCACAATCGCTTACTTTCCTTTTTCCCTCCAGGTGCCAGAGTTAGCAGCCTATTGAAGGAAAACAACATCAAGGTAAAAGAACAATAAGACTGTGTCTAGGGACTTCCCTGGTGGTCCAGTGGTTAGGACTTTGCCTTCCAATGCAGGGGGTGCAGGTTCGATCCCTGGTCGGGGAGCTAAGATCCCACATGCCTCTCAGCCAAAGAACCAAAACATTAAACAACAAAAAACAAAAAACCCAGAAGCAATATTGTAACAAATTCAATAGACTCCAAAAATGGGGTCCACATCAAAAAAAAAAAAAAAAAACTTAAAAAAAAAAAAAGACTGTGTCTAGTTTAGAACTTCCCAACCTAAGAGGCCTTGAAAGGTATTCAAGGAAGACCCAGAGTGCTGAATGTGTTGGCAGCTGGCAGCCGAATAAAGTGAAGGTCCGGGAACTCGCATTAGAGTGTGAGTTCTTGGTTAGAGTGTGAGTGCTGAGGACAGTGAGGTACAGCTCAGTATCGAGGAGTGGATCATCAGAGGTGGCTGTCAGGTCTTCAGACTCAGGAAGACAGTGCTTCCCTTGGGAAAACCTGGCGACCTCCCCCATGCCAGTCAGTTGTGGGCCCACAGCCTGGCCCTCCTCCTCTGCTTTCCTCCCTCCAGGCCTCTCCCCTTCCTTGCTCTTTCTGGAGGTTCTGCCCTGCCTGCTGAAATCAGAGCAGGCCTTGGCAGAGTGATTGGGCTTTTTTTTTTTTTTTTAAGCAAGGTTGGTTTGGTTCTAAATCTAGAGGAATACACTAGGATGCTTCCAGCATAGGGGGTCTCTGTTTCTGTGTTAAATCACAGTCCAAATTTTAAAAAGTGAAAATACTCAGTAAATAATGGATGTGGGAGAACATGCAATGATGTGTACTGCTGATGTGATTGGGAAAGGGGCAGCTTTAAAAAATGTGTCTAGCCTTTGTCCAAGCAATTCCACCTTCTGGAATTTATCCTATGAAAATAACCACATTTTTGCAGAGATGTATGAACAAGGATATTTATAACTGCGTTGTTTATAATAGAAAAAAAGGAAACATTAGAAAGCCCTGCAAAAGGAATTGGTTGTTTAAACTCTAGCATATCCACACACAGGCATGTCATGCAGCAGGATGATGTATGTGTATATTTATTGACAAGAAAGATGTTTGCATATACTGCTAAGTTAGAAAGAAGGAAGGGAGGGAGGAAGGGAGGAAAGAAAGAAAGAGAGAAAGAAAGAAAAAGAAAAAGAGAGAGGGAAGGAGGAAGGAAGGAAGGAAGGAAGAAGGAAGGAAGGAAGGAAAGAAGAGTATGGTCAGGCCACTCAGGATGGCTATTCTCTTGTTCTCTGTACATCCCCTGCTCAATCAATGCCTGCTTCACCTACACCTACCCTACTCACATGACTGACCTTCCTACATACTTGCCCCGGGCCTCAGCTAGAGATCGTTCTTATCAAAGAGGTGGTGAGGGGCGTGCCCCTCTGCTAGTTTCCCTGGTAACCTGACGTCAGTTCCCCCTATAACTGGCAGTCTTCCCTTCCCTCTGGGAGCAAAGACTGCTGCCTTGTCCTGTCCACCGTTACACAGTGGGGTGTCGCTCCAGGACCTTGCTTCACACATGTAAGATCCCCCTATCCATTAAATCATTGATGTCTCTGTCGCTGACTCCAGGCTCTTTATTCGGTCTTGAAGCTGGGCAAGTGCAGGCCTTGTAGGCCTGTGAGGTGCAGCCCAACAGAAAGAAAAAGAAAAATGGAAAAATCTTAAACATGCAAGGAAAGTAGCTTTGTACTCAGCCTGGAGGGTTGAAATCCAGATCTGTCTCTTAACCAACATGAGGACACAGGCAAGTGATATGTTCTCCTTAGCCTCTGCTTCCTGCCTGTAAAATGGGCATAATAATGCCTGCCTCACACAGTTGTGAGGATTTGGTGGGATTAACACCTCTCAAGGCCCAGCTCAGGGTCTGGCATGTGGTGAGTGCTCAGCAGTGGGTACTCAGATGAGATGAGGAAGCCTGGAAACATTCTGGAAATTCATAGACAAATATTGGTTTTATTTGGCTGACTGGAATTATGGGTGATTTCAATATTTTAAAATTTTTCTATAAGGAATACATATTACTTATGTTGACTGAAAAAAAATGCACAACCTAAAAATTGAGAATTATGTTTTATTCGGTGGACCTTCTGAGAACTTCAAGCCCGGGAGGCAGCCTCTCAGATAGCTCTGAGAGACTGTTTCAAAGAGGGTAAGGTAAGGGAGGAGCCAGTATATAAAGGAAGGAGTTTTGCAACAAAGACCAGGTAGTCGGAACATTAAAAGATTACTGTTAATTAAAGAAAACCAGATATCTCGAGTTAATGAATTTAGTGCTTTTCTGTGTATGGGAAGATGCAAGAGTCTGGGCTCATTGAAATCATTCCCTTGATATGCACCTTAGCTATCTAAGGCCAGTATTCTTTCTTTCCCTTCCTGAGTTCACTCACGCTCACTGTTGGGGGCCTTGTTAGTGGCTGATGGCTTGATGGCTGCAGCATCCTTTGCTTGCTAATATGGCAGGAGGCATTTTTCATCCACACTTAAATAATGATGATGTAGTTTTTTAAAAGGAAGTAACAATTGAAAAGGTTAAAAAAAAAATTGCAGGCAAGCCAACAGAGCAGCCCCCAGGGCAAAGCTCCTGAGGACTGAGGTAGGGGTTGGGGGGTGGGGGGTGTGTGGAGAGGGAGAATAGGCAGTGGGTGAAGGAAAAGGATGATTAGGCCTGAGGGCTGGTACCCAAGGAGATGCACCTCAGAGGTCAGGCTCAAGGCCTCCCAAGCATGTTCCCCACTTTGGCCCCTCCTGGGGGAGTTTCTGGTAGGAGATATGGTGACCCGTCAGATGACCATGAGGGTGTGCAGCCACTTTTGACTGGTGAGAGAGCCTGACTCCGGCATCTCCAGGGAGCAGCCCTGTGGCTCCAGCCCTGGGTTCAGCTCTTCACCCACTCTCAGAAACCCAGCATCTTGTCTGTGTCCAGAGGAGGAAAGGCAGGGAATCCTAGTGAATTCCCATCTTTGGCCTCCTGGTAGGATCCATACTCAAGGGCAGGATCTCCCAAGCAAATACAAACTGCTGGGAAAGGGATCCCGTGACTACCACAGGGCTGCTGTGCCATCTCACATCCCCACCTGCACCCGCCAACTGCCTGCTGGCCAGTGACATCAGGAAACATTTTTCCACATTAATGAGGTGTATGCTGCTTATGCCAGTTTATTGAGCATTCTTGGGGCATAGCTTATCCACATAAGTGAATTTTCCAAATAATTTAATTCCATCACACTGCAATTTTTTTTTTATTGGGCTCTTTGTGTGGGTGGGGGGGGTATGCGGGCCTTTCACTGTTGTGGCCTCTCCCGTTGCGGAGCACAGGCTCCGGACGCGCAGGCCCAGCGGCCATGGCTCACGGGCCCAGCCTCTCCGCGGCATGTGGGATCCTCCCGGACCTGGGCACGAACCCGTGTCCCCTGCATCGGCAGGCGGACTCTCAGCCACTGCACCACCAGGGAAGCCCTACTGGACTCATTTTTAGTTAATTTTTTTTTACCAAATTTATCAAAATAATGCATGCAAATGGTTTAAATAAAATAGAGAGGTTTATAATAAAAGTCCCCTCTTGACCTTTCTCTGTCTCACTCTCTTCAGAGGGAGCCCCTTTCAACCCTTTTATTAGTTTCTATTTCTGTTTATGTTGTTACTTCTTGATTTACCAATTTTAGACCTCTGTGGGCTTGCTGTGGTAGATAGAATTGAGCTCAGCTACAAAACCACCTCTAGTTCTCCTCCCTCCATCCTTCCAGTAAGACTAACACGATTTTTGGTCAACTTAATACACAGTGAACGTAGACATTCTTCGCTGCTGTGCTAAGTAGAGTGTTATGTGTCCGTCCTTGAGTTCTGGAAAAAAAATTATATTAATTCTTTGATAATTTTCTCCCCTCTGTTTTATCTGTTGAACCTACTGGATTAATCATCTAGTTTTCTTATATTTTCTTTTTTATTTACCCTCCCTTTGCCTTTTAGGTCTACTTTCCTGGAAAAACTTCCTTGCCTTTATCTTCCAATCCTTCTATTGACATTTTTTAATTTTGGCTTTTATATTTTTGGCTTGTATATATATATATATATTTTCAACTAAATTTATTTTATTTATTTATTTTTGGCTGCATTGGGTCTTTGTTGCTGCTCGCAGGCTTTCTCTAGTTGCAGTGAGCGGGGCTACTCTTTGTTGTGGTGGCTTCTCTTGTTGCAGAGCATGGGCTCTAGGTGCGTGGGCTTCAGTAGTTGTGGCGCACAAGCTCTGGAGCACAGGCTTAGTAGTTGTGGCTCACGGGCTCTAGAGGACAGGCTCAGTAGTTGTGGTGCAGGGGCTTAGCTGCTCCATGGCATGTGGGATCTTCCCGGACCAGGGCTCGAACCCGTGTCCCCTGCATTGGCAGGCAGATTCTTAACCACTGTGCCACCAGGAAAGCCCTGATGTGCTAAATTTTAATTCAGATACTTCAGCAAATCTCTTCTGTTTCTATCTTAAAATTTATTGTTTATTGGCCTTGATATTTATCTTCTCAGGGAAGCCCTTGGCTTGTATATTTTTAATATACAAGTACTCATTCTTGTTTCTGATTTTTCCTTTACCATAATATTACAGTCTTGTTTTATGGATATACCATCTGCTGCTTTTCTCTCCGAAGGTATTACTTATTTTTCATGTGTCTATTAGTTTTGTTTTAATATTCTTGTATTCTCTCTAAATTGTCTTTTTTTCCCCCTGGCTTCTTTTTGTTTGTTTTCTGTCTCTCCTTCCTGTTGGAGGCTTTCCTCAAACATCAAAAATATCTATTGATATTTATGAATGAAGCAATAAAAAGCTGAATTAAACTGTATTTGGGGAAAACTTATCAACTGGGGCATCACTATAGGAAGCAAGCCAGTCTTTTTTTTTTTAATACATCTTTGTTGGAGTATAATTGCTTCACAATACTCTGTTAGCTTCTGTTGCTCAACAAAGTGAATCAGCCATATGGATGCATGTATCCCCATATCCCCTCCCTCTTGAGCCTCCCTCCCACCCTCCCTACCCCACCCCTCTAGGTCCTCGCAAAGACCCAGCTAATCTCCCTGGGCTATGCTGCTGCTTCCCACTAGCTACCTATTCTACATTTGGTAGTGTATGTATGTTGATGCTACTCTCACTTTGCCCCAGCTTCCCCCTCCCCACCCCGTGTCCTCAAGTCCATTCTCTATGTCTACGTCTTTATTCCTGCCCTTGCCACTAGGTTCATCCGTAACCTTTTTTTTTTTTAGATTCCATATATATGCATTAGCATATGGTATTTCTTTTTCTCTTTCTGACTTAATTCACTCTGTATGACATACTCTAGGTCCACCCACCTCACTACAAATAACTCAAATTTCATTTCTTTTATGGCTGAGTAATACTCCATTGTATATATGTGCCACATCTTTATCCATTCATCTGTCGATGGACATTTAGGTTGGTTCCATGTCCTGGCTATTGTAAATAGTGCTGCAGTGAACATTGGGGTACATGACTCTTTTTGAATTATGGTTTTCTCAGGGTATATGCCTGGTAGTGGGACTGCTGGGTCATATGGTACTTCTATTTTTAGTTTTTTAAGGAATCTCCATACTGTTCTCCATAGTGGTTGTATCAATTTACATTCCCACCAACAGTGCAGGAGGGTTCCCTTTTCACCACATGCTTTCCAGCATTTATTATTTGTAGATTTTTTGACGATGGCCATTCTGACTGGTGTGAGGTGATACCTCATTGTAGTTTTGATTTGCATTCCTCTAATAATTAGTGATGCTGAGCATCTTTTCATGTGCCTCTTGGCCATCTGTATGTCTTCTTTGGTGAAATGTCTATTTAGGTCTTCCATCCTTTTTTTTTTTTTTTTTTTTTTGCTGTACGTGGGCCTCTCACTGTTGTGGCCTCTTCCGTTGTGGAGCACAGGCTCTGGACGCGCAGGCTCAGCGGCCATGGCTCATGGGCCCAGCCGCTCCGCAGCATGTGGGATCTTCCCAGCCCGGGGCATGAACCCGTGTCCCCTGCATTGGCAGGCGGACCCTCAACCACTGAGCCACCAGGGAAGCCCCATCCACTTTTTAATTAGGTTGTTTGTTTTTCTGATATTGAGCTCCATGAGCTGTTTGTATATTTTGGAGATTAATCCTTTGCCCGTTGTTTCATTTGCAAATATTTTCTCCCATTCTGAGGGTTGTCTTTTCGTTTTGTTTATGGTTGCCTTTGCTGTGCAAAAGCTTTTAAGCTTCATTAGGTCCCATTTGTTTATTTTTGTTTTAATTTTCATTACTCTAGGAGGAGAGTCAAAAAAGATGTTGCTGTGGTTTATGTCAAAGAGTGTTTTTCCTATGTTTTCCTCTAAGAGTTTTATAGTGTCTAGTCTTACATTTAGGTCTTTAATCCATTTGGAGTTTATTTTTGTGTATGGTGTTAGGTAGTGTTCTAATTTCATTCTTTTACATGTAGCTTGTCCAGTTTTCCCAGCACCATTATTGAAGAGGCTGTTTTTTCTCCATTGTATGTTCTTGTCTCCTTTGTTGTAAATTAGGTGACCATATGTGTGTGGGTTTATCTCTGGGCTTTCTATCCTGTTCTATAGGTCTATATTTCTGTTTTTGTGCCAGTACAATACTGTCTTGATTACTGTAACTTTATAGCATAGTTTGAAGTTGGGGAGCCTGATTCCTCCAGCTCCATTTTTCTTTCTCAAGATTGCTTTGGCTATTCAGGGTCTTCTGTGTTTCCATACGAATTGTAAAATTTTTTGTTTTAATTCTGTGAAGAATGCCACTGGTAGTTTGATAGGGATTGCATTGAATCTGTAGATTGCTTTGGGTAGTATAGTCATTTTCACAATATTGATTCTTCCAGTCCAAGAATATGGTACATTTCTCCATCTGTTTATGTCATCTTTGATTTCTTTCATCAGTATTTTACAGTTTTCTGAGTACAAGTCTTTCTCCTCCTTAGGTAGGTTTATTCCTAGGTATTTTATTCTTTTAGTTGCCATGGTAAATGGGATTGTTTCCTTAATTTCTCTTTCTGATTTTTCGTTGTTAGTGTATAGGAATGCCAGAGATTTCTGTGCATTAATTTTGTGTCCTGCAACCTTACCAAATTCATTGATTAGTTCTAGTAGTTTTCTGGTGGCATGGCATCTTTAGGATTTTCTATGTATAGTATCATGTCATCTGCAAACAGTGACAGTTTTACTTCTTCTATTTCTTTTTCTTCTCTGATTGCCGTGGCTAGGACTTCTAAAATTATGTTGACTAAGAGTGGACATCCTTGTCTTGTTCCTGATATTAGTGGAAATACGTTAAGTTTTTCACAATGGAGTATGATGTTTGCTGTGGGTTTGACATATATGGCCTTTATTATGTTGAGGTAGCTTCCCTCTATGCCCATTTTGTGGAGTGTTTTTATCATAAATGGGTGTTGAATTTTGTCAAAAGCTTTTTCTGCATGTGTTGAGATGATCATATGGTTTTGACTCCTTAATTTGTTAATATGGTATATTGTATTGATTGATTTGCATACATTGAAGAATCCTTGCACCCCTGGGATAGATCCCACTTGATCATGATGTATGATCCTCTTAATATGTTGTTGGATTCTGTTTGCTAGTATTTTGTTGAGGATTTTTGCATCTATGTTCATCAGTGATATTGGTCTATAATTTTCTTTTTTTGTGATATCTTTTTCTGGTTTTGGTATCAGGGTGATGGTGGCTTTGTAGAACGAATTTGGAAGTGTTCCTCCCTCTGCAATTTTTTGGAAGAGTTTGAGAAGGATTGGTGTTAGCTCTTCTCTAAATGTTTGATAGAATTCACCTGTGAAGCCATCTGGTCCTGGACTTTTGTTTGCTGGAAGATTTTTAATTACAGTTTCAGTTTCATTACTTGTGATATGTTTGTTTAAATTTTCTAATTCTTCCTGGTTCAGATTGGAAAATTGTACCTTTCCAAGAATTTGTCCATTTCTTTGTGGTTGTCCACTTTATTGGCATATAGTTGTTTGTTGTAGTCTCTTAAAATCCTTTGTATTTCTGTGGTGTCAGTTGTGATTTCTCCTTTTTCATTTCTAATTTTATTGATTTGCATCCTCCCCCTTTTCTTATTTATTTATTTATTTATTTATTTTTGGCTGCATTGGGCCTTCATTGCTGTGTGTGGGATTTCTCTTGTTGCAGCGAGCAGGGGCTACTCTTCATTGTGGTGAGTGGGCTTCTCTTTGGGGTGTGTTCTCTTGTTGCAGAGCATGGGGTATGGGCACACGGGCTTCAGTAGTTGTGGCATTCGGGTTCAGTAGTTGTGGCTCGCAAGCTGTAGAGCACAGGCTCAGTAGTTGTGGCGCACCGGCTAAGTTGCTCCGCAGCATGTGGGATCTTCCCAGATCATGGCTCGAACCTGTGTCCCCTGCATTGGCAGGTGGATTCTTAACCACTGCACCAGCAGGGAAGTCCCTCCCTTTTTTTCTTGATGAGGCTGGCTAAGGGTTTATCAATTTTGTTTATCTTCTGAAAGAACCAGCTTTTAGTTTTATTGATCTTTGCTATTGTTTTCTTCGTTTCTATTTCATTTATTTCTGCTCTGATCTTTATGATTTCTTTCCTTCTACTGACATTAGGTGTTCTTTGTTTTTCTTAATCTAGTTGCTTTAGGTGTAGGGCTAGATTGTTTATTTGAGATTTTTCTTGTTTCTTGAGGTGAAATTGAATTGCTATAAACTTCCCTCTTAGAACTGCTTTTGCTGCGTCCCATAGGCTTTGGGTCATTGTGTTTTCATTGTCATTTGTTTCTATGTATTTTTTGATTTCTTCTTTTTTGATTTCTTCAGTGACCTTTTGGTCATTTAGTAGCGTACTGTTTAGCCTCCATGTATTTGTGTTTTTTACAGTTTTTTTCCTGTATCTGATTTTCAATGTCATAGCATTGTGGTCAGAAAAAATGCTTGATACGATTTCAGTTTTCTTAAATTTTCTGAGGCTTGATTTGTGACCCAAGATGTGATCTATCCTGGAGAATGTTCCACGTGCACTTGAGAAGAAAGTGTATTCTGCCACTTCTCGGTGGAATGTTCTACAAATATCAATTAAATCTATCTGGTCTATTGTGTCATTTAAAGCTTGTGTTTCCTTATTTATTTTCTGTTTGGATGTTATGTCCATTGGTGTAAATGGGGTGTTAAAGTCCCCTACTATGATTGTGTTACAGTCGATTTCCCCTTTCATGGTTGTTAGCATTTGCCTTATGTATTGAGGTGCTCCTATGTTGGGTGCATAAACATTTATAATTTTTATATCTTCTTCTTGGATTGATCCCTTGATCATTATGTAATGTCCTTCCTTATCCCTTGTAACAGTCTTTATTTTAAAGTCTATTTTATCTGATATGAGTATTGCTACTCCAGCTTTCTTTTGGTTTCCATTTGCATGGAATATCTTTTCCCATCCTTTCACTTTCAGCCTGTATGTGTCCCTTGGTCTGAAGTGAGCCTCTTGTAGACAGCATATATATGGGTCTTGTTTTTGTATCCATTCAGCCAGTCTGTGTCTTTTGGTTGGGGCATTTAATCCATTTACATTCAAGGCTATTATCGATATGTATGTTCCTATAACATTTTCTTAATTGTTTTGAGTCTGTTTTTGTGTGTCTTTTTCTTCTCTTGTGTTTCCCACCTAGAGAAGTTTCTTTAGCATTTGTTGTAAAGCTGGTTTGGTGGTGCTGAATTCTCTTAGCTTTTGCTTGTCTGAAAAACTTTTTGATTTGTCCATTGAATCTGAATGAGATCTTTACCAGGTAGAGTCATCTTGGTTGTAGGTTTTCCTCTTTCATCACTTTAAGTATATCCTGCCACTCCCTTCTGGCCTGCAGAGTTTCTGCTGAAAAATCAGCTGATAACCTTATGGGGATTCCTTTTTATGTTATTTTTTGTTTTTTCCTTGCTGCTTTTGGTACATGGGCCTCTCACTGTTGTGGCCTCTGCCATTACGGAGCACAGGCTCTGGACATGCAGGCTCAGCAGCCATTGCTCACAGGCCTAGCCACTCTGCGGCATGTGGGATCTTCCCAGACTGGGGCACGAACCCGTGTCCCCTGCATCGGCAGGCGGACTCTCAACCACTGCGCCACCAGGGAAGCCCTCCTTGCTGCTTTTAATATTTTTTCTTTGAATTTAATTTTTGTTAGTTTGATTAGTATGTAACTTGGTGTGTTTCTCCTAGGGTTTATCCTGTATGGGGGTCTCTGTGCTTCCTGGACTCAGGTCTATTTCCTTTGCCATATTAGGGAAGTTTTCCACTATAATCTCTTCAAATATTTTCTCAGATCCTTTCTTTTTCTCTTCTTCTGGGACCCCTATAATTTGAATATTCATGCGTTTAGTGTCATCCCAGAGGTCTCTGAGATTGTCTTCAATTCTTTTCATTCTTATTCTGCTCCTTGGCAGTTATTTCCACCATTTTGTCTTCCAACTCACTTATTCGTTATTCTGCCTCAGTCATTCTGTTATTGATTCCTTCTAGTATATTTTTCATTTCAGTTATTGTGTTGTTCATCTCTGTTTTTTCCTCTTTAGTTCTTCTAGATCTTTGTTAAACATTTCTTGTATTTTCTCAATCCGTGCCTCCATTCTATTTCTGAGATTCTGGATCATCTTTACTATCATTACTCTGAATTCTTTTTCATGTAGATTGCCTATTTCCTCTTCATTTGTTTGGTCTTGTAGGTTTTTACCTTGCTCCTTCATCTGTGACATTTTTTGTGTGTGTGTGTGTGACATATTTTTTTGCTTTCTCTTTTTTTTTTTTTTTTTTTTTTGATGGGTGGGATTGTGTTCCTGTCTTACTGGTTGTTTGGCCTGAGGCTTCCAACACTGGAGTTTGTAGGCTGTTGGGCAGAGCTGGGCCTTGGTGCTGAGATGAGGACCTCCAGGAGACCTCACTCTGATGAATATTCCCTGGGGTCTGAGGTTCTCTGTTAGTCCAGTGGTTTGGACTTGGAGCTCCCACCACAGGAGCTTTGACCCAACCCCCGGCTTGACTCCCGGCACATGAACCAAGATCCTGCAAGCCACGCGGGGTGGCAAAAAGTAAAAGGAGAACAATAACAAAGAGTAAAAAATAAAATTAGACTAGGAAACAGATATGTTAGAAAGAATATAAAAATAAAAGTATAGGTTAAGCAACAACTGGGAGGTAAATGAGAACCACAAAAGTAAAAAAGAGTAGAAGAAAAAAAAAAGGTGGAAAAGGCCTTGGCTGTGGAGGATGGGGCCTAAGCAGAGGTGGGGTTTGGGTGGTGGGCAGGGTCTATGCTTAGGACCCACAGGGCTGGAAAAGGCTTGGGGTGGGGCTTAGGCTCCGTGGAACAGAAGGGGCCCAGGCAGTGCCTCTGGTCTCAGAGGGTGAGGTACCCCACCTTCCTTGCCTTTATCTTCCAATCCTTCTACTGATTTTTTTTAAATTTTGGCTTTTATATTTTTGGCTTATATATTTTTATTTATTTATTTATTTTTTTTTTGCGGTACGCGGGCCTCTCACTGCTGTGGCCTCTCCCGTTGCGGAGCACAGGCTCCGGACACACAGGCTCCGCGGCCATGGCTCGCGGGCCCAGCCGCTCCGCGGCATGTGGGATCTTCCGGGATCGGGGCACGAACCCGTGTCCCCTGCATTGGCAGGCGGACTCTCAACCACTGCGCCACCAGGGAAGCCCTTGGCTTATATATTTTTAATACAGAAGTACTCATTCTTGTTTCTGATTTTTCCTTTTTCATAATATTACAGTCATGTTTTATGGATATACCATCTCCTGCTTATCTCTCCAAAGGTATTACTTTTTTTCATGTGTCTATTAGCTTTGTTTTAATATTCTTGTTTTCTCTAAATTGTCTTTTTTTCCACCTGGCTTCTTTTGGTTTCTCTATCTCCTTCCTGTTGGAGGCTTTCCTCAAACATCAAAAATATCTATTGATATTTATGAATGAAGCAATGAAAAGCTGAATTAAACTGTATTTGGGGAAAACTTATCAACGGGGGCATCACTATAGGAAGCAAGCCAGTCTTTTCATTAACAAGCCTCTGAATGTCAGACTCTTTTCTCTAGAGCTGGCTTTCTCAACTTTGGCATGTTGACGTTTGGAGCCAAATAATTCTTTGTTGTCAGAAGCTCTTGTGCATTGTAGAATGTTTAGCAGTATCACTGAACTCTGCCCACCAGGTGCCAATAGTAACCCCCTTCCCAGAGTTCAAACAATGTCAATAAACGTTGCCAAATGTCTCCTGGGGGGCAAAATCACCTTGTTGAGAACCATTGCTCTAGAGCCATGTGGCTTCTCAAGAGAAGCATTCTAAATCCCTGTTCCAGTTACTGTTACTGCATAACAAACCACCCCAATACTTAGTAGCATAAACAACCATTTTGTTGTGCTTCAAGTCAGGAATTGGGAAAAGGCACGGCTCTTCTCTGCTCCACAGTGTCTGGGGCCTAGGCTGAGATGGCTGGAAGTTGGAACCAGCTGGAGCTGAAGGATCTGCTTCCAAGTTGGTTCTTCACTTGGCAGGGATAGTTGGAAGAGGCGGTGCAGCTGGGACTGGAGACCAGAGAGACTATACATGGCCTCTCTAGGACAACAGTCTGGTAGTTAGACCTCTTGTGTGGTAGCTCAGGACTCCAGTGTGAATATTCCAGCCAGCAATATGGAAGCTGCATGGCCTTTCATGGCCTGGCTTTTGATGTCACATAGCATCACTTCCACTATAGTCACAAGCCCTCCCAGATTCAGGGAAGGAGACAGAGACCTACCTCTCAATGGAAGAAGTGTCAAAAAAAATTGCAGCCATGTTTTAAACTCACTGTACTCTGGTACAAGGTGATATGTGCCTGCGGTAGGGTGGGGTATGCAAAGGGGGGACATTGAGTCCCACTGTTCAGTCTTCAGACTTTGCCCTCATCCCTCTGTTTTCATCCTTGTGGTCATCTGCCTTCTCTCTTGCCAGGGTCTCTCCTGTTTAGTGTCTTCAGTCTCCTGGTGTGTGGGACAGAGTATGGGGTGGGATCTGGGAGGATTCCACACATTTGCCCTGGTTCCTTACCCCACCCACTCTGTACCTGACCCCCACCGTCATAATACCTGGTCTCCCCAAGGTCTTAGCTCCCCCAGGGTTCTGAGGGGGAAGTGGCTTGCCTCCTGTCAGTATACCCCTCTGCGGGCCAATCTCTCGTCCACCAATGTCTCTTTACCATTCTGTTTGCTCTTGAGGATTTATACCATTTTACTTTGTTTTTTGGGGTTTTTTTGCGGTACGCAGGCCTCTCACTGTTGTGGCCTCTCCCATTGCGGAGCACAGGCTCCGGACGCACAGGCCCAGCGGCCATGGCTCACGGGCCCAGCTGCTCCGCGGCATGTGAGATCTTCCCGGACTGGGGCACGAACCCGTGTCCCCTGCATTGGCAGGCGGACTGCCAACCACTGCGCCACCAGGGAAGCCCCCAGTTTACTTTTTGACTGGCATTTTAGTAGCACTTCAGGAGAGAAAGGACATTGAGATGTGTGAATAACCTGATACGTTTAACCCAAGCTTGTTACACTTCTTTTGGATGGATTTATGGTGTCTCTAAATTGTGTCATAATCTTCTCCCCTGTTGAAGCTCTGTCAAGTAGTACAGTGACCACATTTAATGTTTTGCTGATAATTTAGAATCATCTTTATGAACATACATGTTTACCTTGGAATTATTACACTGAGTAGAGCTATCTGTCCCCCTTCATGTTGGGGACTCAGATCACTGTGCTAAACTTCCTTAAACCTTTTTTCACGGTCATCTCTGTCTCTGACTACCTCTTGTCCCATTTATTTGTGGCGAGGGTGCCACATTACAGCACACTAACTTCTAATTTACTCCTTTTAAATGGCTACTAAACTAGATGACCATGCCGGGTGTCCCCCCACCAGCCTGCCCCTACCCATTTTCTACCCTTTCCCACACTCCCAGTATTTGACCTTTGTGGATTGCATCAACCAGGCTCCATGCCCTCATGCTGCCACTTGGGTTTGGCCAATTGAAGACCCTGCAGGAGATAAGAGAGTGATTTTGGGGTGCATTAGGGTACTTTATCCGTAACCCCCTCACCAGCTCCCTCCCTCACCAAGCCTCAGGTCAGGTCTGTGCTCTTCTCCCTAAGGCCACCACTCTTCCCAGCAGCCCTCTCCTGCAGCTCTCTCAGGGTCCTAGTAACACTCCCACCTCTTCCTCCCTCCAGACGGTGGTAATTACTCCCCACTGTTGCTGGCTCCAGGGTGCTTCTTCTCGTATCAGTTTCCTTAATGCTGCTCACCCCCTTGGAAACAGTCCTTCCTTAAGCTCTCCTTGTTACCTGTGCAATGTGCATCTGTTTCTTACTGGGACTCTGCCCATACAGAAACTTCTGATTTACATCTAAAACAAGAATGGTCCCTGCGTGAGCCCTGAGAGATCCTGCTCGGAATGCTGTGTGTGAGCTCTGTGACATCTCCGGGCTACTGGGGCTTTTGAAAATTCACTTCCTAGTTGTTAACTAGAATACATAGTAGAGGGTACTGGATGAGTGACGTCCCCATATGGGGAAATGTGACTTACTGGAATGTTTTGAGAAGGAAAATAAACATGTAAATAGAAGGAAACCTGGAGAGAGAATTTGTAATGACTTTAAGAAATTATATGACAGGCTGGAAAATATCAACAGTTTCAGAAAAGGATTAAATACCTTCCTGTATAACAGACCCTTGCTGGGTCTTATGGTAAAGTGGATGTTTGGGGGAGATCCAGGCCATGTCTGGATGGGATTCCCCAAATGTGACATTAGAGGTCCCTCAGTTAGGACCTGCTGGGCCTCTGTGCTTCCAGGTCAGTAGCTTCTCTGATGGTTTTGCTCTGGGGAATGCCATATGCTTGTCTGTCCACTGGCCTGAGGATAAACTGGAGACCAGTGAGGCCCACGGCCTTGTAGCAGCATCACATCTCACGCCCCGCAGCAGCCGAGCTGTCCGACGGCCACCTCTGAGATCAGCTTACACAACTCTCCTGCTGAAACACACTCTGGATTCTCTCACTTCCTCACCCTACTACCCTGTCAGCCCTCAGTTCTGTTGAATTGGTGCACCCCTTTGAAGCACATGTACCTCTAGGGGAAAAGTAGAATCAAGATCTCTTCCTGGCCACCCATTTCCTGAAGCACAAAAAGGAAATGTATCATAAATGCTTCTTCAAGATGACAGGAAGGGGTAGTGCCACTCCGGGTGGCAAGGGTTGCCACTGTGGTATTTCACAGACCGGGAGGTGAGGCGGCACATGGGGGCTGAGGTCCCAGCCAGGGGCAGCCCTCAGGGTCCAGCCTTCCTGACCCACTCCAGCAGACTGTAGACCTTCAGCCCTCCTGGGCAGGAGGAAGAGGCCTGGGAGGCATTACCTCTATTTCACAGGGAGGGGCCCAAAGCCAGGGAAATTGAGAGCTGCAGCTTTGGTGAAGAGACACTCTTATACCCTGGCTTCCTTATTCATGATTCTTTTACCTTTAAGGATTTTTCTTCTTAATTTGAGGAGTGGAGACTGGGCAGTTGGAGATAGGTTTGTTTGTTTTTAGTGTGGCTACCCTCAAGTGATATAGCCTTTTTCAGTTCAGCTTATTCTCTTTCAGCCCAGGCCACTCTGTGTCCTTTAGCCCAGTGAGCCCAACCAAGGCCCCCCAGAGTCCCGACCAGCAGAGGTTCAAGAGGCCCATCCTGTTCATTCTTGCTCTGTAAACGCAGTGCAGGAAGGCAGATATGCAGGAACATGGCCAGAGGAGCCAGCCCAGGGCTGGAAAGTGGAGGGCCCTGGAGGGCTGGGGGAGGCTTCTGAGGCCTCTCTGCACTGCTCCTCCCATAGCAGAATGTTCATGGTCCATGCACTTCTGGGAGGGTAGATGGGGCCCAAGTGGGCAGAACACCTGTTTAGTGTGTAAGTCCATGTCCTGTCTTGTCCTTTCAAAGAATTCAGCCATTGCTAGGTTGGCTGCCACTAACCACATGGAGTGGAAGGAAAATTCTCAAACCAGGCACTTGAGCCAAGCCTGACGTGGTCCTCAGCAAGATGTTGCAAGTTCCTAATCTGGACCCAGAGGCCAGGGAGTTGGGGCATCATCTGGAACCCAGAGTTGGCTGTTACCCACAAACATAGACACCCTGAGTGGGACCTACACACCCCGCCTTGCCTGAGGTGGGACCAGGGCCCACTTCGTTCCCATTACATACCATTACAAGCTGATGCAACCAGGTTTCAACAGACCCTGCCAGGGAAGACACACATTACCACAGCATGCTGCAATACTTTCTCTGCCCATGCAGGAGGCTTCATCACATCAACAAAGTCAGACCTCTTCCCACCCCAGTATCTCACCCCACCAAGCTGGAAGTACCTTTTGTCAGGACCATTTACGGCCTTTGAATGGGCCTGCTTTTCCCAAGAAATTAAACCAGTGGCTTTCCATCCTGGCTGCACATTACAGTCATCTAGAATATTAAAAAATACTGATGCCTGGGCTTCACTCTCACCCCAAAGATACTGACTGAATTGATCTGGGTTTTTAAAAAAAATTTTTTTTATTTACGTCTTTATTGAAAGATAATATACATACAAAAAGAAGAAGAAGAAAAAGAAAAAAGCACAAACCACAAGTGTAAATCTTGGTGAATTTTGACAAAGTGAATTTACCCTGAGTAATTTGCTTCCAAATCAAGAAGCAACATCACGTGCATCCCCTGGTGCCCCAAAAGGTAACCACCATTCTCATTTCTAATGGTATAAATTAGTTTTGCTTGCTTTCAAGCTTTATATTATATAAATGGAATCATACAGAATATATTCTTTTGTGTCTGGCTTCTTCCGATCCGCATTGTGTTTGTAAGGTTCATCAAGGCTGTTGCTTGTAGTTGTTAGTTAAGTTAGTTAATATTGTAGTAGTTAGTTTATTCTCATTGCTATAGGGTATTCCACCATGTGGATATTCCTCCATTTATCTATATTTGGGTATCTGGGTTGTTGTTGGCAATTTAGGGTTATTATGACTACTGCTGCTATGAGCATTCATTGGTGTCTTAGAGCATGTTTGCTTGTATTTCTGTTAGGTCCATACTTGGACATGGAATTGTTGGGCAGGTATGAAAATCAGTATGTTCAGCTTTAGTACCTTATGCCAAATAATTTCCCAAAGTGACTTTACCAATTTATACTCCCTCAGGGATGTATGAGAGTTCTGGTTGCTTCACATCTTTGCCAGGAATTGGTATTTTCTAACTTTTTCATGTTAGCCATTCTGGTGAGTGTGTGATGATATCACAGTGTGGTTTTAATTTGCATTTCCCTAATGACTAATATAGTTGAGCACCTTTTCACATGTTTGTTAGCCATTAGTCTTCTCTTTGCACAGTGCCTGTTGAAGTGCTTGGACTTGAGTACTTTTAAGAAGTCCCTTAGGTGGCTCTAGTGTGCAGCCAAGGTTAAAAACCATCGAGCAATACCACAACTTAGCACCTGCTGTTCTGTTTCTCAGTGTTCTGTCTTTGAGCTTAGAGTATTTTGAATTTGAAGGGACCTAATGGACCTGGAGAAAGATAACTGTCACCCGCCATGCCAAGATGAGCCTACCAGGAAGAAGCAAGAGATTGGAGCTAGAGTTTAGGCAGTTGAGAATCTTTGGGAATGTGATCTCCACTTCAGAAGAGTTCAGAGAGGGCCTGTGGTGTCTCCAGCTGCCACAGGCATTTCCTGACCACAAAAACGACCCCTTGCTGCTCACCCTGGAGCTCCAGGCAATCATGTGGAGGAAGTGAAGGGGCCCTATGCCAGGTACTTCCCAGTTTCCAGGCCAGCATGAGTGGGACCCAGCTCGTGTGGCATTGTGGTCAGGCTGAGGACAGTGGAGCATGTGTTCCAGGGACCTGGGTGGGGCTGAGGGAGGCCTGCTGTCTGTGGCCTGTCTCCTGGTTGAAAGAGCGGCCTGTGAGCCTGTCCCACATGAGTCCAGGCCTGGCTAGCCCTTGAGTTCTGTGGTTTTCCATAAAGGTTCCAGTTGTCTCCCTCACCTGTAATGGTCTCCTCTTCCTCTGCTCCAGGACCTTCCTTGGTCACCCTACCCCTACTTGACCCCTTACTCCTCTGAACGCCTGAAGCACTTAGAGTGAGAGCACACGATGTGGCTCCTGATGACACTTCGCCTTCTATTAAGTCCTCGTGGCATCATCTGTGCTCATCTCATCCCCGCTTCTGGACTGCAGCCTCATCCCGGGGCTGCTGGGTGCTTCTCTGTGCTCCCCCCACAGTGGGTTAAGTGGCATTTGGTAACTCAGTGATAACATCCTCCAAACTGGAAAGGGAGGTGCAGTAAAAATACAGACCACACACAGAATCCTTCCCTCAGACTGGAGCTATGCAGGTGTCAAGCAGCGCTGCCCTGTGTGGGCTCCATGTTGGCACATGTGCCACTCGTCTGATAGGCAAGTTGGACTACCAGCAGGGGCTAGGATGCTGGTGCCTGACTGGGTGTGCATAGAGGCTTCTCAAGCAGAGGGGTTCTGCACACCCTGATGGAGTTCACCGGAGCGCCCAGAGCCCGCACTGTGTGCTCCTTGAAAAGAGCAGAGTCCGCCTTCTGCTGACTGAAGTCCTGCCAGCTGCCTGACGTGAGATGAGGCGCAAGGGGGCACGTGGGCAAAGTTGACATTTTGGACCCTGGTGAGCACAGAGCCAGCTCCGGGCTCTTGGTTGTTCCATGTCCCCTGGATTCAGGCCCATCTTGGAAATTGCTCTGGACACAGAGCGCTTCATGTCTGATAGTCCAAGTGCAGACGTTGGGGTTCCCTTGTTTGGCACAAATGGTAGCTTGAACCAACCAGCAACCAGAGTGCTGTCTGCAGCCTGGAAGAACGCTCTCCTGGCAGTGTATGAGAGTTCTAGTTGCTTCAGTCCTTGTCGGCGACCGGCATTTCCTGTCTTTTTCATATTGGCCATACGAGTCTCTTAAAAAGAGAGACCCCTCTCATCCCACTGACCCTGCACCCCTGCCTCTCCCCTTTCACCCAGCCCCCTACCCAGCAGTCAAGCCCTTCAGTTCTCTCATACTTGGTCTTCAAACTCTCCTTCTCCACTGGCTCCTGTAGTGCAGTGTTTGGCATGCTACCGTCTCCATCAGCCCTGTAATGCTTCCCTCCACCCCCTTCCCCATGGAGTACAGCCATGCTGTCTGCCTCTCATGGCCAAGATTCTGGAAGGAGACATCTCCTCTCTCTTCTTCCTTCTCCTCACCTGCTCGTTTATTCAGCAAGTATTCATTTTACCCCTGTCTGTGCTGGGCATAGCAGGGTTCAACAGTGAAAAAGACTAGCTGGCCCTGCTCTCATGAAGCTTATAATCAAGTAGGGAAGACAGACATAAATCATTAACAAGTGTTTATGTAGGGGCTGCCACAGCCCAACAGCCCAGGCCAGTTCTTCTCTGCCCTCACGCACCTGCAAATGTCTGCTTGTCTTTTGGGGCTCAGCTCACATGCCACCTCATCTGTGCTGCCTTCCCCATGCTGCACCTGTAGACATTGTGGCCCGCTGGGCCCACAGCAGCCTTGGGTATAACTATTTCCCACAGAGGTTGAAATCTGAGGGCAGAGACCAGACCACGCTCACCTTGGAGCCCCCTGCCTGGCACAGAGCCCAGTGCATTTGGAGGTGCTCAGTAGATGAATGCAGATCCCTGCCAAGACTGAGCCAAAGTGTGTGAACATCTCCAGGGCCTGAGAATCCACATCTTTCTTCTTCCTCTTTTTTAATAGCCTTTTCTTTCTTCTTATCCTTATAAAAGTAATTTGGGGGCCTCCCTGGTGGCGCAGTGGTTGAGAGTCCGCCTGCCGATGCAGGGGATACGGGTTCGTGCCCCGGTCTGGGAGGATCCCATATGCCGCGGAGCGGCTGGGCCCGTGAGCCATGGCCGCTGAGCCTGCGCGTCCGGAGCCTGTGCTCCGCAACGGGAGAGGCCACAACGGTGGGAGGCCCGCATACTGCAAAAAAAAAAAAAAAAAAAAAAGTAATTTGGGTTTGGTCACAAACATGTGCATTTACTTAACAATACTGAACTTTACATTTATAAATGGTTATGAATGTAAATTTTATGTTATGTGTATTTTACAACAATTTTTAAAAACCATAGTGCAAAGGTTAAGTACAAAAAAAGTCCATATTATCAAGAAATAAAGGACAAAGGATTTGATTCAGGCAAAATTGGATTTAAAAAATAAGTAGTTTGGATTAGGGAAATGCAAATCAAAACCACTAGAGGGGCTTCCCTGGTGGCGCAGTGGTTAAGGATCCACCTGCCAAGGCAGGGGACACAGGTTCAAGCCCTGGTCTGGGAAGATACCACATGCTGTAGAGCAACTAAGCCCGTGCGACACAACTACTGAGCCTGTGCTCTAGAGCCCGTGAGCCACTACTACTGAGCCCGCGTGCCACAACTACTGAAGCCTGTGCACCTAGAGCCTGTGCTCTGCAACAAGAGAAGCCACTGCAATGAGAAGCCCGCGCACCGCAATAAAGAGTAGCCTCGCTCACTGCAGCTAGAGAAAGCCCGTGCACAGCAATGAAGACCCAATGCAGCCAAAAATAAATTTTAAAAAAAGAAAAAAAACCCCACAGTGAGATACCACTTCGCACCCTTTAGAATGGCGATTATTTAAAAAAAGAAAAGGGGGCTTCCCTGGTGGCGCAGTGGTTGAGAATCTGCCTGCCGGTGCGGGAGGCACGGGTTTGAGCCCTGGTCTGGGAGGATCCCACATGCCGCGGGGCAACTAGAGCCCGTGTGCCACAACTACTGAGCCTGTGCTCTGCAACAAGAGAGGCCGCGATAGTGAGAGGCCCGCGCACCGCGATGAAGAGTGGCCCCCGTTCGCTGCAACTGGAGAAAGCCCTCGCACAGAAACGAAGACACAACACGACCAAAAATAAATTAATTAATTAAAAAAAATAAAAATAAATAAAAAGAAAAAAAAGAAAAGAAAAATAACAAGTGTTGGTGAAGATGTGGAGAAATTAGAACCCCTGTGCCCTGCTGGTAAGAATGTAAAATGGTACAGCCACTGTGGAAAACAGCATGGCAGTTCCTCAAAAAATTAAAAATAAACTTACAATATAATCCAGCACTTCTACCTCTGGCTATATATCCAAAAGAACTGAAATCAGTGTCTCAAAGAGATATTTGTATACCCATATTCATATCAGCATTATTCACGATAGCCAAAAGGTGGGAACAATCCAAGTGTCAAGTGTCCATTGACAGATGAATGGATAAACAAAATGTGGTATACACACACAGTGGAATATTATTCAGCCTTAAAAAAGAATGAAATTCTGCCACATGCTACAACATGGATGAACCTTGAAAACCATTATGCTAAGAAGTGAAATAAGCGAGACACAAAAGGGCAAATATTGTACGATTCCACTTAGGTACCTAGCATAGTCAAATTCATAGAGACGGAAAGGAGAAAGGTGGTTGCCAACCACTGGCAGTAAGAGAGAATGACGAATTAGTTTACTGGGTTTGGAGTTTATGTTGAGGATGATGAAAAAATTCTGGGGCTGGATGGTAGTGATGGCTGCACCACAATGTATATGTACTTAATACCATTGAATTGCACACTTAAAAATGATTAAAATGGCAAATTTTATGTATATTTTGCCATAAAAAGTAATTTGTGTATATTACAGACATTTTAGAAACTGCTGATAAGCACAAAAGGGAAAAATTCAAATCATTCATGATCTTTCCAGCTAGAGAAAGCCCGCTGTTAAAATTTCAGTGTGTGTCTTCCATTCCCTTCTTGTTCTCTCTCTTAAAACAGAAGTGTGTGTGTGTGTGTGTGTGTGTGTGTCTGTGTGTCTGTGTGTATCTATATTTGGAGACCACGCTGGACCTATAGAAAGTCTCCTCACGTCTGTCTCTTGACTGTTCCCATTGATACTGCTTCCTCCCTTCCAGCCATCCAAAACAAGGTTATCCCTGTTCTGGACATCAATCCTTTGAAATATTTCTCACACCTAATTTCACTGCCCTGTACCTCTAGGGTTACACTGCTCTGAAAATATCCATTCCTTCCATATGTCTGAAAATATGGTACAGAGCAGGCTCAGTAATATGTTGGAAGGGGTTGGAGAGAACAGTGATTGCCTCTCCCACTTTCTCAGGTACTGCACATCTTAGATACATCCATCTGAGCATGTCAACTCTCTTGGATGATGCAGTTGTTGTGGTTCCTGCAAAGGTTAGTGACAGCTAAAACCCTAAGCCTGTTGGTCAAGGCTGCCCTTGGCCCAGGTCCCCATGTCCTGCCTTGGTGTCCTTACATCTTGGACCTGGTGCTGGACCTCACATTATCCCTGTTGATTCTTACTCCTAGATTCAGCTTCTGCAGCCAGTCAAGAGCCTGTGGCCTCATGCCCTGATGAGCAGATCTACCCTCTCCACTGTGAGGGAGCTTGGAGAATAGTGAAGGCCCCATAGGTTCTACCCCTGCTGGGCCCTGGGAGGAGCAGCCTCTTCCTCTCTTCCTCCCTTGAGAAGTGGGCCTCCCTCTTTACCCCAGGCACCACTCTGCCCTGCACAGCAGTGAGTCAGCAGGAATGAGCCAAGCTATCAGAGATAAGGGTGCCCTCCACCACATGGGCTCTGTGGGCTGAGGGGGCTGCCATCAGGCCTGGCCCCAGGGCCATGCCACAGCTGTCATGCCTTGTAGAAGTGCCCCCAGGCCCCTACATTTGTTACCACACATTTGGGCAAACTCCTTCCCCAGCTTTGCCACCTGATCCAGGAGCCAGGACATAGCCAGCTTCATTGGCAGTGAGAGGTGAAGCAAGAGGCCACAGCCACTCAGGTGACTGAAGTTCATGTCTGTGCCCAGCCTTCATTTGTTTCCAAATCCAGCCACAGACGTGAGACCCTTCTCTCTTGGCTCTGAGGCCTCCACGGAAGGGTTTATTTAAGGTTTTAACCAGGACCTTTATAGCCCAGTCCTGAGATTATCTTTTTACTGCAACTTTGATTAATGATTGATCAAAAAGTGATACTAGAAACACTGAAGAACAAATTTGCCCCAGAGATTACAAAGGTCTACATCTGCCAGGCTTGGGGACCTGACCACCTGCTCCAAGGTCAAACCAGGGTAAGGGTGCATAGGAAGACCCACCCCACACACAGGGGAAAATACAGATGTAAATGTCCTTAAATCCTTTTTGGAATTAGCAGGGACAGAGCAAAAGGACATAAGGGCTCTTAATAGAATCTTTCTTTCTTTTGTTTCTATTAATGCATATTACAAATTAGCATCTTAAAAGGAAATTTGGAGTGTGAGGAAGAGAGGGGGTTATGTGAGGACCATGACCTGGGCTTCCTGCAGACCTCCAGCCCCAAAGAGCTGACATCTGAAATGTGTCCAACACCAGGCAGGGAAGGGGGAACAAAGTTTCACAAGCACTTGTGGGAAGAGCCTTGGGGAGTGATTGGGCTGTGCTCAGCTGTGCTCTGGCTGTTTTGATGGTCTCTGAGGCTGTGAGTCCTAGTGGGGTCCACAGGCCACATCAGAATCAAAGGGCCCAAATCTACCACCTCAGAGACTGGGGAGCCAGGAATCTGGATTTTAACAACCTCCCCTACCTGGGGTTCAGTCAGTCCCCACCCTCTGTGAGCCCCAGGGAGCAGGGTACTGGCTGGAACACTTTTTTCTTGCCCCTCAGCTCCTCTGGTGCCCTGGGGCATGATGAGTGGAGAGCTGGCAGAACAGCTTCTAAACGGAAACCGGAAAATGAAACTGGAAATCACAGCCTCACAACCAAAGAGCTGGGGTTTCTTTTCCACAAGGAGAGTCCCTGAGGGAGAAAGAAGCAGAAGAGGGGAGAGAAGCATGTTTAGTGAAGGCAGCAAGGTGTTCCTTAAGGAGCCTAGCAGTGGGCACACTGATGCAGGGTTGCGACGGCAGCCTGCAAGGCGGGCAGTGCCAGCAAGGATGGCCACAGAGCTGCACCCACTTCCCCAAGGCTGGCTGGCTGCCGTCAGCCCTGGAGGGCTTCCTCTCCAGCAAAAGCTAATTTCATGCTTTATGCTGAACAGCTATTTTCAGAGGTACTTTAGGAAGGGTTCTGGCTCTCAGTTAACCTGAAAATGTTTAATTCTGAAAACGCTTCTCAGAATTGAACATTTCATAACAGCATTTCATCCCAGAAGCTTTGTGCCCCGCTGGCTACCTTCACCCACCTTGCCCCTCCGGGGCTCTCCCACATGCACACGTAGGACTTTGATGAGGAATGGAGGTGCTTGAGTTTAGCTGAGGATCAAAGATCAAACACCCTAATCTGCCCTCCCCTCTGGTCTCCTACACCACACACACCTGAGTTTGTGCTCACCCAGGCACAAACACTAAAAGCAGCTGCCGCAAAAGCACCGCTTGAGGCAACTTTGAAGATACTTAGCAGAGCAGCTTTCATGGAAGCAGATTTCCTGAAGGGACAGGAATGCGGGGGAGAGGAGGGCAGTGGGATAGGGGCCAGGAACTGTCCCTACCTGCTAACTCCACACCGTCCTGGCTTCCCCAGCCCCCAATCCCACACACTCCTTCTTTGATTAGTACCCTGAAGGAGTATCCTCTCAAAGCATGCTGTGTTTTCCAGCTATTCGTGTAATTATTTGCCTCACGTCTGTGTCCCTCATTGGAACTAAACTCCTCAAGGCCTGAAACATGGTCTGTGTTATTTACTGTTGTATCTTTTTTTTTTTTTTTTTTTTCTGATACGCGGGCCTCTCACTGCTGTGGCCTCTCCCTTTGTGGAGCACAGGCTCCGGACGCGCAGACCCAGTGGCCATGGCTCATGGGCCCAGCCGCTCCGCGGCATGTGGGATCTCCCCAGACCGGGGCATGAACCGTGTCCCCTGCATCGGCAGGCGGATTCCCAACCACTGCGCCACCAGGGAAGCCCTTACTGCTGTATCTTTGATGCTTTGAATAGTGCCTGACTCTTGGTAGGGGCACAAAACAATGTATGTTCCATGAGTGAGGGCAGCCTGAAGTGCCCAGTAGAAAGACAGCACTCCAGCAAGGGACACGCACTGGCATATCTCAGTGTCCAGACCCCACCCCAGGCCCTCAGAGTGCCTTTAGCTAAGGATGCGGTGGACAGATAGACGCCCCAGCTCTGCTGCCCACAGTCCCCAGGCCCTTGCCCATGGAATGCTTTAACTGCCCCACGTGTACAGGCAAAGGCTTAGCAGGAGGAGGTGGGAGGTGTGGCGTTCTTCTGTCACTCACCCTCCATGGCCCTGGCTTTGCCCCCCTTACCTGACAGATGGGCTCACATCGCCTCTTCCCAGCAGGCCAGGACACCTGTCTCCCTGGGCTACCCAGAAAAGAAAGGCCACTTTATAATATTTTTTATTCTTATTTTTTTATTTTTGGCCACACGGCATGCAGGATCTTAGTTCCCCGACCAGGAATCGAACCTGCGCTCCCTGCAGTGGAAGCGCAGAGTCTTAACCACTGGACCGCCAGGGAAGTCCCAAGAAAGGCCACTTTTAGCCTGTGGGTCAGGAGGAGACAAGCTGGGGTTGGGTGCGGGGAAGAGGGGGAGGTGTGAGTGATTAAAAAAAAGAGGGGGGCAGAAGAAGGATGCCAGTGAATGGTCCTGCAGGAGGAGATGTGGACACGGGAAGCAGCCCTCATGTCAGGCCCCACACCTTTTCTTCTTCTCAGCCTCATTCTCATCCATAAATAGGATTTGTTCTTGTGTATATGCCTTGAGGGGCAATATAACAGAAGATAATAGGGCAGACTTTGGAATTGGGCTATCTGGGATAAAATCTCAGCTCTGCCTTTACAGACTAGTAATTGACCTTGAGTCACTTACTGAATCCGTCTTTGCCTCATTTTTCTCTTCTGTCAAGTGGGAACAATTATAGTGGATTCTATGAGCTAATTCATGTTCCTGACACCTGGTGAGGGCTCAGTCATTGTTAAGCTATGATTACCTTAGCAAGGCTTGTGAGGATGCAACAAGATGGCAGATATGAGCACAGTTCCCAGACTCGAAGGTGCTGTACGAATATGAGGAAAGAGGGGAGTATTATTTTGGAAATATTGAAGGCACGGCTTCCCTCCCACATGTGTCTGGGGTGGGGCAACAGTTTTACTTATTTAATGTTAAGCTAGAAGATGCACCAAAGGAAGGTGAAAAACTGAAACCGCCAACCGTTCGAGCTGTAGGCTGCACTGAAACAGTGTGGCCGGTGCAGATGTTAAGGGCCTGGGCAAGGCCCACTTCCTCCCTGCGTGCCATGGGTCTTCCTCATACCAGCAGCTTCCCAAGGCTATAGGAAGTGGGTCCAGGAACACTTGAGGGTGTGTGCAGGGAGGCTTGGGCCGGAGGTCAGCAGCTGCTGGGGCAAGAACAGAAGCCTTTCAGGTCCTTGGTGGGTCCTGGGGCCGCCTGTGCAGTAGCCCCTGCCCTCTCCCAGGGGCGGGAGAGGCCTGCCCAGGACGGGTGTGTAGCCAACTCCCCACCAAGGCTCTTCTCTCTTGAGGTTGCAAGCCACTGTACAAAAGGCATCCAGCTCGAGAGAGGCAGGCTGGAGAGGAGAGCCGAATCTTTTCTCAAAGGAAATGCAGTTGTGGTTTTGAGACGTTCACTTCACATCTGTGGTTGGCGTTTCCCAGAGTTCTCAGAGGTGAATGCAGGGTCAGCCCAATGTCGCCAAATAAGGTTCACCAGTGACCTTAGCAACAGCCTTCGCTGCCCATTGGCTGCCGCTGCTGCTGCCAGCCAATGCGGCCTCTGCGGGCCAGCGCCAAAGCTGGGCTGAAGCTTCCTCATGTGCAGGGATCCAGCTGCTCCCTGTCAGGAATCACTGCCCTTTGAGGCAGCCACAGATAGGTAGAGAGTTCTGAGCAAAGGTGCCAGGGTGGCAGGACTGCCTGCCACGTTTCAGAGTCAACCAGGCCAGCACTGCACTGAGTCCTCATACAGCACCGATCTGCACCGTCAGCTTGATGGCCTGCTCCCAGCTTGCCAAGATGAGTTGTTCCCTCCCACTCCCACCTTGTCCTAGCTGTCAACCTTGGAACTCCATAGTTCCTATTTCACAGTTCTGTTCATTCCTCCTTTGTGCTAGGCACTCTGCTAAGCTCCTTCTACACATTATCTCTTTTAACTCTCTCAATAACCCTGTAAGTGAATTAGCCGCATTTTACAGATGAGGAAACTGAGGCCAAAGAAGGTAACCGGCCCAGTGTTGCACCAGTAAGTAGGGAAGCCACAATTTAAACCCAATTTAAACAAATCCAGATCCTACACTATTAACTGTTGTACTATATTGCCAGTTGCTCAGTGTCTGTGTGTCTCAGTGTCTTCATCTGTGGCATGGGATGATAACACATACCTCACGGGTTTGGGGTGTGGATTATGTGGAGTGACTTACGTGCAGAAGCCTAGTGCAGAGCGGCGGCTTGTCCAGTGGCACACCTTGGCACCTGTAGGCTTGGTGCCTGATAGGTGTGCTCCACAGGCATCCTGCACGTTCCTCTCCCATGGAGTGTGCTGCTGAAACATTGAGGTTTGTGGACCGGACTTCTCTGTGGCCCTCATGTTTGGTTTTCACTTCCTCATTCTCAGCCTCCTCCCACTCTCACCCAACTACATCACCGAAGTAGGGAGGCTGGAGAGGAACCTGCTGTGAGAGGCACCAGCCTGTGAGTGCCAGAGGGGACAGGATGGCTGGGCTGGAGGGGACAAGTTTGGAGGACCGAACGTAGGCCAGTCAGACTGCAAGGGCAGGCATCCCTCATTTCCTCTATCCCAGATACAGCACTGCTTCCCTGAGAAACATTTTCAGAATTGAAAAATATGTAAGTGATCTGGTAAAGATGAAAATACATGTACCCTGTAACACAGCAGCCCCACTCCTCAGAATCTGCTCTAACCAAAGTCTCACTCATGTGCACCACAATATTCACAAATAAATTGTGCAGTATTCCTGCAGTGAAAATGAATGAACTACTGTGACCTGTAATACTGTAATATTGGATAATAATACTGTAATAATACTGTGACTCTCATCAACATAATGTTAAATGAAACTGCAGTAGAATACACACAATATAATTCCTTTCATGAAAAGTTTAACAACTGGCAAAACTGAACTGTATTGTTTAAGGATATATGCAGAGGAGGTAAAACTATAAAAAGCACAGAAATTATTATGACAAAAGTCAATTTAGGGGACTTCCCGGGTGGCGCAGTGGTTAAGAATCCACCTGCCAATGCAGGGGACACGGGTTCAAGCCCTTGTCCCCTGAGGAGCCTTGGAAGGAATGGAAGGTCCGGGAAGATCCCACATGCCGCAGAGCAACTAAGCCCGTGTGCGACAACTACTGAGCCCGCGTGCTGCAATTACTGAAGCCTGTGCTCAGCAATAAGAGAAGCCACCACAATGAGAAGCCTACACCACAACGAAGAGTAGCCCCCCGCCCTCTGCAACTAGAGAAAGCCTGCACGCAGCAGTGAAGACCCAATGTAGCCAAAAAAAAAAAAAAAAAAAAAAAGTCAATTTAGTCATGAGCACAGGGGAGGGTTGGGGTTGTGATCAGGAGGGGCATAGGGGTCTTTGAGGGTGTTGGCATTGTTTTATCTCTTGACCTGGTGGTGGTTATACAGATATTTGCTTTCTATTTTATACTTATTAAACTGAACATATGCTTTGTGCATTTTTCTGCATAATTATTGTTTTGCAAAAAAAAAAAAAGTGTACGTGTCATTTCCAGCACTGAACAGTGCAATGAATGGACAGGACAGCAGAATGAGCTCTACCCCACATGAGACTTTTTTGGAACAGCATTCAGGAGTTCCACACTGTTTGCTGAACCACAACTTTTACTGCAGATGAGGAGCCTTGGAAGGAATGGAAGATAAAAGCCGTTATGCAATTTAGGATTGAAGGATATCCTTTGACATATCACTGCAGCTGGGGACAATGAACCAGTGCTTGCGGAAACAGGGACCGGATCACACCATGGTCAAGAGCTGGCTGGACTTGAGGGGATCTGAAGGGGCAGAAGGACACATGCAAAGACCGTACCTGGGACCCAGCCTGCTTGGCCCCCATAGAGGGTTGATTCAGCTGGAGTTCCCATCCCAGGATCCCCTCTTCAGGGATGTGTGTATTTGTTGATTATCTGCCGAATGACTGACCCCTTCAGAATACTGGAAGAAAATGGCCTTCAGCAGTGGCTGAGACAGGACCTTTTAGGATGCACAATAAGGAGTCTAAGGCTACAGGATGAGGCCTTCCTGACTCTGCCTCCTAGGGTGCTGGCATTTCTAAGCTGGCAAGCTTGTTTTATTCACCCTTACTTCCCTAGCCTGGAGTAGGCCATGAATGACAGTTAATAAACGTTTGTGTGTGAGCCAATGCGTAGAATATATGCTGTAGAGAGTAAGGCCTCATCAGGTCCCAGAGAGGCAGCCTACCAGACACCCTGCTTCTCCGGTCCATCTCCAGACATCCCAGCCAGCTACAGCAGACTTCCTCAGGAGGTGCCCAGGGCTCTGGCCCAATGGCAGCCTGTCAGGTGTTAAAGATAACCCTCCTTTTTCTTCTCCGAGCTAGACATTACCAGTTTCCATAACCATTTGTCTTATAGATCCAGTATTCTGGTTATCCAGTCTGGAGAGGCAATAAGAGGATCCAGACATGGTCTGAACAGGCAGAACCATGGATACAGATGGCAAATTTGGGCTTGTGTGCTTTGACCATCAGTGTATTCAAGCTGTGATGGTGACAGCTGCTGGCATGGCCTCTGACATGGTAGGAAGGTTCAGGGTCACTGCTGAGCGCCTTTCTTTCTTTCTTTGCTGTTCTCGTGGGCTTTATGTAGACACTTTTTTGATGTAAAACCCCAAGCTCTAGTCCTTGTCACAGTGTTGTATTTCTCCTCAACTCTCCTGGAGACTCCCTGAGAACTGGCTAGAAGTAGGCACTCCATAGATATTAGCTCCTATTATTTACTTTATTGTTTTCTTTATTTGAATGAACAATCATGAATTCAGTGTCATTTATTTTTTTTATTTTTTTATTTTTTTTTGCGGTATGCGGGCCTCTCACTGTTGTGGCCTCTCCCGTTGCGGAGCACAGGCTCCGGACGCGCAGGCTCAGCGGCCATGGCTCACGGGCCCAGCTGCTCCGCGGCATGTGGGATCTTCCCGGACCGGGGCACGAACCCATGTCCCCTGCATCGGCAGGCAGACTCTCAACCACTGCGCCACCAGGGAAGCCCCAGTGTCATTTATTGAGCATGTACTATATGTCAGGCACTGCTAGGTGCTGGAATATAGCCGTGAACAGAATAGGCTTGTCCCTGCCCCCAGAGCTCCCAGACACTCTGGGAAGACTTGTTGATTGAATGGTTGAACTCATTGTGATCCACACCACCACCACCAGACATTCAGACATTCATTGTGTGCTCTCTGTGTGTTCAGCTCAGAATACATCCTCCCTGCCTTCCAGTGCTGGAATGTGGGAGTTGTTGAGAAAGACACCACTGTGGGAGTGAAAAAACACTGGACTTGAAATCTCTAGAGATCAAGTCCTAGTTCTGCCACAAACCCACTGTGTGACCTTGGGTGAGTTGGCTTGACCTCTCTGAGCCTCAGTTATCTTGTCAGTGAAATGAGAATAACAATACATCCCTCAGAGGCAAAAGAGGATCAAATAGAGTCACTACACTGCACAACTCCAGGGGGGTGCTGTTCAAATTTTAGTCTCTGCAGCTGCTGGTGGCCTAGGATTAAATGAGACCGCTTTTGCTGTGCGACCTGAAGTTAACAGTCAATAAACGGTAGCTCTTGTTATGTACAAGCTAGAGGGAAGCAGGGTTCACTGCAGGCCAGCAGGCTGCATAGGATTTGGCCAGGCTTTGTTCTTCAAGGAAGGGCAGGGCTCTGAGAAGTACAGACTGTGATGTAGGCAAATGCCAGGAGCTAGCGACTCCCAGGGCAGATCTGGGAGAAATGAGGCTGGTGAGGGAGGTGGTAAGGAGAAGCCACTGGAAGCTGAGCATGGATCAGGGATGGATGAGACTAAGACGAATACTTTAATTACTGAGCTGCGGAGAATCCTAGAGAGCATCTTGTCCAGCATCCAGTCTCACTGGGCCAGCAGAGGCCAGGGAGGGAAAGTAGTTGAGTCTCCGAGATCCCGCAGCAAGGGCCAGGGTCAGGACTCCTGCCTGTGCAGAGCCCAGCTCAAATGACTCTTCTGGCCCAGTTTGTGGTTCCACAAAAGGAAGTCCCTGGCATTTTTCATTTATACATATACATACATACATACATATATATATATATATATATATATATATATATATATATATATATATATATATATAATTTTTTCTAAATGTAAAAGTACTTATAGGTCATTGTAGAGCATTTTTAAGTTATGCAAATATAAAGAAGAAAATATAATCACCTACAGTCCTACCAAAGATACCACCATTAGTATTCTGATGCATTTCTTCCAGTAGGTATCCCACATATAAAATTATATATTATATATTCATTAGATTGGAATTACATTGTGTATAGTTTCACGTTCCACCTTTTCCCTGTAAAATCGTATTTTATGAGAAGGAGGGACTGTTTTTTTGTGCAAAAGAAACTCTAGAAACCTTTTTTTCTTAGGGGAAAGAAAAGGTGCAAAGCCCCAGTCTGCGGGTGGCTGGGAGGACATCCTGCGGGCTGCAGGGTGGCTCTGTCTCACGTCCGGTCTGAGCTCTAAAGCAGTGGCTCAGAGAAAGACAAGCCCTTCTCTCCTCTCCTGGCCAGGGCGCAGCCTCCTGCCTGTGGGCAAGGCAGAGTTGATGAGTCTGCACTCACCCTTCCTTCCCTGACACAGGATGTATGATCGTCCACTCCATGCAGAAGTCTGTGGGGCTGTGATCGTTATTGCTCATTAATAACAACAGCATCTCAGGCTGTGCAGCACAGCATTTTCTCGTGCATTATCTGACCTGAGACTCACACACACTGTGAGGCAGGTAAGACAAACGCTGTTTTACCTTTTCTGGATGAAGAAGCAGGCTCCGAGAGGTTTAGTGCCTTATTTGAGGCCACATAGCTAGTAAGTGGCAAAGCAGGGATTTTATGAAGATCTGGCTGACATCCACTTTAGTGATTTTTTTTCCTCTAAACCTTTTTCTCTCTAGTCCTAGGTTTTCCTAAGCCAAACTGAATTCCCTTAGTGAGGCCAAAGACTGAGAGAGCTTTGAGCATTATGGGTGTGTGGAAAGGACACAGAATGCTACCCTGGGTGTCTTAAGGCAAGTCCTGCCGGCTCTGGCTGGATGTGCTGGGTAGCCTGACCTCAGGGCAGCTCTTCCTGGACAGCTCAGAGCCAGAACCTATGGAGCTTTGGGGAATAGGTTCAAGGAGGCAGCTGTTTCCTGTGGGCACATCCAGCAGAGGCACTATTCTTCGGCATCCTTCTTGACCCACCCAAGTCACGGAGGTCCATTCCCTGCGCAGGGCTCCAGAGTCACAGTGTCTCCCAGGACAGAGTCGGCTCTTTCACAGAGCAACTGTGGGACTCTGTGAGACTGACTCTAACCAGGGGATTCTGAGCAGTTACATCCTTCAGGTGGTATCCCAGTATTGTTGCTATAACAAATTCCCATAAATTAGTGGCTTAAAATAACACAAATTTATTATCTTACAGTTCTCTAGGTCAGAAGTCCAAAATGGGTCTTAACTGAATTAAACTCAAGGTGTCAGCAGGCTGCGTTCCCTTCTGGGGACTCAGTAGAGAATCTGCTTCTTCGTCCATGCCAGCTTTTAGAGACCACCTGCATTCCTTGCCTTGTAGCCCCTTCCTCCATCCTCAAAGCCAGCAATGGCTGGTCAAGTCTTTCACATAATGCTGCCTCCCTGATTCTGACTCTTCTGTCTCCTTCTTCATTTAAGGACCCTTGCGATTACATTGGACCCATCCAGATAATCCAGAATAATCTCTTTATTTTAAAGTGAGCTAATTAGCAACCTCATTCCGCATTGCCATGTCACAGATTCCATGCATTAGGATGTGGACATCTTTATACCACCATGGACCATTATTCTGCCTACTCCTCTGGGTTCTCCAAGGGCTCCATTCTCAGGCATAGAAAGCAGGCCGGGCCAGACCACAGTCAGGATGTGGCCACCCTTATTAGGAGAGGTCCTTTATGCCTAGGTCCCCTCCCACCTGTTCTGCTCCTCACTCAGCTCGACCTGTCCTGGATTCCTCTTTTCCCATGCTCTGCGCCCAGTCTTGGGTGGAGATGGGCTAGGCAGGAAGCGCCAGCAGGTGTGGACATGGAGGAGGGGGGATGTAGGGCTGGATGCAGCAGGACTGTGGGAAGCCCTGGGGGTGAGCACCTCCCACCCAAAGACCCTAGGGCTTCCAAGGACTGGGGCCTCTGAGAACTAAGGCACTGAATTCTAAGGGAAGCTCCAGGCCTGGAAGGGCAGGCAGCCAAATATTGAAGCCCCTCCACCTCAGCATCCCTGGCTGCCCTTGACAGCCAGAGGTCACCTGGCCCCTTTCCTCAGTATGACTGCCTGTCTGCCTTTACTCATTCCCTTTCCCCACTCCTTCCCTGGGCCTCAGGCTGGAACTTGGTGGGAGCCTGAGGAAGTAGTGGGCCCTGCGGAGCCTCTGTCCCTGAGCTGCCTGCTGAGGTCCCCAGGGATATAAGACCCAGTAGGAGGGCCAGTGGGCAGTGCAGAGAAGGAGGGGCTGGACAAGGCCTTTGGTCCTCCAGGTAGGGAGACCAACTCACCCCAGTTGCCCAGGACTTTCTCAGTTCTAGCGATGAAAATTCCCACATCCAGGAAACTCATCTGTCCTGAGCAAACTGGGACAGTTGGTATCCTGCCTCCAAGGCCCTTTGCCCCTACTAATCTACTATAGATTACCTTGTCAGCCTGGATGGCTAGCCCTTTGGACTCTTGGATGCCAACCTCTGCACGGTATCTGGGAGCAGAGAGATCTGGGGGCTGGGGAAGGGCCCCAAGCGAGTGCCGGGGAAGTATAGATCTCTTCTTGCAGTGTTCCTGGACCCGTGCCTGTATCTGCATGGGACAGAGCTCCTAAATATATGCACAGGGGGGTGAAGAATTGTGTTTGTATCCGATTTCTAAACATTTAACAGCATGATTACTTTTGGGTGGTGTATTGCAGGTGGCTTTAATTAATGTTTCTATTTACTCATCTGTATTTCTTACTCTGTACAATTAAACCATGTTCCTTTTACTTGTGTACATTTTTAATAAACGAAAGTAATTAATGACTCAGCCTTCCATCTCCAGCAGTCCTGCTGAGGGACACAGATGGGTTGTGCTGCATGTCGTAGGACACAGTGGCTCTTGTTCTGGGCTGGTTGGTCATGGCCCATTCTGCCCAAGGCTCTACTGCAGGGTCAGAGCTAGTTACCACTCTGTGCCTTCCCTGTCTCTCAGCCTTCTCCCTGCACCCCAGAGTCCAGCCTGGATTGTCCCCCAAGGAAGGACTCAGAAAAGCCAGGTGGACAGTGGGTAGAGAAGGTGAGCAGATGCTAACTGCAGGGCTTTGCTGACCCAGCGTTTTGCAAGAGATGTTCTCAAGTGCCAGTCTTGCCTGAGCAGGATCTCCTTCTGTGAGAATATGGAGGAGATGAGCTGCTTGCCCCTGAGGAGCTTCCAGTCTGGTTGGAGAGGTTGGGCATGTGGGGAGTAGCAGACAGGAAGGGGACAGGCACTGGCTGGTGAGGTTTTGCCTGTGTGAGCCTTCAGATACGGGAGGGCCCCAGGACTGCATTGCATGTGTCTCAGTCTGGCCAGAGACCAAAACTGGGGTCCTCCCGAGTGTCCTGAGGCAGGCCCCCAAAGTGGGGGCAGATGGTCTCCTAGGAGGTAAAACTCTGGCTGCTTGCCAGTGCACCACAGAAGGGTGGTGATGAACTGTTCTCAGATGCTGTTCTGAGTCTTAGAAGTTTGGACACCCTTCAGGCCCTCCTCTGCCACACCCCACCCCACACACCTAGGAGCTCAGCCCTCACCCTGGCAAGCCCAGAAGGAGCACCGGAAGGGGAGCCCCGAGTCCCCAGCAGAGGCAACCACCCTTCACCTCCCACAGGCAAGGGCAGCAGCCCTCACCCCAGTTCACCATCGCAGTCGTATGGGCAACGTGAAAGGACTTCTTGACTTTTTCTCAGTTTTAAGAAAAGTAATTGCTATTCTGCCCTAATGACTCCCTCCCTCCCTGTTCACCCCATATCCCTAAACACCAGCTCCACACAACCGAACAACTTCCTCGTTCCATGAAGTCAGCTTTCTCAGAGAAACGAGGCACACGATTCCCCCTACCCCCACCCCGGTGCTCATGTGGCCTGGGCCACTTACTTTGCTCCTGAACTATGATCCCTAGCGTACCCCTTCACCTGTCTGAGCAAAGGTGTGGCTGCATATTTTTAGCTACTGTGGAAGAACTCACTGCACCTGCCCTAATCCCGGCGGATTCAGGATGGGCAGCGTGAGGGAGAAGTTGATAGTAGAGTCAGACACCCTGTATCCACCTGGATGGTAAGGAAAAGGGGATGGCAGAGACGTAGAAGGACCCAGGCCAATCCAAGGCATATGGCCAGGAATGCAAGTGAGAGCCACCCTTGCTTCCTCTCAGCAGAGTCTGGAGGGCGGGGCAGGCCTTCCCTGAAGGAAATCTGCCAGTGAGTCTGAGAGCCCACCTGATGTAGGGCAGCAACCAGCCAGCTGCCAGGGGCGCTGGGTTTTCTCAGGGACCAGGAAGCCAGGATTAGACTCAAAACAGGCAGAGGGTGGCTCCAGCTTTGTGGCTGTGAGTTAGGATGCACCCTTGATGGGCTTGGCTCATACAGTTACCCAGAGTCCAGATCTCTGAGGATCCCAGGACTCAACAAAGGGTCTGACTTAAAGCAGGAGAACGAGAGAGACCCCGTTGCCTTGCTCAGACAGAAACGCAGCTGAAAAAGTCCTTTCTGATCCCTAGAGCTGAGATAAGGCCTAGCAGGCCAGAGTCCCCTGGAGCTGGGAGCTGGTTCACAAACGGACATGTGTGGCTGAGGTGCCCCCTGCATTGAAGCCAAGTTACGGGCCTGTGTTCCACCCCCTGGGGGCCCCACTCAGTGAACTGCAGGTGGCCTCTAGGGCATTTGCATTGCCTCCCTTTAGGATCAAGTCAAAACTCACCTCACAGGGCCCTGGGGCCTGTAGCCGCAGAGCCATGTTGCCTGGGGTGAGGGCAGGGAGCTGAAGGCAGGGGTCCCACACAGTGTCCAGAGCAGCTGCAGCTTTTGCTGCCTTCCCTCTGTGTCCCCAAATGCTTTTTCGGCATAAGGTGCTAGCTGCCCCAGGCAAGCTCTTCCAAACTTCTTCCCCAGGCCTCAGTTTCCTCCTCTGTGGGCAGCCTGACTTCGTGGAAACAGTCTGGGTTCCGGGCACAGACAGATGTGGGTTGGAATCCAGGCCCCATACGGATTAACTGAATCATCCTGGGGAAGCAAGCGCCTTGTGCTGGTTGAGCTTTGGTTTCCATGTCTGTGAACAGGGGCTGTGGTGGGGTGCCAGTGCCATGGTGCATAGAGTGTGCTTGGCACAGTGCCTGATGCACAGTGAGTCCTCAAGGCTGTGTTGTCATTATCCGGCTGGACTGTGAGGTCCTTTTCAGTTCTGCTCCTTTCTGAGCTCGTGGAGCTGGATGAGGGATGGTGCGGTGGGTGAATGTCTGTCTCTCCCCTTGTACTTAGCCCCCATGTCCTTGCCTCATTGCCTCCAGTATCTCCCCAGTTGAAATTAAACCCCACACAGACTCTGTAGGCCTGCCTCACTGTTGAGCCTGCAGAAGTGGGGGGTTCTTTTACAACTCCCCACCCCTAGGAAGTCAGGAGAAATGGGTCTTTTGGGAGCTGCCTGGAGCTAGGAAAACCATGTAGCCAACCAGCTATGCCCTTGTGCTGCCTTAGACTTGGACTCACAAGCGAGCCCTGGCTGACAAAGACAAGTCTTATTCTGCCCAGTACTTTGACTCCTGGAAAAGGAAGTACATGAGCTCCTCATTCACCCTCCAAGCCCCTGCCCCTGTGACTGCTGGCACAGTGGGGAAAGGTTAGTGCAGAGTTCTGATGAATTTCAAACATTCTCATGATGGGAGGGTTAGCTGTGCCCAGATTAAGAAAGGGCATTACGTCTGACAGACAAAAGCTTCCTGGGTGCTCCAACAGGGCTGCTGAGGAATCCTGTACCCCACTAGTACAAGGAGTTTTGGATGTGTGCAAATCATGTGAAAGAAGTCCAAATGGTCCCAGAGAATGACAGCCTGGGTATGACCCAGCCCTACCAGCCTGGGGGCATCACTTGCAGAGGAAAGGACTTCACCTCCAACCAGACCCAAGACTTTTTCCAAGACATCAGTTCTGTCTTTGGCAGTCCCCACCCAAGACTTCCAGAGAGATCTGAGGATGCGCTTATCTTGCACACAGTGCACTGAGAGATGCTGAATACTGATATATCAAGAAGGGATGGTTTGCATGTCTTTCCTAAAGGTCTTCTGCCACCATGAGCCTTTGTATGGGAAGCTAGCATATTAGCCTCTAGCTTCCTTCCTATTGCCAAGTAAGCTGAATGAGTAACAGCCCAATTAAAGTGACACCTTTGGAGTAAGGCAAGGAAACTCCTATTACTAACCAGAAATGCCCTTGAACATCTGTAGACTTGGTGGGGCAGGAGTTCTAGCTGGTGTGCCTGAGCCCCACGTTGCCGGTTTACCCCATTGCAAAGTGGTCCTTCGTGACAATGCTGTTAGCACAACCCCAGCGAAACAGGTCTTTCAATGAACTCCTAGTCCCTCAGCCAAGAGCTTCTACCATTAGCACTTAAACTGAAATTCTTGGGAGTGAGCCACAAAAGCATGGCAGATCCTTCAAATGAATTTATCATGCCCAAATTTGACACAGATTATACTGATGTTGCTCCATTTCAGGCACTGTTTGGCTAATGAGTTAGTATCAGCTGCCATCATCCTTAGGTGAGCATTTGGACTTTACTGTTAGACTTGTCAGGCATGGGCTGAGGTCCATGGTGGGGTGTGGTGAAGACAGCTCACCATGCTGGAAAATCTGGCTCCATCCCACACTACTCCTTCATGTCTGGTCCCTAGGACTCAGCTCCCTTTGTAATGGGGAGGGGTAGATTTTTGGGGTCCCTCCTTGGACATTCCAAGGAGTTGGTTCCAATTGTTTCGGATGCCTAGGGTAAGAAGAGTTAGAGACCAGGACTCTATCTTGGCTCTAGAGATTGGGACCTCACTGATGGAATTCCTCTCCCATTTTCGTAACTTACAAGTGATGAACTTCGCATATTAGAACTTGAGAGATTTCCACACCTGCCTGGGACTTCAGCATATCCACCGCCTACTCTCTGTCCGGGAATACGTCGAAGGACAAGAGGAGAGAAGTCAGAAGCAGTCCCCGCTGTTTGCTCTGGGTTGCATCCCTTCCTCCCCACCCCTCCTGGGTCTACTCTACCTGGCTTCACACCACTCCCAACCATCCTTAGCTGGAAAAGCCATGTACTAGAAGACCAAGCCCCCGGTTAGAAGCCATAGGAGGCTAGCCTCCCCATCCTGTTTTCCTCAGTAAGGGCAGGGCCCTGCAAGAGCTCGGAAAAGTCATCTTATCCCTCCCCTTTGGCCCCCAGATGATGCTAACTCTTGAAAAATCCAGGTGGATCTTCTGATGGGTAGTGCTTGAGACTGGTCTATCCAGGCATCCACAAACAGAATGTCTACCCAGCAGGAGGGCCACCTGCCGTTCAGGGAACAATACTTCCCAAGCTTTGCAGAGAACTGAACTTCGCCCATTTTCCAGTTTTTTCATTATTTTCTCACTCAGCCTTCTCTCTCCCACACTCCTTCCAGATGGCTAGGCCCTACAAGGGGGTTTCTGGGGCCAAGAATATGGAAGATGTGTCCACACGGCTTGGTTTCCATGAGTGACCCCTTCACTGCCATGGCCTCATTCCCTAGACGATGCTAGTGATGCCTGCTGGCTTCCCTTGGCCAGCCTGCCTACTGCTTTGGGTGCTGTTTAGCACCAGGGACAGACTGAGGCAAATGAGAAAAGCCTATTTCCAGATCTCTGCCTCTCAGACACTGTGACTTGGTTCTTATCTGAGACCCTTCATTGCCATATATCAGTGATTCCCAACCTGTGGTTTTCAGAAACACTGTTCTGATCAAAGATATCCCTTCACAGAGATGCTGTGAATCTCTATTAGCCCAGCCAGAACCCTGAAAAGATGTGGAAGAAGGAAGCCTGCTTCATGTAAGGTCATCCACGGTTTTCCTAACACATTTGTGCATGGAGCTGTTTCACAGCACACTGCAGGCTGGTATTCAGCACCAGTTATTATTGGCTGTCAAAATAGTAAAATACTTTTGAACAGTCAGGTAAATAGCCTCAAGCCCCTGTCCCCAGTGTCCTCCAACCACCCCAGCCCCTCCCCCTCAAATCTGCTCCCAATCCAGTATCGACTTGTACTGTCCAATATGGTAGCCAATGGCCACATATGGCTTTTAAAATTTTAACTAATTAAATAAAAATCCAGGGACTTCCCTGGTGGTCCAGTGGTTAGGACTCCACACTCCCACTGCAGGGGGGCACAGGTTCCATTCCTGATCAGGAGACTTAAGATCCCACATGCCTCATGGCGCAGACAAAAAAAAATTTAAAAATCCAGTTCCTCCATTGCACTGGCCACATTTCAAGTGTTCGGGTGGCACATGTAAGTATGCCACTGCCTAATGCAGTGGACAGTGCAGAGACAGAACATTCCTGTCACTGAAGCAAATGGACAGCAAGTACTGCTTGGCGGCACAACAGGCCGCGGGAACCTTTTGGGGGCTGGTGTCTGTTCTGATTGCCAGTGACCATGCTGTGCCAACTGTTAACTTTTTGGAGTAGCACCTGAGTACACCTGCATTTGAATTTAGCAGGACATTCGAGTCTATGGCACATTCCTCAGAACTCAAAACCTAACACTCCCCAGGCCCCAGGAGCCCAAGTTCAACTCATAGCTCTGGCTATAAAGCCATGGGCAAGTGACTATATTTACATGAGCATATCCCTGTGCCATGACTGTCCCTTCTCCTGCCACCTTCTCCATGAACATAACTGAAAGGATTTCACAATAGGTGCACATCACCGCTCACTCCAAAGGCAAGCTCAGGCAGGATGCCAACAATGAGTCCATCAGAATGTGTCTACAAAAAGTAAAATCATCTATAATTTATGTCTAAGTAAAAGGCCACACCATTTATAAAGAATTAACGTTTTATAAAAAGACAAATGTACATATTTACACACACGTACATGTGTGGTCACACATGACTTAGCGGTCAGATGACATTTCCAATTTTAAAAGTCACACTCACACTTGCCTCCCTGGGCCTGCTGGGGGCTGCTGGGGCCTGCCTGAGGGGGCAGGTGGGTGCAGAGCAAGGCACAGTATAAATAAATGCAAATGCCAAGAGCTTGGGGGAAACGTTAGTGTACACCTCTGATCAGAAATGTGGCAAGGTCCACAAGAAAAAGTGCCAGGTTTTTTCACAAGCCCCTCAGCCTAAGCAGGGAGCAGGGCAGAGCTCCTCTGAGGCAGAGGGGGCACTGTCCCCACAGGACCCGTCTTCCTTCACATTTCACTGGCTTTGGAACAGTCCCCAGGGCTCAGCTAGGAAGGGAGGTGGTTCTTTGGGAACAGGATTCACTTAGTGCAATTGTCTCTTAGTGCAGAGCCAGCCCTGGAGTTGGTGCTGTGCTTTCTGAGGTCACTGGTCCGTTCCCTTGGGCCAGCTCAGTGACAGCAAGACCCTCTCCAGGCAGCTGGGCTCAGAGGGAAAAGCTGGAGGCTGACTCCTGTCTGAGACCTCCACCTGACACACCAGTCTCAGAATGCCATCTTCCCAGGAGGCAGGGCCAGCTTTACCCCACAAGATAAGCCCAGACCCTGGCCTGCCGGGCCCCCAGAGGCCACTGTCCCAAGGAGGAAATCCCCATCCCTGGTCAGCAGTGGGGTTACACTTTGTCGTATCAAGGGGCCACAGGATTCCTGCTTCTCTGTACCACAGCCGCCATGATGCCAGGTCCTGCTTGCCTAGAGAAGTAAAAGGGGGCCAGGGGCCCACCTATGGTGCACAAGGAATGGCCTGGATGGAGGGCAGCCTGACTGGGGGCAGCAGGCTGTCCAGCCAGCTGGTGTCCATGTTCTTCAGATCTGAAGATATCAGCCCAATATACCCTAGAAGATGTGAAGAAGGTTGTGTGAGGATTGGGGATCGGGAGGCAGGTGTGTTCTCCCCCCCACCCTCCAACCCTATCCGTGAAGGCCTCAGACACAGCAGCCTCTGCTGTCCGCCCCATGACAGCCTCAATCTTAGGCAAACCTGAGGGCCTGGAAGGAGCAGCCAATTTGTAAGCTGTCTGTACCCTGATGAATTTAACAAGGATGTTTTACCCCTGCTGCTCTCTGGCCCTGCCCCCAAGCCTTCCCCACCCGCTACTTGGTTTTCCCTTCTTTGAGAAACCATATGGATCCACGGTCTTCTTACCCCCAGGGCTGTCAACTTCTGGCTCCTCCTTGCAGCTGAAGTCTCCATAGACAGAGGTGGGCTGGGCCCCAGGTTCATTGAGCAGGTACCCCTTCCCATCCACGCTTGTCTGCTGCCACCCTGACTGCTCCAAGAGCTGGGGACAGATAAATAAGAAGCCATCGGCTCACTTCCAGTACAGACTCACCCTCTGGTCCTGCCTTCAATGAGCCAACGCTTCCCAGCCAGGATCACATCCTTGGCCATTTTCACATTCTCAAATGGATATAGATGTGGAGTGCAGTTAGGATAGGGGCCTGGGAGGTGAAGGTCTGCCCTGGGCTGACACTCCCACATCTACCTTCTGGCATAGAATCTCCAAGACTTCCCTCTCAACTGGGTAAGGACATACCAACTGGGAGGGTGGCTTAAAGCAATGGTTCACATATTAAGTCAAGAAAAGATGCCTAGAAATTTCAGGTAGAGATAAGGAACTATGCCCATGTCTCCATTTTCTGTGCTGATGGAACAGAGCCTGGGTACAGCTACTTCAAAAACTTTTTTACATTTATTTTAAAAACTGAAGCAGAAAAAAACCTGGAGAATAATTTGCTTAAAAAAAGAAAAGCCAGGGCTCCCCTGGTGGCGCAGTGGTTGAGAGTCCGCCGATGCAGGGGACACGGGTTCATGCCCCGGTCCGGGAAGATCCCACATGCTGCGGAGCAGTTGGGCCCGTGAGCCATGGCCACTGAGCCTGCGCGTCCGGAGCCTGTGCTCCGCAACGGGAGAAGCCACAACAGTGAGAACCCCGTGTACCGGAAAAAAAAAAAAAAAAAAAAGAAAAGCCATCATATTACAGATCCCAAAGGCTGATTACTGAAACCTGATGTGCAATGCAGTTCCCAAACTAACAGGACTGGGGCATGTTGGGGCAGAGGACACGGGCCAGGGACCCGGCACTGATGGTGGCTGACTCAGAGCTATCTGAGGCCCTAGGACAGCATGTCAGAAACCCAGCCTCCCTCCTGCCCCCACTTCCACAGTGTCTTTCCCACCAGCCAAAGAGGTCAGTGGTCCCCAGCCACATGGATGTGACACTTGTAGGACCATGCAAGCAGACAGGTCACAGCAGCAACTGCCTACCCTCCAACTTGGAAGCTCTCACTGGTTCTCTCCCCTCACTGAGAAGTAGCCACCTCAAAAGAGCACTGAAGAAGGAAGGAAGGGGCTTTACCTTCATGATGTCCTCAGTTAATTTCCCTTCCTCGTCCTCATCTGTTGCAGCTGTGGATGGGGAACAGCAGAGAGGTTGGCTGAGGTCAGTCAGCCAGGCTCACCCTGCAGTGCCAGCCCCACCAAGTCCCCCTATCCTTTCACACATGTGCACACACACGCTGGCCTCCAAGTGGATATCTGCCTTCCATGAAGATTCCAGAACAGAACACTGTCCTTGTGACTCAGCCTCCTGAACCCTGAAGCCACACCTCTTCCCACCTCTTCCCTCTTCTCTCCAGCCCACCAGTCAGCTCAGTGCTGGGTGGAGTTCTGAGCATCTTTTCTCCCTCAGGAAACCCCTCCTTGGATCCCAACAGTCAGGCAGGCCAGGCCCCGGAGGCACGAACCTTCAGAGGTGGAGGGCATGGGCGACACCTGAAAGTTGTACAGGTCACTGGTGCTGTCTGGCACAATTTCCACTGGAATGCGCCAGTCGGGGAGGGTGCTGCTGACGGCACACGGTGACAGTGCTTCAGGACAACAGAAACTGAGGGTCAGAGCTGTGTGCTTTCTTAGTTTACCAGGACACCCAGCATCCCCCCCAACTCGCAGCCTGCTCCAACAAGTCACCATCTACAAGCACGGTGCCCCCTAGACCCAAGAGAAAGAGCCATCCCACCAACCTATGTGGTCCCCTGCCAGACCCGGCCCACCTTACCTGGAGTAAGGGCCCGTTCAATGTCCAAGTCCTGCCCCATGTAGCCCTGAGTTGTGTAGCTGCTGTGGTCATCAGGCAGAGTGGAGCTGCTGAGTCCATCAGAGAAGGTATCGGGGCTGGATTCCCCACATGACTGTAGAAGGAGAAAGAAGCTTAGGCCCAGGCTTGCTGGGGCACTCCTTCTACTGCCCACCTTGACTCTCAGGTGACCAAAGGCTAGCTGCTTAGGATCATACTCACCTTTTTCTTGGCCTTGTTCTTAGCATCTCGGCTGGACTTGCACTTTCTCTCTGTGGGGCAGATAGGCTGTCACCCTTGGTACAGGCAGGCATGCCAGCCCCAGCTGACTTCCTTCCTCCTTCCCTCTCTCCCTGAGGGCTTTCCCAGGACCCAGAGCCCTTGTATACCTTTCCTCTGGTTCTTGGTGAGGGGTGGGAGCATCCGGTACACCCGCACAGCTGAACTGCCCTTGTTCCTGCTCTGGTCCTTCACCTCCTCGATATCTGGCAGGGAGTTCATGGCACAGCGAAAGTTGGCCTTCCATGTCTTGGGATCCGGCTCCTTTTCCCCTGCTTTGTATCGGCCTAGTGGGCAGGAAAGTGAAGAGTATCATGAGGACTATAGGTGGGGATCCTCAGCTGTGCCCTGGCTTGGAAGGAGAAAGACAAGAGAGTACCCCTGAGCTCTCATGCTGCCAGAGATCCACAATGGTCAAACCAGCAGGTATTCCTGGCTGACACCTGTGCAGGCCCTGGGCTTCTCAAATGCCCAGACTTGGCTCAAATATATCCAGCAAGCCTCAGCAAAGGGCCTAGCCAGAAGCACTAGAGAGCCCAAGCCCCAAAGTGCTATCTTTGTCACAGATCATGCCCAGTCTCCCTTTGGCTGTCAGCAGCCAGATGGCAGGGACTGGGGCTTATTTGATAGTTCCAAACTTGGGAATGCACATAGAGTAGGCATCAAAGAATATTTACTGATAGGTGGACTGACTGGTCCAAGATGGGCCAAGAGTCCCATCCCTGAAGGATGAAAGAGGCTGCCAACCAGATGGGCCTTGGACCCAGGACTATTGGTCAACATCAAGAAAAAGGAAGGCCTGGATCTCTTTCAGTGTCCGTGCTCACGACTGCTTTTGCCAGGGAGAACTTTAATCTAGCCACAAACTCCATGAAGAAGCCACACTTTCTAAGATTTTGGCTTCGTAAATTCCTTTGTGAACGTGCTGAAATGATGAACCCTCTCCCCCAAAACACACATCTGCTCCCTGCCCACCCCCGAATTCTGTACAACATCTCAGGGAGCTCAGAGACCCCAGTGAAGAGCCTCTGTGTTAAAAGAAGTGCCTCCCCTTATCTCCTCCCTGCTCCTCTTAGAGCTGGAGTCCAGGGCACACACCTGTGTGAATGGCCCAGCTCCGAAACAGACAGGCATCCTTGTTGATGTCCCAGCCATGCTTGGCAGCGTGCTTCCATGGGATCTGGAAGATCATCTCCTCCTATACAGCACACAAGCACACATACATGTAAGACCGTGTCAGCTCAGAGACCACAGGCTTTTGGCCTGAATCTGCCCAGCCCCCCAGATCTGGGAAAAGGCTGACTTCCCCTTTTCACCCTGACATCTGGCTTGGGTTGACCCATCCTGAGAATGGCTTTAACAGGCTACTCCATCACTAGATCTTTCAGAAGGGTCTCTGGGTTCTGATGAGCTAGGGCATCATCAGCTCAGCAAAGACCTCCTTCTGCCTATTACAGATGTGCTAGGATCCATACAGAGTACCCTGGGATGCTTCTCTCAGACTTGTCAGCACCAGCATGGAAGTGAGAAGTCAGTTCATTAGATGGGGCTGCTCAGGACAACTGTGACCACTGGCTCCTACACAGGGGGTCCTGGCCATATACCTGTGGGAGCCCAGGGCCAGACTTGGATGATGACTACCTGTGTGACCCTGGCATTGTCACTATACCTCTTTGTCCCTCACTGTTTTCTCTTCCGTGAAATGAAAAAAACACAGTAACAAATATGAAAGCTAAGGTCTCACTGGTATCTTTACTGGTGGTTAACAGTATGGAGTTTTGAGTCAGACTGCTCAGGTTCAAATCTTGACTTTATCGCTTTTTGTGTGATATCATCTACTTCTCAGTGCCTCAGTTTCCTTATCTGAAAATGGAGATATTAATAGAATCTACCTCACAGGGCTATGTTGAGGATTAAATGACACAATGTAAGTAACATAACATGGTGCCATGCTCGCTCATAGTAAGTGTACAGTAAGCATTAGTTGTTATTATGACTACTATTATTACTGCTAAGTCTTCAGGGTCTATGTTGTCCTTTGTGCACCAGCAAGAGGCCTCTTGGGTCTGGACAACTGGTGCAAGGTTAATTCTTGGGTCGCCTGCTGAGCTAGTCACCTTCCTGCCAGCAGTGCCCACTTTTCTGTCTCCTATCTGCCTGACTGGAGCCCTCTAGAATGTTGTGTGTGCTTGTAGAGGTCTCCCTCAGGAGAGACCAGAACTTTGGCCCTGCAGATGCTGGGAGAATCTTGCTGCTGGAAAACTGTCAGTGCCTTCAGGTGGATGCCCAGGGAGGCAGGCAGAAGTCAGCCAGTGGGGCCCTGGCTGGGTCTTGTACACTCCCTGCAGGATCCACTAGGAAATACATCTGCCTGCTCCCTATCACACTTCCCTTTTTGAGCTGCATCTGAAGCTTTGGTCCCCTAAAGAACATGGGTTAAAATAGTGGCAGAAAAACCCAAAGAGTAACACTCACTTTATTAATCCAGATCAGCCCTGGGATTTGGTTGGAATTAATCTGCATCTCTAGCCAGGGTCTCATGCGCATCCGAGTGATGGGCATGTTGGCTGTAAAGAGAAGACAGAAGGCTCCTGTTTGGAGTCTGTTGAGCAGCCCTTAGGCACTACCCTGCCCCACCCCAGGTCATTCAATTACCCTCCCCTGCCCTCGTCCAGATACCAAGTACTACAATCATGGGGAAGGGCGCTTTCTCTGGAATAAAACCGCCCTCCAAATCTTTTCAGCATCTTGAGCAAAATGCTTCTTCCCTCACCCCCTCCTAGACAGTCTTGGGAGGAGACAGGCATGCATGTGTGTTTCAAGATTTATGTTCAGGAAAAGAAACAAAACACAGAGATATCTAAATACCAGAACTTTTCTCCCAAAATTCAAATCCTTTGGGAAGCAAGGGGCTTCTTTTGCTTGATGCCAAGAAATTTTCCTGCTTGAGTTGTTGCCACTAGATGTGCACCTTCCCTAATGGACAAGCAGTCACCCTACATCCTGGACTCCCCCCCGCCCCAAATCTATTCTACGCCTCCCTGACAGTCACAGTGTAGAGGCCCGGACGCCAACCCTTCCGGCCTGGTTCCCCTCCTCGGGCGAAGTGGCCCAAGGAACACCTGTGGCGCCTCTTCCCGCGGTCCCGGGAGGTCCTCCAACCATCCAGGGCAGCAAGCCCCAGGCCCCGCCACCTGCATAGACAGCCTGAAACCTGGGGCCTGGGCGCGAGCTGGGACCGCCGAAAGCCGGCGCCGGGAGCAAAGGGCGCCCACGCGCCGACATACACTCGAGTCCCCCGCACGACTCGTGGATGCGCGCAGCCAACACACAGGGCCACCCAGAGGCCGCCAGCGGCTTCGCGCACACAGAGCTGCGGCAGCGGCCGGGGTCGGGCAACCTCGGCCGGGTGGGCGGTCCACGCCGCGGCCCGCCCTCCCCGCGCAGCTGCTTGCCGCTCCTCCAGCGCCTTCCCGAGTCCGCGCGGGGGCCCAGGCCACGCCGCGAGCCCGCCACTCTCCCGGCTGGGGTTTTCGTCCCCCACTTCCTGATGCCCCGCACGCTTTTGTTCGACGCCACCGGTGCCCCTTGCGGCGAAGGCGGGCTCACCTCGGCTTCAAGCGCTTTTCAGCGGCGGCGCCCGAGGGTCCCGGAGCGGCGAGGGCTGCTAAGCGGGAACGGGGAGCGCGATTCTTGGTGGGAGCGGGGAGAAGGCAGAGGATGCCTGGGTCGCGGAGCCGCTGGGCACGGCTGGCCTCGGCTTGGCTCGGCTCCCGCTGGCCTCTGCTCCGCCCGGCTCGGGCGCACGTCCTGCCTCGACGAAGGAGTGGCGCGCTCTGCCGGGGTAGCGGCGCCGGCGAGAAATCTAAACACTTAGCGGGATTCCCCCAGCCCAGGCCGGGCCCCGCCTCCTAGAGAGCCGCGAGGGCGCCCATTGGCCAGCGCCGCCTCATCATTTCGGGGAAATCAGGCGGTTGTAGAGCTAGCGGCGAAGGGGAAGTACAGGGCGGCTGCCTCTCCCCACCCCCTCCGGCCTGGCGCCGCCGCCCCGGGGCGAACGCGGGCCCGCCCCGCCGGCTCCCACTCCACCCCCATACCAGCTCGCCCAGGAGAAAGCTGTCCTGGAAAGTCAAACGGCCCCGGCCCATAGTTACTCCCCTCACTCCGCACTCCCCCAGCCTGCTAGCTCCTCTGTCCATCTCCTTGCCCTCCTTTCCTGGGGATGGGGACATCTATCTCCCCAGCCCCGGTGAGGGGGTCACCCGGGCACCTGCGCCTTCTTCAGAGTGGACGCCAGGACTGAATCCCCGGAAAACCAACCTGCTTCCTCAAGCCCGTTAATGGGGTGTCAAGAAGGGAGGGTTTTGGCTCTCAAACTGCCCCCTTTTTGAGGGATGACCCACCGCCAGGTCATTCACCTTCCCTGGAGAAGTAAAGGAAAGCCTGCCCTGCTTGGGGCTGCCAGGACGAGAAGAAATCCCAGCTTGGCCGCTGCTAGCGCAGCCTGCCAATGGACTAGGGACCTGTTTCCTCAACTACAAAACAACGATAGCCCTACCTTGCTGGTTTACAGTGACAGAGAGATGATGTCTGTAAAGCATCATGACCTACTTGGGCAGCAGATGATGCGTGGTTTGCGAGGTCCCTGCCCAGAGTCTAATAGTGACCAGGGAGAGACCTCTTCTGCTTCTCCTTCTACACCCTTGGGACTGCCCCACAAAGGGAGAAGGGTTTCAGAGAAGCCAGGACTGCTGAGTTGAGGTGGGTGTGGGCTAACCTTGGCTCCTCCTAGCACTCCTGCCTTAGGCCACCTCCACAGTCTCATGTGGCCCTTGCATGGGAGCCCCTCTGTGGCAGCATTAGTGTCATCTCTGGGCCCTCAGAGCTTGGCCCAGAGACATTCTGGGCAACATGGGGGAACGGCTTAGGTCTGACCAAGGCCTTGGGTCTAGCCAAAGGATTGGGGAGCCCAGGTCCCAGGCCCCTTGGGGATGGAAGCTATTTAACTCTTGGGCTTACAACTAGACCTTGACCTACTTGTACTCCTAGACGCTGGGCTGAGTGTTCATTTTTCTATCTAGAACTCTGGCACAGCAGGCTTCTTCCTTCAACCCCATCAAGCTGCTGATTCAGAGGTAAATCACTCTTCCAGGCTGGGTTGGTTGTGTCACTCCTGTCACCCCAGCTCTCCCTCCATAGTGGCACCCAGTTGCAGTGTTGCAGGCTATAAACAGACACATTGATGCAGCATTCCACCTGTCAGTCACACTAGAGCTTCCTTCCCACAGAGGAAATGGATGGGTCAATCCAATAATGGTGCACCAGAATCTGATGCTGTGACTAAGACCAAGCTTGGTTCCCAGGAAACCAACAGGAATGGGTCAGAGCTGTCTCCCAGATACTGATGGGTGCAGGAGCCAGGAGAGGCAGAAAGGCAGGAAAACTGTGAGGAGTGAGCCTAGCTGGGTGTTAAGCAAAATGGAAGGTGCTGAGGCCCTGGAAGTAGGGAAAAGGGTTGAGGTGCTTTAAGTGACAGAAGGGAGTGGGAATGCACTACAGAAACCAAGACCTTCTGAGCAAGAAGAGCAGAAAACAAGTGACTCCTGAGTTGCAAAGTCTGTTCTCTGTGCAGCAAATGGGTGCTTGTCCTACCCCTAAGAACCTGACATAGCCACTGGAGAATTCAGTGTGAGATTAGGGAAATGAAGTTTGCATTTCGTGTGGTCTGAGGAATTGACCCTGTGAAGGCAACAGGAGAGTGTAAAAAGTGCTTTAAAACAAGAACTTTATTTTAATTCATAATCATCTGTATATATATATATATATATATATATATATAATGAGCATCTTTCTGTGTCATGAAATGCACTTCTGTAATATCATTTGTAATGGGTACATATTATTCTATCATAAGGATAAATAAAAATTTACCCAATTAATCCCCTATTGTAGGACATTTAGGTTATTTCCATTTTTTCATAATACAAACAGCACCGTGTAGCTAAATCTTTGCGCACATCATAATTTTTTGCTAAGGAGAAATTCCCCAGTGTTAGTATTTACCAGTGAAATTGTCATTTACATTTTTGAAGTGTTTTTTGCCTTTTTTTTTTTTTAACTTTTAACTTTAGGGATTCTTATGTAATCTTGAAGTCTATAACAATCTGCTTATGATGATTGGGGGTGCTATACTCCAAATCAGTGAAATAAAGCTAACCCCTGTTTAAGTATCTCAAATTTTTATTGTAACTGTTCTTGATGAATCCCATTCTAAGATTTATCACACATTCCTTGGGAAGCTGGACAGACTATATATTGTCCTTTTCAGGTTTCTCTTAGTAATTCAGGGCTGGCCCTTTCCCCTCTCTGACTCAAAATACTTATCTTCTGTAATTCCAGCCATCCCTTCTGGGCAGGTGACCTCCAAACCCAAACTCTGGCTGCCTTTTGGGTGCTCCCCTACAACCTTATCCATAGATTCACACACAAGCAAGCAGAACTTTTGACCTCCCCCTTCCACACTGCCCCAGCAGCTTTCTCTCTTCCTAATTCCAGCTCCCTCTCTGGTGAAGTCTTTGCCATCCTCCTCCCCTCTTTGCCTCACCTGGTCCTCTGGTCTTCCTTGCCTGAATCAAATCCTGCTTTCACATTTCAGGTTCAGACTATTGTTGCCACAGCCTCCCCTTGAGACTCCCTCCCTGTCAGGCCTGCGCCTCCAGGCACCTCTGCACTAGGATTATCTCCCTAACTTTGATGACCTCCTTAGCATTCAGGTCCACACAGGAGCCTTGTGGTTCCCTCAGACTCCTTAGCCCCACATTCAATTCACTGCTAACTCTGGTCCTAAGGGTCCCATTCCAACCTTCTTTCCCACAACTCCCCTACCCTTGGCAGTAACTACAGGGTGGTGGAAAGAGAGTCTAGGAGTCTCATGTGGTGGAAAGAGAACACGGGATTTGAGTCTGAAAGCTGTGTTCTTGTGCTTTGCCATTTGCTGTGTGACCTTAGGCAGCTTCTGTCCCTCTCTGGGTCTCAGTTTTCTCTTCTGTAAAATAGAGGTACTCTCTGCACATCTGTCCTAATTGTTACAAAGATGAAATTAGATAGACTATCAAACTCCTTTCTAAACTGTAAAATGTTAGTCAAAGGACATGCGTTCACAGTAAAGCATGAACCTTTCACTGTATTTCCATTCTCTGAACACACTTTGTGTTTTTCCCCTGTCTTTGCTTCTTCCATTTGCTCCTCATCCCTGACTTCCTAGGATACTTAGCAACACTCACCTCACCTGCCATTCCCCCTTGCTCTCTCAGTCTTAGTTCTCCCCCTCCCATTCCCCCCACCGCACTTCAATTTCAGTCTGTTTTAAGGCCCAGAGCAAATGCCTGGTCTTCTATGAAGCACCTCCAAAGCAGCCAACCAGAAATCCTTCCCCTCCTCAAAACCCCCTAGCCCTTAACTTTCATGTTTTCTTTTCTCCACTTATCACCTTCTGGGTGGTGTCCTTCTGGGGAACAAAGTCTGCTGTTTTTTTTTTTTTTTTTTGGCCAGGCCACACAGCATGTGGGATCTTAGTTCCTTGACCAGGGATCGAACCATGCCCCCTGCAGTGGAAGTGCAGAGTCTTAACCACTGGACCACCAGGGAAGTCCCAAAGTCTGCATTTTTCTGCAAGAGACCTGAGAGGGTTCCTCACACTGCAGCTGGAGTTAGCTGGGGGTTAGCTCTGGAGCAGGGTCTCACTCAAAGGATACCTCCCATCTATACTATCACTCAATGAGGGTAAATTTATTGCAGTTTCTCTGTATTAGGCTCTGGGGTTTTCTGAGCTGGCAGAAGAGGCTGACTGGCTGGCAAGACCTCCTTTGAGATGACTTCTGCAATCAGGCTGCTAGGGGCAAGATCACCGCTATGGAAGCCTTCCTCAGTGGACCAAATCGTGTCCCTAGCCCCCTCTCTCAGGCTCTCAGAACAGTGTTCACCCCCTAGGTGGGTTCCAGTTAGTCCTGAAGTACAGCACCCAGCAAGGTTTTAACTAGGGTTTTGAGACTAGGGCAGCCCTGGGCCCCTGTGGCTCCTGCTACCCAGAGAAGAGGCCACAGTCCCCAAATCAGATGAACGCCAGCAGGCGTTCCACCTCCCAGGTCCAGAGGGAGGGCTCTCTTAGACGCTAAAAGTCCCTCCCAGCCATCCTCTATTTTCACAGCAACCTGGGAGGCAGGCAGTCCTAAACTATCAAGTGCAGAACACAAAGTCAGGCATAAAATAATCTGAAAGCAACAAAAGCTTGAAGATAGAATCTAGGCGTCATCACCCTGGCTGAAAGGAACCTAATTATAGATAAAGAAAGTCGTTTCTTAATTCATTCAACAAATATGAATGGCATTCCTGCTCTGGGTCAACTGCAGGTTTGGCCCTGGGGATGTGCTGGGGCACGAGACTAGCCCCTCCCCTCTCGCAGCTCCGGCAAAAATGGTGTATGACACAGCAGAATAAACATTGTGCTGTTATAAGAATCCTAAACGCAGAGTGGGAGGCTGCAGCTGGCTGGGAAAGCACTAGGGGTCCTGCGATGTAAGAGTGGGCCGAGAATTGCTCCAGCGCTCTGGGCTGTTCGGAACCCCAGAGGGGGAGCGGGGTGTCAGTGTGGGCTGCCGCTGATGCCCTGTGCAGTTTCATTTCTTATAAACACTGCGTTGGGAGGAAAGAGGCCTCGGCCCTCCATCCGCCCCAAGGGGCCCCGAGGCGGGGGTGAGGCTCTGTGGCCAGGCCCGGCGGCCGCGACCCGGAGTGGGGCTGGATGGGAGCAGCACCCTCCTCCCCCACGTAAATGGGTCTTGCACCACGGCCAGCGTCCCTGGCAGGCTTCTTGGCCTTTATGGGGGCAGCAGCACCCCTACTTCAACCTGTGTAATCGAGTCCCGATCTGGAGCCCTTCACCGCCAGGTGACGCACGCTCGCGCTGACCAGGCTTGAGATGGGTGTGTGTTTGGAGGGGAGGGGGCCCAAGCCCTTCCGGCCAACTTCCACATTCCTGCTCGGCCCCGGTTGGGGGTGAATTGGGGTGAGCAGCCGGCTCCGGGCTGGCCGGCTTCCTGGAAAAGGACGGAGGGAGGGAGAAAGCAAAGCCTCCAGTCCTGCGGCCCGGGTGGCTGCCTGGGACCGCCCCTCCCCCTCCCCAGCTGGCTGCCCCGCCCGTGCCAGGCGGCTCACCTGCCGGCTGCCTGCCGGGGCACTTCTTCCTCCTTCTCTGCCCAGCCTCTGGCTGCGGGCCACAGGTTTGCAGCCAGCTCTACAGCTACAGACTTTGTGACCTCGGGCAAGTTGCTAAACTTCTCTGTGCCCGCCCTCCCAAGATGAAGCTAGCCACACTCGGGGTGCAGAGCTCTTTGTAAATGCCTCTCCGCCCCTTCCCTGGTTTGGCGGACACACAGTAGGCGCACAGAAATGGCGCCCACCTCTACGTTGCTGCAAGGGAGGCCGCACTGCGTCCCCTCCCTCGCTGGGCACTCCGCCATCCGATGCAGCCAGAGCGATCGGGTTAGACTTGCAGCTTTCCTGTGGGAGGCGCGGGTGGTGCTGGGCCGCTGGGGACGATGCCCGCGGGGGGTGGGCGCCGAGTCGAGCCCAGGCACTCAGAGGGCTCCCTCCCCACCTCCGCCTCGGCCCTGCCGGTGGGGGAAGGGCCGCTCCGGCCGCCCAGTTCGGATCCGGCCCCTCACGCAGGCCCCAGCCCCTAGTACCCCAGCCCCCAGCCGGCGCGGGGGGCGGGGGGCGGGGCCTGGGTTTCGGTTTCTTGCAAACGCCGAAGCGACAGGGAAATCGAGGAGTTTCCGGGAACCAAGCCGGGAGCGCAGAGGTTCGCAGGCTGCGGATGGGGGAGGAGGAGGGGGACGGGCGGGCGTCCAGTGTCGCGGGTCCGTGGCTCTCTGGAAGTTCCAGCGGGAGCGGGGGAAAACCGGCCTCGGAAAAGCCCCACCTGAATGCACCTGCCCCCAGCCCCCTCCCGGGTGGCGTTCCTTCAGAAGGGGGCGTGGTGGGGTGTGGATGAGGGAGCTGTACTTGCATGGGAGGAGGGCACTGTGGGCAGGCAAGAAGTGTCTGAGGAATGTGGAGGACCCCCTCCAATGGCTGAGGTCCCCAATTGTACCACTCGCTGTCGCGGTCACATCCTGATTTATTGTCTTCATAGCTCTTAACATTGCTGAACTTATCCTTTTTGTGTATTTTATTTGTTGGAGGATTCCTCCTACCTGTCTTGGAGCCCCTTGAGGTGAGGGCCTGCCTGCCTAGTCCAGCCTGCTGGATCCTTCGGGCCTCGAATAGGGCTAACACAAGGAGGGTCTCAGTGAGTGCTTATTGAATGAATGAAGAAATGGAGTGAGTTAGAGGTATTTAGGGTGGGTCTTGTGGCCTTCTGACCTGCTCCCAGGGGACCTCTGGGCCCATCTCTTCTTGGCCCCTAGCCCAGTCAGGTCATGCTGATGCCCCCAGCCGAAGGAGGCCCCCCTCTGTAAGCGAGGCCTTAGCCTCTTTGGGAGGGAGTCCCCTGTGGCTCCCTGAGAACTGCCCTCTAGATAGGGTGGTTGGGCAGTGAGCAGACTGGCGTCATCACAGAGGAATGCTGGCTGTGGGGTCGGCCACTTCCTTCCCTCCCCAGGGCTTGCAGCTCAGGCCAGGGATGATTGTGGGTTGGGCCTGGATCTGAGCCAGGGAGGCTGGGAGTTTGGGAAGGTGAGGCAGAGTCCAGCACCCTACCCTCCCTGACCTCTTCAGACCAAAGTAATAGCTGCCGTCAAGGTGGGCAGTGATGCTTGCAAGCCCATATTTCCCAAATTCTTGCTTTCGAGCTCCTACGTAGGGATCTCCTTACTTACAGCCTGGAGAACATGGCTCTTGGAAAGAAACATCAAACAAGTAGAGCTCCCTCAGTCCAGAGGAGCTGAGGGTGGGGCAGCTAGCAGTGGTGGCTACTCTGGAGGCAGCCAGTTAGCCAGTGGAGGGGCAGACAGACCCTTAAGCATTCCTTGTCCAGTCCAGCATTGATTTCCTCTGGTCCAGGCTCAGGATCAGGGTGGTTGGCCTGGGAGAGGGCCAGGGAAACTCCAAATGCTGCAAGAGTGGAGCGTGTGCTATGAGCACAGCCCCTGGTGACCCTGGTGACTCAGCCTGGGAATCCCGACTCCAGGGGCTGCCCTGGAAATAAGGCTTAAGACAGTGAGGGGGTGCCCCTAAGGGGTCCAGGGACCATAGCAGCAGTTTAGTGAGGTCCCAGACCAAATAGGGTCTTGTCCTCTCCTCCTCCTGGGCTCAAGTCTGGACCCACTGATGCTGTTCCTCTGCCTAGCCCAAATAGTATCTTTGAGGCAGAGAACCCAACCCTGATCCTAGCCCATAAATTGGACTTGGTGGAGGACCTGATCTTCAGAGTGTCTGTGTTGGGCTCCATTTGAGGTCACATTTTAGAAACATTAGATGTAGCTTAAGCTAGAAAATATCAACAGGAATATGTCTTTGTAGCTTGGACTCAGCAAGTGCTGAGTTATAGGAACATTCATAGAAGGAAAGCAGGGCAAGAGGCAAGAGAAGAAGGGGTTGGTCCAGTGGGTGCTCTGTCCTGTTCACTGCTGTAGCCTCCAGATCCAGCCTTGGCTGAGCACAGCAGGTGCCCTATGAACCAGTGTGGCATGAATGGGGATGGATAGATGGACGATGGTTTCAGATTGTCTCAGCAGCATGCACGTTTTCCCTGAGATGGTCTTGGCAACAGATAGTTTTCACAGAAATTCATGGATGCCCCCAAAGGGAGGGAGGAAGGGAGGGACATGGCTTCCCTGAGTAGCACTGTGGTCATTTCTGTCTGGTTCTACCCTTCCAAGGGAATCTTTGCTCTCTTTCCCATCATGCTGTTCACATATGTGTCCTCTCCCGGTCCTGCAGAGAGACTGGGAATCTAGTGACAAGGGCCAGCCAGCCACTTAACAAGGGGAAGGAGCTGTTAACATCAGGTAGGGTCTCTCTTCCTCTCCTGGAAGGTAGGTCCACAAAGGGCCTCAATTTAGTTAGAACCTCAGCCAGGTGTGAGAGGTTCCAGTCCTTTCTCTGCATGAGTAAGTCCTCAGGAAGTATCTGTTGGCTGACTGACTGACTGGGAGGAGGGGTGAAAGGTCAGCAGAGACCCACCTGCCTGGCCAGTCCAGAGAGAGCATGACTGTCTGCCCTCCAGCTTGGCAAGTGAGAGACTATAATGAGCATGTCACCATGTCAGATAGCCAATGTGAAATGCTGCTCTGGGAGTATTTCAGAGGACTGGGTCCATACTGGGGGGCAAAATGGACCAGGGTTTGCTGGGAGAAGGAGCTCTGGGCCAGGAGGCCTCAGGTGACTGGCCACCCCCAGGAAACAAAAGCTAGTCTCCCTTCCTCGAGAACCCTCAAGAACATTGGAGAAGGCTTCCCACAGCCTCATGGGCTGGAGCACACATGTATTACTTTGTTTTTAGTGGAGTGGTAACTCCAGAAGGCTGAAGACTTAGGGGCATCTGATGGTCACAGAATGTTGCTCAGCCCTGTGCCTTTGCCAGCCATGCAGGGGGACTTAGAAGTGAGTAGGCACGGTCCCCACCACTAAGCTGATGTGAGCTCTCCAGGGACAAGAGATGTGGTTATTACACTCAGAGCCATTTCCCTGGCACCCGGCACACCCCTTGCAAACAGTAGGCACTTAGAAAGTGTACTCGAGGGGCTTCCCTGGGGGCACAGTGGTTGAGAGTCTGCCTGCCGATGCAGGGGACACGGGTTCGTGTCCCGGTCCAGGAGAATCCCACGTGCCGCGGAGCGGCTGGGCCTGTGAGCCATGGCCGCTGAGCCTGCGTGTCTGGAGCCTGTGCTCTGCAACGGGAGAGGCCACGACAGCGAGAGGCCCGCAAACTGCAAAAAAAAAAAAAAAAAAAAAAAAAAGAAAGTGTACTCGATTACAGAATGACAGGTGTATGTCCTACCTGGAGTGTGAGGCAAAGGAGCAGCAATGCTGGGGTGTGGGGACAGGAGCAATTTATCTCAGCAGGTGTTTCAGATGGCCACTCTGAGAAGCTGGAATTCAGCAGGGCCTTGAAGGATGATGAGTCAGCAGTGGGAGAGGGTGTTTAGGATGCAGGAGCAGCCCAAGCAAAAGCCTGGAGGCTCAGAAGTACAGGACAGATCCTACACTGTGGTGTGGCCTTGTATGGCTGCTTTAGGAACTAAGGCTGGACCAGCAAACAGGGGCCACACTGTGAAGAAGCTTGAATGCTCCTCAGGAGTATGGACTTGATCCTGGCAGACAGGGCTCTGTGGAGTGAGAGCCATGGTTTCTCTCCTTCTGGAGAACCAAGGTCTGTCATCAGATGTTTGTTGAAGTAAACTCTAGGCCAGGCCCTGTGAGGGTAACTGGGAGTCTGACCTGTGCTTTAGAAAACTTTCTGTGGAGGAGGCACTCATGCAACTCTGTTCTTGCATGGCCATGAGAGTGAGTGCCTCCTTAAATGTTGTACCATAGGCCCCTGCTTGCATCGCCCTAGTCTGGTACCCTGCTGCACACTGGATAGGAAGCAGCTCAGGTAGCTCCATGTGGCTTAGGGCTCTCTGGCCATAGGGGATAGAGAGAAGTGGGCCTGGTTGAGAGCAGGATCCGTGGATGGTCAGGATGTGAGATGGGTTGGAGCAAGACCCTTCTCAGTCCTTCCCTAGGTTCCCCATTCTGGGAGAAGTGTAGGGAAACCCCCACTCTGTCTAAGGGGCCTTTGCTTCGGTCTTAGGTTGTGAGTCTGGGGAACTGAGGGCATTGAGCTAAAGAGTAGGGCAGGAGGTCAAAACTCACAGTTTGCCCCAGGAATGCCCAGGTCGCTGGTGATCACAACCAGAACCAGAAACAACATACCAGCACTGTTTGGCCCTGCCCTTTGGACACTGCGTGTGTGGGTACAGCAGGTAAGAAAGGCCGGATGAAGACGCCCCACTGCTGGATGGGGTGTGTCTATCAATTCATCATACCTCTGTTACCCAGCAGGACCAGAGTCCACCCCCAGGTCCACCTGCTAGGGGATTAGCAGTTCTGCTCCCAAGCCCCAGCCCTCTGGAAGTTCTGACCCTGTGGCAGCAGTGCCCCCTGCTGGATAGCACCCTCCTCGGGGTCTAGGGAAGAGAAAAGCGTGCATGGACGATGCTGGCTCAAAGGGTGGGAGCAGGAATTGAGGATGGACTTTGGCTAAGGTAGATAGGCGGGTGCCACCTGGTAAACAAAGCACCTGCTTCCTGGTCTGTAACCTTTAGCAGACTCCAAGAAAAGGGAGAGATGGAGTTTTCTAAGGTGACTGCTGGGGGAGGTGAGAGAAAGAGGACCCTGTCCTCTCCCCTGGTGTCATGGCCCAAGAAGGCCTGCATCCTAGACAGAGCACACATCTCCTCAGGTGGGCTCAGGAGCCCCATCAGGTTCTCCCAGAGCCATCACCCTGGTCCCTAGAGGGATTTGTCCTGGGACTGAGGGCCAAGGGATAGGCTTGTGAGGGGACAGTGCCTTAGGCACTCTAAAAAGAGGAAGAGTCATCCCCAGACAGAATTCCTACCCCAACTGTCCAATCCAGGCTGAGGATGGAGACAGGGACATGTCAGAGAACAAGAATCAGAGAGTCCATGAGCAGCTGCCTGGCTTCTCAGATTCAAACCTTATCTGGATTCATTCCCCTCCTGAGCCCCAGGCCAGTGCCTCGGGCACAGGGACCAATTTGGCATGCAATGAGATGCCCAGCGGACAGAGGAGTGAGAGGACCCCACATGTGCCACCTCAGCCCCCCTGTCTCTGAGCCAGAAAGTCCACAAACAGGGCCACACCCTGGGCAGCCACTTCCCAGAAGTTTCTGCCACTAAAAAAGAAGGTGGCGGGGCTTCCCTGGTGGCGCAGTGGTTGAAGTCCGCCTGCCGATGCAGGGGACACAGGTTCATGCCCCGGTCCGGGAAGATCCCACATGCTGCGGAGCGGCTGGGCCCGTGAGCCATGGCCGCTGAGCCTGTGCGTCTGGAGCCTGTGCTCCGCAATGGGAGAGGCCACAACAGTGAGAGGCCCACGTACCGCAAAAAAAAAAAAAAAAAAGGTGGCTTTCCCCTATAAGTCGTGCTCTCCCATAGCCCTGGCACCTGGAGTCCCCACCTCAGATAAGAGGCTTCTGGGAGTTTGTTTACATCGTGACTCTTGGTTACAGTGAGGCCTCACCTGGCTCCTCAGAGCCCAGGCAGCAGTCTTGACCCCCAGGAAACTTGTTTCCCAGGCCAAAACAGTGTGGGTGTCTGCTGTTCTCTTTGAGACAGGCCCTAGAGAGGGCCGAGTGCTCAGGAGAGCAGTTCCTCACCGTGACCCAGGTGTGACTTTAGCAGCCATCTTGATGCAGCAGGACAATATAAGCTCCTCACAGAGACTCCTCAGAGCACTCAACTACCAGGCTCTCAGGGAGAGATGAGGCCTTTAGGAGGATCCTTGAAGAGAACAAACAGATGCTGTGTGCTAAAACTGCGTACTCACCCTAGGTGCCAGCTCAGCCAGCAGGCCTGGTGCCATATGGCCCGAGAGAGGGTGAGGGCCCTGGGAGCAGTGAGCTATCACCCGTTCGTGGGAGGGCTGGCCCACCGTGCTGAGGATTGTGGGATGGGAAAGTCAACTTGCAGACCCCCGGAAGCACAGGAGCAGAGTGAACAGAGGATTAGGTCAAAAGGGTCTAATTTCCTTTGACAAGCAAGCCTTGTGAAGGCCTTCTGGGCTGTGCCTATGAACGACACCATTACCTCATGTGCATTCTGTGTGGGCCTAACATCCCTAGCAACCAAAGTAGGGCTGTCCCTTGGGTGGGAGCCCACACCAGAGCCATGAACATGACAACTCTGTCACAAAGCTCCGAAAACACTTCTAGAGGAATTGATCTTCTCTCAAGCTTCTCTGCAATTTTTCTCTTGTCCTTTCCCTGCACGTGTCTTTTCTCTCCCTCTTCTAGCCCAGGGATACTTTTGATCATTGGTGCCATGGGGATGGATTACTTGACAAATTCAGACAGCAAACATTTACTCTCTAGCCAGGTGACAGGCACAGAGGTAGGTGCTATGGGCACAGACATTCAACAAGAGTTTATTGAGCCTGTACTATGTGCCAGGCATGGCTCTAGACACTAGGGATATAGAAATGAATTAGATGAAGTCCCTGCTGTCATGAAACTCATATTCTAGTGAAGGCAGGCAACAAACAACAAGGAGAGTGTCATACTGTGATAACTATTCTGCAGAGAAATAAAATAGCATGATGTCATAGACAGTATGGAAACAGCAACTTTAGATTTTGTGTTCAAAGAATATCTGTCTAAAGGGATGATATTTTAACTTTCTAAATGACATGAGGGGCAGCAGTGTGCAAAATAGTGAAGAGCACTCCAGGCAGAGGGAATAGCTAGTGCAAAGGTCTTGGGAAGAGAGCAAACTCAGTGTGTTTAAGGAAAAAGATTCTTGTGACTGCAGCATGGCAGCCAAGGGGGAGAATGATAGAAGATGCGGCCAGTAAGATAGGAAATGGTCAGATAACATGGGGCATTTGGGGCTTGAGCATATGCCAAGGGAGTGGAGAGCCTTTGTATGATGTTATGTATGGAGGTGAAATGATTCAGTGTGCATTTTTAAATGCTCACTAGCTGCTGTTTGCAGATTGGACTGTGGTCTAGTCCAAGTCTTTCTGCAAGTGTGGAAGCAAGAAGACCATGGGGAGGCCAGAGTAGGAGGATGATCCAGGAGAGATGAACCAGGGTGGTGGTGGTATCAGTGGAAAGAACAGGGAGTGGATCCAGGTAGAGTATGGAGGGGAAGCCAAACAGAGCTGAAGAATGGGAGAAAATATTTGCAAATCATATGTCTGATAAATGACTTGTATATAGAATATATAAAGAATATAGAATATATAAAGAATAAAGCTCAATTATAAGAAGACAACACATTTTTTAATGGCCAGAAGATTTGAATGGGTATTTCACCAAAGAAGATATGCATATGGCAGATAAGCACATGAAAAGATGCTCAACATCAGTAGTCATTAAGGACATGCAAACTGAAACCACAATGAAATACCACTACACATCCACTAAGAAGGCTAAATGAAAAAGACTACACCAAGTATTGGCAATGATATGGAGCAGCTGGAATGCTCCTAAGCTGCTGACAGAATGTAAAATGATAGAACTACTTTGGAAAACATTTTGGCATTTTCCTAGAAAGTTAAATATACACATACCATATAACCTAGGCTTTCCATTCCTAGGTATGTATGCAAAATAAATGAAAGTATGTGCTCACGCAAAGACTTGTACATGAATGTTTATTGCTGCTTAATTTTTAAAAGACAGAAACTGGAAACAACAAAAATGACCATTAATAAGAGAATGGATAAATAGATTGTAGCATATTTATACAGTGGAATACCACTTGGCAGTAAAAAGGAATGAACTAGGTAACATAGAGTAAATATCCTCCTCCCTGTCTCTCCCAGTGAATGCAACATTAAAACCTAGACAAAATGCATGGAAGACTTTGAAGAGTAAATAATAGCAGGTGAATTGGGGAAGAAAAGCAGAATTTGGAGTACCATTGAACTAGGGGTGAGTTTTCTATTTTCCCTCCAGTATTCCCTGGGCCAGACTCAAAGCATCCTGAAACCTGAAAGTGGGTAACTGGGCCACAGACAGTGAAAACTCTAGGAGGACCCTTCTAGTTCTGGTTTGAAGAAAGGGAAAGGAACTCCTAATGCTCAGAGAGAGTGAGGAAATACCCCTTTAAATTTTTTTCTCCATTCTTTCATGCCCCAGCCCCCTAACATTCCTGCTGCAGTCTGAGGCTTTCAGGTGCCTAAAACTCTGAGGGAGAGAAACCTTTGTTCTGATTGGAGGTGTATCAAGAGATGGGGACAAATCTAACTGATCTCCTCTTTCATTTGCTCTCTTTCTCTTTCTCCATCCTTTTACCACTTAGCCCTGGATGCAGGAAGTACACAACAAAGCAAAGTAACTGAAACTCCAGGTTTTTGGCTAGAGAACCAAAAAGAGGAGCCCCAGAGAACCTAAAAGTACCAAAGAGATTGTGGAGAAGGCAGCACTCAAGAAACTGACTCCATAAAGTTGTTTATGAACTCCTGGGCTCACCCCCAAGATGAGCATGCATGGATTTGATCCTAAGCAGCACACCAAAGACTTGAGAACTAAACTAAAGAATAAACCACTGTCTGTTCTCAGACTGACCACTGGAGGGTGCACATACAGGACAGATCTAAACAGCACTGAAAAGGCTTTGAAAATGGAACTAACATTGAAACCACAATCCACAGTAGACTGGTCAGAATTTGTGACCTGAGCCCAATAGGGTCAATTGCCTGCTAAAATATAAATGTCAACATTCTCCATAGTATTCAAACAGGATTCAGAGTCTCATAAAATTCAAATGTCCAGTATTCAAAACAAAATTATTTGGCATACAAAGATCCAGGAAAATCTCAACTTGCATGGTGAAATATGATCAAAAAAGTCCAACAGTGAGATACTGAAATTAAATGACAAAGATTTTAAAGTGCTATAGTGAAAATGCTCTAACAGGTAAAGGCTAACACTCTTGAAATAAATGGAAAGATAGAAAGTCTTAAATAAATAAAAGATAAATAGAGAAACTAACATTTTAGAACTTAAAAATATAAGAGCCAAAATCAAATACTCACTAGATAAGCTCAAGAGCAGAACAGAGATGACAGAGGAGTCAGTAAGTAAGTAAACTTGAAGATAGGCCAGTACAAATTATCTAATCTGAGTAACAGTAAGAAAAAGATTTTTTAAAAAATGAATAGAGCCTCAAAGACCATACCAGAAAGTCTAACATTCATGTCATTGGAGTTCCATAAAGAGAGGAGAAAGAGTGCAGTGAAGACAAAAAATTTGAAGACATAATGACTGAAAACTTCCCAAATTTGGCAAAGGACATAAACCTACAGATTCAGAATCTCAGCAAGCCCCAAACAGGATAAACCAAAGAAATTCATGCCCATATGTATCATAATGAAGCTGTTGAAAACTGAAGATACATACACACACACACATACACACCTGTATGTGTGTATTTCACTATATATTTCATTATATATTACATGTATTTATGTTATGTGAATATATTAAAAGATGTATATATTTTAATATATGTATGTGCATATTTCACTTTATTTATATCTGCCAGAAAAAAAATTTCATTGTGGAAACCAGAAGGAAGTGGATCACATCTTTAAAATACAAGAGGAAAAGAACTATCAACCCAGAATTGGATACAATTCTGTATCCAGTAAAAATACATATCTTGGGCTTCCCTGGTGGCGCAAGTGGTTGAGAGTCTGCCTGCCGATGCAGGGGACACGGGTTCGTGCCCCAGTCTGGGAGGATCCCACATGCCGCGGAGCGGCTGCGCCTGTGAGCCATGGCCGCTGAGCCTGCGCGTCCGGAGCCTGTGCGCCGCAACGGGAGAGGCCACAACAGTGAGAAGCCCGCATACCGCAAAAAAAAAAAAAAAAACATATCTTCAGGAGTGAAGGTGAATAAAAACATTTTCAGATGCAGGAAATCTAAGAGAATTCCTTGACAGCAGACCTGTTCTAAAATAATTTCCAAAAAAATTTCTTCAGACAGAACGGAAATGATACCAGAAGTTAACTTGGAGTATCAGGAATGAAGGAAGAACAACAGAATGGTAAAATCTGGGTGAATTTAACATTCTACTCTTTTGCTCTTGAGTTCTTTAAAAAATGTTTTATGTTTAAAACAAAAATTATAACATTTTCTGGTGGTGTTTTCAATGTATGTATATATAATATATTAAAACTACAACAGAAGGAGGGGAGAGTAAAGGAACCTACATGATGGTAAGTTTTTACATTCTGTTTAAAATGGTAAAATGTCTATTCTAAGCAGACCTGAAAAGGAAATATGTATATTGTATTATAATCCTTAGAGCAATCACTAAAAAAAAAGAGAGGTAATTACAAACACAACAGATGCATTTAAATGGAATGCTAAAAAAAATGTTCAAACAATCCAAATATACTCAGGATAAAGGGAAAGGAAAACAGAAAACAAATAATAAAATCCCTAGACATAAATCCAACCATATCAGTAATTACATTAAGTGTAAATGGTCTACGAGTAATGTCAGCAAAAATGGAGGAGTAGGGGATTCCAAAAGCCTATCTCTACACAAAAGCAGCAGAGAAACTGGCAAAAACTGTCAGAATCAACTTTATTGGAACTCTGGAGACTTATCAAAATTTTACAGCAACCAGAGAAATGTTTAATCAAGAAAAACAAAACAAAATGCTGAATCTTGGTAGGAGAATTTTGTGGTGTTTTAACTTACCCATTCCCCCCTCCCCAGCTTGGTGAGAGCCTTGAAGACAGCAGCCTAAATTCCCAGTTTAGGTTCTCAGTACCAGAGGGAGCAGAATGGGCCCTGTTCTCAAGGAATTTTGGTTGTTTGTTTTGACCTATCTTTTCAAGTACACATGGAACATTCTCAAGGAAAGACCATATGGTAGGACATAAAACAAGTCTTAGCAAATTTAAGAAGATTGAAATCATACCAAGTATCTTTTTGATCACAATGGTATGAAACTAGAAATCAGCAACATGAGGAAAGCTGGAGACTCTACAAATTGTGGAAACTAAACAGCTCATGCCTGAACAACCATAGCGTCAGAGAAGAAATCAAAAGAGAAATCAAAGAATATTTCAGAACAAATGAAAATAGAAACACAACTTACCAAAACCTATGGAACACTGCAAAAGCAGTTCTGAGAGGGAAGTTTATAGTGATAAATGCTTACATTAAGAAATTAGAAAGATTGCAAATAAAAACCCAGCTTTTTACTTCAAGGAACTAGAAAAAGAAGAACAAAGTAAGCCCAAAGTTAGCAGAAGGAAGGAAATAAAAAAGATCAGAGTAGGGTTTCCCTGGTGGCGCAGTGGTTGAGAGTCCACCTGCCGATGCAGGGGACACGGGTTTGTGCCCCGGTCCGGGAGGATCCCACGTGCCACGGAGCAGCTGGGCCCGTGAGCCATGGCCGCTGAGTCTGCGCGTCCGGAGCCTGTGCTCTGCAATGGGAGAGGCCACGGCAGTGAGAGGCCCACGTACCGCAAAAAAAAAAGATCAGAGTAGAAAAAAAATGAAATGTAGACCAGAAAAACAGTAGTAAATATCAATGAAACTAAGAGCTGCTTTTTTATTTTATTATTATTTTTTTTGCGGTATGCAGGCCTCTCACTGTTGTGGCATCTCCCGTTGCGGAGCACAGGCTCCGGATGCGCAGGCTCAGTGGCCATGGCTCACGAGCCCAGCCGCTCCGCGGCATGTGGGATCTTCCCGGACCGGGGCACGAACCCGTGTTCCCTGCATCGGCAGGCGGACTCCCAACCACTGCACCACCAGGGAAGCCCCAAGAGCTGCTTTTTTAAAAAGATAAACAATTGACAAATCTTTATTGAGACTAGTAGAAAAAAAGAGAAAAGACTCAAAATAAACAATGAAAGAGGAGAGATAATAACTGACACTATAGAAACACATAAGATCATAAGAGACTACTATGAACAGTTATACACCAATAAATTAGATAACCTAGAAGAAAGGAATCATTTCTTAGAATCATACAACCTAGCAAGACTGAACCAGGAAGAAATAGCAAGTCTGAACAGGCCAATAATAAATAAGGAAGTTGAACCAGTAATCAAAAGCCTCCCAATACAGAAAACTTGAGGGCAAGGTGGCTTCACAGGAGAATTCTACCAGACATCTAAAGAAGAATTAATGCCAATCCTTCCCCAACTCTTCTCAAAAAATGGAAGGGGAGGGAACGCTCCCAAACTCATTCTATGAGGCCAGAATTACCCTGATACCAAAGCCAGGTAAGCACACTACAAGCAAAGAAAATTATAAACGAATATCCCTGGTGACCATAGATGCAAAAATTCTCAACAAAATATTAGCAAACTGAGTTGAAGAACTTATTAGAAAGATTATATACAATGGCCAAGTGGGATTTATCCCTGGGATACAAGGATGGTTCAACAAATGTAAATCAATAAATGTGATATACCACATTAATAGAATGAAAGAAAGAATCATATGATCATCTCAATAGATGCAGAAAAGGCATTTGACAAACTGCAACATCCCTTCAGGATAAAAACCCTCAATAGATTGGGAATAGAAGGGACATACCTCAATGTAACAAAGGCCATATACAACAAACCCACAGCTAACATTATAATTAATGGAGAAAAATGGAAAGCTTTTCCTTTAAGATAAGGAACAAGATAAGCGGGCCCACTCTCACCACTCTTATTCAACATAGTACTCCAAGTACTAACTAGAGCAGTCAGGCAAAACAAAGAAATAAAAGGCATCCAAACTAGAAAGGAAGAAGTAAAATTATTGTATTTGCTGATTATATGATCTTATATATTGAAAATCCCCAAGACTCAACTTAAAAAATGATTGGATCTAATCAATGAATTTAGTAAAGTTGCAGGAAATAAAATCAATGCAGAAGTTGTTTTTCTGGGACTTCCCTAGTGGTCCAGTGGGTAAGACTCCATGCTCCCAATGCAGGGGGCCTGGGTTTGATCCCTGGTCGGGGAACTAGATCCATATGCATGCAACTAAGAGTTTGCATGCCTCAACTAAGAAGTCTGCATGCTGCACCTAAAGATCCCACATGCCACAATGAAGATTGTGGGTGCCACAACTAAGACCTGGCACAGCCAAAATAAATAAATAAAATTTTTTTTTAATTAAAAGAAATCAGTTGCTTTTCTATACACTGACAATGAGACATCTGAGAAAAAAAGAAAACTATCTCATTCACAATAGCATCAAAACAATAACTGCTCCTATGACGATTATATTGCAATATAAATGTATCAAACCAATATATTGCACACCTTAAACTTACACAATCTTGTGTTTCAAATATAACTCAAAGAAAAATAATAAAAATTTAAAAACTTACTATAATGCTACTGTAATCAAAATAGTGTGGTATTGACAAAAGATAAATATATATGTATATCCAAATTTATACATATATATATTTGGAACGGAATTGAGAGTACTAAAACAAACCCTTACATTTATAGTCAATTCATTTTTTTTTAATTAATTAATTTATTTATTTTTGGCTGCATTGGGTCTTCATTACAGTGTGCGGGCTTCTCACTGTGGTGGCTTCTCTTGTTGCTCAGTAGGTGTGACACACAGGTTCAGTTGCTACGTGGCATGTGGGATCTTCCCGGACCAGGGATCGAACCCATGTCCCCTGCATTGGCAGACAGACTCCCAACGACTGTGCCACCAGGGATGTCCCCAATTCTTTTTTTTTTTTTTTTCCGGTATGTGGGCCTCTCACTGTTGTGGCCTCTCCCATTGCGGAGCACAGGCTCCGGACGCGCAGGCTCAATGGCCATGGCTCACGGGCCCAGCCGCTCCGCAGCATGTGGGATCTTCCCGGACTGGGGCACGAACCCGTGTCCCCTGCATCGGCAGGCGGACTCTCAACCACTGTGCCACCAGGGAAGCCCCCCAATTCATTTTTTTTTTTTTTTTTTTTGCGGTATGCGGGCCTCTCACTGTTGTGGCCTCTCCCGTTGCAGAGCACAGGCTCCGGATGCGCAGGCCCAGCGGCCATGGCTCACGGGCCCAGCCGCTCCGCGGCATATGGGATCCTCCCAGACCGGGGCACGAACCCGTATCCCCTGCATCGGCAGGCGGACTCTCAACCACTGCGCCACCAGGGAGGCCCCCCCAATTCATTTTTAATAAAGGTGCCAGGACAACTCAATTGTATTTTCAACAAATGGTGCTAGGACAATTGAATAACTATGTGCATGAAGAAGAAGTTACATAATAACCTCATATAACACTCAAAAATTAACTCAAAATGGATCATAGACATAATTGTAAGGACTAAAGTTATAAAATGTTTAGAAGTAAACGTAGGAGAATATCTTTGTGACCTTGGATTAAGCAAAGATTTCTGAGCTACAATACCAAAAGCATAACCCATAAATGAAAAATTGACAAGTTAGACTTCAAAATGTAAAACTTCTGATTTTCAAAAGAAATCATCAAGAAAATGAAAAGTTAAGCCATAGATTTGAAAATATTTGAAATCCTATATTGGATAAGACATATCTAAAATATATAAAGAACTCAAAAGGCAGAGACAAGAAAATAAAGAAATGAGAAGTGAGAGAACAAACAGAAAATGAACAAAAAAATGAAGTGGCAGACTTAAGCAATAATATATCAACAATTACATCAAATGAAACTGTTTCAGCATCATTAATAGGTAAATGCAAATTAAAACTGATGAGCTATCACTACACATCTATTGGAATGGTTAAAATAAAAAAATATTGGCAAGACGAAGTGTTGGTGAGGAGGTGGAGCCACTGGAATTCTCATATGTTGCAGATGGAAACACAAAATGATATAGCCACTTTAGAAAACAATTTAGCAGTTTCTTATGAAGTTAAACATTCATTTATTATATCATCCAGCGATCCTACTTTTAGGTGTTTATCCTAGATAAATGAAGATGTATGTTCACACAAATACCTGTACACAAATGTTTATAGCAGCTCTATTTATAATTGTGAAATACTGGAAGCAACTCAAATATGCAACAAGTGAATGGATAAACTCATGCATCCATTCAATGAAATACTACTCTTCAAAAAAACAAAAGGAAGGAAGGGAGGAAGGAAGGGGTGGAGGAAGGGAAGGAAGAGGGAGGGAGGAAGGGAGAAAGAAGAGAGAGAAATGAACACATGATTTGGGTGAATTTCTTAGTCATCATGCTGAGTAAAAGAAGCTGATCTCAAAAAGCTATGTGCTGACTGATTCCATTAATATGACATTCTTGAAAAGACAAAACTATGTTGTTGGAGATCAGATCATTAGTTCCCAGAGGTTAGGGGTAGAGGAGTTGGAGATAGCATCAAGGATTTTTTTGTTCTGTATTCTAATTCTGTGGTGTTGGTTACTCAAATATACCCATGTTAAAATTCATAGAACTGTTCACAAAAAAAAGATTTTTTTTAGTTATTTTTATTTTATTTATTTATTTATTTATTTTGCAGTATGCGGCCTTCTCACTGTTGTGGCCTCTCCCGTTGCAGAGCACAGGCTCCGGATGCACAGGCCCAGCGGCCATGGCTCACGGGCCCAGCCGCTCCGCGGCATGTGGGATCTTCCCGGACTGGGGCACAAACCCGTGTCCCCTGCATCGGCAGGTGGACTCTCAACCACTGCGCCACCAGGGAAGCCCAAAGTTTTTTTTTAAACTGTATGTTAATTTAAAAATAAATCAAACAAGGAATAAACTACAGTTGACCCTTGAACAACTCAAGGGTTAGGGATGCCGATTCCCCTATACAGTCAAAATCCGTATATAACTTTTGACTGCCCCAAAACTTGACTACTAATATCCTACTGTTGACTGGAAGCCTTAACAGATAACATAAACAGTCGATTAACACACACACACACACACACACACATTTTTTTGGTTTGGCCGTGCCACGTGGCTTGCAGGATCCTAGTTCCCTGACCGGGGATTGAACCCATGCCCCCTGCAGTGGAAGCACAGCGTCTTAACATTGGACTGCCAGAGAATTCCCCAACACATATTTTCTATATGTATTATATACTGTATTCTTAGAAATAAGTAAGCTAGAGAAAAGAAAATGTTATTAAGAAAACAATAAGGAAAAGAAAATACATTTACAACACATATATGTATTTATTTTTAAAAATCTTCATTTAACTGGACTCACTGCAGTTCAAACCCATGTTGTTCAAGGGTCAGCTGTATTGATATATACTACAATATGGATAAATCCCAAAATAATTCTGCTGAGTCAAAGAAACTAGGCTGAGGATGATCCTATTTTTATAAAATTCTAGAAGATACAAACTTTGGTGACAGAAAACATATCCATGATTGCCTAGGGGAGGGGAGGCACAAAAAGAGTAGAAGGGATTGCTAAGTGGTACAAAGAAACTTTTGGGGGTGATTGATCTGTTTGCTATCTTGATTGTGGTGATGGTTTCACAGATGCATACAGATTCCAAACATTAAATTGTATACTTTAACTAAGTTCAGTTTCTTCTATGTTAATTATACCTCAGTAAAGCTGTAGAATAAAATGCAGTGGTTGCCCTCAAGGAGCACAGGATCTGGTGACAAGGAAATTGAGTTTTGTAACCCAGAGTTACAGGAACAGAAAATGTGGGAGCCCAAAGCTGGAGCACACCCCACCCACCCCAATCCCCACCCAACTTAGAAATCCTCCTGTAGCTGGCTATTGCTAACACTGTTTAACCTTTGCATCCACAGCCTGAGTGACAGAAAACAGCTGATGGTAAAGCTGAGCACTTGAGAAAACTTTCTCTTTTCAGAATGCTCTCCCAGCACTTATCTTTTGTCCTCATTCTGTATCCCAAGCTACCATTCACAAGCTGTGTGACTTTGAGCAAGTTACTTGGCCTCTCTAATCCTCACTTTCCCCATGTATGAAAGATGGATAATTAAAGTGCCCTCCTGGCAAAGTGAAAGACACCGAGGCTATAAAGTGACAACATATCCCCAACTAATGGAGGATACTTCTGGGAAGCTTTTGTCTTGTACATTTGTGAATGTATGTATATTTTTACATCACGCCTGCAACACTTTTGTTGCTGAAAGAGAGAACTGCAGCTCTGGGTTAGGACATCACAGTCCTAAGTAAGGTTGGGTACCTTCTCATTCCACTTACTTCCTAGGGCTGGGAGTGCCCCATTTTGGTTATGGATGGGGCGATGAGAACCTCCAGGAGCTTATTGATGGCAGAGCTGGGATTCCTGACACAACCTAGCCCAGTGTTCTTACAACAAGCGCGGATCTTGGAGACCAAGGCCAGAGGGGAACCAGAAAGATTGTCACTTGAGGGCTGGAGGTGGGAGAGTAGGGGAGGTAGTTAAGTGAAAAGCTATTAAGAGCCACAGCGCACTGCATTCTAGAGGCAGGATGAGAAGGCAGGAGGGGGCGAATGAGCCACATTCATTACACGCATTCATCCCTGCATCCGTTCACTCTGCCGTCTGAAATTTGTGGATTGCCCGCACTGTGTTAGCATCTGAGGGATGAGTAAGGCAGGCCCCTTCCTCTGATGGAGCTAACACTGATATGAGCCTGAGGGATGAGGAGAGAAAAAGTGATGCTTGGAGACAATTTTAATTGTCAGTGCATATGGTTCTAACCATTGGCCAGAGTCACCCTTGTCCTCTGGATTTGTTCTTGATGCCCATTGGGGCAGTGTTTAGGGTGGAGATCAAAAAGCTGTGAGATGTGAAGTGGTCAAGAGAAGGACTTGAGACCAAAGATGGGTGGTGATCTCCAGATCCCTTAGGCCATTCAAGCTCAAGGTCCCACCTGACCTCTTTCCTTAACTGGACTCAGACCACTGCTGAGACTCAACTGAGTAGGCCCCCAGAAATCTAATGGCTCCTTTGAAGAAGACAGAACTCGGTCCAAGGACGTGGCTCTGTCTACACCTGGGGAATAAGCCATTGGGCATCAAGGTGGGGAAGGCTGGTGCTTGGCCTCAGAGGTGGGAACAGTGGGTTTTAGAATTAACATCTGTCAGCCACCAGAGGGCGGTGTTGGGGCATGTGAACGCCCCTGAAAACTGTGTAAACAGAGCTTGGCTTCCTTCAGCCTAGGCTTCTGTGTCAGACAGGTTTCATTTGTTTTCTGATATGTCTTAAGCACCTTAAACTCTTAGGACCACTATATGTGCCCGGGCTTCAGTGGCAGCCTTGCAGCCAGTCACAGTATCCAGTGTTAGCAGGAATTCTTGGGGAAATACCTGGGTCAGACAGTAGAGGGAGCCAGGAAGCTGAGATCGTGGGTCCCTGGGTGAAAATAGGAGCTGAGGTCCCAAAAGAGCTAGGAAATTGCTCTGTATTAGAAATGAACTGGAATTGGATGAGAAGGGATGGGGAGCTGGCAAGATGGCACAAAGTTGGAGCTGAGGGCATGAAAAGGGGATGGAGAAGAGGAAAATCCACCACACAACTTCAAAGACCAGGAACACTAGTGTTCAGTTTGAGATTGCTTCTGTCATAGAGATCTGGGTGGCTGGTCAGCTTTGCTGTGTGAACAGGATACAGTGGAAAGGGCTGCATTCTAGGAGCAGCACTCGTAAAGTATCTGGATAAACAGCAGGAGCAGGAACCCAGTGATGGTCACGCGAACACAAGCCCCTGGGACATGCGGCTACCTTGGCAAATGCTGCATGTGGGCAGATGGGAGTTGGAGCCTGCTCATCCAGGTTTCAGGAGCTGGATGAGCCTAGCATTCATCTGAGTTACACAAGAGGGCTCCAGGGCTATGAGGCAGCAGGTGGGGAGAAAGGAGGCAGGGACCCTAGGTCCAGGGAGGCCTACGACCTACAGAGAGGGTGGAATTCAAAGAGGGGGAAGGCTTTTCCAACAGAAAGTGGAGTTCAGATATGGATCCCAAGGGCAGGGAAGAAGCTGCAGGGAGTGGTCCCACTACAAGCCTTGCATGATGGGATTCTGCCTCCTCCAGCCCATCCCACACTGTTCATCCTGTATCCCACACAGACCCAAGTTCAAGCCACCAACACTAGAGTAATAGCCTCCTAACTTATTTTCTTTATTAAACATTAGTACACTCATCTGTTTCCACACAGACGCAAGAGATCTTTTAAGAACATGTCAGGTAATGTCCCTCCTCTGCTTTAAACATTCAGTGAGTTCCCATAGTAGAAGAAATGCCAAGTGTTCTCATGGCCTGCATGGGCCCTCCCTTCCCTCCCTAGCCTTGTCTCCTGACCCTCAACTAATGTGCTCCAGCCGCCCTGTCTTCCTGCTGCTCCTCAACTGCTCCTCAACTGCACAACTTTCACACTTGGTAGTCCTTCTGTTTGGCAGTCTCTTCCCCCAGACTTCCCCAGAGCTGGCTCCTTTTCACTATTAGCACAGAGGACTTCCCTGACATGTAAGGTGGCCCTTGCTCCCCAGCACCTCCCTGATCTCCCTCTGTCATATCAGTACCTAGCCCTTATCACTACCTGAAATGGCCTTTGCTTATCCAGCAACTTCCTCCAATACATTGTAAGCACCTTTTGGGCAAGGCCTTGTTGTCATCTTCACTAATAATCCTTTGTGCCTGGCACATAGAGGTGCTCAGCAAATATTTTTTGAAAGAATAAATGTTCAGCCAACTCTATACAGTAAGTTTGTTTATCACTTCCAATTTATAGAAAGGGAAACTGAGGCCTAGGAAGGTTAGTTAACTTACCCAGAGAATAGGCAGTAGAATTTGAACTTGGGTACCCTGACTTTCATACTTACACCTTGGCATGGGGTTATTTTCCTCCACCTTTGTCTGTTTTTCCTGGATAGCACTTACCACAGTTTATAGTTGTTTCATTTGCCTATTGTCTGACCTGTCTGATGGTGTAATGCTGTAATGCTGCTAGAGCAGGCCTATGTCCTGCACCTTGCCATGTCACCAGTACTGAGAACAGTGAGTGGCACATCACAGGTGCTCAGTGAGTGTTTTCTGGGTGATGGATAAACAACCATGTGCCCAGACAAGGGAGGGATGGATGTGGAGGAGTTGAAGGCACAGGTGGTGGCAGACATCCCCAGGCCCCAGCTGGAGTCCAAGCCCAGAGCCCAGCAGCGCCTTCACTGTGGTGCAAGGCTTCTTTGAGGGCAGATGACGTGGCCTTGCTTACTTATACAGCGAGAGTCACCTGCTCCATGAATCTTCAAACTTGGGGTCATTCCCCAACTAGGGGCCTGAGTTTGGCCTTTGCGCCTGACCACAGCTGAGAGTCCAGCCTGTCCACTGGGGTGATACCCAGGGTTCTGGGTGGATCTGTATAAACAGCCTTGCTTCCACTCATTACATTATGTCAGCACCTTTTTCAGCTTCTGAGAAACAGGAAGCACCATGATGTGTGGTGGGATTTGAAAGGATGATAAGAGACATAATCACATTTCTTTGGTTTGGGCATGGAGGGCTGGGGTTCCTGTTTCCTCTGACACTAATGCATCACCTTTTCCCTTAAGCCAGAATTCTGGAGGATGAGGACTGTGTGGAAAATATGCTTTAGGGGGAAAAAAAGAGCAAGGGGGTAAGAGCTTTAGAATTATTATTATGAAATGTATCATACATACAAAATAAAATAAAATAAAATGTACATGGACAGTTTAAAGCTTAACAAAATAAAACCCCATGTGCGCACCACCCTATCCCGTGAAGATGTCTCTTCCATAGCATCCCACTCCAACCCCACCAGAGATAACCACCGTCTTGATTTTTTGGTTAATTATTTCTTTGCTGTTCTTTTTAGTTTTATCACATATATAAATATGCTCAAATTATATATGATTGTATTTTGCTGACTTTTAACCTTTTCATAAATGGGATCATGTTGGATATATTTAAAACTGACTTTTATTGCTCGACAAAATGTTTTCAGATTCATCCATGTTGACCCATGTAGCTATACCTTCATTTGCTGTATTTACTGTAATCTGGTGAATGAATAAACCACAATTTATTTATCTACTGATGGATATTTATGTTTTTCCCCCAATTTTAGCAATTAAAAACAATTCAAAAAGAACATTAGACAAATAATAAGGAAATCTGAATAAGGTATAGATTTTAATTAATAATAACATATCAGTATTAGTTCATCAATGTGACAAATGTACATTTCTTATATAAGATGTTAATAAGAGGGGAAATTGAGTGTGGAGTACTCTGTACTCTCCTCACAATTTTTCTGTAAATCTAAAATTATTCTAAAATAAAAAGATTTATTTTAAAAAAACCCCAGTGCTGTTATGAACATACTTGCTTATAGCTCCTGATGTACACATGCAAGAATTTCTTTAAAATTTCTTTAGTAGATTGAAATTCTGGGTCAAAGAGTACATGCATCTTCCATTTTACTAAGTACTACATTTCAGAAGTACCAGTTTACTGTCCTGCTTACACGTATACTTTACAACATGTAAGAATTCCTTTTACTTCACATCCTGGGCAAGACTTGTAATATCTGACTTTTTCATTTTTGCCAGTCTGGTGGGTGTAAAATGTTATCTCATTGTGGTTTAATTTTGCATTTCCCTGACTACTAACAAGGTTGAACATCTCTTTATATGTTTATTGGCCATCTGTGTTTCCTGTTCTGAGAAATGCTTATTCATGTCATTTACCTTTTTTTTCCTAGTGGGTTATTTATCTTTTTCTTATTGATTATGAGGACTTTGTTACGTGTTCTGGAAACTAATCCTTTGTCTTTTATACATGATACAGATATTTGTCCTAGATTGTGGCTTGTCTTTTCACTCTGCTTATGGTAAATTTGAGGAATGTTGACTATCCATCTTCTCCTTAATAATCTGTACTTTGGGGGTTTATTTATGAAATCCTTCTGTTTGTGCTGGAGAGCTTCTGTTTGCTCCTTCAGACCCTCTCCCACCCCTTCTTTAACCTTTCCTAAGTCCTGGGAGGCAGAGACCTGTGTGGACTACGTTAATGACTTCTTTGCTCACGGGCTCCCCATTGGGTTTGGCTGGGAGCTCAGTCAAGTCAGGATACGTGTCCTCCCAGCTCTCTCCTTGCAAGGTTGCTGCATGCTGGCTGTGTCCCTTGACTGAGTGTCCCAGCTCCTACCAGTGGCCCTCTCCACACAGCCCTCTGGAGCTCAGAGTTTCAGTAACTATTCCCTCTTCTGTTACAGCTCCTGTGATTAGCCCCAGGGGACTGCATTTTCCCTCATGGTTTTCCTACACCCTGTTCTCACTTTTATAATGGTCCCTTTATTAAGTAAACTCTCCTCAAGTTACCTAACATGAGTGTTCCAGCTGTTTCCTGCTGGATATGTCCACCCCAAGGTCGTATTTTTTGTTAGTTATTTGTTGGTCTACCTCTCTCCCCAGGATTTCACAACCTTGGCACTATTGGCATTTGAATGTGATAATTCTTTGTTGTGGGAGCTGACCTGTGTAATGCAGGATGTTTAGTAGCATCCTGGCCTTTACCCACTAGATGATGGTAGCATCCCCTCCGTCCTCTCCAGCTGTAACAAGCAAAAGTTGCCAAATGTTCCCTGGGGGAAAAATCGCCCTCTCTTGAGAACCACTGCTCTACCCCATGTCAGTATCAGATTGGCCTAGCTACTTTTTTTTAAAATGTATTTATTTATTTATTATTTTTTGGCTGTGCTGTGTCTTTGTTGCTGTGCACGGGCTTCTCACTGCGGTGGCTTCTCTTGGTGCAGACCATGGGCTCTAGGCACACAGGCTTCAGCAGTTGTGGCTCACGGTCTCTAGAGCACAGGCTCAGTAGTTGTGGCTCACGGGCTTAGTTGCTCCGCGGCATGTGGGATCTTCCCGGACCAGGGCTCGAACCCCTGTCCCCTGCATTGGCAGGCGGATTCTCAACCACTGTGCCACCAGGGAAGTCCCTGGCCTAGCTATTAAAGCCTGGTATCTAGTGGGGCAAGTTCTCTCTCTGTGATCTCCCTCTTTAGGATTGCAGTGGCTCTTCTTAGACTCTCATTCTTTCATGGACATTTTAGAATCAGCTAAGTAAGTACCATGAAAAAAACTGTTGGGATTTTGATAGAAGTTGCATTGAATTTTTAGATCAGGTTCCAAATTATGGTATTGAGTTTTCATATGCATAAACATAGTAGGTCTCTTCACTTGTTAAGGTCCTTTGAAAATGTCTTTCAGTAAAGTTTTAAATTTTCTCTCATATTTTGTTAGATTTATTCTTTGGCACCTTATATTTTTGTAAGTATTATAGGCGCTATCTTCTTTAAACTTGCATTTCTATTTGTTGGTGATGTGTAATAATATAATTGATTTTGTATATTGATCCAGCAATTTGCTGAAGTCTTGTTCCTTATAATCATTTGACTGACTTTATCTTCTTTTGGGTTTTATTTTTGTCATATTGTATCATTTGCATGTATACATACATATATATGTATATATATACATATGTGTATGTATGTATGAGTTTTGTGTCTTCTGTTATAATCCTCATATTTATTAGTACTACTTATAAAATCTTATTGCAAAGTCCAGGACCATCAGTCACAGTTTTTAACAGAAATGGAGTTAACGTTATCCAGGGCCACCACATGCCCATATAAAGCCTTTGTGCAAACTGGAAGAAAAAGCCTCTTCCTCAAGATACTTTACTCCTGTCTGGTAGGAAATCCTCATGATACATATTCAAATCTGCAATGGTTATGATGTAAATGGTGCTCCCTGGGATTGTGAAGGGCACATACAGTGGTCCTGCAGGCATTCTTGCATTGTCCTTGCTTTCAGAGGGATGCTTTTACATATCACCATCGAGCACAGTATTTGCTGTAAGCTTATCAGCTTAAAGAAGTTCCTTTCTATTTCAGCTTTGCTAAAAGTAGTTATAATAAATGGATTTTAAATTTCAGTAATTTTTTTTGCATTGATATAATGTGATTTACCTCTTTAATTGGTTAATGTAGTAAAGTATATTAATAGATTTTCTAATATAGAATCTTGAACTCCTGGAATAAACTCAGGTTAGTTTATTATATAATATCTTTTTATACATGCTGGATTTGAATTAATAACATTTTTTAAAAATAAATTTATTTATTTTTTATTTTTGGCTGCATTGGGTCTTCATTGCTGCGTGCGGGCTTTCTCTAGCTGCGGCAAGCGGGGACTACTCTTCATTGCGGTGCGCGGGCTTCTCATTGCAGTGGCTTCTCTTGTTGCGGAGCACGGGCTCTAGGCACACAGGCTTCAGCAGCTGTGGCGTGCGGGCTTCAGTAGTTGTGGCGCACGGGCTTAGTTGCTCCGTGGCATGTGGGATCTTCCCAGATCAGGGCTTGAATCCGTGTCCCCTGTGTTGGCAGGCGGACTCTCAAGCACTGTGCCACCAGAGAAGTCCCTGAATTAATAACATTTGTTTACAGTTTTTGCATCCATGTTCATGAGTGAGTATAGGATCATAATTTTCTATTCTTATACAATCCCCTTCTGATTTTATTATAATATATATTAGCTTCACAACATGAATTGTAAAATATTCCATTTTATTCTCTGGAAATGTTTATATATGTTTGGAATTACATATGACTTGAAAGTTTGTGGAGACTTACCTATAGAACTATCTGGCCTTTGTGTATTCTTTGTGGGAAGATTTTAAATGATTGATTGAATTTCTTTAACGGTTATAGAACCCTTCCAGTTTTCTTTGCCTTCTTACATCAGTTTTGGGAATTCCTGTTTGTACTGGACACATGTTTGTGTGCCTTCTCAGAGCTTCTCCCCTTCACTTGCAGACATAGACGTAATGCCACACTGTGTGGAATGAGGTCTGGCTTCTTATGTGGCTGCTGATGACTGGGTGATGTGGTTTGGAAGTTCAGGGAAGTAAGCTCCTGTGGAGTAAACCTTGAAAAATGGGGTATGGGAGAGAAAAAGGGAGTCTGCCATATCAATTCCTCTCTCCTTTGCCCTTTCTCTGCACTGTTCTAAGGTATACGTTCTCCTTTCAGCACTTTTGCAGCAATTCCATGAGACAAGCAAACATACCTGCTGAGACTTGCTATGCTTCTTCCTGCCTCCGTGTGACGTTGTGGCCAGTGTATCACATCACATTGCTTCACTTCTTTCTCCCCTCACTTCCCCCTTTTCCTCAGCCTCACCAACCTGGGCTTATACAGTAAGTCCCTTACATACGAATGAGTTCCATTCCGAGAGCACGTTCATAAGTCCAATTTGATTGTAAGTCCAATAAATTTAGCTTAGGTACCCAACTAACACAATTGACTATATAGTACTGTACTGTAACAGGTTTATAATACTTTTCACACAAATAATACATAACAAACAAACACAAAAAATAAAACATTTTTAATCTTACAGTACGGTACCTTGAAAAGTACAGCAGTACAGTACAACAGCTGCCCTACAGGGGCACAGTCCCATCTTTGAAAGTTCACAACTTGAAGGTTTGTATGTAGGGGACTTACTGTAACTCCCAAATAAAGTGTCAGTGCTTCAATCCTTGCCACAGGCTCTGCTTTCTGAGGAGACCTGGGCTATGACAATCGGTATCAGGTGTAATGAACCCTTGGAATGAAATTTTGGAGTTGGATCACTCACCTCTCTAAAATAATAGGAACCTACTGCTGAGAATAAGTAGGTTGGCATTTATTTATTTATTTATTTATTTATTTATTTATTTATTTATTTATTTATTTTTGGTGGCTCTTCGTGGCTTGCAGGATCTTAGTTCCCAATCAGGGATCAAACCTGTGCCCCATGCATTGGAAGCACGGAGTCCTAACTACTGGACCTCCACGGAAGTCCTGGCAATAACTTCTGCCATGCCATGGCTTTCAGATGTCTTAAGCTTTACACTTCGGTTAATTTGGGTGAAGGGCAGATGGAGAGCAAGGCAATGGCAGTTACAGTGGCTGGGATTTATGGGAACCATGTTAATTATTATATAAGGATTGCAGAATACACTGACTCTTCTGACAGCACTGGAGACCTTTCCAAATGAGAATTATAGGCTCAGGGCACTCTAATTCCACTTAAAGATATGCTCCGAATACTAGGATATGTCTATGGCAACTTTATAGCAGACCCTTATCTCCTACAGCCATAAGGCAGACTGAGCTGAAAATTAGGCTCAGGGTCTGATTATTTGCAGGTCTTTGTAGCACTTCAAGGGAGAATAGCTGTGTACCTTTGACATTCTTCTTTATCAAAGTTGGGGCTCTTATAGGGAAAGAGTAAGACCGTGAGACCTGCGATAGGAAATTTTGGGTGGGAAAACCTGAGACTCTTGAAAGCCCCAGTTTTTCTGAGGCCTCCTTAAGTGGCATAAGCAGCCCTTTCCCCATTACCAGAGTAGAGTAGCTTCTCCTTGTTTGGAGACAGAATAATTATTTCTCCTGAAACATATGCTTCACATGATGACATTTGTTCTCCTTGTGACCCTCCCTCAACATCCCTCACTGCCTCTGGGCTAATAATCAGAGTCAGATCTCAGATAGCCTGTTTCAGTTAGGGCCCAGTCAGGAGATAGAAACTATACCAGTTACTTTAATAGAGGGAATTGAATATAAATAACTGTTAAGCAGGCATTTGAAAATGAGAAAAGCAAAAAGGGAACAATATATGTACCACGTCTTCTTTATCCATTCCTCTGTTGATGGACATTTAGGTTGCTTCCATGTCCTGGCTATTGTAAATAGTGCTGCAGTGAACATTGGGTACATGTATCTTTTGGAATTATGGTCTTCTCTTCAATAAGTGGTGCTGGGAAAACTGGACAGCTACATGTAAAAGAATGAAATTAGAACACTCCCACACTATACACAAAAATAAACTCAAAATGGATTAAAAACCTAAGTGTAAGGCTGAATACTATAAAACTCTTAGAGGAAAACATAGGAAGAACACTCTTTGACATAAATCACAGTAAGATCTTTTGTGACCCACCTCCTAGAGTAATGAAACTAAAAACAAAAATAAACAAATGGGACCTAATGAAACTTAAAAGCTTTTGCACAACAAAGGAAACCATAAAAAAGACAAAAAGACAACCCTCAGAATGGGAGAAAATATTTGCAAACGAAGCAACTGACAAGGGATTAATCTCCAAAATATACGAACAGCTCATGCAGCTCAATATCAAAAAAACCCCAAACAACCCAATCAAAAAATGAGCGGAAGACCTAAATAGACTTTTCTCCAAAGAACATATACAGATGGCCGAGAGGCACATGAAAAGATGCTTAACATCACTAATTATTAGAGAAATGGAAATCAAAACTACAATGAGGTGGGCTTCCCTGGTGGCTCAGTGGTTAAGAATCCATCTGCCAATGCAGGGGACACGGGTTCGAGCCCTGGTCCGGGAAGATCCCACATGCTGCAGAGCAACTAAGCCCGTGCACAACAACTACTGAACCTGTGCTCTAGAGCCCGCGAGCCACAACTACTGAGCCCGCATGCCGCAACTACTGAAGCCCATGTGCCTAGAGCCTGTGCTCTGCAACAAGAGAAGCCACCACAATGAGAAGCCTGTGCACTGCAACAAAGAGTAGCCCCCGCTCACCGCAACTAGAGAAAGCTGGCGTGCAGCAACAAAGACCCAAAGCAGCCAATAAATAAATAAATTAATTAATTAATTAAAAAAAACTACAATGAGGTACCACCTCACACTGGTCAGAATGGCCATCATCAAAAAATCTACAAACAATAAATGCTGGAGACGGTGTGGAGAAAAGGGAACCCTCTCACACCATTGGTGGGAATGTAAATTGATACAGCCACTATGGAGAACAGTATGGAAGTTCCTTAAAAAACTATTGCAGCACTGTTTACAATAGCCAGGACATGGAAGCAACCTAAATGTCCAGCAACAGAGGAATGGATAAAGAAGATGTGGTACATATATACAATGGAATATTACTCAGCCATAAAAAGGAACAAAATTGTGCATTCGCAGAGATGTGGATGGACCTAGAGACTGTCATACAGAGTGAGATAAGTCAGAAAGAGAAAAACAAATATCGTATATTAATGCATATATGTGGAATTCAGAAAAATGGTACAGATGAACCTATTTGCAAAGCAGAAATAGAGACACAGAAATCCAGAACAAATGTATGGACACCAAGAGGGTGGGGGGTGGAATGGATTGGGAGATTGGGATTGACATATGTACACTACTGTGTATGAAGTAGTTGGCTGGTCAGTGACTACTGTATAGCACAGGGACAAAAAAAGAGAAGGTACAATCTGTTTGCAGGACATATATTAAGTTAACCTTAAAAATGCATTCCAATACACATTAGTAAGTGCAGACAAATACTGTTTGATTCCACTTATATGAAGTATTGAATTTGACTAGAATAGTCAAATTCATAGAGTCAGAAAGTACATTGGTAGATGCCAGGGGAGGGGAGGGGGGAGGGGGAGTGGGGAGTTAGTGTTTAAAGGGGACAGAGTTTCAGTTTAGGAAGGTGAAAAATTTGGGAGATGGATTAATGGTGAGAGTTGCACAACAGTGTGAATGTACTTAGTGCCACTGAACTGTACAGTTAAATATGGTTAAAATAGTATGTTTTATATTATGTGACTTTTACCAAAATAAAAAACCATTTTTTTAAAAAAGGGAACAGGAAGGGCTTCCCTGGTGGCGCAGTGGTTAAGAATCCACCTGCCAATGCAGGGGACACGGGTTTGAGCCCTGTTCCAGGAAGATCCCACATGCTGCGGAGCAACTAAGCCCATGTGCCACAACTACTGAGCCTGAGTGCTGCAGCTACTGAAGTCTGTGTGCCTAGAGCCCGTGCTCTGCAGCAAGAGAAGCCACCGCAATGAGAAGCCCGCACATCACAACGAAGAGTAGCCCCCTGCTCGCTGCAACTAGAGAAAGCCCGCGCAGAGCAGCGAAGACCCAGCACAGCCATAAATAAATAAATAAATAAATAAATAAATAAATAAATAAATAAATAAATAAATAAAATAAAAAGGGAACAATAAGGTATTTTATGAAGCTAGCAACTGTGGGAAGCAATTACCACCTGTATGGCTGGGTATCAAAGGGAAAGGGTTAACAATATTAAAACCTAGTACCTTGGAGGGCCTGAAACTCAGACCTCTGAGAAGTGGGCACTGCCCCACTGTTGGTAGTATTTCTGAGCTCAGGAAATGGGTTTATGGGAATGGGATCCAGACCTCTGAGGGAGTGCTGACTGGCTGATGCTGCGGTCCCAGAGGGAAATGAGGTTGTGCTGAGGTTGGTTCTATGAATATGGGAAAAACTGCAAACTAATCAGTTGCTGCTACTGGAACAAACTGTTGCTGCCAGGGTTAACCTTAGGGTTAGGAATATGAATATTAAAGGTGGGAGTAGGAAACAGAAATAAAGAATAGGAAGCAAACAGAAAGGATCAAGTCCCTTCTTCCTCCAGCCTCCTAATCTAGCTTCTGCTATTGACAGATTCTAACAGAGAAAGAGCTGGCAAAGGAGAAATTGGTTTGCAGAACCCCAGTTCCAGCAGAGTATAGAAAGTAGGTTTGAAGCTGAGAGGCAATAGCTTTTTAAAACTGACATACAGTCTTGGCAAGGAACTGAAAGGAGCTCACTAATATGTACTGTCAGAATCCAGAGCATAGTGGACCTGAGGCTATTAGTCTAGAAGAACTTAAGAGTTGAGTAGGTTTGAATTCATTGACATGGGGGCTACTTACTGACTCAGGATTTAATGTTTTGGCAAGAACACCTTGCCAAGAGCTAATCTTGACAATTTGCTGGAATGGCTCTTTGAAACCTGACCCTGATGAAGGCCTATAGAATATGAAATGGAGGTACCAGAACTTCCTTTCTGTGGTGTTGAAGCTCTGACGACATTCCCTAGAGGGCACAGAGAACACTCCTTCACTAACACAGCAAGGGATGCACTAGTGAGGAGAAACAGGCATCATTGCATAGCTTGGTAGTGGATGTTCTCTGTAAGCTGGGTTGAAGGTGGAGGACGCTTCCATTGACTCCTTAATATCAATGGGCACGATGGGATCCCTAGAATGGCAGTGGCCAGGTTGGGGGCACTTAATCATCAGAGAGAAGGTGGGCATAATTACTACAATTGGCAGCAAGGCTATAGTGGCAACCAGGGTGCCTTGATCTTTGACGCTTAGGGATTTATAGTGATGGCTGTTACCTTAAGTTGTTCCTAGAGGCAAGAAAGGTGGATAATCAATCAACATGCTATTCAATGTACAGTCGTCCCTCAGACTTAGACCAGCTTGCACAAACTAGCCCTCTGGCTAAGAACAATTAAGAAAGCTGTTTTTAAATAGATTTAAAAATCTATTTTAAAAATCAGAGAGCTAACAAGGCAGTGAAGACTTAAGATACTAAGGTCCTAGAGAGAAGGAAACTTAGAAGTGAGTCTGACATGGCACAGCTTTTGCCTTGGGGCATTTACTGACCAGTAAGCATTGTTCTAGAGGTTGAGGAGCTGAGCCACAGAGAAGCTGACAGAAAAGCTGTGGCTGAGGGACTGGACTGTGGATAAAGCAGAGTTTTAGGCGGTCTCATGGGTAAAATGGAACAAAAATGGAAGTTCAGTGCCCACCAGGTAGGTGGGGTTCCTGTAAATACTGCCAGGTTTTCACTTGGGACCCCTGAAGACTTACACTCTCAGAATAAGAACTAACAAAGTAAACCAGTCTGTTAAAACCAAAGCCCAACTTTCTATCACCCATCTCAGACTAAATTAAGATGGTCTGTCCTTATGCTAAAGTGAAATAAATCATTTCTGGAGGAAAATAATATCATCCTGTATAAAATAGTAACTGGGTAATTCCTTCTTGCATTTCAGACCTTCCTTCTGAGATGATTTTTCTCCTTGCAGAGGTGCAATCTATCAGAGTTCTTTTAGTGAGAGTTTATTGGTTTATCCCAGTTTTTATTCCTCTTAAAATGTTTTTAGCCTATTTTAAAATGGGCAAAAGACATGAATAACACCTCACCAAAGAAGAGGTACAGATGGCAAATAAGCATGTGAAAAATGCTCAAAATCTTATGTCATTATGGAATTGCAAATTAAAATAACAAGATACCACTACACATCTCTTAGAATGGCCAAACTCCACAACACCAAGTGCTAGAAGGATGTAGAGCAACAGGAACTCTCATTCATTGCTGGTGGGAATGCAAAATGATACAATGGCTTTGTTTTTGGTTTTGTTTTTCTTCCAGTTTTACTGAGTGTAGTTGACGTACAGCACTGTATAAGTTTAAGGTGTACGGCATAATGGTTTGACTTACATACACCATGAAATGATTATCACAATAAGTTTAGTGAAATCCATCCTTTCACATAGATATAAAATTAAAGAAATAGGAAAAAAATTTTCCCTTGGCATGAGAACTCTTAGGGTCTACTCTCTTAACAACTTTCATGCATAATGTACAGCAGTGTTAATTATATTTATCATGTTATACATTACACCCCTAGTACTTATTTATCTAAAAACTCGAAGTTTGTACCTTTTGATTACCTTCATCCAATTCCCCCTGCCCCCAGTACAGCCACTTTGGAAGACAGTTTGGCATTTTCTAACAAAAACTAATACAGTCCAACAATCATGCTCCTTGGTATTTACATAAATGAGTTGAAAATGTATATCCACACAAAAACCTGTACACAAATATTTACAGCAGCTTTATTTATAATTGCCAAAACTTAGAAACAACCAAGATGTTTATCAGTAGGTGAATGGATAAATAATTGTGGTACATCCAGATAATGGAATATTATTCAGCACTAAAAAGAAATGAACTATCAAACTATGAAAAGACATGGAGGAACCTTAAATGCATATTACTAAGTGAAAGAAGCCAACCTGGAAAGGGTACATACTGTATGATTCCAACCATATGACATTTGGAAAACGTAAAACTATGGAAACAGTAACAATAGTAGTGATTTCCAGGGCTTAGGAGGGAGGGAGGGATGAAAAGGTGGAGCCAGGAGATTTTTAAGACAGTGAAAGTATTCTGTATGACACTATAATGGCAGATGCATGTTATTATACATTTGCCAAAACTCGTAAAACATACAACACCAAGAGTGAACCCTAATGTAAACTTCGGTGGTAATGATAAGCAGTATAGGTTCATAGATCATAACAACTGTACCACTCTGGTGGGAAATGTGGATAGCAGCGGAGGCTGTGCATGTGTAGGGTCAGAGAGTATATGGGAAATCTGTACTTTCTGTTCAATTTTGCTATGTACCTAAAACTGCCCTAAAAAATAAACTCAATTTAAAAAAAATTTTTAGTTCATCCTTATTTTTGAAGGAAATTTTCACTGATCATGGAATTCTAGATTAACAGTTTTTTCTAACATTTTGAATATAACATTGTGCTGTTACTGGGCTTTAATTTTTTGCTGTTGAGAAATTAGCTCTCACTCTAATTATATATCCTTTGTAGGCAATCTATCTTTTCTCTCTGGCTGCTCTTAAGTGTTTTTTCCCCCTTTGGTGTTTTAGGCTTTTACTATATGTATCTAGGTATTGGTTTCTTTTAATTTATCCTGCTTGATTCACTAGATGTCCTGAAGCCATGGATTGGTGTTTTCATCAACAGTGGAAAATTCTCAGCCATTGTCTCCTCATATATTTCCTCTTCCCCATTCTCTTTGCTCTTTCTGGAACTCTGATTAGATGCACGTGAGATGTTCTCATTTTATCCTCAGTATCTCCTACGGCTTCTTCCTAGGAGAAGGTGTCGGGGATCCTGAGGAATGGCTGCTCAGCTCTGTTTCATAAGTAGCACTGAGAATGGATTGCAGAGTAGAAGGAAGGGAAGCCATCTGGCATTTGCCTTGGACTTTGTTTAGGGTCACCTATAATAGGGAACTTTCTCAGTGAGAAATACTCACCAGGACTTGGGCCCACAGAGGAGTGCAGCTTCTGGCTCTGGGGCTGGGCACATACCAGGGTGCCATGAGGTTCGCCTGACCTGCCTGAGAGGCCCTCATGGAAGCTACTTTGTGGGAATGTCCATGATGCACTACATCAGAAAAACCCTGGGGCCTCCCGAGTTGGTTTTTCCACACGTGTGTCAGCACTTTGTTTTTCAGATGTACAGCCTGCTGTTTCTAACTTCTGTGGGTCCCTAAAATGGAGGGAACATGGGATCTGTCTGCTCCTTGTGGAGGTAAGCCTCTGTATCATCCCAGATGCTAGAGGAAAATGTTTCTTTTTAATGTGTATTATGGACTGAATTGTATTCTCCAAAATTTGTATGTTGAAGCCCTAATGCCTGGTACCTCAGAATGAGACTGAACTTAGAGACAGGGCTTTTAAAGGAGTAAATAAGTTGGTCAGCCTTATTTTCTACTTCACTGATTTCTTAAGGCCAAGAGAATATGACTTCCTCAGAAATTAAGGGAGGAAAAAAAAAAAAGAAATTATGGGAGGGTTGGAATGAGACATACCAGGGTTTGAATCCCAGCTGTATCACTTATTAGCTGTGTAACCTTGGCCAATAATTTAAACTCTCCGAGCCTTTGATTCCATATCATAAAAAAGAATAATTTTATCTCACATTGGCTTGTGATGAGAATTAATTGAGATAGTGATATAAAACGTCTAAGGAAGTCCTAACCACAGTAAACAGTCAGTAGACGGTAGTTTGGTTCCCTCCCTTGACAAAACATTGGAACATTGCAAACATCTGTTGAGGGTCTATTGTATTAGAGATTAGTGTTACCCTTTAATATGTCTGATTCTCCTCTCTTTCTGAGCACATGAGAGAATTGTATTTCCCCCCACCCCTCGAAGTTACTCATGGCACTGTGACTTGATCTAACCAGTGTGATTTAAGTGGAAGTTTTTAAGAACTGAGGTGTGATTCTCCAAGGGAATGGCAACAGCAGTTGCTGATATGGCAGTACCATAGGATGGAAGCATCCTGGAACACTGAGCCAACACTTGGAGGACAGCTGCTCTGCAGGGCTGCCCAGACCACACCCATAGTGTGATTAAGAAAGAGACTTTTGTTGTGTCCTTCTGCTGGGATTCAGAGGTGATTTATTACTATAACATCATCTAGATGATTCTGACTGACACATATTCAGAGTTGTATAAGGTGGATCTGAAAATACTACAATATAAAAACAAGAGCTCTGATAGAGGAATGTCCAAAGTAATGCAGGACACCTAATACTGCTGGGAGTAATAGCCAGGGAGAGAATCAAAGAGGAGGTAGTATTGGAGCCAGACTATGAGAGCCAAGATAGAGGGATGGATGAAAACATCCAAAGGGCAATTGCATGTTCCCCACGTGGGAAAAGACAGATGTACTGAGACAGTGTGGGCAAAAGCACAGAGGTGTAAAAACTCCTGGGTATTCTGGGAAGAATAAGAGCTAGCATACCCTACAGAACTTCTCCCCAGTTTTCCACGTAGAACATTTCTTCAAAGAACATATAGGCCTTTCAGGACTTCCCTGGTGGTCCAGTGGTTAAGAATCTGCCTTTTAATGCAGGGGACTCAGGTTTGATTCCTGGTCGGGGAACTAAGATCCCACATGCCACGGGGCAACTACTGAGCCCACACACCACAACTAGAGAGACTGCGGGCCGCAGCTACAGAGTCCACATGCTCTGGAGCTTGCATGCCAAAACTAGAGAGAAGCCCGTGCAACACAAGGAAAGATCCCATGTGCTGCAACTAAGACCTGACACAGCCAAAAATAAATAAATAAATAAAATTTAAAGATCTGTAATAAAGAACTAATAGAAAAAAAAAAGAACATATATGCCCTTCAATACAATCCTTTTCTACCAATACTTACATAGGGAAAATATTAGATATATGTCCCCCAAACTCAATGCATTTTTAAACAAAGTGATGAGGGAGGGAGCTCAACAGAGAAAGCCTTTAGGTTTACTCCAAATATATTGGTAGCATATCAAAGTTCACAGAAGACAATTGGAAAGGCTCTGAATGTCAACTAAAGGGACATGTAGCATGTTATATGGATAAAGAGGCCATATTAATGGTTTAGTGATCAGGAAGTACAGTTTTAAATATTTTACATCCTTATTTTACCACAATTGATTAAATAAATAAATACAGAAATAAATTTTAAAATATTTTACAACCTAACATGTTAGCTTGTTGCTTATACACAGGAATTTTACTGTGTTTTGTGTTTTATGCTTGGAAAATTGGTTGAGGATTTTGGATTGAGATGTAATGCATGAAAACTTTTCCCATTTAAATAATAAGAATGAGGCTCCTGGTTAGCATTTTCTTGCCAGCAATGTTTAGTGAGAGATGCCTGTATTTCTGAATGGCAGGGCTTGGAGGGGACAAAGGTATGACCAGTGAAGGAGATGGACCTGAGAGCCAGAGGTTTTTATGCCCAGAAGTGACATAATGGCCGTGAGTGTATTTTATCAAAAGCCCTGACTTGACAGTCATGAGGAGAGCCTAAAGTAGGGAGCTGGTGATGGCTTGAGTCTAGGTGAGAGGCAAGGGCCTCAACTGAGGCAGCGGGGATGGAGAGGGGGAATTGGAGAGACATTTCCGAGGCTGAATGGTGGATGGAAGGGCACAGAGGGTAAAAGTCAGGGAGTCTTCCAGAAAGGTGATGGGAAGGTAGTCATGGTTATATTAGCCAAATAGGGAACCTCAATGGAAGAGGAGAAAGAAGGACAAGGAGGACCAGCAGCAGCAGGTTTGAGGGGATGAGGATGGATTACAAAGAGGGACTTTGGTTTTAGATGCATTGTGTTGAGGTATTCTCTGGAAAGGTTCCTCTGTGGCCCTCCAAAACCCAGCCTAATGTTTCACTCTGGCTCCTCCCACTGGGCAATAACAGCGACATCACTAAGACAGAGCGCAAATAGATGCTCTTTTATTGGGATAAGCTTTGAGAGGAAAAGCAAGACTCATGAAAGTTTTCCTGTAACCTGGGGCCTTCCAAATCCCTCTCCTTTGATGCCCTAGGTTCTGGAGTCCCACAGTAGTCAGGCTAGGTGAGGGAGCAGTTGATATAACTTGTAAGAATCCCACTCTTTCTGTCCAGGGGCCATCTGGTTGGCATTGCTTTTACAGGGAAAGTAGAATCAGCTGAAGAATCATTGTTTCTGCCTTAAAAACCGTTGGTGGGTCTAAGAAGTCCCATTTTGGTTAGTTTCATACAGCCCTGTTTGCGTTCAGCTTCTCTGAGATGGTAGATTGGTAAGAGTTCATTAGTGGGACTTTAGGATATTCCAGCCTTAAATCCACAATAACTATATTGGACCTTGATAAAAAAAGTGGGAAAATGACTTTTTTTTCCTGCCAAATTAATTTTATTTTTATTTTAATGGAGGTATAGTTGATTTACAGTATTAATTTCAGGTGTACAACATAGTGATTCCAAATTTTTCAAAATTCTATATGTAGTATAATAGATTATCCTCCATTTATAGTAATTATAAAATATTGACTGTTTTCCCTGTGCTGTACAATATATCCTTGTAGCTTATTTATTTTATACATAGTAGTTTGTGCCTCTTAATCCCCTACCCCCATATTGCCCCCCTTCCCCTCCCCACTGTTTGTTCTCTATATCTGTGAGTCTGTTTCTTTTTTGTTATATTCACTTGTTTGTTTAACTTTTTAGATTCCACATATAAGTGATAACATACAGTATTTGTCTTTCTCTGTCTGACTTATTTCACTAAGCCTAATACCCTCCAGGTCCATCCATGTTACAAATGGCAAAATTTCATTCTTTTTTATGGCTGAGTAGTATTCCATTGTACATATATATCAATATATACACCACATCTTCTTTATCCATTCATCTGTTGATGGACACTTAAGTTGCTTCCATATCTTGGCTAGAAAATGACCTTTTTTGAGAGAGAATATAAGTTTACAAGGGCAGGGAATTTTGTCTTTTTTATTCACTGATGAATCTTAGTCCCTAGAACAGTCCTGGAACATATGGGAGCTCAATAAATATTTGCTGAATTGAATTAAATTGACATTCAGTCTCTTCTCAAATTGAGTTTCCTGTTTCCTGTCAGTTTCGAGAACAGTCAGCGTAGTACTGTGCTGACACCTCTTCATCATCTCAGCCCCAGCTATTGGGGCTTGGTGGGTGCACAAGTTGGGAGCCTAAGCCACAGCAGAGTGCTGACTACCATACCTGTGTTTGTGCTGGAAGGGAAATATGTCTTCTTGCACAAAAGGACTTGCATTCTCCCACCTGGGAATCTGTGTCTGACTGCCCTGGCCCCTCTCCCACACCCAGAAACAGTAGGAGCAGTTGCTTCACACAAGCAGTCAAGCGCAACACGTGCAATCTATGCAGATAATGCCCAGGGTAATGGCACCATCTGTAAGGCCCTGTAGCACATGGCCACAACTCTCTCCCAGCATGCAGTAGGGCCTGTGATCAGTAAGCGAAGGAAGGAATTAATGGCATAGCTGAATATTGTTGCTGGGCCTCTCCTCCAGGTCTCAGTTTTAAAATATATCTTAAAGAACATATTTTCTGAATCCTTAAGAAATTTCCTCAAGCAGAGGAACTTCCAATTATGGTACTGATAGTCATAAACAGGCAGATTGGAGTGTTATTCTGCCTAATGCTGCTCTGCCCCTGGGAATACAGATGATGGGCACCTCTAGAACCTAGCCTCCCCAATATAACTGCCTACCAGTGCTTCTCTGACCATTGTTATGCCACAATGTCAGGTGAGGTGAAGAACCCCCAGGTCACAGTGCTCTGGGCTCCACAAGGAGTGTTTCTTCCCCAAACTGGCAGTGGGATTGGCCTGCCACATTCTTCTCATAGGCTGGGAAGAGACCTAGATACAGATTCCTACACTGCCTTCCTCCCCAGGGGAAGCCGTGAAACTCATTTTAATTCTCTGGCCAGTTCTGGAAGGCCCTTATAATCATTCATTCATCACCTCCCATTTTACCTGCACCAACCTAGGCTCTGGGTATACCGTGGAGAGGAAACCAGGCTCCAGCCCCTGCCCATGTCCCTGCTACCCCCTTCCCCACTAAGTCCTGCTAGATCTCATCCACCCATGGTATGCCTAGCAACCTGCGACTTCTGCCACCTGGAAGATGGGAATGCTCTCCAAACTTGGCATGTTCTCACACAGACTGTGCTCACTTCAGAAGTCAGACAAAGGCCAGCAACAAATTGAACCAGAGTTGTCTATTTTTGTTTTATTGGAACATAGCCTAAGGTGAAATAAATATTAATTTTCCAAGTTCTCAATTATTTCATAAATAATATTAAGTTAACAGACATTTTACAGAATGTTATGTTAAATAAGATAGATAAAAGTATATATCTATTTTGCTTAGAGCAAACTGATGGAAAATACTTCAATGATTCTGATATCTGAAATACAGCTCAAATATTTTGTTTTTATACTTTCTGCCTGTGTGAGGTAGCAGTATGCCTGAAATATTTACTTTGCCTCTGAAGTTTCATTACACTGAATATTAAGGCCCCACCCTTGGTTGGCCCTCATCCTTGTTGCAGTAAAACATCCTTCTCCTCCTCCAGAATCTTTCGCTACAGTGAGACAGGTCGGTCTCAACTTTCCGTTGTCCACTCGGTGTTTATCACATTAAGAAAAGTTTGCAGGTAGTCTAGGAATTGTTTTACTCTCCATCTTTCTCCTCCACACTTCTTCTGTGAAAAGAGTAGACAGTAAGTATTGCAGGAAACTGTCAATTCTTGTCAACATAGGCAGAGCCAGACAAATTTACTTAAGTTTCCACTAAATGTTTTTAACTTACTCTTTGGAGGTCTATTATGTATTCTTTTATTAAAAACAAGTTTTGGAATAGTTTTTCCACGGCATCCCCTTGTGCAGTTTGATTCTTCAATGTGTCTATTCCCTGAAAGACTTCTTTAATGCATAGTTGGTGCTAAATGAGGAAGATTTAAAAACTATAAATAATCAAAACAAGGTATAAAAATTTAGTTCCAGAAGTTAGTTGTGTTGTTTACATGAGTTCTCTTCTCCAAAGAATATTTTACTTGTTCCTTTTCCAAGTGGCAAACCACTTCACACTGAGATATAATTTCCAAAAGTAGATAAAGTTTATATAACTACTGAGGAGTTTTACAAATGATATAAATTAACTCCTTAACCGAAATTAAAATGTTTAGGAAGTATAATGCAACTACAATACTGATTGAGCTCCCATGAGTTTCCTTTTGTAGTTCTAGCTGGTAATTTTATTCTATTTAGACTAATGAAATCATATATTTTACATTTTAATACAACCATGACATACTCCAAATGTATACAATTCCATTATATGGTCATAATAATTTAAATATGTGGAAATGACACATATATTAATATAGGGCATTCATTGTCTATTTTAATGTCTACTGACCATGATTTTAAAAATATAAACCTAACTTGCTAAACTTTCAGAAAGACATGAGAGTGAGAGGAAAGCCATAGATAGAGTTGAATGGAGACTAGGAGGCCCCTCTCACCCAGTATGGAATTCTTCCAGAAAGAAGCACTATTTACAGTAGCCAAGACATGGAAGTAACCAAAATGTCCATCAACAAATGAATGGATAAAGAAGATGTGGTACATATATACAGTGGAATACTACTCAGCCATAAAAAAGAATGAAATAATGCCATTTGCAGCAACATGGATGGACCTAGAATTATCATACTAAGGGAAGTCAGAAAGAGAAAGACAAATACCATATGATATCACTTATATGTGGAATCTTAAAAAATGATACAAAGGAACTAATTTCCAAAGCAGAAACAGACTCACAGACATAGAAAACAAACTTATGGTTACCAAAGGGGAAAGGTGGGGGGGGATAAATTAGGAATTTGAGAGTAGCATATACACACTACTATATATAAACTAGATAAACAACAAGCACCTACTGTATAGCACAGGGAACTCTACTCAATATTTTGTAATAATCTATATGGGAAAAGAATCTGAAAAATAATATATATATAAAAGAACAGACATATGTGTGTATATATATATATATATATATATATATAAAACTGAATCACTTTGCTGTATACCTGAAACTAACACGACATTGTAAATCACCTATACTTCAATTAAAAAAATAAATAAAATTTAAAAAGCATATAGTGAAGAAAAAGACATTAAATACCTAAAAAAAAAAAAAAAAAAAGAATGCCTTACATGAGGCTCTTTGAGATGGAAAACTGACAACATCACCAAAGGGCCTGATCCACTTGTTTAATGAATTCTACTTGTAAAGTTATTCCTAATATTTATAAGTACATACATTTGCATCCACACACACAAAAACAAAATGGAGAAAATTAAATCATTCCAGTGATAACTAATGCTTTATAGCTTAAAATATGAAATTTACTTATTCACTCAATCATTTATCAAATCTTGATTTAACTTACATTTGTATGTTCGGGAGTAGGAATCATCAAGTTCTGAAAAGGAAAGAAAATATATTCATGTTTAAAGCACTCTAGCACTCATAACTTTTAGTAAAATTCTTACTAGTAATATGGTTATCAGTTATATAGTACTAACACTCTCATAATTTCATGATTAATGACAGATCTTTAAAAATTAGCCACCACAAATGATTACCTATATATTTTAAAGACTGTAGGAATCAAAAAGAAAATTACCCCGTCACCTATCAGCTGAGTTCGATGAGTGGAGAGCAGTAGCAAGGTCTCTGCCACCAGTCTATTCATGGGACTTTCTACAGCAATGACACAAACGTAGACAGCTCCAAGAGCCAGCAAACTCAAATGCAGAAGCATTCTCATGGCTCTGAAATGTTGAGCGTTTGCCTTGGCAAAGAATGTGCATAGTATGAGATTTCATCCCCAACCAATTTATTCTCTCTTTGAGGAAATGAATAATTTCTAACAATCAGATAGAGAATGCTTAATAATGGCATATAGTGAAACTGTTTCCAATGCCTGTACCTTAAAAAATAATTTTACTTTTATCTTTTGATAATAAAAAAAATCCCTATTTTTCACCTTTAAAAACATTTTCCATTACAAAAGAAAATCCTTAGGTGGATACATCATTGCCCCACATTTGCATTTCTTAAAATCAGAAGATTGAATTTCCTTTTAAAAGATTTGTGTAAAAAGAAGTATAATGTAATCCACTAAATAGAATTTTATGCTAAAATATGTAAATATCGAGAATTTCTTTTCACGTCAAGTAAACTCTAATGCAGTTGTAGCCAGGTTGATCTGTCTTAAAAGGAATTGAAAATACTGGTGATTAGAGCAGAGACCATCAAAACTTAGCTGGGTCAAGTTGTGTTCACTGGGGTCTCAATTAGGATCCTTTCTGTTGCCAGTGATCAAAAACCTAACCCAAACTGGTTGAAGCCAAATGGGGGATTTGTTAGCTCATACAACCAAATGATCCAGGGTGGAGGTTCCTTTATGTTGCTTATCTCAGTGACCATTGTCTTCATTCTCAGGCAGTGACCCATTCTTGGGTCACTGTGGACCCAAGATGATGTCCAACCTCCTGAATCTATATATACCCTGTTCATGAGCCTCAGGAGAAAGCAAATTGTGTTTTTCTGATTGCTCAATTAAAAGTCCAAGAATTTAGCCTTGTTCACCCTTGATCCCATGTTCACCCTTGAACTGTGGCCAGGGGTATGAGATATACTAATTGGTTCTCCCTGGAGCTGGAGATGGGCTTCATCCCACCCAAACTTCATACCTGAGAAAGTTGGGGCCCTAGGTAGTAGTAAGAGGGACCTAGATGCTAGGAAGGCAACCAAAAAACATCCGTCACAGCCACATAACATATGGGCATGGCCTCTCCTTCACATCCCACAAGGGTGAGAGTGTCCTTTCACACCCTGGGTGGGCCATGTATGAATAGGTGTGATCAGGGGAATCAGCCTTTGTGTACCTTAGGCTCTGACCTGTAACCCCAGAAGGGAGCAAATGAGGCCCCCTTCTAGACTACACACTTCCTTCTTCCCTGGCCTTAGCACACATAATGGAAGTGTAAGCCATTGCATATAATGGAGAGTTTCAGTGAGCATCCCAAAGTGGTTCTGTGTTGGTGGCCTGAAAGCCTGGCTTTAGGACTACCTTGAGTATCTAACACAGATTGTACCACATATGAATTGTTACCTAGAATCCTTTTCCAAAGCTGGATGTAGTTCTGTATGTGAAATAGAGGCATCTAGGAGGTAGACAAGACTTTTATTTTATTTTTTAAAGATTTATTTATTATTTATTTATTTTAGGCTGCGTTGGGTCTTAGTTGCGGCATGCAGGATCTTTGTTGAGGCATGCGAGATCTTTCCTTGCGGTGCGGACTTCTCTCTAGTTGTGTTGTGTAGGTTTTCTCTTCTCTAGTTGTGGCACACAGGCTCCAGGGCACGTGGGCTCTGTAGTTATGGTACATGGGCTCTAGGTGAGGCACGCGGGCTCAGTAGTTGTGTCGCGCAGGCTTAGTTGCCCCGTGGCATGTGGGATCTTAGTTCCCTGACCAGGGATTGAACTCACGTCCCCTGCATTGTAAGGCAGATTCTTTACCACTGGACCACCAGGGAAGTCCCATCAAGCCTTTTACATGGGGGTAGTCACAGCTCTGCACAGGTGGGATAAAAGTAGTATGGGACTTTAGTGGCAGCCTTCCTGTACCATGTCTGGTTTTGTTTGTGCTAAAGTTTTGGACTCTTCGTTAGACATGCCTGGTTTGAACACTTGAAAGCCCTTTTCCTTGAGACTGCAGGAGTGACCGTGGCTTGCTGCAGGAGTGAGGTAGGAATCACAATAGACTGGATCAAGGTGCTCTTAAAATGGTGCTTTCAAAACCAAAGCTGAGTTCTGGCAGAGCCTTCTCTCCCCAGAAGATTTCATAGAGAGAGTTTGTTCTGGTTCTCCTCAGCTCCTTTGGGCTACACTGAGGAAGTGTGGGCTTAGATGAAGGTTTCAGAGGAACTGCCAAGTGACTTGTTATGTTAGTACCTTAAATACATGAGGTTCTGAGTTTTAAACTTCTCTCTGTTATAGGGTTGCACAGGGACACTAGGTGGTGGAGGATTGAGACACCACTGTACTAGTGTTCACTAAGCAGGAGAAAACTCACCAACCAATCACTATTTTTAGGGAGTCATGCTGGCTATGAAAATGAGTGAGATGGGCAAGGTGTGACAACAGCACAGATGGTGGGGCTGCAGAAAACTGCAGCAGAGTGACGTGTCTCCAGGTGGCAAGTACTGGTCAGCTCCAGCTGACTGTTGCCATGTGACACCCTTGGACTTATGCTGCCAAATCATCCAATTTTTCAAAGAAGCCAGAAATCCTGATTATTATATATCATCTCCTGATTTTTAAATGTTGGCAATTCATAGTTTTAAGAACCATACAGGGTGCTCTTTTGCAGTCTCTGATCTACAGTATAACTGTAGGTCCCTATTGGAGGGCAAGTTATTTAAAAATCCTCCTATTCAAAATTATGTATCTTCAAAAATGTTTTAATTGTGGTAAAATACATGTAACATAAAACATAACATCTTAACCATTTTTTTTAAAGTCTACAGTGGGGCTGGGAATCTGTATTTTTTTTAAATTAATTAATTAATTTTTATTTTTGGCTGTGTTGGGTCTTCGTTTCTGTGCGAGGGCTTTCTCTAGTTGTGGCAAGTGGGGGCCACTCTTCAGCGCAGTGCACAGGCCTCTCACTATCGCGGTCTCTCTTGTTGCGGAGCACAGGCTCCAGACACGCAGGCTCAGTAGTTGTGGCTCACGGGCCTAGTTGCTCCGCGGCATGTGGGATCTTCCCAGACCAGGGCTCGAACCTGTGTCCTCTGCATTAGCAGGCAGATTCTCAACCACTGCACCACCAGGGAAGCCCCATCTTAACCATTTTTAAGTATACAGTTCAGTAGTGTTGAGTATGTTCATAATGTTGTACAATCCATCTCCAGAACGCTTTTTATCTTGCAAAGCTGAAACTCTGTCCCCATTAAACAACAACTCTCCGTTTTCCCCCTCCCTCCCAGCCCCTGGCAACCTCAGTTCTACTTTCTGTCTCCATGAATTTGATTATTCTAGGTAACTCAGATAAGTAGAATCATATAGTATTTGTCATTTACTGACCGGCTTATTTCACATAGGATAGTGTCCTCAACGTTCATCCATCTTGTAGCATGTGGCAGAGTTTCCTTCCTTTTTTTTTTTTTTGGCCTCACCGCAAGGCTTATGGGGGATCTCAATTCCCCAACCAAGGATTGAACCTGGGCCACGGCAGTGAAAGCCCGGAATCCTAACCACTAGGCCACCGGGGAACTCCCCTTCCCTTTTAAGGTGGAATAATCTTCCATTTTATGCATATACCACATTTTGTTTATCCATTCATTTTTCAATGGACATTTGGGTTGCTTCCATCTTTTGGCTATTGTGAATAATGCCGTTGTGAACATGAGTGTACAAAATTACATTTCTTACAATGTTTTCATAAGTCAATAACTATTCCTCTATTAGTCTGATCTCCCCAACCTGATTGCAAACTCTCTGAGCAGGGACCATAAAATAATGTATTTGAGGGCTTCCCTGGTGGCGCAGTGGCTGAGAGTCCGCCTGCTGATGCAGGAGACACGGGTTCGTGCCCCGGTCCGGGAAGATCCCGCATGCCGTGGAGCGGCTGGGCCCGTGAGCCATGGCCGCTGAGCCTGCGCGTCTGGAGCCTGTGCTCCGCAACGGGAGAGGCTGCAACAGTGAGAGGCCCGCGTACTGCAAAAAAAAAAAAAAAAAAAAAAAAAAAGTGTTTATTAATGTTAACCTGCAAACAAAAGTTAATAATTTTAATCTCCTATGCAGAATTCCAAGTAATTTTTGTAGATATTCTAGTCTCAAGGAAATGAAGCATAATTCTCTATAAGTGTGGAATACACTTAAGGTAAGTGTGGAATACAATACAATTCATTTTAAAGTGTGCAGTCTGGAAGGGGGATTATGAGAGGAGTAACTTTGCAATGGAGAAACCTGACAAGTCTCAGCCAGGTGATCAAGGTCAACATCAACAGTGATAACTCATGTTAGTAGCATGTTCCCTTAACATGATGTAATGAGAATGGCATTTTGTCTCTGCGGTCTTCCTCCTCAAAACTGATAACCTCTGTCTAACCATGAGAAAAATATTACACATACCCAAATTGAAGGACAAGATACCTGAAATGTACTCTTTAAAACTGTCAAGGTCATCAAAAACAAGTAAAGTCTGAGAGACTGTCACAGCCCAGAGGAATCTAAGATGACATGATGACTAAATGCAATGTGGTAGGCTGGATGACATCCCAGACAGAAAACCCCCTAAAACTAAGTAGGTAAGAACTAAGAAAACCCCCTAAAACCTGTGGAGTCTAGTAATGTGCCAATGTTGGTTACCCAGTTGTGACAAATGTACCATAGTGATACGAACAACAGAGGAAACTGGGTACAGGGTACACAGGAGATCTCTATAATATTCTTTCAACATTTCTGCAAATCTAAAGCTAAATGAAATAAAAGTTTATTAAAAATAACCTTGCAAATTGAAAAAAGTTAATGATTGTTTATATTATTATTATGTAAAAAGACTTTGTATCCCATAAGTGTCATGCACCTGGGACCTTTTTACTTCACTAGACTGTGAGCTCCTTGAGAATAAGGGTTTTATTTAATTGATCTCTTTATCCTCAATGACCAGCCTATTGTACACACTCAATTAATGTTTATTGAATAGATAACTGAATGAATAAGCAGGAACTTGGTTGTATTAGTTGAACACATTAATGTGAATACTGTGGAAACTGAAGGAGTCTATTCCCTGGGGCCAGGAGCCTGATAATAGAAACAACTTTGGCAGGACTCCTGGAAAAAAGATAGAGCAAAGCTGTCAGCTCATCTATAGAGAACAAACCAATGTGCACTACCATGGTATTTTAAAAAACCCACATTATTTTAGGAGAATACAAAGAAATTAGCAAACAGTATTGAGAATTTTTAAGAATTACTAGTAATTGTATAGTTTAGAAAAAGGACTTTGGTGTTGAAAAGTTATATTAGTAGGCAACATTCATCCTTTTGCCCTAAAACCTTTGTCTCTATTAGCGGCTTCCAAATTGGCAACATGTTTTTAAAAACTGATACCTGTGTTTTTTTACTAACTGTGTAGTCATTAAGGTCAAATGACTTTTCTATGAACTGATTCTAATCAATTAACAGGGCATGATGCACAATTTTTTTTGCAGTGACTAAATGTAAAATGATAGCATCTCTTTTTCTTGACCTTATTCTAACCTCCATCCTTTCAATCTCCAAGTATATCTTTTAAATAAGTTTTTAATTGATAAATAACATCATAGGAAAATAAACACAGAACTTCTTCCCCTCGGCATAGCAACTACTGTATTAGGTTTTTGTTGACCTCTTCCAATCTTTACTAAGACAACTTTACAGAGTTGTAATCAATATGTGCAATTTTGTTTATCTTTTTTGTTATTAATACTTCTCTTTCATGTAGCTACTTATTATTTAAATGGTTACCTGCTATTAGATGAAATTGATGTTTACTTCACCATTTGGGTTGTTGCTAGTATTCCACAATTAAAAACAATGCTACTAAAAAGCTCTCTGTATAATTTAAAAAATATTTCTGGGCTTCCCTGGTGGCGCAGTGGTTGAGAGTCCACCTGCCGATGCAGGGGACACGGGTTCATGCCCTGGTCCGGGAGGATCCCACGTGCCGCAGAGTGGCTGGGCCTGTGAGCCATGGCCGCTGAGCCTGTGCGTCCGGAGCCTGTGCGTCCGGAGCCTGTGCTCCGCAACGGGAGAGGCCACAACAATGAGAGGCCCGCGTACCACAAAAAAAAAAAAAGAAAAAAAAATTTCCTTATGCTGAGGAACTTGTGTGATCATTTTAATAGCTTTGTTACATTTTACCAGATTAACCCTCTAAAAATATTCAATGCACAAAAAATAAATCTCATATTTTTACAGTGTTTTACCATTTATAAAGCACTTTCACAAAAATAACTTTGTTTAATCCTGATATCAGCACTGTGGGATAGATTTCTTTCCCTCAAGATTCTTTAGCACTAGGGTTTAATAGTTCTGCTAATGTAATGAGTGAAATGAACGACAAAGGAAGGTGTGATACAAGAAGCAGTAGTAGTAAAAAAGCTTGATAAATATGTTGGTAAACATAAATAAATAATGCTGGTTTTTAAAAATAACTCAGAGGATTTCAAGACAACATGGAACAAAAATACTAAACAATGATAATGTGGAAGATTAAGATGCAAGGAGTGATCAGATTCGGTGCATTTTATGGTTCTTGTACTGTTTAAAAGGATACTAAAGGTATTAACTTCAGATTTCAAAATAGGCACGTGAAAAATTCAAGAATAATGACTAAAAGAATCAAAATAGAATGTGCAACTTCAAAACCAGTAGAATAAAACAAGAGAATAATGAAAATCAATCAATCCAGAAACCTGGAAAGGAGAAAAAGAGGGAAAAGGCACAAAAAAAGATATGAGAAATACGTCCAAATTTATCAGGAGTAACAGTTCACTTCATGCAAAATGACATTAAGAGGTTTAAAAATCAAGGGATAGAAAGACATACTACACAAATACTAATCAAAAGAAAGCTGATGTACCAATGTAAATATCAGAAAAAGACAATTTATGTCAGAAAGTATTATAAGGATAAAGAGATTCACTAATAGATATAAGATAGTATTTCATGGTATTTTATTTTCCATTTCATTAATTATAAGTGAAACTAAACATTTTTCAGTAGTAGTTTACTGGGAACTGGGAACTTGACTGATTCGCCTTTTTAGTTCTTTTTATTTTAAAGATTAATCATTTTTATTGCACATCTTTCCACTCGCCCCTCCTAGAGTTGTTATCTTAGTTTTATAGTTTCCTACTGTTACAAAGTTGAAAATTTTTGTAATGGAATCTGGCACCTTGTAATGTCCATTTTTTCCTTCAACTCAGTTTTTCTCAAGTATTTTAAAAGTAAATTATAGAAAGCATGACACTCTATCGTTAACACTTCCATATGCATCTCAAAAAAGGATCTTTTTCATATAGCAAAATATCATCACATCTAACATAATGAAAACAATGGGGTTTTTTTAGCATTTAATCTCCAGTCTACATTCAAATTTCCCCACATATACCCGAAATTCCCTTCACATCTCTATGTCCAAAGCAGGATCCAATCCAGGATCATGCGCTGCATCTTGGTAACATGAAACTCAAATCTCTTAATTCTCAACCATCCTTTTAGAATCTACAAAAGTTCTTGTTCTAGTAACAGTAATCTGAAAGTCTGGGCCAATGTTTTGTAGCACATTCCACCTTCCAGATTTGCCTTTTCCATCCTTCTGATATTATTAGCTTAATACTTCCTGTAAACTGGAAGCTTATTCTAAAGGTGCTAAAGACTCAAGTTAAACCTTTTTTTTTAATCCAGCTGCATAAGAGGTAATTTTGGCTACTTCATATTAAGCAGGAGACATATTCAATGCCATTGGTATATCTGTCACCTCCAAAAGTTTCTTCTCACCTTATTTTTATTTTCTATTTAATTAATTAATTAATTTATTAATTTATTTTTTGTGATAAGAACAGTTAACACAAGGTCTACCATCTTGGCAAATTTTTAAGTATACAATACGTTATTGTTAAATATAGGCACGATGGTGTACAGATCTCTTATTATTCATCTTGCGTAACAGAATCTCTTAAAGGTGTCTGTTCCTATCTTGGGGTGGTACTTAGCACAGTGGATTTCCTTCGCATATTTTCATAACATTTTATAGTCTTATAATAGCTTTTTGGCTTTTGGTCTACAACGGCAGTTCACAAACTTTTGGTATTAAACCACTCTCTGAGGATTCCAAAGGGCTTTTAAGTGAGTTATAAATACTAATATTTACTCAAGTAGAAACTAAATTTGAAATTTTTTAAAAAGGACAATATACAAGCACACATTCCATTAGCCATCATTGCGATGTGTCCCGCACATCACGTAATTACTAGAAAACTCAGTACATTAGGGAGCGGCTGAGAGCGCAAAGGCAAATAACGTCTTAGTATTGTTAGAAAAAGTTTTGACAGGAGCGAACACCGCACCCCCCTCCGCTCCAGGAGTCCCGAGATCACACTTTGAGAATCGCTGTCCATCACAAGTCTTTGTCTTCTCTTAGAGTTAGTGCCTCTCAGTGCCGTCCCGCCCCGCCCCCGCCGCCAGCAAGGAGCCGGAATCCGCTTTCTACATGACCTTGCACTCAACCTTCTTGCGCGGTAAGGTTCCCGGAACCCAGAGCTGCGCGCGCACAGCGGGCCTCTGACTTCCCGGCGTGCCCCGGGCCTGCGGCGTAAAAGCGCGCAGGCCGTAGCGTCCCACGTGACCCGCGGCGCCGCGGAGGCGGGAGTGTGTGAGAGCCCACGGTCGCGGCGTTCTCCGGATTGTGTTCTGCGTCTCCCGCGGGCAGCCCCGGGCTGGCCCCCACCCCCACTCTCGCCTTCCAGCAGGGAACAAAGCCGGTGTGGGAGGAACAGTTCCAGCCCGAGCTTTCGCTCTCACCTGGAGCCCCGACCCTGGGACGCGCGAGTCCTTAAGACCCGCTCTTGCTCTGCTCGGGCCTCACTGCTAAACCTTGGTGAGCCCTGGGCTCTAGACCCCTGCTGTTGAGAAAAGAAACATTTGCAAATATGTCCCGGATCGAAAAGATGAGCATTCTGGGCGTGCGGAGTTTTGGAATAGAGGATAAAGATAAACAAATTATCACATTCTTCAGTCCCCTCACAATTTTGGTTGGACCCAATGGGGCGGGGAAAACGGTAAGTCCTAAATAGCCGCCTTCAGTTTACGGGTCGCCACGTGTTAGAAATCTGCAGTAAAATATCTGCAGAGTTCGGAACTCTTGATTAGGATGAGAGGAGTCCTTATGACTCAGCTCCTGGGGCCCCAGGGTGTACCTGGGTCTCCGGCTGACTTCCCGGCCCAGGGGCGTGGCTTGGTGTGGCCTTCAGGCCACTGCGACCTCAGGAACCGACCAGACTCCTGTGTTCAGTCATGTCCGGTGGACAAGGTTTCCATCAGAAACCTAAGAGACCGGGAGCTACCTCCGTCCGTGCTCAGCGAGCTCACAGTCCCACAGGAAGCCTTTTTGTCTACATTGATGTTTTATCGTTCCTTAACATGGCATAGCATTCACTTCCTGGTAGTCGTCCCCGTACAGGATTTCTTTAAAAGTTATAAAATATGATAAATATGTGACTTTAAGAAGACTGTCTATCCCGACTAAGATAATAAATGATAAGTAAATGACATAATTTTAAAATGAAACATGCGTTGGGGCTTGGTTAAATTGGGACAGTATTTTGTTGTTAGGATACTCTTACCTAGTCAGAATAAAAGATCAGAGCGCATGGGCTTCCCGGGTGGCGCAGTGGTTGAGAGTCCGCCTGCTGATGCAGGGGACACGGGTTCGTGTCCCGGTCCGGGAAGATCCCACATGCCTCAGAGCGGCTAGGCCCGTGAGCCATGGCCGCTGAGCCTGCACGTCCGGAGCCTGTGCTCCGCAACGGGAGAAGCCACAGCACGGAGAGGCCCACGTACCGCAAAAAAAAAAAAAAAAAAAAGATCACAGCGCAGCTTATATACTGTGCTCCAGTACTGGAAATATTTAGAAATTTGAGTTGGACCTGGAATGGTATGCAATTATGAAAAAAGTACAGCCAAGAGGCGCTCTGGCCTGAAAGGGTGCTTTGAGAAAAAGCAAGGTGGTATCGTTGTAACAGGGAGAGGAGTAAATGAAGTGAAAAGTATAGAAAAAGACATAAGGTTTAGTGTTGAGAGTTGAATGCCAGACTCTTGTCTGCTTTGTTTATGTAGAAATATTATTTATTGAATGCTTTTTATGTATCTAGCATTGTATTCAGTGCTCTACTGGTAGAGAAACTAGTATGTTTAGTGTTTATGAGCCCTAGCTGCTTTAATACAATTTTTTTCCTTCACCATTTATTAGCTGTGTGACTGGGCAAAAGTGACCTAAATGCTCCATGCCTTAGTTTTCTCCTCTGTAAAATGGAGGTTAAAAAAATAGTTTCTACGTGGGACTTCCCTGGTGGCGCAGTGGTTAAGAATCTGCCTGCCATGGCAGGGGACACGGGTTTGAGCCCTGGTCCGGGAGGATCCCACATGCTGTGGAGCAACTAAGCCCATGCGCCACAACTACTGAGCCTGCGCTCTGGAGCCCGCGCAAGCCACAGCTACTGAAGCCTGCGCGCCTAGAGCCGGTGCTCCACAACAAGAGAAGCCACTGCAATGAGAAGCCTGTGCACGGCCCCGAAGGGTAGCTCCCGCTCACCCCGCCCGTGCACAGCAAAGACCCAACACAGCCAAGAATAAATAAATTAATTAATTTATTTAAAAAAATAGTTTCTACAGCCTAGGATTGATGTGAGAATTAAAAGCTTAATGTATGTGGAAGTGGTTAGTACAATACCTGGCACATAGTAAGGTCTTTGTAGATACTAACCATTTGTTTAGTTTCGACTTTTAAAAAAATTTTAGCTTTATTGGAGTATAATGACATATAAATTGTAGGCTATTTAAAGTATGCATCATGGTGATTTGACACAGATGTATATTGTAAAAGGATTCCCCCTATCTAGTTAATTAACGTGTATTTATCTTTTTTTGGTGAGAACATTTAAGTTACACTCATTAAATTTCATTTGTACAATATAGTGTTGTCAACTATGGTGACCATGTTTTACTTTAGCCATTGTTATTAAAAACTTGACTTAGTTTAAAGGGTTTTAATTAGAAATAGAGAAATTTTCCCTCAAATAATAATTCTTTATTTTATTTCAGTATACCTCGTTAAGTATGTAGCTTTTCTATGAACTTACAGCAATTATTCTTTAACACTTAATCATATTTATATAACAGGTTTTATAATGTCAAAATTTATCTGATCATATCTTTTATAGTCTCTATGGTAATAATATTTTATAATGAGTTAACATTTTATGATTAAATCCTGCAGTTCTCTAATAACTAAATAATATAATTTTCTATTTCTTTAGACCATCATTGAATGTCTAAAATATATTTGTACTGGAGATTTTCCTCCTGGAACCAAAGGAAATACATTCGTTCATGATCCCAAGGTAATGGTGCTAGTAAAACTTTGTACTTTTAAAGTAAAAAAAAAAATGTTTTTATATTTTTGGCTGCGTCAGGTCTTAGTTGTGGTGCGCGGGCTTCTCTGTAGTTGTGGCATGCGGGTTTTCTCTCTAGTTGTGGTGCGTGGGCTCTGTAGTTTGTGGCATTCAGGCTCTCTAGTTGAGGTGCCTGGGTTTTGCTGCCCCACAGCATGTGGGATTTTAGTTCCCCGACCAGGGATCGAACCTGGGTCCTCTGCATTGAAAGGCAGATTCTCTACCACTGGACCACCAGGGAAGTCCCTAAAATAAAATTTTTATAATTATGGAAGTGATGATAGCTCATTGTAGAAAATTTGGCAATGGAAAAGTATGAAGAGGTATGAAAGTCACCCACATACAGTCTTAGCGCCCAGTGATAGCGATTGTTGACATTTTCACGTATTTCTTCTCCTTTACATACAGTCTTATATAGCTGAAGTCATACTCTAATTTTTGTATTCTGAGGTGTTTTTCCACCTAACATTATAATAAAGTCCCATGTTATTTAAAAAACTATATTAATCTGGATGTTTGATACGTTGGTGTTTTAATCTTTTTACTTTTTTGTATGTCTGAAGTATTTCCTACTTAAAACATGTAACCTTTTATGAACATTTTTAATAATTGCATCATTTTCTTACATTTAGATTGCTTTCAGTTTTTCATTAAAATGTACCATAATGAAAGTCTTGGTGTATGAATGTTTGAATGGTATCTTTTTTTTAAACAAATTTATTTATTTATTTATTTTTGGCTGTGTTGGGTCTTCGTTGCTGCACACGGGCTTTCTCTAGTTGCAGCGAGCGGGGGCTCCTCTTCGTTGCGATGTGCCGGCTTCTCACTGCGGTGGCTTCTCTTGTTGTGGAGCACAGGTTCTAGGCTCTCAGGCTTCAGTAGTTGTGGCTCTCGGGCTCTAGAGCACAGGCTCAGTAGTTGTGGTGCCTGAGTTTAGTTGCTCCGTGGCATGTGGGATCTTCCCAGACCAAGGCTCAAACCCGTGTCCTGTTTAAACTCTTAGTGTGTGTATAGGACATAGGCTTTTCTATATGCATTTTGGCCTGTAGGTTTTTCTTTCTTTCTTTTTTTTTATTGAAGTATAGTTGATTTACAATATTGTGTTAGTTTCAGGTATACGGCAAAGTGATTCAGTTATATACATATTTTGTTCCAGATTATTCCATTATAGGTTATTACAAGATACTGAATATTGTTCCCCCTGCTATATAGTAAATCCCTGTTGCTGATCTATTTTATATATAGTAGTATGTATCTGTTAATCCCAAACTCCTAATTTATCCCTCTCTCTGAATAGGTTTTTCTTGTATACTATAGTGGGGTCAGGTGCCTCTCTCATTACCCCGCCTGCCAAGAGTTTGTTGTGTGTTTCCTCCAGGCTTTTTTCTGTGTTTATAAAAACATATCTGTGTGTGTATATAAATACACTCATGTAAATATTTTAATGCATCAATAGAATTTTATTTTTCCATTGTATCAATACACATCAAATATTTATTTAGTGATATACTGCGGATATGTTAAAATATATATACACCTTTGTTTCATTATTTTTAATTACTAAATAGTATTTCATTGAGTTTATATTCTCTAATTTATTTAGCTGACCCACTGTTGATAGTCTTTTAAGTTGTTTCCACGTTTATGTGACTAAAGATAACTCTGTGATTATGAAAGTGATCTCAGGTGGCCTTGGCCTGCAGTGGCTTGAAGAGGATTTCTGTTCCCTGGCCAGGGATTGAAGTCAGGTCGTGGCAGTGAAAGCACCAAGTACTAGCCATTAGACCACCAGGGCCAGTGGGCAGTGACAAGGCCCTGGTCCATTGGCTTTGTAGAAATGAATTTCCACAAAGACATGGAAAGTAGTGAAACAAGTAAAGTGTTTATTAGGAGGAAAAAGAGTACATGTGAATAGACTCACACCGGCGGGCTCAGAGAGAGAGAGTTGCGCCCTCGTGGTAGTTTCAGTCACTTATATGGGACATTTCTTCTGGGTTTACTCTGGCCAGTCATCTTGCTTTTTCTGGCCCTGAGCCTGTATTTGGTTTAACTCAGGGTCCTCCCCTGTGTGCACATGTGTCTCTTAGCCAAGATGGATTCTAGCGAAGAGGCCTGTGGGTAGGTTGACATCACCTACTGTGGGGTGATGCCCCCTCTCTTTTTGGCCCCCGAGGAGCCTTTTTGCGCAACTGTAGTCGGGAAGGTCTCCTTGACCTTGAGAATGAGGAACATGCGGTCTCTTTATCTTTTATCTGGGCAGAGCTCAGCTCCTTGCTCCTTGCTATTCATCTTGGAGTATCTGTCCACAGGGGACAAACTCCAGCTGCTCAGCCTGGGGCCCATCTATCTCCTGCCTCAAATCCCCCATGCGAGACATAAGCCCCAAGAAATCTTTATTGGGAGGATGTAGGGCAAAGGTCTGTCTTCTGTAGCTTCTTCAGGCTGGCATGTGGCTCATAGACCCTACCTAGTTGGGTTCACGGAGCTCTTGCCCTGTCTCATTAAGGGGCCCAGGGTGACTTCTGTTGTTATTCCAGCAGGATCTGTTCCGAGGAATGGCCAGAATCTCTGCATCACCATTATCTTGATGTGAAACTATTGTAATCTGGAAGAGACAAACTTAACAAGCAGATTAAAAAGGCAGGGGCCAAAAACCAATAAAAGAACCATTGTAACCAGTGGCCTAAGGAGCAGGAACCAGGTTATGTTTGGTAACAATTTTGATCCTGGTCCAGATAGAGTCAGTGCTTGGGTTACCCTGTCCAAAGGAATGGAGCCATTTGGCGTGGTCATATATATTTTTGATATCTGCTTCTATTAGCCCAGTGTGATTTGATGTGGGTGTAACGCACTCAGTTAGTTGGACAACCTGACATTAATAGATCTCATTTCTTTTCAGGAGAATAAGCCTGAAACCCATTCTGGACCTGGCACTTTGGGGAGACTTGTAGCCAGGTAGCTAGTTGTTTAGTTTTATCTAAGTAGGTTGTAACCTTTGATGTGGTATTAACACATAAATAACAGGAGCTATTGGTCATCATACATGTCTCTTTTTTTGGTTAATATATGATATAAAGCTATTTCATTGCCTAAAAATAATAATTATAAGAGGAGACCTTTAAATTGTTTATTGTTTTACCTTAAAGTCAATTAAGTCCTCTCTGAGGCTGGATCAAATCAGTCCCTTTTGCCAAGTCAAGCATTTTGCTTTTCAGTTGTCCTTGCTCCTGCATTAGCAGTTTCTCCCTCTTTAGGGGATCATTTATATCAGCATATAAACATGGTCTGGTAGCTCCAGTCTACAAACAGACAAAATCTCCCTTTACTTGCAGATCAACCTCTGGCTACTACTTAGTTCCAGTTTATAGCAAAATTCACAAGAGTTGTGTGTACTGATTGTTTTCACTTTATTGCTTCCCCTTTCCTCCTCAGCCTACTCTGGTTAGATTCTTCTCCTTTTTTTCCCTCACTAAAACTGCTCTTGTAAGGTCACCAGTAATCTCCATACTGCCAGATAAAACAGTTATTTTCTAATTCTCAATAATTTCTTTGCAGATTTGATAGAGTTGGTTTCCCCCTTTTTAAAAAACATTGCTCTCTTGGCTTTCATGACACCATAATCTCATACCTCCTTTTTCCCTGGCCATACTTCAGTCTCCTTTGATGAGTCTACTTTTGCCTGGCTCTTCTTGGGTGATCTCATTCACTCTCATAGCTTTAAGTATTGGTTATGTTGCTCTTGTCTAACACTTGGAAGTGAATTGTCTGAGGAGACACATGTGCTGACAAAGCAAGAGACTTTATTGGCAAGGGGCACCTGGGTGGAGAGCAGTAGGGTAAGGGAACCCAGAAGAACTGCTCAGCCACGTGGCTTGCAGTCTTGGGTTTTATGGTAATAGGGTTAGTTTCCTCGTTGTCTCTGGTCAGTCATTCTAACTCAGGGTCCTTCCTGGTGGTGCACACATCGCTCAGCCAGGATGGATTCCAGCGAGAAGGATTGTGGGAGGTTGGTAGGACATATGGACTGGCGTCTCCTCTCTCCTTTTGACCTTTCCCGAATTCTTCCAGTTGGTGGTAGCTTGTTAGTTCCGCCTTCCTTACCAGGACCTCCTGTTGTAAGATAACTCATGCACGTGGTTACTATAGGGCCTGGTCAGGGCGGGCAGTGTCGGTCAATGGTTCCGCTAACAGTTCTATGCTGAGGAATCCCAAATTTATATATATAGCCCTAACTTCTTTCCTACACTCTAGATATATATGTCCAGCTGTTTGATTATTTAATGGGCATCTCAAATTTAACATATTCAAAATAGAACTCTTGGTTCCGTTCCCCCATCCCTTTCACGTTCTCAAACCTGTTACTACCTTAGTACTCTCCAGTTTAATAAATGATATCATCATCCACATGTTTGCTCATGCAAAAACCTGTGTGCCATCCTTTGAGTGATTCCTTTATCTCATCCTGTTTCTAATTCATAAGCAGTTCTTACCTACTCTTCTAAAATATGTCCAGAATATGTCCCTTCATTCCATCTCTGCTCCTTTCCTGGTCCAAGCCACCACACTTTTCCCTGTGAATTATTCTGGTAGTCTCCAAACTTGTTTTTCCTGCCTCATTCTTTTTTTTTTGGCTGTGCCACATGGCATGTGGGATCTTAGCTGCCCAACCAGGGATCAAACCCATCCCCCCCCTGCAGTGGAAGCACAGAGTCTTAACCACTGGACCCCTGGGAAAGTCCCTCCTGCTTCATTCTTTTTTTTTTCTTTGATAGTAAGAAGTGGATTTATTTAGAGAGAAACTCCTGCCTCATTCTTGAAGTTCTCTTTTTTACATAGCAACAAATTATCTTTAAATATTTATTCATTCATTCAACAGGGAGTGAGTCACTTAAAATGTGAGGGGAGAATATTCCAGTCAGTGTTAATACTAAGTGCAAAGTCCTTGAGATAGGAGCATGTTTGGTGTGTTCAAGGAATCACAAGAAGGAGCAAAATGGTAGGGGAAGACTGGTAGAAAATTAAGTTAGAGTAGTTGAAGGGTCTAGATCTGGTAGGACCTTGGGTTCTAATTTAAATAGGAATCTATTGGAAGATTTTAAGCAAGAAGAAGGCATGATCTGTATTTTTAAGTGATCAGTCTAGCTGCTGAGAGAAGACCGTCTGTAGGTGGCAAGGGTAGAAGTGTGAAGACTAGCAAAGGGGATTTTGTGGTAATCCAGGTGAGAAATATTGGTGGTTAGATTAAGTGGTAATGGTAGAAAGTATGAGAAATGCTTGGATTTGGGCTGTATTTTAAAGGTAGAACCAGCAGTTTAGCTAATGATTTGGGTAGTGATGTATGAGAAAGATAGAAGCATAAAGCAGAGCTCCCAAGTTTTTTGACTTGAGCAAGTAGAAAAATAGTGTAATGAGGAAACACTGGAAAAGGAGGTTTGGATGGCTCTAGTTTAAACATGTAAATTGGGATGGGAATTCCTTGGCGGTCCATTGGTTAGGACACGGCGCTTTCACTGTCAGGGGCCCAGGTTCAGTCCCTGGTTGGGGAACTAAGATTCCACAAGCTGCACGGCACAGTCAAAAAGAAAAAGAAAAAAAAAAAAACCCATGTAAATTGGGGATGTTTGTTAGATATCCAAAGGAGGTGCCCAGTGGGTAAGTAGAAGTATGACCAGGGGAGAGGTTTGAGTTAAAGAAAGAAAATTAGGAATCATTGATGCATACAGTTATAAATGTATGTAGTTAGTCTTAAAGCCTGATGGGATCACATAGGAAGTGAATATAGAGAAGAGATCCAAGACCTAAGCCTAGAGCACATTAGCATTTAGAAATAAGAAAGAGGAGGAGGAGCCGGCAAAAGATGCTAAAAGAACAACTAGTGAAGTAAGGAAAACAGAGAATAGTGTCTTAGAAGACAAAAGAAGAAAGTGTTACAAGAAGGAGGAGTCATCAACTGTGTCAAATATGTCGATAGTTCAGAATAGATAATTAATGAGAACCTACTGTATAGCACAGGGAAATCTACTCAGTGCTCTGTGGTGACCTAAATGTGAAGGAAATCCAAAAAAAAGGGGATATGTGTATACATATAGCTGATTCACTTTGCTGTATAGCAGAAACTAACAAACATTGTAAATCAACTATACTCCAATAAAAATTAAAAAAAGAAATGTCGATAGCTCAAGTAAGAAGCAGGTTTGACTATGGGAAGGCCATTGGTGATCTTGACAAAACCAGTTTTAGTAATCTGAGAAAACAGGAGGTAAGGAAGTGAAACACATAGAATTGTCTTGTGAATTTTGCTATAAGTGGAAAGAGAGATAGGGCAATAGCTGAAAAGGTTTGCAGGATCAAGGAGAGTGTTGGCTATTGTTCTTGTTTTTTTACATACGTATGTATGTATGTATTTTCTGGATGTTTCCATGTTGATTGATGCTCTAGTATCTCTGCCAATCTCATCTATCACTCACCCCTTCCCAAATACTTTCATATTTCTAGAGCTGTTTTTCTCAGCTGTCCACTTATGTCCTCTCTGTGGTTCTTCTGGCCATGGTGGTTTAGCTCTCTTCACTTACTACCCACTTTTCGGCTGCTCTCATTTCCCAGTTCTGAGCTCCCACCCACACTTGCTCATCAACTCTTCTCTCCTGAGTCACTCACACCTCCTACTGTGGATGGAGCCATTCCCCTTATCTGAATTGCCCACATCCCCTCAGTTTTCCCTATATGCTATGTTCTTCTCATTATTTCAATTCCTCTCACCCTCTTATATCTTCAGCTTCTCTTGTCTTTCCTTTTCCCTGTTTTAATTTGACCCTGAACCTAATATTGTTTACCTTGTCTTAAACAAATGCCTGAATTTTTCTGGTTCTCCTCAATAATTTTTCTTACCTGTGTTCATTTGTTTCTATCTTCTTAGGAACTTTGATTTCCATGTTGCTCCATTTGCTTAACTTCCCACTTTTCTCCTTTACTTCTTTCAAACTTTCGGCTACATCAGTCCTTCCATTCTTCCTCTGCTCTAATTTGCATCTCCTCAGTTGACCTGAACCCTCAGAAGCTCATTTCTCTGTTGTCTGCATCTTAAGAGTTTTGTTTTGCTTTTGGCTGATACTGTAAATTGTCTGGATCCTTATTTTTTCAGCTGTTCCTTTATCCCATTTTGCTCCCATATGTTGTGTTCCTAAAAGTGGGAGATACTAGAGCATTTGTAAACTGATAGAAATGACTCTGGATAGAGGGGGAAATTGATGCAAGGGTGAAGATAATCACTGAGCAAAATCCTTGAGTAGGCAAGAAGAGATAGGATCCATTGCTCAGCTGAAGGAGTTAACAGGAGTGCTCAGCTGAAGGAGTTAACAGGAGTGCACGCTGTTTATCCATTGTAAAAGGATGGCAGGCAGAGTATATATGGTAAATTTAGTACTGAGAGAATGAATCAATTCTCTTTTGATTGTTTCTGTATCCTAAGTGGAAAAAAGAAGTGAAATCATTGGCTGAGGGTGGGAGAAGGGGTTGATTGAGGCTAGTAAAAGTGTAAAGTAGTTTTTATCTCAGAGTAAATTGATTAGGGAAGTGTTAAAGGGTTACATGACAGTGTCAGGGGGTCACTTGAGGTTTGTGGGTGAAAATTTATAGGGAGATCAGTCATTATGGTTGTGTTTTTTCAGTTTTGTTCAGCTGCTCAATGGCAAGCACTGAGTAAGCTGGAAAGTTGGATTTAATCAAGGTTGGGCATTTGCCTGGTAAATAAAATGAAGGAAGTGAGAAGCAAGGAATTGACTGTATTCTTAATACATTTACTTATTTGATCAATCCCCCGTATGTAATGAATCTCCTATCACTTCCCTAGAACTCTAACACTCCATACTGGACCAACTCTACCTCCATGTGCAAGCTCTCTTCACCCTGCTTGGGCTGTAACTCCTCATGCTGGCTCTCTCAAATGGACGTTTTCCCATTTTGCTTATGCTCTGACTTCCCATGCAAGGCCACCTCCCATTTCCCACCCATGGACAGCTTACTTACCTTTCTCAATCCCTAATATTCTTTACCAGGTGGCCTCTTGTAGGAATGCCCTCTCTAATCTGGGATCTGAATTACCCTGGCAGGCTTCCCCCGTCACGTGGATTCCTTCCTCAGTGTTGTCAGGCTCTGAATCTCCACATCATGCCTTCTCCCAGTATGGACATCGGCCTCCTCCTCCTGAGCTTGGTCATCCCTACTCAGAGATGCCCTTTTTATCCTGCTTGAACTGACACCCTTGGACTTTTGAAACTCCGTGCCAAGCTATCTCCCCATATGGATACCCTTCTCCGCCTACTCAAGCTCAGTTAGCATGCTTTATGTTGAGCTACCATGTCCCCCCACCTCCAGCCAGCATGGACGTTTACCTTCTTCTGCCCCATATAATGGTTTTACAACTAGATTGTTTGGAAAGAGAAGGACTTATTTTATTTTATTTTATTTATTTTGGATAGAAATTGTTCTAAAGTGTAATACATGTTTCTCTGCCCTAATAAATCAGCTCAATCTAAATTACTCTTTTTGAAGTGACTCTTCCTCAGTAAGAGCATCAACAACAATATTGTGCTTGAAATGCTACAAGATACCCCTTCTCTGAATTACATTTACTATTTTGATACTTAACAGAAAGGTAGATGCCAGGAGAACAAATATGTGTGTTTGGCCTGCTAGTCAGGCACATTGTAAACAAATTAACTCATTTTCTGGTACATAGATGGAAAAATCCTTTGTTTAACTACTGTGGACTAAGACCTCAGCAGCTACTTTCCTTGGGATGAAATTGTTGCAGGAAGGGGGACCCCTTCCAGGGCCTGAGAGGAAGGGAAATGAATTGTCTGAGGAGACACACGTGCTGACAAAGCAAGAGACTTTATTGGCAAGGGGCATCTGGGCGGAGAGCAGTAGGGTGAGGAAACCCAGGAGAACTGCTCAGCCACGTGGCTTGCAGTCTCGGGTTTTTTGGTAATGGCGTTAGTTTCTGGGTTGTCTCTGGCCAATCATTCTGACTCAGTGTGCTTCCTGGTGGCTCATACATTGCTCAGCCAAGATGCAGTCCAGTGAGAAGGATTCTGGGAGGTTGGTAGGACATATGGACTGGTGTCTCCTCTCTCCTTTTGACCTTTCCCGAGTTCTTCCAATTGGTGGTAGCTTGTTTAGTTATGCATTCCTTACCAGGACCTCCTGTTGTAAGATAACTCACGCAAGTGGTTACTATGGGGCCTGACCAGGGTTGGCGGTTTCAGTCAGTGGTTCCCCTAACAAAATGATAGGATCAAGTCCCTGGGCTTGAAAAGCTGAATATCAGTCTCTGGCTACCTCCTAACTGAGATGTCTATATCCTGAATTTCTCCTGGATTACTCTCAGCTTCCTATCTTGCCTCAGTCCAGTCTGTTTACCCTAAAGACAAAATGCTTCTTCTAAAAATGATTATCTTTTGCATGCTTTTCCCCTGGATTAAACCTTTTAGTGATTTTCCATTGCTTTAAGTCCAAAACCCTTAACATGTTTCAGAAAGCTTTTAATTACTGAAACCATTTTCTGTCTTTACTTTCCTTTTCCCTACTTTCTGCACCAAACATTCTGAAATTACTTTAGCCATTCAGTGACTCAGATCTTTTCATCTGCGAACTCTTGCTTATCTCTGTGGGGTCTCAGTTTAAATATTCACTTCCTTTAGAAAACCTTCCCAGAACTCTCCTAAATAGGTTAGATGCCTCTACTTTGTGCTCCCAAAGCAACCTGTACTTCTCTTATGATGATGTTTAACATTCCTTTCTCTACTCTTTGTTTAACTTCTCTGTCTTCCATGCTTCAAAGGGAAAAACTGTCATTTTGGGGCTTCCCTGGTGGCCCAGTTGTTAAGAATCTGCCTGCCAATACAGGGAACACCGGTTCGAGCCCTGGTCCGGGAAGATCCCACATGCTGCGGAGCAACTAAGCCCATGTGCCACAACTACTGAGCCTGTGCTCTAGAGCCCGCGAGCCACGACTACTGAGCCCGCGTGCCACAGCTACTGAAGCCTGTGCTCCTAGAGCCTATGCTCTGCAACAAGAGAAGCCACTGCAAGATGGGAATAAAGGTGCAGACCTACTAGAGAATGGACTTGAGGATACGGGGAGGGGGAAGGGTAAGCTGTGACAAAGTGAGAGAGTGGCATGGACATATATACACTACCAAACGTAAAATAGATAGCTAGTGGGAAGCAGCCGCATAGCACAGGGAGATCAGCTAGGTGGTCTGTGACCACCTAGAGGGATGGGATAGGGAGGGTACAAGGGAGGGAGAGGCAAGAGGGAAGAGATATGGGAACATATCTCTTATACAGATATGTATAACTGATTCACTTTGTTATAAAGCAGAAACTAACACACCATTGTAAAGCAATTATACTCCAATAAAGAGGTAAAAAAAAAATTTTAAAAAAGTTTATGTAGAACTGACTCTATTTCCTCCTAAAATGTTTTGTACAACTCACCAGTAAAATCATCACAACCTTAAGTTCTTGTTAAGTTTTTAACTGCAAATCAATTTCTTTAGTAGGCATATTTCTTCTTGAGTAAACTTTGGTAGCTTATGTTCTTAAAAGAATTTGTCCATTTCATCTAAGTTACTGATTTTATTGGCATAAACCTGCCAGTATTCCCTTATTACCTACATAATGTCTGTAGGATCCGCAGTGATGTTGCCTCTTTCATTCCTAATATTGGTAATTTATGGCATTTTTATCACTTTGCTTAGAGGCTTATTCATTTTATTGATTCTTTTTTTTTTTAAAAAAAGAATCATCTTATGGTTTCACTGGTTTTCTCTGTCTCTGTATTCTATATCACTGACTTTTGCTCTTATCTTTAATTTCTCTCCTTTACTTATTTTGGGGTGCATGTATCCTTTCGAATCATGGTTTTCTCCAGATATATGCCCAAGAGTGGGATTGTTGGATCATATGGTAGCTCTATTTTTAGTTTTTTAAGGAAGCTCCATACTGTTCTTCATAGTGGCTGTACCAATTTACATTCCCATCAACAGTGTAGGAGGGTTTCCTTTTCTCCACACCCTCTCCAGCATTTATTGTTTCTAGACTTTTTGATGATGACCATTCTGACCAGTGTGAGATGATACCTCATTGTAGTTTTGATTTTCATTTCTCTAATAATTAGTGATGATGGGCATCTTTTCATGTGTCTGATGGCCATCTGTATGTCTTTTTTTTTTCATTGAAGTATAGTTGATTTACAATGTTGTGTTAACTGCTGTACAACAAGGTGATTCAGTTATACATACATACATATATATATATATACACATTCTTTTTTTAATATTCTTTTCCATTATGGTTTATCATAGGATACTGTATGTAGTTCTCTGTGCTATGCAGTAGGGCCTTGTTGTTTATCCATTCTATATATTAAAGCTTACATCTGCAAACCCCAACCTCCCACTCCATCCCTCCTCCAACCCCCTCCCCCTTGGCAACCACCAGTCTGTTCTCATGTCCATGATTCTGTTTCTATTTCATAGATAGGTTCATTTGTATCATATTTTATTTATTATTATTATTACTTTTTAAAATTAATTTAATTTTTTATTTTTGGCTGTGTTGGGTCTTAGTTGCTGTGCGCAGGCTTTCTCTAGTTGCAGCGAGCGGGGGTTACTCTTTGTTGTGGTGCATGGGCTTCTCATTGCAGTGGCTTCTCTTGTTGTGGAGCATGGGCTCTAGGTGCATGGGCTTCAGAAGGTGTGTCATGCAGGCTCAGTAGTGTGGCTCACAGGCTCTAGAGCGCAGGCTCAGTAGTTGTGGCACACGGGCTTAGGTGCTCTGTAGCATGTGGGATCTTCCCGCACCAGGGGTCGAACCAGTGTCCCCTGCATTGGCAGGCGGATTCTTAACCACTGCGCCAACAGGGAAGTCCCTGTATCATATTTTAGATTCCAAATATAAGTGATATCATATGGTATTTGTCTTTCTCTTTCTGACTTACTTCACTTAGTATGATAATCTCTAGTTGCATCCATATTGCTGCAAATGGCATTATTTCATTCTTTTTTATGGCAGAGTAGTATTCCGTGGTATATATGTACTACATCTTCTTTATCCATTCATCTGTCGATGGACATTTAAGTTGTTTTTATGTCTTGGCTATTGTGGATATTGCTGCTGTGAACATTGGGATATGTGTATCGTTTTGAATTATAATTTTGTCTGTGTATATGCCCAGGAGTGGGATTGCTGGATCATATGGTAATTCTATTTTTAGTTTTCTGAGGAACCTCCATACTGTTTTCCACAGTGGCTGCACTAACTTACATTTCCACCAACAGTGTAGGAGGATTCCCTTTTCTCCACATCCTCTCCAGCATTTGTTATTTGTAGACTTTTTAGTGATGGCCATTTTGACTGGTGTGAGGTGGTACCTCATTGTAGTTTTGATTTGCATTTCTCTGATAATTAGCAGTGTTGAGCATCTTTTCATGTGCCTATTGACCATCTGTATTTCTTCTTTGAAGAAATGTCTATTTAGGTCTTCTGCTCATTTTTGGATTGGGTTGTTTTTTTCTGTTGTTGAGATGTATGAGCCATTTGTATATTTTGGAAATTAAACCCTTGTCAGTTGCATTGTTTGCAAATATTTTCTCCCATTCTGTAGGTTGTCTTTTCGTTTTGTTTATGGTTTCCTTTGCTGTGCAAAAGCTTGTAAGTTTGATTAGGTCCCGTTTGTTTATTTTTGTTTTTATTTCTATTACCTTGGGAGATTGACCTAAGAAAACATTGTTACAGTTTATGTCAGAGAATGTTTTGCCTGTGTTCTCTTCTAGGAGTTTTATGGTGTCATGTCTTATGTTAAGTCATTAAGCCGTTTTGAGTTTATTTTTGTGTATGGTGAGAGGGTGTGTTCTAACTTCATTGATTTACATATGGCTGTCCAGCTTTCCCACCACTTGCTGAAGAGACTGTCTTTTTCCCATTGTATATTCTTGTCTCCTTTGTCGAAGATTAATTGACCGTAGGTGTGTGGGTTTATTTTTGAGCTCTCTATTCTGTTCCATTGATCCATATATCTGTTTTGGTGCAAATACCATGCTGTTTTGCTTACTGTAGCTTTGTAGTATTGTCTGATATCTGGAAGGGTTATGCCTCCTACTTTGTTCTTTTTCTTCAGTATTGCTTTGGCAATTCTGGGTCTTTTATGGTTCCATATGAATTTTAGGATTATTTTTTCTAGTTCTGTGAAAAATACCATGGGTAATTTGATAGGGATTGCATTAAATCTGTAGATTGCTTTGGGTAGTGTGGCCGTTTTAACAGTAATCTTCCAATTCAAGAGCCTGGGATATCTTTCATTTCTTTGAATAATCTTCAGTTTCCTACAATTAATGTTTTATAGTTCTCAATGTATAAGTCTTTTACCTCCTTGGTGAGGTTTATTCCTAAGTATTTTATTTTTGGGGTTCCGATTTTATTTTATTTTATTTTATTATTATTTAAAAAATTTATTTATTCATTCATTTTTGGCTGCATTGGGTCTTCGTTGCTGCGTTCCAGCTTTCTCTAGTTGTGGCGAGAGGGGCCTACTCTTTGTTGCAGTGTGTGGGCTTCTCATTGTGGCTTCTCTTGTTTGCAGAGCAGGAGCCATAGGTGCACGGGTTTCAGTAGTTGCAGCATATGGGCTCAGTAGTTGTGGCTCGCGGGTTCTAGAGCACAGGCTTAGTAGTTGTGGCGCATGGGCTTAGTTGCTCTGCGGCATGTGGGATCTTCCCGGACCAGGGATCGAACCCGTGTCCCCTGCGTTGGCAGGTGGATTCTTAACCGCTGCGCCACCAGGGAAGTCCTGGGGTTACAATTTTAAAAGGTATTTTTTTTTACATTACCTTTTTGATATTTCATTGTTGATGTAAAGAAATGCAACTGATTTCTGTATGTTAATCTTGTATCCTGCTACCTGGCTGAATTTATCAGTTCTAGCAGGTTTTGTGTGGAGTCTTTAAGGTTTTCTATATATATTATCATCTGCATATAATGACAATTTTACCTCTTGCCATTTGGATACCTTTTATTTCTTTTTCTTGTCTGATTGCTGTGGTTAGGACTTCCAATACGACGTTGAATAAAAGAGATGAGAATGGGCATCCTTGTTATTTATTTATTTTTTATTTGGCTGCACCGGGTCTTAGTTGTGGCACTCGGGATCTTTGTTGCGGCATGTAGGATCTTTAGTTGCAGCATGCGAACTCTTAGTTGTGGCATGTGGGATCTTGTTCCCTGACCAGGGATTGAACCTGGGCCCCCTACATAGGGAGTGCAGAGTCTTAGCCACTGGACCACCAGGGAAGTCATCTGGGCATCCTTGTCTTGTTCCAGATTTTAGTATGAAGGCTTTCAGCTTTTCACCGTTGAGTATTATATTGGCTGTGGGTTTGTCATAAATAGTTTTTATTATGTTCCCTGTGTACCTACTTTGGTAAGACTTTTTGTCATGAATGGATGTTGAATTTTGTCAAATGCTTTTTCTGCATCTATTGAGATGACATGTGTTTTTTGTCTTTTCTTTTGTTTATGTGGTGTATCACATTGATTGATTTGTGTATGTTGAACCAACCTTGGGAACTTGGGATATATCCCACTTGATCATGGTGTATGATCTTTTTATGTGTTGTTGGATTTGGTTTGCTAATATTTTGTTGAGAATTTTTGTATCTCTATTCACCAAAGATATTGGCCTGTAATTTTCTTTTTTGGTGTTGTCTTTGGTTTTGGTATCAGGGTGATGGTCACTTTATAGAATGTCTTTGGGAGTGTTCCCTTCTCTTCCATTTTTTGGAAGAGTTAAAGAAGGATAGGTATAAGTTCTTTGTATGTTTGGTGGAATTCTCTTGTGAAGCCATCTGGTCCTGGACTTTTGTTTGTAGGGAGTTTTTTAATTACACATTCTATTTCACTTCTAGTGATCGGTCTGTTCAAATGATCTATTGCTTCTGGATTCAATTTTGGTAGACTGTGTTTCTAGAAACTCGTCCATTTCTTCTAGGTTGTTGAATTTGTTGGCATATAATTGTTCATAGTACTCCCTATGGTTTTTTGAATTTCTGTGGTATCAGCTGTTATGTTTCCTTTTTCATTTCTTACTTTGTTTATTTGGGTTCTCTCTCTTTTCTTCTTGGTGAGCCTGGCCAGAGGTTTGTCAATCTTATTTATCCTTTCAAAGAACCAGCTCTTGGTTTTCTTGATTTTTTTTTCTATTGCGTTTTAGATCTCTATTTTATTTATTTTCTCTCTGATCTTTATTATTTCCTTCCTCCTTTCAACTTAAGGTTTTGTTTGTTCTTTTTCTTATTTTTTTAAGTGGTAGGTTTATGTTGTTTATTTGAGATTTTTCTTGTTTTTTTTGAGGAAGGAATGTATTGCTATGAACTTCCCTCTAAGAACTGCTTTTGCTGCATCCCATAGTTTTTGTATGGTTGTGTTTTCATTGTCTTTTGTCTCAAGGTATTTTTTAGTTTCCTCTTTGATTTCATTGTTGACACATTGGTTTTTTAGTAGCATGTTGTTTAGTCTCCATGTAATTGTTTTTTTCTCTTTCTTTTTCTGTGGTTAATTTCTAGTTCCATGCTGTTGTGGTCAGAAAAGATGCTTGAGATAATTTCTATATTCTTAAATTTGTTGAGGCTTGTTTTGTGCCAGAATATGTGGTCAATCCTAGAGAATGTTCCATGTGCACTTGAAAAGAACGTATATTCTGGGGTTTTTTTGGATGTAATGTCCAAATATCAGTTACGTCTAACTGTTTTACTGTATTATTTAGGATTTCTGTTGCCTTATTGATTCTCTGCCTGCGAGATCTGTCTATTGATTTGAGTGGGGTGTTAAAGTCTTACTATTATTGTAGTCCTGTCAGTCTCTTCCTTTGTGTCTCGTAGTAGTAATTTTCTGTATCTGCATGCTCCTGTATTAGGTGCGTGTATGTTGACGAGTGTAAAATACTCTTCATGTATTCTTCCTTTTATCATTATATAGTGTCCTTCTTTATCTTTCTTTATGGCTTTTGTTTTAAAGTTATTTTGTCTGATATAAGTATTGCGACCCCTGGTTTCTTGTCATTTCCGTTAACATGAAATGTCTTTTTCTGTCCCCTCACTTTCAATCTGTGTGTGTCCTTTGTGGTAGGGTGGGTCTGTTATAGGCAGCGTATTGTAGGCTATTGTTTTTTTATCCAGTCTGCCACTCTGTGTTGTTTGATTGGAGCATTTAGTCCATTGACATTTAAAGTCATTATTGATAGGTATGTATTTATTGCCATTTTAAACCTTGTTTTCCTGTTGATTTTATATTTCTTCTTTGTCCCTTTCTGTTTCTTCTTTTGTAGTTTGATGGTTTTCTTTTGTATTATACTTATGTTCTCTTCTTTTTCATTTTTGTGAATCCATTATATGTTTTTGATTTGTGCTTACCTTCTTTTTCAAGTATGTTAACCCCTTCCTATATCGGTTGGGTTGGCCAAAAAATGCCTTCGGTTTTTAAGTGAAAATAAAAGACACATTTTTCAGTTTCACAAGAACGTTATTGAACAATGTAGTCACCCTTTTGTTCCACTACCTAGTGCCATTTTTCAGGCAACTTCGTAATTCCATCTTCCCAAGACTTTTTATCTTTTTTGTGTGTGTGTGTGGTACGCGGGCTTCTCACTGCTGTGGCCTTTCCCGCTGTGGAGCACAGGCTCTGGATGCGCAGGCTCAGCGGCCATGGCTCACGGGCCTAGCCACTCTGCGGCATGTGGGATCTTCCCGGACCGGGGCACAAACCCGTGTCCCCTGCATCAGCAGGCGGACTCTCAACCACTGCGCCACCAGGAAAGTCCAACTTTTTATCTTTTTGAGCAAAGAACTGTTCCAGGTGCCTTTTACAGTCTTCCAGGGAATTGAAATTTTTTCCATTAAGAGAATTTTGTAAAGACCGAAATAAACGAAATCTAAAGGTGCACTCACTGTCTGGTGAATACAGCGGATGAATCAGAACTTCCCAGCCAAGCTGTAACAGTTTTTGCCTGGTCATCAAAGAAACATGTGGTCTTGTGTTATCCTGATGGAAGATCATATGTTTTCTGTTGACTAATTCTGGACGCTTTTCATTGAGTGCTTTCTGTTGGTCTAATTGGGAGCAGTACTTGTTGGAATTAATTATTTGGTTTTCTGGGAGGAGCTCATAATAGAGGACTCCCTTTCAGTCCTACAGTATTCACAACATCACCTTCTTTGGATGAAGGCTGGCCTTTGGTGTGGTTGGTGGTGGTTCATTTCGCTTGCCCCACGATCTCTTCTGTTCCACACTATTGTACAGTATCCACTTTTCATTGCCCATCACTGTTTGTTTTAAAAATAGAATGTTTTCATTAAGTTTAAGTAGAGAATCGCATGCAGAAATACAGTCAAGAAGGTTTTTTTTCACTTAACTTATGTGGAACCCAAACATCAAAGCAATTCACATAACCAAGCTGGTGCAGATGATTTTCAGTGCTTGATTTGGATATTTTGAGTATGTCGGCTGTCTCCTGCATGATATAATGTTGATTGTTCTCAATTAATTTTTTGATTTGATCACTATCAACTTGGCCCGCCTGACCGTGGAGCATCGTCCAGCAAGAAATCTCCGGCACAAAACTTCGCAAACCACTTTTGACACGTTCAGTCAGTCACAGCACCTTCTCCATACGCTGCACAAATCTCTTTTTGCGTTTTGGTTGCGTTTTTACCTTTCTTGAAATAATAAAGCACAGTATACTGAAAGTGTTGCTTTTTCTCTTCCATCTTCAATATTAAATGGCTACACAAAAATTCACCAATTTTGAGAAGTCTTTTTTTAAATGCACGCTGATATGACAACTGTCACATACAATCTAACAAAATTGTCTTGAATGAAGTTAAAGAGAGCTAAGTGCTACTAGAGCCATCTTACAGAAAAAAACGAATGAACCTTTTGGCCAACCCAATATTTCCCTTAGACTGGTAGTCATATAAGCTCAAACACATAGTAGGAAAAAAAAATCTATATTTTCTTACTCTTCTCTTCATATTATGATTTTGGTGTCCTCTTTTACATCTTCATGATCATTCTTTTGCTCTTCATTGTGGTTATCATCACTTTCACAGAAATATTTTGATTTTTTTTGATTTTTTTTTTTAATCTGTGTACTGGCTTATTTAAGTGATTTACTTTCCAATTGTGATTTTCTCTTTCCTGTAGATTCTTCTTTTTTATTTAGAGAAGACCTTTCAATATTTCCTTTAGGGTAGGTTTAGTATTGCTGTATTCTTTAGTTTTTGCTTTTCTGAGAAATTCTTTACCTCTCTATTCTTTTTTAATTTATTTATTTTATTTATTTTTATTTTTGGCTGTGTTGGGTCTTCGTTGCTGAGCACGGGCTTTCTCTAGTTGTGGTGATGGAGGGCTGCTCTTCGTTGCAGTGTACAGGCTTCTCGTTGTGGTGGCTTCTTGTTGTGGAGCACGGGCTCTAGGTGCGCGGGCTTCAGTAGTTGTGGCTTTTGAGGTCTAGAGTGCAGGCTCAGTAGTTGTGGCACATGGGCTTGGTTGATCCGCCGCATGTGGGATCTTCCCAGACCGGAGCTCAAACCCGTGTCCCCTGCATTGGCAGGCGGATTATTAACCACTGCGCCACCAGGGAAGCCCTCCTTCTGTTTTAAATGATAATCTTGCTGGGTAGAGTATCCTAGGTTGCACGTTTTTCCCTTTCAGGACTTTGAATATGTCTTGCCACTCCCTTTTGGCCTGCAGTGTTTCTGTAGAGAAATCTGCTGATAGCCTTGTGGAGTCCACTTGTAATTAACTCTTTGTTTTTCTTTTGCTGCCTTTAAAATCCTCTCTTTGTCTTTAAATTTTGCCATTTTTATTATGATATGTCTTGATGTAGGTCTGTTTGGGTTTATCTTGTTTGGAACCCTCTGTGCTTCCTGAACCTGCATATCTGTTTCCTTCTTTAGGTTTGGGAAGTTTTCAGCCATAATTTCTTCAAATACATTTTTGATCCACTTTTCTCTTTCTCCTTCTGGGATCCCTGTTATGTGTAGATTGGAATGCTTTATATTATCCCATAGGTCTCTTATGTTGCTTTCTTTTTTTTTTTTTTTTTTTTTTGATCTGGCTTTCTGTCTGCTGTCCTGATTGGGTGGTTTCTGTTATTCTATCTTCCAGGTCAGTTATTTGTTCTTCTGCATTGTTCATTCTGCTATTCATTGCTTTTAGCTCAGCTTTTGTCTCTGCAAATGAGTTTTCTAATTTTTCTTGGTTCTTCTTTATAGCTTCTTGTTCCTTTTTACAGTATTCTACATTTTCATCAATAGTCTTTCTTAATTCTTTTAGTATTTTCATTATCTCCTTTTTGAAACTGGTGTCTATTAGAAGAGGTGTGTTTCATTGTTCTTTCAGGGGAATTCTCTTGGTCTTTGGGAGTGGTTGCTGTGCTTCTTCATTTTATTTATACTTCTCTTACTTTGTGAGTTTAGGAGAAACAATTATATACTGTGGTTGTGGAGGGCTATTTATATGTGGGGGTGTTCCTCTGTAGCTTGTGTGAGTTTAATATATTTGGTGCAAGGGCTCTTTTTAGTATGGATGCCTATCGCCTCTTTCCTCAGCATATGCTTGTTGTTATTTCCTTGATAGCAGGTGTGCAGATGCGGCAGCTCGTGCCTGGTCCTCAGGTTTGTGGTGGCGGCTCAGGGACACCCTAAGAGCATATCATGGGAATTGAGGTGGCTTGTGACCACTCCTGGAGTCCAGGCAGGCAGTGGCAGGGCCTCAGGACCACTCCTGGGGTCCTGGAGGGAGGCAGCGAGGCTCGCAACCCCTCCTGGGGTCTGGAGTGGAGGCAGTGGGGGCTTGCGACCACTCCTGGCATCTGGACGGGTAGTGGCAGTGGGTTGCAACCACTCCTGAGTTCTGGGAGGGAGGCAGCGGGGGCCAGGAGACCACTCCTGGAGCCCGTGCAGGCAGTGTCGTGCCCTCTGAGACCACACGCACAGGGAAAAAGGCTACATCTGGGTCCTGCCCCTCCTCTCATGCACCCCCAAAACAATGGCAACGGGCCTCTAAGGCAGCCCAGGCTTCCTCTGAGTACACCCTCAGTTGCGCTCACACTGGATTTCAGTCCCCCTGCAGGCTGTTTCCACACAGCCAACCCTAGTCCTCTCTCTGGTTCTGATCTCCGAATCCAGAGTTCCATCACCCAGCCCCTGCCCACACTGGTGGAAGAGTGTCTCAGGCTAGGGAGTGCAGGGTGGCAGCACTGACCATCTGTGTAGTTCTCCCTCTGCTCTGGCTGCCACAAACCCAGTGCTGCATTCACTTATGAGGCTCAGAAACTCCCCTTCTGTCCTAGCCAATCTCTCCACTGGTGAGGGAGTTCCCAGGGTACAGGAACCTTTCCTCTTTCACAGCTCCCTCCCAGGGGCCCAATTCCTTTCTCGCTTTTTTTTTCTTTTTTCCTACCTGCTTACTGGAGATTTTCTTTCCGTTTCAACAGTCTGAGGTCTTCTGCCAGCTTACAGTAGATATTCTGTGAGAATCATTCCACGTGTAGATGTATTTTTGATGTATTTATGGGAGAAGGGGAGCTTCATGTCCTATTACTCCACCATCTTGATCACTCCTCTGTGTGTCTTCTTTAGAGAAGTGTCTAGTTAGATTTTCTGCCCTTTTTTTTTTTTTAAGAAGATGTTGGGGATAGGAGTTAATTAATTAATTAATTAATTATTGCTGTGTTGGGTCTTCATTTCTGTGCAAGGGCTTTCTCTAGTTGTGGCAAGTGGGGGCCACTCTTCATCGTGGTGAGCGGGCCTCTCACTATCACCGCCTCTCTTGTTGTGGAGCACAGGCTCCAGATGCGCAGGCTCAGTAGTTGTGGCTCACGGGACTAGTTGCTCCACGGCATGTGGGATCCTCCCAGACCAGGGCTCGAACCTGTGTCCCCTGCATTGGCAGGCAGATTCTCAACCACTGCGCCACCAGGGAAGCCCTCTGCCCATTTTTTGATTGGGTTGTTTGTTGATATTGAGCTGTTGAGCTGTCTGTATATTTTGGAGATTAATCCCTTGTCAGTCACATCATTTGCAAATATTTTCTCCAATTCTGTGGGTTGTCTTTTCCTTTGTTTATGGTTTCCTTTGCTGTGAAAAAGTTTGAAGTTTTATTAGGTCCCATTTGTTTATTTTTGTTTTTATTTTCATTACTCTAGGAGGCGGATGCAAAAAGATATTGCTGTGGTTTATGTCAAAGAGTGTTCTGCCTATGTTTTTCTCTAAGAGTTTTATAGTGTCCAGTCTTACATTTAGGTCTTTGATCCATTTTGAGTTTATTTTTGTGTATGGTGTTAGAGAATGTTCTAATCTCATTCTTTTAGATGTGGCTCACCAGTTTTCACAGCACCACTTATTAAAGAGACTTTTTTCCACTGTATATTCTTGCCTTCTTTTTTGTAGATTAATTGACCATAGGTGTGTGGGTTTATTTTTGGTCTTTCTATCCTGTTCTGTTGATCTGTAAGTCTGTCTTTGCGCCAGTACCATACTGCTTTGATTTCTGTAGCTTTATAGCGTAGTCTGAAGTCAGGGAGCCTGATTCCTCCAGCTCTGTTTTTCTTTCTCAAGATTGCTTTGGCTATTCAGTGTCTTTCTGTATTTTGAATGATATGTAATCTCATTTATTTTGGTTGTTTTTCTTTTGTTTTTTCATTTTTGATGATTAAGATTGCCTATATATTTTCTTTCAGAACTAATGTTCTGATACTTACTAAGGTAGCATAATTTTTCTCTCTTTACCTTCAAAGGTTGCTCAAGAAACAGATGTTAGAGCACAGATTCGTCTGCAGTTTCGTGATGTCAATGGAGAACTTGTAGCTGTGCAGAGATCTATGGTTTGTACTCAGAAAAGCAAAAAGACAGAATTTAAAACCCTGGAAGGAGTCATTACTAGAACAAAGTAGGTGTTTATCATATATTTGAATTATCTGTTCATTTTTTTGTCTTTAGGTCTATAAAACTATGTTTTTTCCTACTACTTTAAGTTTATTTTAGGGGAGCTTATTAATTTTTTAACGAACTTTACCTTTAGAGCTGTTTTAGTTTCTCAGCACAACTGAGCAGAAAGTAGAGATCCACCTTGACTCTACACCTGCGCAGCCTTGTCCACTATCAACATCTAATTTTTTATTTGATACGATTTATCAGTTAAACAGAATGATCCCATTAAAGACTTAATGATAATGCTCCACTCCTTTGAGTAATTTATGGACAGTTGCTGACTTGAAGGTGCATAATCACTCATATATAGATTGAATGAATGAAAAGTGCTAGTAATCATGTCTATAGGGAAGGATGAGATAAGCAGACAGGTCCCTTTCAACTGTTGTCATTCTGTTAAGGGCAGATATCATATTGTAATGGGTATGTATATTGGAATTAGGTAGGCTGCCCTGAATTCATGGCTTTATCCTTGTTGAGCAAATTACTTATCAACTTATCCCTCCCTTTCATTTATTCATTTGTTAAACTAATTAAATAATTTCTTTATTTAACCAATAATGTGTCACACCTGTTATGTGCTAGATACACTGTACTAGCTACTGGCTTTTAAACATACTCAGGTCTCTCCCACAACCTCAGATTTCATTTCACTCCAGTTACGGTCTGTCTCCATCTTCCCCTTTACAGGCAATTTTTTCAAAAGAGTTGTTGATACTCACTGTCTCCATTTCTTGACTTCCTCCTGACTCCTACTCTAGCCCCATTCTTGTACTGAAAGAGCTCCAACTAAGGTCACAAATAACCTCTGTGTTAATTAGGATAATGCTATTGCTATACAAAATAGACCTCCTTATCTCAGTGAATGACACCCCCATCCATCCAGTGACACGAACCTAAGTCTGTCTTGACAGCTTCCTTGCCATCTATATTCAGTTCATTACCAAGTCCTATGGATTTTGCCTAACTGGCTGTTCAGTCTGTTTCTCTCCATCTCTATGAGAACCGTTCTTATTCAAGGTACCATCATCTTTCCCTGGTCTAATGTCTTAATCTCCTGGTCTATCTTTGTCCCTTCTGTCCCCCTACAAAACATTCTTAGTACATTCAGTGTACTATTTTCAGAATACATATAAAATGACAGTAAAGACAGATACTGCATCCACTTGCCTAATCTAGTTGTTAACAGATACTGGACAGACGATATGAAAGAAAATGGTCAATTTATCCTTCTGATGAAAGATGCTGAGAGATCTCTTGGAATCCAAGGGCAGGGATGCTTCTGGCCCTGGGTATAATGAAGTAGGGAACTTATTTAAAAGACCCTGAGGCAGTTCTCTCTATTTGATTGCTTTGTCAATGTGACCGTAGAACTTAGGTCTGTTGATTAAGAATCTTCCTTGGATTTGCTTGGATGGGCATCACTAAGGTTTGCCTTTATACTCCTTTTACTGTGTGTCTTTTACTGAACAATCCCTTATCTAAGCTGTACAGTCAGAAAGAAAACAATACAAAAGTAATTGGCAAAAATTATCTTTCTTCTAAATTAATATAATTTACACTTTGAGAACTTATTTACCATAAAATAAAAATAATAAAATATTACATATAAGGCAAATATTTTTAAAGTTTTAGTAATGTACATTTCATGTATATACAACTCATTTTTTATACTATCAAAAATTTATTTCATGAGAAAAGTCCAAATATATTGCTGCTTTCCTAAGATTTTATTCTGAATAATTGTGGTAAGGTTAATTGATCTTTCTTTTCCTCCTATTTAAATATATACCTATTTTTCAGCAGTGAGGTTTTACTGACCTTACAGAATAAATTGGTGACTTTAAATAAATAAATAAATAAAAAACTGTACAGTCTTCAGATGTTTTCAAGTACCTTTGCCTGTCTGTTATGTATCATCATGTGTTTTTTGTTTTTTGTTTTTTTGCGGTACGCGGGCCTCTCACTGTTGTGGCCTCTCCTATTGTGGAGCACAGGCTCCAGACGCGCAGGCTCAGCGGCCATGGCTCACGGGCCCAGCCACTCTGCAGCATGTGGGATCTTCCTGGACCGGGGCACGAACCCGTGTCCCCTGCATCGGCAGGCGACCTCTCAACCACTGCGCCACCAGGGAAGCCCAAGAGTTATACCTTTTAATATGAGAAAGCTATCCACAGGGAGTGGATGAGGGGCCTCTATTTTTTGGGTTTTTTTTTTGCAAGTACAGCATGAAAGATTGACTAAGTAACAGAATATTTTACATAAGTTCTTGATTTTCATTTTCTATAGGCATGGCGAAAAGGTCAGTCTCAGCTCCAAGTGTGCAGAAATTGACCGAGAGATGATAAGTTCTCTTGGGGTTTCCAAATCTGTGCTAAATAATGTCATTTTCTGTCACCAAGAAGACTCTAATTGGCCTTTAAGTGAAGGAAAGGCTTTGAAGCAAAAATTTGATGAGATTTTTTCTGCAACAAGGTTTGTAACCTTTAATTAGATTTTGTAGTCCATTAAGTTATTGAGCCAGAGTTGCAATTTGGATGCCTCTTTTTTTTAAACAGAAAGAAATTGTAAAGCAAGAAAGTCAGCAGTTATTACCTCTTATCCAGTGGCAACCAGTCAGCATATTTCCTTTCAGTTTTCTTTCTTTGCATCTTTATTTACCTGGTTGACAGTATATATGTAACATTTGTACTTACTATTATGTCATAAGGATTTTCTGAGTTATTAAAAACTCTTTGTAAATGTAATCTTAATGACTGCATTGTAGTCCATTGTTTGAATATACTATAATTTGCTTAGCCAGAAATTTGATTTTTATTTAATATCTTCAAAGGTACATTAAAGCCTTGGAAACACTTCGGCAGGTACGTCAGACTCAAGGTCAGAAAGTAAAAGAATGTCAAACAGAACTAAAATATCTGAAGCAAAATAAGGAAAAAGCTTGTGAGATTCGCGATCAGATTACTAGTAAGGAAGCCCAGTTAACATCGTCAAAGGAAATTGTCAAATCCTATGAGAATGAACTTGATCCATTGAAGGTAATTTGGTTTGTTGTATGCTGAGGAGAAGGTCACCATTTACTGTGGTATCTCTCACCCTAAAAGCATTATTTTTCTGTGCATTTGAATGGTGTGTATATTTCTTGAAAAAATTATCAGAGACTATATAATGTTATGGTTCATGTCTTACGTCTGTATTTAAGTTGCCCGAACAGCTTGGGTTTGAGGGTAAACAAATTTGTAGCATCATATTAAATTAGTAATGTAGATCACTAATTCTTAACTATCAACGTAATGGCTCAACCTTACAGTTCTGTATTCTTTTTTTTTTTTTTTTTTTTTTTTTTTTTTTTTTTTCTGTACGCGGGCCTCTCACTGCTGTGGCCTCTCCCGTTGCGGAGCACAGGCTCCGGACACACAGGCTCCACGGCCATGGCTCGCGGGCCCAGCCGCTGCGCGGCATGTGGGATCCTCCGGGATAGGGGCACGAACCCGTGTCCCCTGCATCGGCAGGCGGACTCCCAACCACTGCGCCACCAGGGAAGCCCACAGTTCTGTATTCTTAAGGAGACTTTTTTTTTTAATTGACAGGTCTTTCCAGGGAATTTTTATAATTTGCAGGATGTTCTTGACATTGCACAAAATTTGAAATTGGTGAAAAATGTGTTGATATATTTGCAAATGAGTTAGCTTTCTAAATTCTGTGGTTTATAAGTAAGATCTTAAAGAAATCCCATTTATCCATTTCACAAGCATTTATTAAGTGTTTCCTGTGCTCCAGGGTATACTATGCTTGGGGCTGTAGGTACAAGGAGAACTACAGTAGTGTCCTTGCCCCTTAAGGTATTCCTAGTCTAAATAAGAGCATTCTTAAAAATGGCTTTTTAAAGTTGCAGATAGTGGGAGATTAAAAAAAATTTTTTTTAATGATTGCTTTAGTTTTTTAAAACTCACCTATAAATGCTGGTGTAGATCTTGGAATTGTAATATGGAAAAACTTTTACTTTCTGTCCCAGTGCCCATTGACATGAATGCATCTTTTTTTTTTTTTTTTTGCGGTATACGGGCCTCTCAGTGTTGCGGCCTCTCCTGTTGCGGAGCACAGGCTCCGGACGCACAGGCTCAGCAGCCATGGCTCACGGGCCTAGCTGCTCCGTGGCATGTGGGATCTTCCCGGACCGGGGCACGAACCCGTGTCCTCTGCATTGGCAGGCGGACTCTCAACCACTGCACCACCAGGGAAGCCCATGAATGCATCTTTTAGTGAATATTTATTGTTTTGTGCATAGCACTGTGCTAGGTGCTCTTGAGGATAAGGAAGCCAAAGACTTAGACCTTGCTTTTAATGATCTTATAGTCTAGTTGGAGAAATAAGGATTATATTTTAAAAGATAGTTAGGATTACAAAGAAGTAAAGTGAAGAGCTATGTGAATGATATAGTTTAGAACAGAGGTTCCCAACCCCTGGGCCATAGACCGGTACTGGTCTGTGGCCTTTTAGGAACCAGGCTGCACACAGGAGGTGAGTAGAGGACAAGCGAGCAAGCTTCATTTGCTGCTCCCCATTGCTCGCATTACTGCCTGAACCATCACTCCCCCAGCCCTGCCCCCAGTCTGTGGAAAAATTGTTTTCCACAAAACCGGTCCCTGGTGCCAAAAAGGTTGGGGACTGGTTTAGAACATAGGTTCTTTAAGAGCTAAAAGATGGTGACTGTGGCACAAGTGAGAAAAGAAAAGAAAAAATGGATAAATTGGACTTCATCAAAAGAAAAACCTTTTGTTCTACAAACTATACCATCAAGAAAGCAAAAACACAACCCATAGAATGGGAGAAAATATTTGCAAGTCATATGTGTTAAGGAACGTCTATCTGGGTTATATGAAGAACCCAATAAAAAAAAGTAACACAATTTGAAAATGCACAAAGGCTCTGAATAGATACTTCTCCAGGGAAGATATGTATGTGTCCAATAAGCACATGAAAAGATGCTTGACATCATTATTCATCAGGAAAATGCAAATCAGAATCACAATGAGCTATTACTTCACACCCACTAGAATGGCTAAAAGTCAAAAAGATAGGTCATAATTATTGAAAAGGATGTGGAGAAATTGGAAACTTCATACATGATGGTGGGAATGTTAAATGGAGCAGCCACTTTGGAAAACAGTTCAGCAGTTCCTCAAAATGTTAAGCATAGGGACTTCTCTGGTGGTGCAGTGGTTAAGAATCCACCTGCCAATGCAGGGGACATGGGTTTGAGCCCTGGTCCGGGAAGATCCCACATGGTGGAGCAGCTAAGCCCGTGTGCCACAACTACTGAGCCCACGTGCTACAGCTACTGAAGCCTGTGCACCTGGAGCGTGTGCTCCACAGCAAGAGAAGCCACTGCAATGAGAAGCCTGCATGATGCAATGAAGAGTAACCCCTGCTCACCGCAACTAGAGAAAGCCCACATGCAGCAGCAAAGACCAAATGCAGCCAACAATAAATTAAAATAATAAATAAATTAAAAGAACATGTTAAACGTAGAGTTACCATATGACCTGGCCATTTTACTCCTAAGTATCTTATACCCAAGAGCAATTAAAATGTACATCTGTACCAAAACTTGTATAGGAAAGTTCATAACAGCATTATTCATAATAGCCAAAAATGGAAACAATTCAAATATCCATTAACTGATCAATAAAATGTGGCATATCCATACATGGACTATTATTCAGCTTTAAAAAAGAATGAAGTTCTGATACAAGCTACAGTAGGCAAGAACCTTGAAAACATGTTAATTGAAAGAAGCCAATCATAAAAGACTACATAATTGTATAATGCTGTTCCGTTTATTTGAAATGTCCAGAATAGGCAAATCTAAAGAGACAGAAAATAGATTAGCAGTTGCCTAGGGTAGTGGGTAGAGAGGAATAAATAGTGACTGCTTAAGGGCACAGAGTTTCTTTTTTGGAAGTGAAAATGTCATGGGGGATGGTTGTACAACTCTGAATATACTAAAATATGTTGAACTGTACACTTTAAATGGGTGAATTGTATGGTAGGTGAGTTCCATCTCAATAAAGTGATATTTAAAGTGATGGCCTGGCCTTTGGGATGGAACCGCCATCTTCCAGTAATTCACCAAAATGACCAACACAAAGGGAAAGAGGAGGGGCACCTGCTATATGTTCTCTAGGCCTTTTAGGAAACATGGAGGTGTTCCTTTGGCCACATACATGCAAATCTACAAAAGTGATATTGTAGATATCAAGGAAATGGGCACTGTTCAAAAAGGAATGCCCCACAAATGTTACCATGGCAAAACTGGAAGAGTCTACAGTGCTACCCAGCATGCCGTTGGCATTGTTGTAAATAAGCAAGTTAAGGGCAAGATTCTTGCCAAGAGAATTAGTGTGCATGTCAAGCATATTAAGCACTCTAAGAGCCAAGATAGCTTCCTGAAACAGTCTGAAGGAAAATGATCAGAAAAAGAAGGAAGCCAAGCAGAAAGGTACTTAGATTTAGCTGAAGTGCCAGCCTTCTCCACCCAGAGAAGCACACTTTGTGAGAACCAATGGAAAAGAGCCTGAACTGTTGGAACCCATTCCCTATGAATTCATGGCATGATAGATGTAAAGAAAATAAAAGACCTGAATTGTAAAAAAAAAAAAAAAAAAAGTGATAGCCTGGAATGGAAAGCTATCACAAGACCTTCAAGGGAGAAGCTGATCTGGGCCATAAAGATGGGGAAAAATCAAATTGACAGACTAGAAGCTATTTTATATATGTTTGTTTTGTTTTTTGTAATCTTTTTTTAAAATTTATTTATTTGTTTATTTATTTGGTTGCGCCAAGTCTTAGCTGCAGCGGGTGGGCTCCTTAATTGTGGCTTGCCAGCTCCTTAGTTGCAGCATGTGGGCTCCTTAGTTGCAGCTCCAGGGCTCCTTAGTTGTGGCATGTGAACTCTTAGTTGCGGCATGCATGTGGGATCTAGTTCCCCGACCAGGGATCGAACCCGGTCCCCCTGCATTGGGAGCTCAGAGTCTTATCCACTCTGCCACCAGGGAAGTCCCTGTATGTTTGGTTTTATTTTGTATTTTTTTCTTTTAAAACTAATATGTGCTCACAATGAAAAAATTATGGAAGAATATTAGTTGAAAAGTAAGAGATGCTCCTCCTACTCCTCATGTCTGACCTCCCACATATATCTTATGATCAGGTGGGTTTTCTTGCAAAAATACACTACATGTGTGTATACAAACATGCACGTGTATATATGTACATATTCACAAATACAAGCTTATTAAAACAGGACTGTGAGGAAGAGCCTGGGTTAAGTAAATCAAGGTAAAAGGAGTGGGAGCTAGGATTTGCAGTCAGATTATGAAGAGCCTAATGGGTTTAGAATTTAGTGCAATAGACATAAGAGTGAGAAAAAGTATGTTATATTTTAGAAGTAGTTGTTCTAATAACTGTGTGTAGGTACTGTGGTAGTTACCAAGATATTGGAACACGTTTTATTTTCTTCAGGAGCAGCCTGGTTGGAAAGATGACAAGCACATATAAGGCAGAAAAAGGCAAGAGCTGTGAGGGCTTTGAGGAGGAAAGAAGAGAAAGTCTGAGGTGGCCAGAGAGGATTTCATAGGACTGAATTTGGGGTATCATTTTGTTGACTTTAAGTAGATCGGTAATTACAGATACAGTGACAGCAAAATGCAGGCTGTCTTTGAACAGTATCAAGGAAATCCTCATAGTTGAAATGGAGCATTTGTATAGGGAATAATGTCAGGGTAGAGCTAAGTGATAATACCTGGTATTTATTGAGCAGTGCCAGGATTCTAAACAAGGCTGTAGCAAACGTTGAGGTGTTTGTTTATTTATTTATTTGTATTTAATTTTGGCTAGTCCAAGGGTTTAATCTTACTCTCTGTATCTTTAGAGCCTAGCCTGGTGCCTGACACTTAGCAGGTGGTTCAGTAAATATTTATTAAGTGGATGATTTCCAAAGTCCTTTTTTTTTTTTAGCTCTGAGTTAAAAGGATTCTTCCCTTCATAGAACTCAGCATAAAGCTTGAATCAGATCATCTTCCCAGCAGCCATCCAGAAGACAGCTCCATTTCAGTACTGCACTATAATTCATGCTTTCCCATTTTTACAGATTTCCTACATTTTCAGGAACTCTCTCATAAACTACTTTATTCCCATACCACCACATCCTATCCTGACCTTGGCCCACATAGGCCTGTTTTCCTTTCTTGCCCTCAGTGGAAATGGCTTGAGAAATTTGTTTTCAAGTTCAAAAGCACCCTCTGGCCCTCTTATTTATTCTTCCACACATAAGTTCATGATCCTTGTGCACCTTATAGCCCAAGTGCCTGATTCTTTTGTCTTATTTCACACACCTAAGCTTTGAACACTGCTGCTATATTTTTTGTTGTCTTTCTATTTGTTTTAGCTTCTTTTACTAGGTTGTGTGCTCTGGGGATAGAGCCTGTGTTTTGTGCTCTGGGGTTCGAGCCAAAACACAGATGTCAAAGAAGGAATCCCCAGCATCTAGTTACTGGCTGGATTTAAGGAATGCATCAGCTAGAGATGTCACAAAAGATCTAAGCCAAGATAATTTTTTAAATTTATTTTATTTATTTATTTTTGGCTGCTTTGGGTCTTCGTTGCTGCACACAGGCTTTCTCTAGTTGCAGCGAGCAGGGGCTACTCTTCATTGTGGCACGCGGGCTTCTCATTGCGGTGGCTTCTCTTATTGCGGAGCATGGGCTCTAGGCGCGCGGGCTTCAGTAGTTGTGGCATGCGGGCTAAGTAGTTGTGGCTCGTGGGCTCTAGAGCGCAGGCTCAGTAGTTGTGGCGCATGGGCTTAGTTGCTCCACGGCATGTGGGATCTTCCCGGACCAGGGATTGAACCCGTGTCCCCTGCATTGGCAGGTGGATTCTTAACCACTGCACCATCAGGGAAGCCCCAAGATAATGTTAATGCTGCCACAATACAGTGAAAACATTCATAGAAACCGAGTAGTTTCTGAGAAGTAGGGTACCATAACAGAGGTGTTAATATTCATTGCTCTTAAGAATTAATCCAGTTCTCTTTGTTAGATTGCTCAAAGATATTTTGTGAACACAGAATTTTTTTCACAGGTGTCGTGAATGGTCCTGTTCATTGAGGGCCTACTGTATGCCCAGTTGCTGATCAAAGTGTGTTAAAATGTATTATGTGAGCCCCACAGTAACCCCATGAAGTTGCATAGATGAGAAAAGTGAGGCACAGGTATTCACATTGGAAGTAAGGGGTAAAGCCAGGATTTGATTCCAGGCTTCTCTGATTCCTAAACTGATACTTCTTTTTTCTTTAATCAGATTTATTGAAATATAATTTACATTTAGTAAAATCCACGCTTTTGAAAGTATATGATTTGATGAGTTTGGGCAAATGCATACAGTAGCGTTACTATCAGTACAGTCAAGATATAGAACATTTCCACCCCAAATAGTTCTCTCAAGTCTATTTGTAGTCGGTCCCCTACCTCCATTTCCAGCCCTTGGTAATCCCTGATTTGTTTTCTGTCAGTATAGTTTTGCCTTTTCCAACGAATGCCACATCAGTGGAATCATACATTATATAGCCTTTTGTGTCTGACTTCTTAGCATAATGCTTTTAAATTTATCTATGTGTTTGCATGTACGAGTAGTTCATTCCTTTTTATTGCTGAGGGTATTCCATTGTAAGGATATATTACAGTTTGTTCATCCATTCCTTTGTTGATGAACTTCAGGTTGTTATCAGCTTTTAGCTATTACAAATAAAACTGCTATAAACTTCTGTGTACAGGTCTTTGTTTGGAGATATGTTTTCATCTCTCTTGGGTAACTCTCTAGGAGTGGGATTGTTAGGTTGTGTGTTAAGTGTATGTTTTACCTTAAGAGCTGCCAAACTATTTTTCAAAGTGGCACATTTGGTAGTCCCACAACAATGTACAAGAGTGCAGTTGCGCTTCGTCCTTGTCAGAACTTAGTATTATCAGCTTTTTATTTTAGCCATTAAAATAGATGTGTGATAGAATCTCTGAGCAGCTTTTTTTTTTCATTATGGTTTTAATTTGCATTTTCCTAATGTTAATCAACGTTGAGCATCTTTTTATGTGTTTATTTGCCGTTTGAATATCTTTTTTTGGTAAAGTGTCTATGCATATCTTTTGCCTGTTTTCAGTAGGTTTTGTGTGTGTGTGTTTTTTGTTTTTGGTCTTACTATTGAAGCTGTGAGAGTTCTTTAATTATTCTGGATATAAGCCCTAATTGGGTATGTGTTTTGCAAATTTTTTTTTCTTCTTAACTGCTTTCAAAGGGCAGGAGTTTTTAATTTTGATGAAGTCCAGCATATCAAAATTTTCTCTTATAGTTTTTGCTTTTTGTTTCCTATCTAGGAAATCTTTGCCCGACCCAAGGCCACAAAGATTTTCTTCTTGAAGTTTTCTAGTCTGAGTTGTTATATTTAAGTATATGCTCTATTTCAGGTTAACTTTGAATATGGTATGAGGTAAGGTTGAGATTTACTTCCTTTTTTTTTTAGTTAATTTTTATTGGAGTATAGTTGCTTTACAATGTTGTGTTAGTTTCTGCTGTACGGCAAAGTGAATCAGCTCTATGGAGGTTTACTTCTTTACATAGAGATGTCCAATCATTCCAGCTTCCAGAGCCTGTAGTCTTAATTGTTATACCATCCTGCCTCCCAGTCTCATCTCCCATTTTTAAGTATGTGGCTTTATACAAGTCCTCTGAGTCTCCTACTTAGCATGTACAGGCATACTTTGCTTTCCTGTGCTTTGTATATACTACATTTTTTTTCTTTTTTTTTCTTTTTTTTTTTTTTTTTACAAATTGGAGGTTTGTGGCAACCCTGTGTCAATCAAACAAGTGTGTTGGTGCCACTTTGGAAGGCAGCTATGCTCACCACTATACCACCAACACCATTTGCTCACTTTGTGTCTCTGTGTCACATTTTGGTAATTCTTGCAATATTTCAACCTTTTTCATCATTATATTATGCTATTCTGCAATCAGTGATTTTCGGTGTTACTATTGTAATTGTTTTGGGGTGCCACAAACCACACGCATATAAGATGGCAAATTTAATAGATAAAAGTTGTATGTGTTCTGACTGCTCTACCAAACAGCCATTCCCCCATCTTTCTCCCTTTCCTTAGGCCTTCCTACTCCTTGAGGTACAACAATATTGAAATTAGACCAGTTAATAACCTTATAATGGCCTCTAGGTGTTCAAGTGAAAGGAAGAGTCACACGTCTCTCACTTTAAACTAAAAGCTAGAAATGATTGAGCTCAGTGAGGAAGTCATATCAAAAGTGAAGAGAGACTGGAAGCTGGGCCTTTTGTGCCAAATGGTTAGCCAGGTTGTGAACGCAAAGGAAAAGTTCTTGAAGGAAATTAAAAGTGCTGCTTCAGTGAACTCATGAATGGTAGGAAAGTTGAAACAGCCTTATTGCTGATATGGAGGAGGTTTTAGTGGTCTGGGTAGAAGATCAAACCAGCCACAACATTCCCTTAAGTAAAAGCCTAATCCAGAGCAAGGTCCTAACTCTCTTCAATTCTGTGAAGGCTGAGAGAGGTAAGGAAGCTGCAGAAGAAATACTTGAAAGTAGCAGAGGTTTTTGAGGTTTAAGGAAAGAAGCTGTCTCCAAAACTTCAAAGTGCAAGGTGAAGCAGCAAGTGCTGATGAAGCTACAGCAAGTTATAAAGAAGATCTAGCTAAGATCATTAATGAAGGTGGCTTCAATGTACAATAGATTTTCAACGTAGGTAAAACAGCCTTATACTGGAAGAAGGTGCCATCTAGGACTTCCATAGCTAGAGAGGAGAAGTCAATGCCTGGCTTCAAAGCTTCAAAGGACAGGCTGACTGTTGTTAGGGACTAATGCGGCATGTGACTTTAAGTGGAAGCCAGTGCTCATTGACCATTCCAAAAATCTTCAGGGCCCTTAAGAATTATGCTAAATCTACTGTGCCTGTGCTCTATAAATGGAGCAACCTGGATGGCAGCATCTCTGTTTACAACATGGTTTATTGAATATTTTAGACCCACTGTTGAGATCTGCTCAGACAAAAAAAAAAAAAAGGATTTTTTTTTTCCCCAAAATATTACTGCTCATCGACCATGCATCTGGTCACCCAAGAGTGCTCATGGAGATGTACAATGAGATTCATGTTTTCATGTCTGCTAACACAGCATCCATTTTGCAGCCCATGGATCAAGAAGTCATTTTGACTTTTAAATCTTTTTAAGAAATACATTTCGTCAGGCTATAGCTGCCATAGATAGTAATTCCAGTGATGGATCTGGGTAAATTGAAAACGTCCTGGAAAGGATTCACCATTCTAGATGCCATTAAGAACATTCGTGATTCATGGGAAGAGATCAAAATATGAACATTGTTTTTTTTTAAGACATAATACTATTACACACTTCTACAGTATAGTGTAAACAACCTTTATATGCACTGTGAAGCCAAAAAATTCTGTGACTTGCTTTATTGCAATAATCACTTTATTGCAGTGGTCTGGAACTGAACCCAGTATATCTCTGAGGTTTGCCTGTAGTGTCATAATGATTAGAGGGAATGTATGGCAGCACCTAGTACAATGTCTGCAATATAGCAGGCATTTGATCAATGATAGCTATGACTGTTATTATTGGTAAAAAAATTTTTTTCAAATTTCTCTTTCAGCTAACATACTGAACACTTGTTACATGTGCTGAGGAAGCATTGGTGAATAAAGTAAAGTTTCTGTGGTGATAACGTGTTACCTATTAATATACAAATCATAAGATATGGTATTAGTATAATTTATCAAATGACATTGAAGTTGAGGATGCATTTTGGTGCAGCTATGAAAGCTTACAATTGATATCTGTAATAATGTGTTAGTTTAAATATTAGGTTCTAAAAATGTCTTAGAAGAGGAGTTGGTCAGCCTTGGAATTGTAGAGGCAAACACCAGAAGAGTATCCAAGGAGGGAAGACTCTGAGCCAGTTCACTCATATTCCTAGGAAATGAGGCAACCAGCTGTCCCTGGAAGCAGGCCACTGAGATCATTTGTCACATTTCACTTGTGATGCACCATGAGTTTCCAGTCCACTCAGTAGTTCTAATTTCTTTTTTAATAAATTAAATAGTTAGCCTTTTAAGGATTAAGTGATGTTTTTTAAAATTTTTTTAATTTTTGGCTGTGTTGGGTCTTCATTGCTGCTCATAGGCTTTCTCTAGTTGCAGCGAGTGGGGGCTGCTCTTTGTTGCAGTGCACGCACTTCTCATTGTGGTGGCCTCTCCTGTTGGGAAGCACAGGCTCCAGGCACGCGGGCTCAGCAGTTGTGACTCATGGGCTCTAGAGCACAGGCTCAGTCGTTGTGGCACGTGGGCTTAGTTGCTCCATGACATGTAGGATTTCCGGACCAGGACTCGAACCCATGTCCCCTGCATTGGTAGGAGGATTCTTAACCACTGTGCCACCAGGGAAGTTCCAAGGATTAAGTTCTTAAAATGTGGTACTTTACATAATGTGGCTCCAAGTACCCAATGAATGAATGACTTTTGTGGGAGCTGTTGAGGGCAGGGGATGGGCTTTGGAGTTAGAAGGGAGTTAAATTCCTGCTTTTCTTTACTAGCTGTAAGGAGTTGGACAAGTTACGTAATGTCTCTGATCCTCAGTTTCTTAATGCTCCCTTTATAGCAGTGTTACCATTAAATGAGATCACTTTTACTAAGTGCCTGGTCCTGGGACATGTTATTTATCTTCAGTTATTTGCAGTATAAACTATAGTGAATTCTGTTTATGTAGGGTGTTTGTTTATTTTCAGAATCGTCTAAAAGAAATTGAACAAAATCTCTCTAAAATAATGAGACTCGACAATGAAATTAAAGCTTTGGACAGCCGAAAGAAGCAAATGGAAAAAGATAATAGTGAACTGGAACAGAAAATGGAAAAGGTTTGTGGTGGTAGAATTTTGTTTTACTTCAGAATTTTGAGATTATTGTAATGAACCTCATTTGATTTCATTTCGACAGTCATATTTTGAAACAAAAATACAAATCTTGATGTTTGTGTTACTTCCATGTTTATGTTAAAAAGAAGGATATTGAATAAGCTTTGGTTCATATTTTGTACCTCAGACTGATACCTTGTTATACATTAAAACTCTTTATTTTGGTTCTACACAGGTTTTTCAAGGGTCTGATGAGCAGCTAAATGATTTATATCACAATCACCAGAGGACAGTTAGGGAGAAAGAAAGGAGACTGGTAGAATGTCAGCGTGAACTGGAAAAATTAAGTAAAGAATCTAGGCTTCTCAATCAAGAAAAATCAGAATTACTTGTTGAACAGGGTAAGAGACAGTGTTTACTTGGTCTTTTTCCCTATTATAATATTAAACATTTTCTGCATGAATGACAAATCTCCAGGGAATTATGCTGAGTGAAAAAAGTCTCAAAAGATTATATATAGTATGTTTCCACTTTATATGACATTTTGAAATGCCAAAATTTTAGAAATGTAGAACAGATTAGTGATGGCCAGGGTTCCCCAGTAGGGGGAAGAGCAGGAGGAAGGTTAATGTGGTTATGGTTTTAAAAAAAACAAGAGGGGTTCTTATGGTATTGGAACTGTTCAGTATCTTGGCTGTCATGGTGGATGTAAGAACCAACACAGTTGATAAAATTATGTAGAACTGGGACTTCCCTGGCGGTCCAGTGGTTAAGAATCCGAGCCTCCACTGCAGGGGGCGCAGGTTCCATCCCTGGTCGGGGAACTAAGATCCCACATGCCACGGAACACAGCCAAAAAAGAAAAAAAAAAAATTATGTAGAACTTAATACACACACAGATATGAGTAAAACTGGGGAAATAAGAATAAGATTGATGGATTGTATCAGTGTCAGTATCCTGGTTGTGATATACTATAATTTTGAAAATTACTAAAAGAAAACACTGTTTTTCTACTCAACAACAGTTCTGATGCCAGGTGTGTGGGTTTTTCCACACCAAGCAATTCTCCAATTCTCAGTGAACACCAACTAAGTGTCCTGTAATTTAACTCAGTTCTGGCACTCCCTGTCCGGAGTTAGCATAGACCCCACAGATTAAGGACTCAGTCCCATGAGACTGTCTCCCACTCCACTCCAGCTGCCAATCCCAAGTCCCAGGTTGTCTGGCACCTGTACTTCTGACCACTGGCTATAAATCAGGGGTTCCCACAACCCTTTTCTCAGGTTCAGTAATTTTCTATAACAGCTCCTAGAACTCAGGGAAGCACTTACTATTACCAGTTTATTAAGGATATAGCTCAGGAACACCCAGATGAAAGAGATGCATAAGGTAAGGTATGGGGGAGGGACATCGAGCTTTCATGCCTTCTCCACATGCGCGACTTACCCAGCACCTCCATGTAGTATTCACCAACCTGGAAGCTCTTTGAATGCCATTGCTTAGGGTTTTTATGGAAGTAATCATGTAGACATGATTAATTAAGTCATTGGCCATTGGTGATTGAACTCAGGCTTCAGCCCCTCCCCAGAAATGGGAGGGGTGGGTACTGAAACTTCCTACTCTCTAATCACAGAACTGATTCCTCTGACGACCAGGTCCCATTTTCCAGGAGTCACCTCATTAGAATAAACTCAGGTACAGTTGAAAGGGACTTATAATGAATAACGAAAGATACTCCTCTCACCCCTATCACTGAGAAATTCTAAGCATTTTTGGAGCTCTGTACCAGGAGCCGAGGACAAAAACCAGATATGTATTTCTTACTACATCTCAATACAGTAGTTACCATTGGGGGAAACTGAGCAAAGGATGTAAGAGATCTTGCTCTTTTATTTTTTAAAAAATCAGCTGATAAAAGAATTACTATGATTGTGTTTTTCACAGGTCGTCTACAGCTACAGGCAGATCGTCATCAAGAACATATGCGAGCTAGAGATTCATTAATTCAGTCTTTGGCAACACAACTAGAATTGGATGGCTTTGAGCATGGACCATTCAGTGAGAGACAGATAAAAAATTTTCACAAACTTGTGAGTGAGAGGCAAGAAAAGGAAGCAGAAACTGCCAGGCAACTGATGGTAAATACTGTTATTTTCTTTTGTTTGTATCAGATTGTCTAGTTGAATTGTTTTAATTTTTGGATTGACCTTATTTTGTCATATTTTTGGATTAGTGTTAGGATAAAATTTGCTCTGAGGTAGAATAAAACCTTATGGAAGCAAATTTTTTAAAGTTTATGAGTATAAAAGTACAAAGAAGATATAGACCTATGTTTTTTATTTGATTTTAAGTAAAATTTCTTTTTAAAGTTAATTGTAAAGAAAAAGTTTGCTCAAAGTTAATAATGATTATCTCTGGGTTATGATCATTATTTTTTTTATGCTTTTCTATATTTTCCTCAGAGTGCATGTGTTACTTTTGCATCAAAGAAACTTTTTCTTAATGAAGTTTTTAGTGAAAAAATTGTTAATGCTCATGCTTCTCATTATGTATTTAGAATGACTTTGCAGAAAAAGAGACTCTGAAACAAAAACAGATAGATGAGATAAGGGATAAGAAAACTGGACTGGGAAGAATAATTGAGCTAAAATCAGAAATCCTAACTAAGAAGCAGAATGAGCTGAAAAATGTGAAGTATGAATTACAGCAGTTGGAAGGATCTTCAGACAGGATTCTTGAACTGGACCAGGAGCTCACAAAAGCTGTAAGATACTATTTGAGCAATCTAATATTTTTAAGGTGTAAGATATTTAGAAGTATTTTATCTTTTGCTAATCCTGAGATTATGGCATTGTAATAAAAATGTCAACCTTGTTTATCAATCTCACGTAAAATGAATTTATCTGAATATCTTAATGACCCAATTCTGCTCCTGGAACCTGGTGGATTGAAAATTAGAATCATCTAAGGAAGCTTAAAAAAAAACTTATGCTTAGACCTTAAACATTCCAAATAAAAATCTCTAAGAGTGGGGCGTAGAAATGTGTTCAAAACAGAACTGGGTGATTCTTATGAGTACCTTGATTGAGAACCACTTACCTAAGTTTAAAAAAAAGTATTTCCCCTCTAGGTTCCACACACTACAGATTTTATATGATCATTGCTGTGTTATCACTTTTTCTGTGGTAGAAACTTTCTTAGCCCACCTCTTCCTTTCATGAATTTCCAAAATTTCTTCTTTTGTTTCTAATCTCTTCCCTTCCTTCACACCTCCATTACCAAAATAAGCATCCTAAAGCTTGGCAAATGTCACTTTCAGGTCCCGTCTTGATAATTTAAACATTTCTCTTTACTCCCAAACTTAACATCTAGCATACATTTTTGTCAGTTTAGCACAATATTGTCCTGTTGTGATGGGGAGATACTGTTCAGGCACCATATCACACTACTTTTAGTTTCTATATGCCAGGCAATGTAGTGAGTTACATGGGTACTTGATAAATGCTTAGTTATTGATTGAAGAGTCACTAAACTGTATACTTAGGCATATTTTTCTTAATTTTGCACTAATTTTCATTTTTCCCTCCTTTTGACTCTTCTAGATTTATTTACTAAGTCTCTACTGTTATAAAATAGTAAGGTAACTTTATATCTTTCTTAAAAATTTTATTCCTTCTGCTTTTTCTGTTGTTGGATAAAATCAAACAGTAATATTTTGACCATCCTGAGGAGTAGCTGATTTCTAATACACTTTGTCATTATTTTAACATAACACATATAAACCTGTTCATTTATTTGACTTATTAAGGAACGTGAGCTAAGCAAAGCTGAGAAAAACAGCAATGTAGAAACTCTAAAAACAGAAGTAATAAGCCTTCAAAATGAGAAAGCAGATCTAGACAGGACCCTGCGTAAATTGGACCAGGAGATGGAGCAGTTAAATCATCATACAGCAACACGTACCCAGATGGAGATGCTGACCAAAGACAAAGTATGACCTTTCTTTTTGTTCTAATTATACTTTCTGGTATTTAAAATAGCTTATCTTACATTCATAATCGTTACATTGTGAAATATTTAGTTGATATTGGCTTTTTACTTTAGGGGTTAAGTGAACTTAATATAAAATAGATTTTCAAGTTTAAAAACTGTTTTCTAATTACAAAACAATAATAATACAGAAGTGTATACACACAAACACACACATGTACACTGCTATTAATTTTTATCATATACCATACAGAAGTTTTAATTTTTATATCATCAGACTTGTTATTCTTTTCTCTAATGGCTTAGAAAGTCCATCCTCACTTTAAGAGTTTAAGAAATTTTCAGGAGTTCCTTGGTGGCCTAGTGGTTAGGATTTGGTGCTTTCACTGCCATGGCCCAGGTTCAGTCTCTGGTTGGGGCGCTGAGATATTCCTCAAGCCGTGTGGTGTGGCCAAAATTTTAAAAAAAAGAAGAAATTTTGTATTTTCTTCTTGCATTTTTATAGTTTTATTTTTAAAGCCTAGAACTGTAATCAATCTAAAATTTATTTTTGTTTTTTATATAATGTGGAGATATTGAGCTTTATTTTTAAACAATTTTTTTTCCCTATAGGCTGACAAAGATGAACAAATCAGAAAAATAAAATCTAGGCACAGTGATGAATTAACTTTCTTGTTAGGATATTTTCCCAACAAAAAACAGCTTGAAGACTGGCTTCATAGTAAATCAAAAGAAATTAATCAGACCAGGGACAGACTTGCCAAATTGAAGTAAGTAGTTACAACATTTGAAGATGTAATAGAAGTCTCTTATTTCATGCTTTCACTTTTAATTGTTTTGAAATCATTTATTGTCACGAAGTGGTATGTCTTATTAATTGACTTTGATTTTCCTATATTTTACAAATTAAGTAAAATGGTAACAGATAGTGAGTTGAGCTTCTTGTTCCTTGAAAGTTTGCAGAACTAAGTGAGAGGATTAAAATATTCCTTTATAAACAGTGAGATCTGAAACTATAAAACTCCTAGAAGATAACATAGAGGAAAAGTTTCATTGTATTGAATTTGGCAATGATTTCTTGGATATGACACCAAAAGCACAGGCAGCAGAAGCAAAAATAGACAAATGGGACTATAACATACTTAAAAACTGCTGCACAGCAAAGGGAATGATCAACAGGGAAAAGGCAATCAACAGAATGGGAGAAAACATTTGCAAATTATATATCTGATAAGGGTTAGTATCCAGAATATGTAAAGAACTCATACAACTCAATAATAAAAAAACAAATACCCGGATTAAAAAAGTGGGCAGAGGGACTTCCCTGGTGGTGCAGTGGTTGGGACTCTGAGCTCCCAACGCAGGGGGCCCGGGTTTGATCCCTGCTCAGGGAACTAGATCCCACAACTAAGAGTTCTCATGCCACAGCCAGGGAGCCCGCCTACTGCAACTAAGACCCAGCACAACCAAATAAATAAATATTAAAAAAAAAAAACAGGCAGAGGACTTGAATAGACATTTCTCCAAAGAATATATACAAATGGTCAACAAGCATATGAAAAGATGCTCAAGATGATGCTAATCATCAAGGAAATGCAAATCAAAACCACAGTGATATCACTTCACACCACTTAGGATGACCATTATCAAAAAACCCAGAAAATATAGTAGTGTGTTATAATAAGCTATAATGGAAAAGAATCTGAAAAAGAATAATATAACTGAATCACTTTGCTTTATATCTGAAACTGACACAACATTGTAGATCAGCTATACTTCAATTAAAAGATAAAATAAAAAGTTGAAAAAAAAACAAAATAACAAGTGTGGGTGAGGATGTTGAGAAATTGGAACCCTGTGCACTATTAGTGGGAGTGTAAAATGGTGCAGTTACTGTAGAAAACCTGTGGAGGTTCTTAAGAAAATTAGGAAAAGAATAACCAGATGATCCAGCAATTCCACTTCTGAGTATATATTCAAACGAATTGAAAACATGATCTCAAAAGAGATATTTGCTAATCCATGTTCACTGCAGCATTATTCACAATAGCCAAGAGGTGGAAGCAACCTAAATGATGGATGAATGGATAAAGAAAAACTGGTGTATGTATAATGGAATATTATTTGTCTTTGAAAAAGAAGGAAATCCTCTTATATGCTATGACTTGATGAAGATACTATGCTTGAGGATATTAAAGTGAAGTAAGCTAGGCACAAAAAGACGAATACTGCTTGGTTCCACTTATGTGAAGTATCCAAAGATGTCGAACTCTTAGCAAGTATGTAGAATGGAGGTTTAGAGTAGCCAGGGGATGGGGGTAGGGGGGTAGTTTTTCAGTGAGTATAGAGTTTTAGTTTTGCAAGATGAAAAAGTTTTAGAGATCTGTTGCACAACAATGTGCATATAGTTAACACTACTGTGCTGTACAGTTAAAAATGCTTAAAATGTTAAATTTTATGTTTTTCCCACAGTTTAAAAAAGTGACCAATTTTTTCAAATATCATCTTGAGTGGTACTTAGATAATAGGGTCAAAAATTCCACACATATTTTTGAGGAAGATAGTGAATTTGACCATGTTAAATTTGTGTTTCTTGTGGAAATGTCTGTTAGGGAATAGAATACTGGAGTTTGAAGTTCAGAAGATTGGAAGTTGTTGCTTTGTAAGTGATAATTGGAGTCAGGTCATGTCAACTTGAAGGAGTTATTCAAAGAGAAGAGAAAAAATTGTAGTCAGACTCCTGGAAAACACCAACATTTAAACTGTTGGCAAGCAAAGGAAGAAGAGCAAGCGAAGTCAGTGCCCCAGGAGCCAGGGTGAAAACAAGACAGGAGTGATGTCTGGGTTGCCTTGAGAAAATAGTCTTTCAAGGAGGGGTTCAACCGTGTTTGTTGCTGCTGAGATAGTGATCTTAATGAGCAATGCTCAATGGCTAGGATGGTAAGAACATCATCTATATGTTATTTTTTTTCCAAATTTTTACTGTGACTCACAAAGGGAAGTATCAAGATGAGGCACATGTGCACTCACACACATTTATCTGAAACAAATTTCTTAAAATAGTACCTATCCTAACCACACACAATCTACTCCAATATATTCTACATATTATGCTTAATTTGAATACAATGCATTGAATTGATTATATGACTTGCCTAATGCATCAAAACCTGTAAACTGAAAACCCCTGATCTGTGTGTGGGCATGCAGGCTGGCTAGGATTATATTTAAGAGTGGGAGTGGAGGGCTTCCCTGGTGGCGCAGTGGTTGAGAGTCCGCCTGCCGATGCAGGGGACACGGGTTCGTGCCCCGGTCCGGAAAGATCCCACATGCCGTGGAGCGGCTGGGCCCGTGAGCCATGGCCGCTGAGCCTGCACGTCCGGAGCCTGTGCTCCGCAACAGGAGAGGCCACAACAGTGAGAGGCCCGCGTAATGCAAAAAAAAAAAAAAAAAAAAAAAGAGTTGGAGTGGAAATAAATTGTACCAGTGAGCAAAGTCTTTGATGAATGAGAGGCAGTGAATGATCAGGTTTTAAGTAGATGACAGCAACAAGGAGGGAACAAAGGAAAAGTCTCTACAGGACGGAACGGAAGTACAGTTGTGAAAGGGTCCACACAGAGTTAGGAGAATGTTCTCCTTTTTTTCTCTTCCCTCCAGATCTGGCAAGCATATTCTCCTTGCTGAGGCTCTTAACCCAAGATCTAAGACCATGAACCCCCGCAAAACCAAGCAGGGTTTTGTCTGTACACATTTTTCTGGGAGGAGGCATATGACCAGGGTGAGTCCATGTGCTAGGGGTAGATTCAGGCAGTAGTGGACTGTTGCCCTGACTTCTAAAAAAAAAAGTGCTTGGTCACAGCAGACCTTTGTAATATTTTCTGGCAGAGTTTGTCTTGGATCTACCTTCTCACACTTTTCATTTCTCATGTTTTAAAATTGTAATCCATATTTATTCTTATTTTAGCAAGGAACTGGCTTCAGCTGAGCAAAATAAAAATCATATAAATAATGAGCTAAAAAAGAAGGAAGAGAAGTTGTCCAGCTATGAAGACAAACTGTTTGATGTTTGTGGTAGCCAGGATTTTGAAAGTGACTTAGGCAGGCTTAAAGAAGAAATTGAAAAATCCTCAAAACAACGAGGTAGGTTACCTGCTTTATATTAGAAAAAGCATTTTGATGTTTTTGAATTTTCGTTCACAGGTAACTGTTAAGGATGGGAGATTTTTAAACTTGGTTCTGGAGCTCGGTGGCTTAAATTTCAGTTCTGGTTCTACAGCCTACTTGCTGTGTGACTTTGGGCAATTTATCGAAACCTTTCTGCACTTCAGATTCATTAATAATTGCCTACCACGTGTAGGGTGTTAGGGAGGAGTAAATGAGATTATAGTTTCTGGCACGTAACAAGCTTTAAACGTTTTATTATACTTGTGTGTTATCAGAAAATAATTTCTACAAATCTGAATGTATTGTGCCCTTGGGAAGATTTAAATATCAGAATTTTGATTTCTTTCATTGTGTGTTTATAAAGCAAGAAGAATAATCATGTATTTACAGAAAAGGATATAACCATGTTGACAAAACTATATTTTGTATTCTTTTCATTGGGAGTTTTTTTTTTTTTTTTTAAATAGCCATGCTGGCTGGAGCTACGGCAGTTTACTCCCAATTCATTACTCAGCTAACGGATGAAGACCAGTCGTGTTGCCCTGTCTGTCAGAGAGTTTTTCAGACAGAAGCTGAATTACAGGAAGTCATCAGTGATTTGCAGTCTAAGCTGAGGCTTGCTCCAGATAAGCTCAAGACAACAGAATCAGAGCTAAAGAAAAAAGAAAAGCGGCGCGATGAAATGCTGGGACTAGTGCCCATGAGGTGAGAATAGGGATTTACCATTACTGTACCTGTACAGCAGCACTGTAAGAGGTACCTATTCCACTGTCTAACATATGGTAGGTATTCAGTAAGCAAGAGTTGAATGAATAAAGGTTAAAGTCAGGATTCTAAGCCAGTATGCTCATCTCATGTTATTTATATGATAAGAAAGAATTATTTTGTTTCAAGATAAGCTTGTTTCTTAAACTAGTCACAGGGTAGATATAATCTTTAATTTGTGTATGTTTGTTTCATTCCTGAGACTTGGCTTGAGGGCAGAAATTTTGATAGATTTTATAACTATGTGTCACTTTCTAAACCCAGCAAAGAAAGTACTGGAAAGCTCCCCTCAAGAGACAAATTTTAAACTATACTTTTATGTTTTTTTCACTTCCAGAAAGAATGAATCATAGATGATTTCTATTGTTTATTTTTCCCTTGCTTGTATAAGAAGTTCAGATGATTTTCTATTTATAAATAAAATCAAGTCAGAAAGTATGTGATGATTGCCTTGGTGTCTCCCAGAGCATAAAGATGGTCACAGAGACCAATAGACATGACCTTCACGGAGCTGATGGTCTATGTAAGGAGAAAAGCTCTCAGAATTAGACATAGAAAGCTGGGCTTCCTCCACCAGGAAGCCTACACAACCCACTAAACCAACCTTAGCCACTGGGGACAGACACCAAAAACAACGGGAACTACGAACCTGCAGCCTGCAAAAAGGAGACCCCAAACACAGTAACATAAGCAAAATGAGAAGACAGAAAAACACACAGCAGGAGAAGGAGCAAGATAAAAACCCACCAGACCTAACAAATGAAGAGGTAATAGGCAGTCTACCTGAAAAAGAATTCAGAATAATGATGGTAAAGATGATCCAAGATTCTATTTCCCAGATCCAAAATCTTGGAAATAGAATAGACAAAATGCAAGAAACAGTTAACAAGGACCTAGAAGAACTAAAGATGAATCAAGCATCGATTAAAAACACAATTGAAAAATACTCTAGATGGGATCAATAGCAGAATAACTGAGGCAGAAGAATGGATAAGTGAGGTGGAAGATAAAATAGTGGAAATAACTGCTGCAGAGCAAAATAAAAAAGAATGAAAAGAACAGAGGACAGTCTCAGAGACCTCTGGGACAACATTAAACGCACCAACATTCGAATTATAGGGGTTCCAGAAGAAGAAGAGAAAAAGAAAGGGACTGAGAAAATATTTGAAGAGATTATAGTTGAAAACTTCCCTAATATGGGAAAGGAAATAGTTAATCAAGTCCAGGAGGCACAGAGAGTCCCATACAGAATAAATCCAAGGAGAAATACGCCAAGACACATATTAATCAAACTGTCAAAAATTAAACACAAAGAAATCATATTAAAAGCAGCAAGGCAAAAACAACAAATAACACACAAGGGAATCCCCATCAGGATAACAGCTGATCTCTCAGCAGAAACTCTACAAGCCAGAAGGGAGTGGCAGGACATAATTAAAGTGATGAAGGAGAAAAACCTGCAACCAAGATTACTCTACCCAGCAAGGATCTCATTCAGATTTGATGGAGAAATTAAAACGTTTACAGACAAGCAAAAGCTGAGAGAGTTCAGCACCACCAAACCAGCTTTACAACAAATGCTAAAGGAACTTCTCTAGGCAAGAAACACAACAGAAGAAAAAGACCTACAATAACGAACCCAAAACAATTAAGAAAATGGGAATAGGAACATACATATCGATAATTACCTTAAATGTAAATGGACTAAATGCTCCCACCAAAAGACAGAGATTGGCTGAATGGATACAAAAACAAGACCCATATATATGCTGTCTACAAGAGACCCACTTCAGACCTAGAGACACATACAGACTGAAAGTAAGGGGATGGAAAAAGATATTCCATGCAAATGGAAACCAAAAGAAAGCTGGAATAGCAATTCTCATATCAGACAAAATAGACTTTAAAATAAAGACTATTAGAAGAGACGAAGGACACTACATAATGATCAAGGGATCGATCCAAGAAGAAGATATAACAATTGTAAATATTTATGCACCAAACATAGGAGCACCTCAATACATAAGGCAAATACTAACAACCATAAAAGGAGAAATCGACAGTAACACAATCATAGTAGGGGACTTTAACACCCCACTTTCACCAATGGACAGATCATCCAAAATGAAAATAAATAAGGAAACACAAGCTTTAAATGATACATTAAACAAGATGGACTTCATTGATATTTATAGGACATTCCATCCAAAAACAACAGAATACACATTTTTCTCAAGTGCTCATGGAACATTCTCCAGGATAGATCATATCTTGGGTCACAAATCAAGCCTTGGTAAATTTAAGAAAATTGAAATTGTATCAAGTATCTTTTCTGACCACAATGCTATGAGACTAGATATCAATTACAGGAAAAGAGCTGTAAAAAATACAAACACATGGAGGCTAAACAATACACTACTTAATAACGAAGTGATAACTGAAGAAATCAAAGAGGAAATTAAAAAATACCTAGAAACAAATGACAATTGAGACACGACGACCCAAAACCTATGGGATACAGCAAAAGCAGTTCTAAGAGGGAAGTTTATAGCAATACAATTCCACCTTAAGAAACAGGAAACATCTCGAATAAACAACCTAACCTTGCACCTAAAGCAATTAGAGAAAGAAGAACAAAAACATACCAAAGTTAGCAGAAGGAAAGAAATCATGAAAATCAGATCAGAAATAAATGAAAAAGAAATGAAGGAAACAATAGCAAAGATCAATAAAACTAAAAGCTGGTTCTTTGAGAAGATAAACAAAACTGATAAACCATTAGCCAGACTCATCAAGAAAAAAAGGGAGAAGACTCAATAGAATTAGAAATGAAAAAGGAGAAGTAACAACTGACACTGCAGAAATACAAAAGATCATGAGAGATTACTACAAGCAACTCTATGCCAATAAAATGGACAACCTGGAAGAAATGGACCAATTCTTAGAAATGCACAACCTGCCAAGACTGAATCAGGAAGAAATAGAAAATATGAACAGACCAATCACAAGCACTGAAATTGAAACTGTGATAAAAAATCTTCCAACAAACAAAATCCCAGGACCAGATGGCTTCACAGGTGAATTCTATCAAGCATTTAGAGAAGAGCTAACACCTATCCCTCTCAAACTCTTCCAAAATATAGCAGAGGGGGGAACACTCCCAAACTCATTCTACGAGGCCACCATCACCTTGATACCAAAACCAGACAAGGATGTCACAAAGAAAGAAAACTACAGGCCAATATCACTGATGAACATAGATGCAAAAATCCTCAACAAAATACTAGCAAACAGAATCCAACAGCACATTAAAAGGATCATACACCATGATCAAGTGGGGTTTATTCCAGGAATGCAAGGATTCTTCAATATACGCAAATCAATCAACGTGATACACCATATTAACAAATTGAAGGAGAAAAACCATATGATCATCTCAATAGATGCAGACAAAGCTTTCGACAAAATTCAACACCCATTTATGATAAAAACCCTGCAGAAAGTAGGCATAGAGGGAACTTTCCTCAACATAATAAAGGCCATATATGACAAACCCACAGCCAACATCGTCCTCAATGGTGAAAAACTGAAAGCATTTCCACTAAGATCAGGAACAAGACAAGGTTGCCCACTCTCACCACTCTTATTCAACATAGTTTTGGAAGTTTTAGCCACAGCAATCAGAGAAGAAAAGGAAATAAAAGGAATCCAAATCGGAAAAGAAGAAGTAAAGCTGTCACTGTTTGCAGATGACATGATACTATACATAGAGAATCCTAAAGATGCTACCAGAAAACTACTAGAGCTAATCAATGAATTTGGTAAAGTAGCAGGATACAAAATTAATGCCCAGAAATCTCTGGCATTCCTATAAACTAATGATGAAAAATCTGAAAGTGAAATTAAGAAAACACTCCCATTTACCATTGCAACAAAAAGAATAAAATATCTAGGAATAAATCTACCTAAGGAGACAAAAGACCTGTATGCAGAAAACTATAAGACACTGATGAAAGAAATTAAAGATGATTCAAATAGATGGAGAGATATATACCATGTTCCTGGATTGGAAGAATCAACATTGTGAAAATGACTCTACTACCCAAAGCAATCTACAGATTCAATGCAATCCCTATCAAACTACCACTGGCATTTTTCACAGAACTAGAACAAAAAATTTCACAATCTGCATGGAAACACAAAAGACCCCGAATAGCCAAAGCAATCTTGAGAACGAAAAATGGAGCTGGAGGAATCAGGCTCCCTGACTTCAGACTATACTACAAAGCTACAGTAATCAAGACAGTAGGGTACTGGCACAAAAACAGAAAGATAGATCAATGGAACAGGATAGAAAGCCCAGAGATAAACCCACGCACATATGGTCACCTTATCTTTGATAAAGGAGGCAGGAATGTACAGTGGAGAAAGGACAGTCTCTTCAATAAGTGGTGCTGGGAAAACTGGATAGGGACATGTAAAAGTATGAGATTAGATCACTCCCTAACACCATACACAAAAATAAGCTCAAAATGGATTAAAGACCTAAATGTAAGGCCAGACACTATCAAACTCTTAGAGGAAAACATAGGCAGAACACTCTATGACATAAATCACAGCAAGATCCTTTTTGACCCACCTCCTAGAGAAATGGAAATAAAGACAAAAATAAACACATGGGACCTAATGAAACTTAAAAGCTTTTGCACAGCAAAGGAAACCATAAACAAGACCAAAAGACAACCCTCAGAATGGGAGAAAATATTTGCAAATGAAGCAACTGACAAAGGATTCATCTCCAAAATTTATAAGCAGCTCAGGCAGCTCAATAACAAAAAAACAAACAACCCAATCCAAAAATGGGCAGAAGACCTAAATAGACATTTCTCCACAGAAGATATACAGACTGCCAACAAACACATGAAAGGATGCTCAACATCTTTACTCATTAGAGAAATGCAAATCAAAACTACAATGAGATATCATCTCACACCAGTCAGAATGGCCATCATCAAAAAATCTAGAAACAATAAATGCTGGAGAGGGTGTGGGAAAAAGGGAACACTCTTGCACTGCTGGTGGGAATGTGAATTGGTACAGCCACTATGGAGAACGGTATGGAGGTTCCTTAAAAAACTACAAATAGAACTACCATATGACCCAGCAATCCCACTACTGGGCATATACCCTGAGAAAACCATAATTCAAAAAGAGACATGTACCAAATGTTCATAGCAGCCCTATTTACAGTAGCCCGGAGATGGAAACAACCTAAGTGTCCATCATCGGATGAATGGGTAAAGAAGATGTGGCACATATATACAATGGAATATTACTCAGCCATAAAAAGAAACGAAATTGAGCTATTTGTAATGAGGTGGATGGACCTAGAGTCTGTCATACAGAGTGAAGTAAGTCAGAAAGAGAAAGACAAATACTGTATGCTGACACATATATATGGAATTTAAGAAGAAAAATGTCATGAAGAACATAGGGGTAAGACAGGAATAAAGACACAGACCTACTGAAGAATGGACTTGAGGATATAGGGAGGGGGAAGGGTAAGCTGTGACAAAGTGAAAGAGCGGCATGGACATATATACACTACCAAACGTAAGGTAGATAGCTAGTGGGAAGCAGCCGCATAGCACAGGGAGATCAGCTCAGTGCTTTGTGACCACCTAGAGGGGTGGGATAGGGAGGGTGGGAGGGAGACGCAAAAGGGAGGGGCTATGGGAACATATGTGTATGTATAACTGATTTAATAAAAAAAAAAGAAAGCTGGGCTTAATAAAGTACTTAATTGGTTCAAACAAATGCATTAATTAGGAAGAGAGAAGCCAGTGGACTACAGAATGAGAATAGGATTTTGAGAACAGGGTAGGAGGAGGGATGTAAAGCACAGGGAAGGTGGTTTGACTTATTTAAGAGGGGGAAAGAGGAGAGGGTGTGTGTAAGAGTAGGAGAGTAAGACCTGTGCTGCAGTAGAAACATTATCTGGAGTTTGAGAACTTATTTGTAGTGATTGATTCACATAAGTAGGGAAGATAGAGCTACAATTATGTTCAGGCCTAGTTATAGCTCTATTAGGTGATGGGGAGCCATCCTAAGAGATTTAATGAAAGATGTGTTTTAGGAAAATTAATTTAATGTTAATAAATTGGACGAAAGTGAGACAAACTCTGGAAGCAAAAAAAACCCGGAGGGTACGTTGTCCTGGAAAACTGAAGAGGAGTTTAAGGAAAAGAAGGAAGGGAAGATGCAAGAAGATGTGCTGTGTGGTAGCCAGCCTCTAGGATGGTCCCCAGTGATCCCTGCCTCCTAGTATTCACACTCTTGTATTAGTCTTCTCTCATGTTCCAGGATTGGTCTGTGTAACCAATAAAATACAACAGAAGTGAGAGCATGTCCCTTCCAGCCTGTCCCATACCATCATGAGTGAAATTTCAGCTGAAAATGTACCTGTTTATCATGTTTCTTAGTACTGACTTGGGTTCATTTTTTATAACACCTCATTTAAATAAAAACTCAATATTTTTCCCACAGGTTTTTTTCAGGACTGTATCTGTTGGTCCCTTTTACATAAAATTCCCTTGGAAAAAGAATGCTGTCACAAAATTGAGTTTCTGAAAAATTTAAAAAACAAAAGAGAAAACCCTACTAGAGCTCAGTAACCATTCTCTCAGGAAATATGTTTACTGTTTCTTAGAATACTTATTTTAGCGTCTTAGGTAATCATCAGAAAAGAAGGCACCAAAACCTGGACTACATCAATAAGGGGTTTTTGTGTGTGTGTGAAAATGTAAAAATGGGGTTAAAATTGAATGGATGCCTGTAGTTCTCTGCAAAAATGTCCCAGTCAAGTGAATGCTTGACTGTCATTAGGCTATCATGGCTTTGTCACTTTCTAGGTACTGGGTACATAACTTAAGACCAACTTCTGGTCTATAACACTGGGAAGTAATGTGAGCATGAATTATTCATAATCTGAATATGTTCATATTTATTCAGGGAATTTTTTCATTGCTTTGGTATAAAAAATTACAGGTCTCTGTCACTCAGATCAATTCAGGTTGGCATTTCTTGGTCATAGTATGGACTTTAAAAAATCATTACGTAATAATAGTATCTAAGTGCTAATCCTTGAGTTTCTGGTTTATTATAAGGCTCCCATTAGAAACCAATTTAATTTATTATACTAATTTGATTTTAAGAATTTGGGATTTTTCTGAAATAAGCTTATTAGCTTTTTTTTTTAAAGATTACATACAAGTTTTATTGTTTCAGAGGTATCAACAAAAATAGGTGTGGGGCCAGTACCTGCCATAGGGTTGGTAATTCATTAGCTAGAGTAGCAGCAGTAAAGTGGGTTTAACAGCTTTTGTACCATAAACCCATGTAGCATTTGACTGAGTGGTTTCCTTTCCTATTTTCTTTCCTTCCTTTCTTCTGTCCTTCCATCAGTTTTTAAACTTTTTTATTTTGAAATAATTTTAGACCTACAGAAAATTTACAAAAATAGTACAGAGAATTCACATATACCCTTCACCCAGCTTCTCCTGATGTTCACAATTTATGTAACCATAATATGGTTATCAAAATCAAGAAATTAACTTTGGTATAATCCTTTTAATTAAACTACAAACCATATTTGAATTTTAGCAGTCTTTCTATTTAATATCCTTTGTCTATTTCAGAATCCAACTCAGGATTCCCACATTGCATATACTTGTTATTTCTCCTTAGACTCTTGTAGTCTACCATAGTTCTTCTTTGTCTTTGACAGTCTTTCTTTGTCTTTCATGGTCTTGACCCTTATGATGAGTATGGTCAGGTAATTTGTAAAATATCTTTCAGTTCGGCAAACAATACGGTAAAAATTGCTGGTATCAAGATCTGTCAGTAGGTACTATTTATAAAATCAGTGGACAGAGGTTTAAGGAGAAACAGGATATTTACATTTTCTTCAATGTATTTCTCCTATGATACTTATTGATTACATAGAGAAAAATAGTAACTTTACAATGGGTAAATTTGGCTGACACCATCTTAACTAAGAGTGACATACTGACATCATGTACCCACTGATATGTTGCCCTAAGAAGGATACAACATCACTTCTGTGGTATTCTTGCCAAAAATACATAACCTCAATCTCATTATGAGAAAACATTAGATTGCTTATTTTTAATTGTGTGTGTTCTGTGAAGGCAAAGCATAATTGATTTGAAGGAGAAGGAAATACCAGAATTAAGAAACAAACTGCAGAGTGTGAACAGAGACATACAGCGGCTAAAGAATGACATAGAAGAACAGGAAACACTTTTGGGTACAATTATACCTGAGGAAGAAAGTGCTAAAGTGTGTCTGACAGATGTTACAATTATGGAGAGGTTCCAGGTAAGTTTACTGCAGTTTAAGGCAGAATAAAACTTGTTTCATGGTGGTTTGAATATGAAATGTGAGTATTAAAGATAGTAGCTAGTATTCTGGTACAGATTGTGTTTAGAGTTCCCTATCCTGAATTTCAGGTAGTCTCAGGGAGTAACTGCTTAGCTTATTTATATTCCTGAGTTTAGATTTCATTATCCATAAGTTCTGAGAATTAAGAAGTAGTCTTGTTTATATTTCTTTTTTAGTCTGCTTCCTTTTGTTTACATCATTTAAATTAATTTCATCATAAAAATTAATTTTATTTTTATCCTTGAAAATTTGTTAAAATTATATCTGAGAGCAGTTACAAATTAGATTTTAAAAAGTAGTTAAAAGCAGTTAATTCTTAAAGATTTTGAATAATGTTAATGGCATAAGTTTCTTAAAGGAAATAACTTTGATTTATTCTTAAGATGGAACTTAAGGATGTTGAAAGAAAAATTGCACAACAAGCAGCTAAACTCCAAGGACTAGATTTGGATAGAACTGTTCAACAAGTAAACCAGGAAAAACAAGAAAAACAACACAAATTAGATACAGGTAATAGAGTCTGTGTCCTTATAAAGACTTCAACATTCCCAACATATGCTTTTTACCATACTTTTTTTTTTTTTGCGGTATGCGGGCCTCTCACTGTTGTGGCCTCTCCCATTGCGGACCACAGGCTCCGGACGCGCAGGCTCAGCGGCCATGGCTTACAGGCCCAGCCGCTCCGCGGCATGTGGGATCTTCCCGAACTGGGGCACAAACCCGTGTCCCCTGAATCAGCAGGCGGACTCTCAACCACTGCGCCACCAGGGAAGCCCTACCATAAATTTTATAACTATTATGTGGACAAAGAACAGTCTTTCTTCCAGTCCATGGTTGCAGTTTCTTTTCTCAAAGGTATCACTTCTCCTCTGTTTCCTCTCTTTGCAGAACAGATTTTGAATGATGAGTAACAAATGAGCTGTACTCTTTCTCAGTCATATCTGCCCTATTCAGGAGGGGACAGCAAGCAGGTTTGGGAGCTGGACAGGTTCTTGTGGCATTTTTATTGCAGTAGGTGGGACCCACAGAAACTCAGCCTTTGGGAATGCCACAGAGACCTATAAAACTGGAATGAGGCTGCTTATAGTATTTTCTATACCCTTACATTAATCACTGTATCAATATGTTTTCATGCAGTTTCCAGTAAGATTGAATTGAATCGTAAGCTTATACAGGACCAGCAGGAACAAATTCAGCACCTAAAAAGTACAACAAATGAACTTAAATCAGAGAAACTTCAGATATCCACTAATTTACAACGTCGTCAGCAACTGGAGGAGCAGACTGTGGAATTATCCACTGAAGTTCAGTCCTTATACAGAGAAATAAAGGTAAAAACATTCATACATATTAGTTTTAAAAATCAGTTCAAATATGTGAAATTCTCTTTATTGGGGCAATGGCCAGAACTATGGTTATTGTGAGGATCAAGTGAAAATGGTATATAGAACTTGTACGAATAGGTAAAAATTTCTGGAAGAAAATTTATTGACCATAATAAGGAAGAACTGGCTGCCTGGTTAAGTAGTGAACTTCCTGTTACTGGAGGTGGTCTGGTGGTGGCTGGCTAACTCCATATAAGGATTCCTACTTGTATGGGAGGTTTGTCTTACCTACAGATCCTATATCCATGACAGACACTGCCTCTCAGGCATAGCACTTTTTCTTTTTAATTCCAGATGTAGTCTCGGAATACTTCCCACTACACTGAGCAGGCACTGAGTTGACACATGAAATGGAACCCATTTGGCATCCCTCATCTAGATTTATCAAATCTAAGACCCAACCAATTAAATCTGGTTAGAATCTGATTAGAGTCTGTTACTAATTACTGTAAATGTTTCTTAAGTAGTTTTGGATTACAAAATAACAGAGGCTTAGAGTATGGTATAAAATGTATTACCTTACATTTGTATTTTTCATTGCTTATAAAGCACTTTGACGTTAAACCATTCAGTGTCTCATTTTGTATTCAGTGTATCATTTTGATAAATGTGACTAAATCTCCTTTTTATAGGAAAAGAAATTGAGACTTACAGATATTCCATGACTTGCCCAAATTCATACAGTTAGTAGGAGGCAGGGTTAATTTTCTGGTAGGTCTTCTGATGTGTAAGACATTTGACTTCCCACCGCACCAAACCACTTCCTAATATAAAATATTCCTACATTGAAATAACACTAAATAATTGTTTCTACTTTTATGGATTCATTAGATATTTCCGGATCTTAAAGTGCTTGAGGATCATGGTTTTGAACAGTGGTTATCATATACTTACTCTGTAGAGATGTTATAAGGCCAAATGATGTGGACTTCTGATTAGTAAAATAGTTTGTTATTTGAAAACCCCTTTCCTTCCAAAATAAGTGTGGGCACACCAACGTCAATGTACTAGTATGCTTTCATTACCATAAAATATCTACTTAGCCTCAGCAAACTAAGCTTAAGATCAAAAGTTCCTTTATGATCAAGACAGGCTACAGCAGACTGTGGACCTTTCGGGTACAGAGAAAAATATTCTATCTTCAGGATGCTTTGGCTGCTCAAATTCAGAAACACTTATGGAAGTAGATATAGTTGAACAGCCCCTAGTTGCTGTGCTTATTAATTCAGCAGGCAGTCAGAATACCAATGTCAGGAACGTCAGTGCATCTTATCTCACCTTGGATAATCCCTTGTTGGAAGTAGAAACATCAAAATGTAACCCTTCCTTTAAAATTCCATTTCCACTCAGGATTTACAGCTTCCAGAAAGTAATGTGGAAATGTCTGGAACAAGTAAGAAATATGGGAATTGCCCCTTCTCTTAAGTCTCTGTGGGTGTTGTCAGCCCTCTGTAGAGTCAGCAGAGGAATCTTGCTCATCTGTAACAGCAGCCTTGAAGGAACTTCATGATCTTTTGGTCATTAGTAGTAAACCAGCTTTAGAAAACACATCTGAAGGTTTTCTGTCAATCAAAGACAGTAACTGAGGGCCAAACAGGTATTAAGGACCTTTCTGAAAGATGGACCCAAACTGAGCATCTTCCAGCTACCCAGAGTGAACAGGTCTTCTTTCATCAGGCCATATCTGTATCAGTGAAGATGGAAGAATTAACAGACACTTCAGCATGACACTAGACTAGAAGATGTAGAAAATATTAACTTCAGGGGTCTAGGTGATGGCCTGTTAGCACTGATAAGGAAGGTGTCCCCAAGTCTAAGGAGTCAATAAATGAGAGCAGTTCTGTCCCTCTAGCCTCAACTGAAACTTCTCATCAACTACATTGCACCTTTGGTGTAGAAATTATACCCAGACTTTTAGCAGGTAAGGAGGATGCACTCAGTCAGACTTCTGAGCAAACTGAGTCCTTGTCATCCAGTTTCATATTGGTTAAAGATCTGGGTCAGGGCACACAGGCCTGAGACCAGAGAAAATGTCTGTTCTGAAGCTTCAGGGCCACTTCTAGAATTTGAACCACGTACTGGCCATCCATCATCAAGTCCCTCCTTTCTTGCACCATTAATTTTTCCTGCTGCAGACATTGATTGGATCCTCTGTGCTGGCTTTACTTTGCAGGAAGCTCTTGGGGCTTTGCATCGAGTTGGTGGAAATACAGACCTTGCGCTTCTTGTTTTGCTAGGAAAGAACATTGTAGTTCCTACACAACCATGGAAAAGTGGACTAGACCATACTCCATTCCCTTAAAAAAAGCTATACACACACACACACACACACTCACTCACTCACTCACTCACTCACTCACTCACTGTAGAAACCTGCAAGCAGAATGTTGAGCCTTTTTTTTTTTTTTTTTTTTTTGCGGTACACAGGCCTCTCACTGTTGTGGCCTCTCCCGTTGCGGAGCACAGGCTTCGGACGTGCAGGCTCAGCGGCCATGGCTCACAGGCCCAGCTGCTCCGCGGCATGTGGGATCTTCCCAGACTGGGGCACGAACCTGTGTCCCCTGCATCGGCAAGCTGACTCTCAACCACTGTGCCCCCAGGGAAGCCCCATATTTTTTTTAAAGATTTTTTTTCAGCCAAAATAATTTATGATCTCTTGTCTGATGAACTTGTCTAATCTTTTGTTAAAATTTGGGCCTTTTTAAATGTATTGGCAGTACGTGCATACAAAAGCTTTTTATTATTAAGATGATGTATTCTGGAATAAAACTGTTGGTTTTGTGTATAGCATACCATTTTAGAATGAGAGTGAATACTTTAAAAAGCAAAAGTCATGAGAAATCCCACTACCCATGCAGCTAAAAGCAGATAAACTTTATAATTTGGCTGTGTCTGTGCTGAAGGCACGGTATGGCTTGTTAACTCAATTTTTGGTTTACAAACTTGATCACATGGTTTTGTGTTTGGAATCATACTTAGTGCTCTGTGTATTATGATTCATCAGTTGTAACAGAAAATGGAAGAATAATTGAAAAAAAAAGTTCTTTTATGATCATATTTCCATCTATAAAAGAAAGACCTGGACTGAAAAAGCTTTCCTATTTTTCAGTCACACAGAGCTGATATGGGCCCCTACAAACTCATGAAAATTTATACCTGAAGCCACATGCTCATATAATTGGGAGTATGTGGTATAGATTAAGAATCAAGTCAGTGGCTGACGCAGTATAGCGTAGTGGTTAAAAGAAAGACTCTGGAGCTGGATGAGAGAAAGACTCTGGAGCTGGATGAGATTTGAATCCTGGCTCCTTCATTTACTGGCTTTTGGGACCCTGGACAAATCATCTCTGCTCATCTGAAATATAGCAGGAAAATAATGGTACCTTCCTCATAGGGTTGTTGGAAGAAGCAAATGAATTGACTTTTAAAGCCAGGTACGTAGAAAGTGATTTTATTATGAAGTCTGACACCTGAAATAAGATAATGGAATGTTATATAAGACCTTATAATTTTTATATCCTTAGGATGCTAAAGAGCAGGTAAGCCCTTTGGAAACAACACTGGAAAAGTTCCAGCAGGAGAAAGAAGAATTAATCAACAAAAAAAATACAAGCAACAAAATAGCACAGGATAAAGTAAGATTTCATGTGTATATTTACTTATCAAAAATATATGTTAAAATTATTATTCAGAGCACCATGTTGGACACTAGTATTTCACATGAAATTAAAAACATGATGAAATAGTATTTTCATATTTGTGATGTAATCTTAACATTCAAAATTTTTTAGAATGATTAAATGTAAATTATTTTGCTTCTTGATCTAAAATAGAAGTTGAGAATTGAGACCTTTTAATCTAATCCCACAGGTAATAAAGGGAGATCATAGGGAGATCATAAAATTTGATTTCAGATAAAATCTGTTGGTGATGGCAACTGGAACCCAGGGCTTCTAACTTCCAAGCCAGTGTTTCACTGTACTCTCCTATTAAGTTTTTGTTATCTTAATAAAAGATATTCCTTGGAAATAAATCTTCTTAAATGCCCTAGTCCGAACTAGTGTATTTTTAATAAATATTTTTCCACAGATAAATGATATCAAAGAGAAGGTTAAAAATATTCATGGTTATGTGAAAGACATTGAGAATTATATTCAAGATGGAAAAGATGACTATAAGAAGGTAATTTAAAACTATTTAATTGGATATAATTTAAAATGATTTATTTATATTTTTATTTCTTGTGCTTAAGAAATTTTTATTTTTGTAGCAAAAAGAAACTGAACTTAATAAAGTAATAGCTCAACTAAGTGAATGCGAGAAACACAAAGAAAAGATTAATAAGGAAATGGGAATCATGAGACAAGATATTGATACACAGAAGGTAGGTCCTTTTTTTGCTAATGATTTATGGTGGCACTTATACCTGTAGCATTCTTTTCTTTCTTTTTTTATTTTTTACGTTTATTTTCAATACTTGCATTGAGTAGAAATGCAAACAGTAGAGAAAAGCAGTTCTTTTTTTTTATGTGTATATGTTTATATAAAAAGTATGTTTCTTTTTTATGTTACTGAGAGACAAAATTTTCCTTTGGCAGTATAAAAACAGACATATTTTCATTTGTAAAATGAAATAATAAAAAAAGGTGCATTTGGTATAACTCAAGCTGTTGTGATTCTTTTCATCATAACATTTTTACCTGATTGTATTCTTTTTTTAATTTATTTTTTATTAAAGTATAGTTGAATTACAGTGTTGTGTCAAGTACTGCTGTACAGCAAAGTGACTCAGTTACATATATATATTCTTTTTCATATTCTTTTCCATTATGGTTTATCACAGGATATTGATTATATTTCCGTGTGCTATACAGTAGGACCTTGTTGTTTATCCATTCTATATATACCAGTTTGTGTATGCTAATCCCAAACTCCCAGTCCAACCCTCTCCCACCCTCCTCCCCTTTGGCCACCATAGTCTGTTTTCTCTGTCCCTGATTCTGTTTCATAGATAGGTTCATTTGTGTCACATTTTAGATTCCACATATAAATGATATCCTATGGTTATTTATCTTTCTGACTTACATAGTATGATAATCTCTAGTTGCATCCATGTTGCTGCAAATGGCATTATCTGTTTTTTTTTTTTAATGGCTGAGTTCCCTTGTATATATGTAACACATCTTTATTCATCTGTTGATGGACATTTAGGTTGTTTCCATGTCTTGGCTATTGTGAATAGTGCTGATATGAATGTAGGGGTGCACATATCTTTTTGAATTATAATTTTGTCTGGATATATGCCTAGGAGTGAGGTTGCTGGATCATATGGTAATTCTGTTTTTAGTTTTCTGAGGAGCCTCCATACTGTTTTCCACAGTGGCTGTACCAACTTACATTCCCACCAACAGTGTAGGAGGGTTCCCTGAGAAAAGCAATTCTAATAACATTGTCTTTTCTTCTTCCTTTTTTAATTTTTATTTTCAGTAAAAGACTTACCTGGTAAAAGTTTAAACATAAAAGCATAAAATTAAAGTCTCCTTCCCCTTCTGCCAATTCTCATTCTCACTTTTAGGTATGATTCTTTTTTTTTTTTTTTTTTTGCGGTATGCGGGCCTCTCACTGTCGTGGTCTCTCCCGTTGAGGAGCACAGGCTCCAGACGCGCAGGCTCAGCGGCCATGGCTCACAGGCCCAGCCGCTCTGCGGCATGTAGGATCTTCCCGGACCGGGGCACAAACCCGCGTCCCTTGCATCGGCAGGTGGACTCTCAACCACTGCGCCACCAGGGAAGCCCTAGGTATCATTCTTAAAAGTTGTCTGTAAGTAAAATATATATATACTAAGTTGTTTTTCAGTTGATTCCTTTATCATTTACTTTCTTGATTAAGGAAATTAATTTCCACAGTATAATTAAGATCACATTAAGAAAATAATTTTCAGCATGCCTTATATAAGCATGATAGTTACTGCCTTTAAAAACTACACCACTTCTCTGTTCCTGCTGTTTTGAATAAAATTTGCTATTTGAAAGCTTTAATCACTTGGTTATAAATAATGGTTAAAATCTCTTTGAAGATTAGCCATACCCATTTTCTGAAGAATCTCTGGCCATAGTGCCAGGAATGTCAAATATATGAATATCAGTCAAAGGTAAATCAAATCTCTGCCATCTAATAAGTGCTATATAAATTTATGATGCATATATAACAAAATACTTAGTTATCACTAGCTTATATGTGGGTTTTCTATTTAAAATCACAATCTATAAATCAGTAATGTCCACACAAATATAGAGAGATAATTAAGATACACCGGTCTGTGACCCTTTTCAAGTTGAAGGTCTAAATTTAGTGGATCTGACTATATTAGTTTACTTTTATAACCTACCGTGTTCTAGAAATTGTTTACTAAGTTATATACATAGAGCAATGCTAAATAACATTTTAAATTGATGAGAAAATGAGACAATGTAGAAATAAGGACAAGAAGAAGGAAATGAAACCAGGAGAGTAGTAAGTATATAAAATGTAGGCCATAAAATCTGATATGCTTGCTAAAGATTTTAGTCACATGAAGAGAGAAAGTCGTAATTAATTAAGTTTCACATCGTCTCAAAGCTAAAAACAAACCAGTTCTCTGGACTGAGACCAGAGAAAAATGTCTCCATAGGCATTCATGGAAAGGAAGACACTGTATAGATTAATAAAAAGCAGGTCTTCAACAAACTTCATGGTTGGTTTTGTTTGTTTGTTTGTTTGTTTGTTTTTGCAGTGTGTTTCAGCACCTTTATCATCCCTTGATGAGTGTAGAAGAAGGTGGTGTGATTGGAGCCTAAAATAAATGTTAAGAGTGTTTGGAGAGCAAAGGTTAGCTGTAGGCACCCATCAAGATCACCTGGGTTTTTCCCACTCCTAAGTGTATAATAACCAAGAAAATGTAAAATATATGTTTACATAAAAACTTGTACAAGAATGTTTATAGCAGCATTATTCATGACAGTCAAAATATGGAAAACAGCCCAAATGGTTATCAACTGATGAACAGATGATGAATAAAATTTGGTATATTCATATGTACTTGTCAGGGATCTCCAGAGAATCAAAGCCAGTAAGAGATCAATAAGTATAGATACAGATAAAGATATAGATATAGATAAAGAAATTTATTATAAGGAATTAACTCAAGTGATTGTGGAGGATGAGATGTCCCAAGATCTGTGGTTGGCAAGCTGGAGGCTCAGGAGAGCTTGATGGTGTAGTTCCAGTTTGAGTCTGAAGCCTGAGAACTGGGAAAGCTAATAGGCTCTAGATCCAAGAAGAGCTGAGGTTTCAGTTTAAATATGAAGGCAGGAAAAAACCATGTCCCACCTCATACAGTCAGGCAGGATGAGTTACCCCTTATTCAGCCTTGTTTGTTCTGTTCACATCTTTAGTTGACTGGACGAGGCCCACCCACATTAGGAAGGGCAGTCTGCTTTACTTATTCAGTCTACCAATGTAAATGTTAATCTCATCCAGAAACACTGTCAAAGACACTCAGAATAATGTTTGACCAAATGTCTTGGCACCCTGTGATGTCAAGTTGACACATAAAATTAACCATCATGGAATATTACTCAGCCATTAAAAGGAATGAAATATTGATAGATGCTGCAACATGGACAGACCTTGAAAACATTATGCTAAATGAAGTCAATCACAAAAGACCATACTGTATGATTCCATTTATATGAAATAAACAGAATAGGCAAATCCATAGAGACAGAAAGCAGAGGAGTGTTGCTGGGGGTTGCGGGGAAGGAAAGAAAAGGGAATAGAGAGTGACTGCTAATGGGTATGGAGTTTCTATTTGGGGTGATAAAATGTGTTAGAATGAGAACCTTGTGAATATACTGAAACCACTGAATTGTACACTTTAAATTGGTGAATTTTATGGTATATGAATTACATCTCAAACTTAAAAAAAATCACCTGGGTTATTGAAAATACACATCTCTTTCTCCATTCCAGACCAATAAATGGGAACCTGTGGGGCATGGGCATATGCATACGCATGTATATTTTGTTAAAGTTCCTCAGAGGTTCTGATGTATCCCCTTAACTATCAATCACTGAGTCAGAGCACTGCATGGCTTTCAGGAAATCCTCTATAAATGGCATTTTTCCCAACCAGACTTTTGGTGGACTTTGGAATGGGGTTTATTCAGCATATTATTCTATCGCAGGTAACTAGAAAACAGCTAACTTTTATGGTTCCTTTAAGTGGCCAGCTGCATGCATTAACTGCTCTCTGAGCTGAGTCATTGGGGTTACTATCTAAGAGTTGAGGAGCCTAATGGCTTATTTACACACTTAAGCCCTATTAAATTTACTCCACAGAATTTTAAGATTTGGAAGTTTAATAATCTTCCTCCCTCATTTTTCAGATGAAGGGAACTGGAGGTGACCTGAATTGCCCAAGGTCACAAAAGTAGTGAGTAACAGAGGTAGAACTTGACCCTACATTGTCAAATTGCTAGTATAATAGGAAAACAGTTTTGGTGTAGTATAGCTGCATCTGGTTTTCTCTGATACTTTATCTCTTCTTTCTCTCCTATTTTCTATTTTGAATACTGTAACTGGAATTTTTACTGCTTAAAGTATAAGGACAGATTTGACCCAAAAGGTATTTCACTAGCAATTATTGAGCCAGGCACTGTACTTAGTACTTTTTACATACACTAACTATTTTAATCTTTAAAAGGCTCAGAGAATTTAAACTAATTTGTCCAAAGTCATCCTATTTGAAAGTTGTAATGCTGAGATTTGAGCCTAGGTATATCTAGCTTCAAAGCCTATGCTCTTTAACTACTGTGCTATATACTCTCTCTCAGAATGAAAGAGCAGTTAGAAGCTGACCTAAAAGAAGGAAATCCCTAGCTTTCTGGTGACCATGCAGGATAACAGACCAGGAACATTATTTCATGCAAAAAATCAGTCTCACCTAAAAATGTGATAGCCCTTTAAAGAGTCCTTTCAGGTATTCATGAAAGCAAATTCCATTGTTATATAATATTAGATGAAAGCGAACAGTGCCACATTCTTTTGTTCCTAATAAGGAAAATGTATAAGCATAGTTCCCCCTGGGAGAATCTTGGAGAGTCATAGCAGCTGCGGTGGCACATTAGGTTGCCTTGGCAACAAAAGGACATTTACAACCATATCATTTTAGTCATCTCTAACTGCTTATAATGATGCCTTTAATAGATACATATATATTTATATTATTAGTTCCAGGAAAACTGAAAGGAACCTTAATGACAGTTAAAAAAAACAAACAAAAAAACCCCTCAAAAGAGTGATTCATAGATGGGCAGCGTTGGATGTGAACATTAAACATATGAGAGAAGTCCTTGGCTTCCCTTCTTCTCTCCCACCTCCCAAATCCTTTTTCCCTGGTGACTCCTGTGTCATTACTGTTGGCAACAAAGTGTTACCAAAGATCTGCCCCTGCCTCCTCCTTCCCACATCACTGAGTTTATCTCAACTACAAGGGTTGCTGTAGAAGGATCTTTGAGAAGGCCTGACTCCAAACTTAGGATGATTTTTTTCTGTCCAGGCTTCTATGGGCCAAACCACCATTTTCTGCAGGAAAAATTTTTTTCCTGAGTTCCAAAGAGTCAACTTATAAATTGTTTCCTGTTTGTCTCTTGACAACATAGTCCATTTTAATCACCAGGAAAAGTACTGAAATAATTGTGTTGGTGCTGCTGCCGCCGCCAGATGATTTAGTGGCTGCTTTTTAAGGACAAAACTACTCAACAAGAACAGCTAAATTTAAATTTTTCAGTGCAATTCAGTGGCTAGAAAAGTGTCATCAAGTATATAGACTTACTGTTTTTGTGAAACTTCTTAGCGTCTTGTATGATTGTCTGTCAGCTTGAAGGTAAAAATCTTATCTGACATACTTAACAGTATATAATGGTCTTGGCAAATGTTAGTAGACAAATACAACTAGGGAAAAAAAGTGGGGGAGACTTTGGTAGTAGTCATGCTCTCTTGTTATCTTTTAGATCACTAGGCTCCATTGTGAGGTTCTTATGCAAGATGATCCAATGGGGCATAGGTATAAAATATTAAAAATCCAGTTATATCATTTTATCTCATCATTTTAGTGTCTGTTTTGTGTGTATATGGGCCATCCAGATTCCTCCAGGCCTGGAGATTCCTTTACACTGGCTTCTTCTCCCTCTGCTGAGATACACATGATTCTAAGGCAGAATTAGCACTACCTGTCACCAGTTGCCTGCTATGAATCACATGTTGGTAACTTGATTATTTTTATTAACGAATTTAATATTTACATTTAGATACAAGAAAGGTGGCTACAGGATAACCTTACTTTAAGAAAAAGGAATGAAGAACTAAAAGAAGTTGAAGAAGAAAGAAAACAACATTTGAAGGAAATGGGTCAAATGCAGGTTTTACAAATGAAAAAGTGTGTTTTAAAAAATAATCTTTAGTTTAAATAAAGGTCTTTATTATTGAAATGTGAAAAATATTCAATACATGTTTTTTTAAAAGAATGTAAGCCTATAGCCAAAGTGTCCTTTCAGGCTTAAAGGAAGATGGGCACTTTTTTTACAAATATATTTCATGGCTTTACAAGCTGAAGTAGTAATATAGAATTTATAGTCACACTATGACTATGCAGTGATGGCCAGTATTAAAAATACCAAGTTCCCAGATTTTCACGAGCCTGTTTCACAGGATTATGGCCTAAAGAATATATGGCCTCTGGACCCTGCCTGGGTCAGAGCTTAATGCTTAACTCTTAATGGAGTTATTGCCCAAGCACTTTGACATTGGTGACCCATTCTACATGGTCCCAGGTGTAATTATGCGCAAAGCAGAGCATCATTTTTGCGATTAGTAGAATTCTTCTTTCATCTGGTTTTATTGGTACTTACTGTAGTTGCTGTCTTCCTGCTACAGCAGAAAAGATTTTATTCTTGCTTTCTCTGCCTTAGAGTTGCCTTAGGAATTCTGTAAGAACCTGGTTGATGCTAAGGCACTAGACTGGTATAAAAGGTTGTACTAGCCAAATAGATTTTTTGGAACCACCTCAGCTGGTTGGATATACTCATTCATTCAGCCATTCCTTGTAGATTTTTCATTTTTCTTGTGATTTCACAAACAAATCTGAATCAGAGAATGCTTAAGTTTCTCTAAAGGATATAATAAATTGAAATTTAATTTAGTTATTAAAACCTAACAAATAGTTACTCCTATGTTACTGTAAGTTCTCTTGGTTTAGCTATTTTAAATCTCTTTCATATATCAAGGAAATCAGACTTAACAACTAGAAGAGCTCTTCATCTTTCAGCCTGTTTGTTTTTTATGCATTAGGACACTGAGACCCAGAAAAAAAGATCATAGGAAATAAGAATGAAAGCCAGGAATGTGACCAGATATCCTGGCTTTCAAGCCTCAGCTCTTTAGCACTGTAATGCTGGTGTTCTTGCTGCCACGTTGAAAAAAAAAACGTGAAGCTTATAGAACAAGCTTTTAAATGAAACAGTTTATTCCTTGCTACTAAAGATCAAAAGCAGATATTTTTGTAATTCCTTCTGTAATTAGTACGTAACAGTGCTTTTTACATTCATTCAGACTACTAAGCATAACTTCTCTTTTTCAAACCTTTCTTCAGGACACAACAGAAATGTCAGCAAAACAGATAATCAGGCCAGTTCTATAAGGATGTTCATAATCTTGAGAGAAGTGCCTAGCAAATAAGAGGATGCCTAATAAGTAATTGTTAAATAAATGAAAAATTTTAAAGCATACGTTAAAATCTGTATTATCTACCAAGTTATCAGAAAAGTTTAAGTATTTTACGTTTTTGTCAGTATTGATGCTTTGTTTTTTGGAACTCCTCTCCATGTTTTTCTTTTCTTTTTTTTTTTAAATTTTTATTGGAGTATAGTTGCTTTACAATGTTGTGTTAGTTTCTACTGTACAGCAAAGTGAATCAGCTATACATATACATATATCCCCTCTTTATTGATGCTTTTTTATACTTATACAAGATAAATTTTGTTTAATAGAGAAATACAAACTTTTAGTAATACTACTGCATAAATTGTTTGAGATAAAATTTTCTTTTGTCTGACATACTGTGAACCAACTGATGATACCTGTTGCTCAGTAACTTCTCAGAGTTGGTAACTGTGCATTCTTAGTTCACAATGAGAAGTTTGTGAATTTGTAATATTAATCACCAAGAGTACTTTTCTTAGGTTAGTGTGTAAACGTCAGGAACTTTTTCAGTGTTCACACGTTACAAGAGTACTTTATTGAGCACACAGAAATCAGCTGTTTAAAAACCTAGATGCTTCAGAGATTTGGAAAGAAGAAAGTTTTCTTTAGTACTGAAACCTTAAAGGAAAAGCAAGGAGAGACTGTTTTCATATGCTGATTGCTAAGGAGAATGATAAATGGTATTTATCTATCTGAAGAAATCTGTCTTTTCCACTTTAGGCTGCTAAAATCTACAAACGGTCCTCATTTGTCATTTTCTCTCCTAGTGAACATCAGAAGTTGGAAGAAAAAATAGATAATATAAAAAGAAATCACAGTTTGGCAATAGGGCGACAGAAAGGTTATGAGGAAGAAATTATTCATTTTAAGAAAGAACTTCGAGAACCTCAATTTCGGGATGCCGAGGAAAAGTATAGGGAAATGATGATTGTTATGAGAACAACAGAGCTTGTGAACAAGGATCTGGACATTTATTATAAGACCCTTGACCAGTAAGTATTGGACTGGGGATTTGGTTCCCATTGCAATCAATATCAACTAGCATAATTTAGTCTTACTTTCACCCTTTTTAACTTTTTAATTTTCTTTTTTTGCGATACGCGGGCCTCTCACTGTTGTGGCCTCTCCTGCTGCGGAGCACAGGCTTCGGATGCGCAGGCTCAGCGGCCATGGCTCACGAGCCCAGCCGCTCCGTGGCATGTGGGATCTTCCCGGACCAGGGCACGAACCCGTGTACCCTGCATTGGCAGGCGGACTCTCAACCACTGCGCCACCAGGGAAGCCCTAACTTTTTAAATTTATTTCATACCTACCACAGAATGGAAAAATAATGTATATATGTGTGTACACATACACACGCTTATTTGAATTATGAAGTAAAGTTATAAAGCATATTAATATTAAGGAGCACTCATGATCCCACCCCCCCATATACAATCCAGGAACTCTGCCATTATCACTAACTGCCATCCACATAGATGCTCCTCCTTATCTCATCCATTTGTCATCCTCACTCTTTGTAACCACTGACACAGATTTTTGCTCTCTGCTTTTTTTTTTTTTTTTTTTTTCTGGTACGCGGGCCTCTCACTGTTGTGGCCTCTCTCGTTGTGGAGCACAGGCTCCGGATGTGCAAGCTCAGTGGCCATGGCTCATGGACCCAGCCGCTCCGTGGCATGTGGGATCTTCCCGGACCGGGGCATGAACCCGTGTCCCCTGCATCGGCAGGTGGACTCTCAACCACTGCACCACCATGGAAGCCCTGCTCTCTGCTTTTTAAAAAATAATTTTATCATATGTATCATTTTTTGAGCTTTAAAAAAAATGATGTACTCTGTGTACTCTTCTAGAATTTGCTTTTTTGCTTGTTTTACTTTGTTTTGCTTTTACTTAAGTTGCTTATAGCTGTGGTATATGCATTTTCACTGATAAACAGAATTCTTTTGTGGAAATATACCATAATATATCCATTTTCCGGTAGATGGACATTTGGGTTGTTTCCAGCTCTTTACTGATATAACCTTTGCTTCTAGGAACATTCTAGTCATGTCTTCTGGAGCAAAGGTGTAAGAGATTCTCTAGAGTACATGTGCGAGTAAAATTGCTGGGTTGCAGGGTATGCTCAATTTTACAAAATAATGTTGTTGTTTTCCAAAGTGGTTTTACTAATTTATACCACTAGCAGAATATAAGGGTTCTCTTTGATGCATTCTGTGACATTGATTTTGTCGATTCTTAATTTTTGCAAATCTAATGGGTTTTTATTTTATTTTTTTAAACATCTTTATTGGAGTATGATTGCTTTACAATGGTGTGTTAGTTTCTGCTTTATAACAAAGTGAACCAGTTATACATATACATATGTCCCCATATCTCTTCCCTCTTGCGTCTCCCTCCCTTGTACCCTCCCTATCCCACCCCTCTACGTGGTCACAAAGCACCGAGCTGATCTCCCTGTGCTATGCGGCTGCTTCCCAAAAGCTATCTGTTTTACGTTTGGTAGTGTATATATGTCCATGCCACTCTCTCACTTTGTCCCAGCTTACCCTTCCCCCTCCCCGTATCCTCAAGTCCATTCTCTAGTAGGTCTGTATATTTACTCCCGTCTTGCCCCTAAGTTCTTCATGACCATTTTTTTCTTTTCTTTTTTTTCTAGATTCCATATATATGTTAGCATACGGTATTTGTTTTTCTCTTTCTGACTTACTTCACTCTGTATGACATACTCTAGGTCCATCCACCTCACTACAAATAACTCAATTTTGTTTCTTTTTATGGCTGCGTAATATTCCATGGTATATATGTGCCACATCTTCTTTATCCATTCATCTGTTGATGGACACTTAGGTTGCTTCCATGTCCTGGCTATTGTAAATAGAGCTGCAATGAACATTGTGGTACATGACTCTTTTTGAATTATGGTTTTCTCAGGGTATATGCCCAGTAGTGGGATTGCTGGGTCATATGGTAGTTCTATTTTTAGCTTTATAAGGAACCTCCATACTGTTCTCCATAGTGGCTGTATCAATTTACATTTCCACCAACAGTGCAAGAGGGTTCCCCTTTGTCCACACCCTCTCTAGCATTTATTGTTCGTAGATTTTTTGAGGATGGCCATTCTGACCGGTGTGAGATGATATCTCATGGTAGTTTTGATTCACTTTTCTCTAATGATTAATGATGTTGAGCATTCTTTCATGTGTTTGTTGGCAGTCTGTATATCTTCTTTGGAGAAATGTCTATTTAGGTCTTCTGCCCATTTTTGGATTGGGTTGTTTGTTTTTTTGATATTGAGCTGCATGAGCTGCTTGTAAATTTTGGAGATTAATCGTTTGTCAGTTGCTTCATTTGCAAATATCTTCTCCTATTCTGAGGGTTGTCTTTCCATCTTTTTTTTTTAACAACTTTATTGGAGTATAATTGCTTCACAATGGTGCATTAGTTTCTACTGTATAACGAGGTGAATCAGTTATACATATACATCTGTTCCCATATCCCTGCCCTCTTGCGTCTCCCTCCCTTCCACCCTCCCTATCCCACCCCTCCAGTCGGTCACAAAGCACTGAGCTGATCTCCCTGTGCTATGCGGCTACTTCCCACTAGCTATCTACCTTATGTTTGGTAGTGTATATATGTCCATGCCTCTCTCTCGCTTTGTCACAGCTTACCCTTCCCCTTCCCCACATCCTCAAGTCCATTCTCAAGTAGGTCTGTGTCTTTATTCCTGTTTTACCCCTAGGTTCTTCATGACATTTTTTTTCTTAAATTCCATATATATATGTTAGCATACGGTATTTGTCTTTCTCTTTCTGACTTACTTCACTCTGTGTGACAGACTCTGGGTCTATCCACCTCATTACAAATAGCTCAATTTCGTTTCTTTTTATGGCTGAGTAATATTCCATTGTATATATGTGCCACATCTTCTTTATCCATTCAACGGATGATGGACACTTAGGTTGTTTCCATCTCCGGGCTCTTGTAAATAGAGCTGCAGTGAACATACTGGTACATGACTCTTTTTGAATTATGGTTTTCTCAGGGTATATGCCCAGTAGTGGGATTGCTGGGTCATATGGTAGCTCTATTTGTAGTTTTTTAAGGAACCTCCATACTGTTCTCCATAGTGGCTGTACCAATTCACATTCCCACCAGCAGTGCAAGAGTGTTCCCTTTTTCCCACACCCTCTCCAGCATTTATTGTTTCTAGATTTTTTGATGATGGCCATTCTGACTGGTGTGAGATGATATCTCATTGTAGTTTTGATTTGCATTTCTCTAATGAGTAAAGATGTTGAGCATCCTTTCATGTGTTTGTTGGCAGTCTGTATATCTTCTGTGGAGAAATGTCTATTTAGGTCTTCTGCCCATTTTTGGATTGGGTTGTTTGTTTTTTTGTTATTGAGCTGCCTGAGCTGCTTATAAATTTTGGAGATTAATCCTTTGTCAGTTGCTTCATTTGCAAATATTTTCTCCCATTCTGAGGGTTGTCTTTTGGTCTTGTTTATGGTTTCCTTTGCTGTGCAAAAGCTTTTAAGTTTCATTAGGTCCCATGTGTTTATTTTTGTCTTTATTTCCATTTCTCTAGGAGGTGGGTCAAAAAGGATCTTGCTGTGATTTATGTCATAGAGTGTTCTGCCTATGTTTTCCTCTAAGAGTTTGATAGTGTCTGGCCTTACATTTAGGTCTTTAATCCATTTTGAGCTTATTTTTGTGTATGGTGTTAGGGAGTGATCTAATCTCATACTTTTACATGTCCCTATCCAGTTTTCCCAGCACCACTTATTGAAGAGACTGTCCTTTCTCCACTGTACATTCCTGCCTCCTTTATCAAAGATAAGGTGACCATATGTGCGTGGGTTTGTCTCTGGGCTTTCTATCCTGTTCCATTGATCTATCTTTCTGTTTTTGTGCCAGTACCCTACTGTCTTGATTACTGTAGCTTTGTAGTATAGTCTGAAGTCAGGGAACCTGATTCCTCCAGCTCCATTTTTCGTTCTCAAGATTGCTTTGGCTATTCGGGGTCTTTTGTGTTTCCATGCAGATTGTGAAATTTTTTGTTCTAGTTCTGTGAAAAATGCCAGTGGTAGTTTGATAGGGATTGCATTGAATCTGTAGATTGCTTTGGGTAGTAGAGTCATTTTCACAATGTTGATTCTTCCAATCCAAGAACATGGTATATATCTCTCCATCTATTTGAATCATCTTTAATTTCTTTCATCAGTGTCTTATAGTTTTCTGCATACAGGTCTTTTGTCTCCTTAGGTAGATTTATTCCTAGATATTTTATTCTTTTTGTTGCAATGGTAAATGGGAGTGTTTTCTTAATTTCACTTTCAGATTTTTCATCATTAGTTTATAGGAATGCCAGAGATTTCTGGGCATTAATTTTGTATCCTGCTACTTTACCAAATTCATTGATTAGCTCTAGTAGTTTTCTGGTAGCATCTTTAGGATTCTCTATGTATAGTATCATGTCATCTGCAAACAGTGACAGCTTTACTTCTTCTTTTCTGATTTGGATTCCTTTTATTTCCTTTTCTTCTCTGACTGCTGTGGCTAAAACTTCCAAAACTATGTTGAATAAGAGTGGTGAGAGTGGGCAACCTTGTCTTGTTCCTGATCTTAGTGGAAATGCTTTCAGTTTTTCACCATTGAGGACGACGTTGTCTGTGGGTTTGTCATATTTGGCCTTTATTCTGTTGAGGAAAGTTCCCTCCATGCCTACTTTCTGCAGGAGTTTTATCATAAATGGGTGTTGAATTTTGTTGAAAGCTTTCTCTGCATCTATTGAGATGATCATATGGTTTTTCTCCTTCAATTTGTTAATATGGTGTATCACGTTGATTGATTTGCATATATTGAAGAATCCTTGCATTCCTGGAATAAACCCCACTTGATCATGGTGTATGATCCTTTTAATGTGCTGTTGGATTCTGTTTGCTAGTATTTTGTTGAGGATTTTTGCATCTATGTTCATCAGTGATATCAGCCTGTAGTTTTCTTTCTTTGTGACATCCTTGTCTGGTTTTGGTATCAGGGTGATGGTGGCCTCGTAGAATGAGCTTGGGAGGGTTCTTCTCTGCTATATTTTGGAAGAGTTTGAGAAGGATAGGTGTTAGTTCTTCTCTAAATGTTTGATAGAATTGGCCTGTGAAGCCATCTGGTCCTGGGGTTTTGTTTGTTGGAAGATTTTTAATCACAGTTTCAATTTCAGTGCTTGTGATTGGTGTGTTCATATTTTCTATTTCTTTCTATGATTCATCTTGGCAGGTTGGGCATTTCTAAGAAATTGTCCATTTCTTCCAGATTTTCCTTTTTTTTTTTTTTTTTGCAGTACATGGGCCTCTCTCTGTTGTGGCCTCTCCTGTTGCGGAGCACAGGCTCCGGACGCGCAGGCTCAGCGGCCATGGCTCATGGGCCCAACCGCTCCACAGCATGTGGGATCTTTCCAGACTGGAGCACGAACCCACATCCCCTGCATCAGCAGGCAGACTCTCAACCACTGCGCCACCAGGGAAGCCCCAGGTTGTTCATTTTATTGGCATAGTGTTTCTTGCAGTAATCTCTCATGATCTTTTTCTGCAGTGTCAGTTGTTACTTCTCCTTTTTAATTTCTAATTCTATTGATTTGAGCCTTCTCCCTTTTTTTCTTGATGAGTCTGGCTAATTGTTTATCAATTTTGTTTATCTTCTCAAAGAACCAGCTTTTAGTTTTATTGATCTTTGCTATCGTTTCCTTCATTTCTTTTTCATTTATTTCTGATCTGATCTTTATGATTTCTTTCCTTCTGCTAACTTTGGGGTTTTTTGTTCTTGTTTCTCTAATTGCTTTAGGTGTAAGGTTAGGTTGTTTATTTGAGATGTTTCTTGTTTCTTAAGGTAGGATTGTACTGCTCTAAACTTCCCTCTTAGAACTGCTTTTGCTGCATCCCATCGGTTTTGGGTCGTCGTGTGTTCATTGTCATTTGTCTCTAGGTATTTTTTGATGTTCTCTTTGATTTCCTCAGTGATCTCTTGGTTATTAAGTAGTGTACTGTTCAGCCTCCATGTGTTTGTATTTTTTACAGATTTTTTCTTGTAATTGATATCTAGTCTCATAGTGTTGTGGTCGGAAAAGATACTTGATATGATTTCAATTTTCTTAAATTTACCAAGGCTTGATTTGTGACCCAAGATATGATCTATCCTGGAGAATGTTCCATGAGCACTTGAGAAGAATGTGTATTCTGTTGTTTTTGGATGGAATGTCCTATTAATATCAATTAAGTCCATCTTGTTTAATGTATCATTTAAACCTTGTGTTCCCTTATTTATTTTCATTTTGGATGATCTGTCCATTGGTGAAAGTGGGGTATTAACATCTCCTACTATGATTGTCTTACTGTGGATTTCCCGTTTTATGGCTGTTAGTGTTTCCCTTTTGATTTGAGGTGCTCCTATGTTGGGTGCATAAATATTTACAATTGTTATATCTTCTTCTTGGATTGATCCCTTGATCATTATGTAGTGTCCTTCTTTGTCTCTTGTAATAGTCTTTGTTTTAAAGTCTATTTTGTCTGATATTAGAATTGCTACTCCAACTTTCTTTTGATTTCCATTTGCATAGAATATCTTTTTCCATCCCCTCACTTTCAGTCTGTATATGTCCCTAGGTCCGAGGTGGGTCTCTTGTAGACAGCATATATCCGGGTCTTGTTTTTGTATCCATTCAGCCAGTCTATGTCTTTTGGTTGGAGCCTTTAATCCATTTACATTTAAGGTAATTATCGATATGTATGTTCCTATTACCATTTTCTTAATTGTTTGGGGTTTGTTATTGTAGGTCTTTTCCTTCTCTTATGTTTCCTGGCTAGAGAAGTTCCTTTAGCGTTTGTTATAAAGCTGGTTTGGTGGTGCTGAATTATCTTAGCTTTTACTTGTCTGTAAACGTTTTAATTTCTCTGTCAAATCTGAATGAGATCCTTGCTGGGTAGAGTAATCTTGGTTGTAGGTTTTTCTCCTCTATCACTGTAAATATGTCCCACCACTCCCTTCTGGCTTGCAGAGTTTCTGCTGAAAGATCAGCTTTTAACCTTATGGGGATTCCCTTGTGTGTTAGTTGTTTTTCCCTTGCTGCTTTTAATATTTTTTCTTTGTATTTAATTTTTGATAGTTTGATTAATATGTGTCTTGGTGTGTTTCTCCTTGGATTTATCCTGTATGGGACTGTGCACTTCCTGGACTTGACTATTTCCTTTCCCATGTTAGGGAAGTTTTCAACTATAATCTCTTCAAATAATTTCTCAGTCCCTTTGTTTTGCTCTTCTTCTTCTGGGACCCCTGTAATTCGAATGTTGGTGCATTTAATGTTGTCCTAGAGGTCTCTGAAACTGTCCTCAATTCTTTTCATTCTTTTTTCTTTATTCTGCTCTGCAGTAGTTATTTCCACTATTTTATCTTCCAAGTTACTTATCTGTTCTTCTGCCTCAGTTATTCTGCTATTGATTCCTTCTAGAGAATTTTAAATTTGATTTATTGTGTTGTTCATCCCTGTTTGTTTGCTCTTTAGTTTTTCTAGGTCCTTGTTAAATGTTTCTTGTATTTTCTCCATTCTGTTACCAAGATTTTGGATCATCTTTACTATCATTACTCTGAGTTCTTTTTCAGGTAGACTGCCCATTTCCTATTCATTTGTTAGGTCTGGTGGGTTTCTGCCTTGCTCCTTCATCTGCTGTGTGTTTCTGTGTCTTCTCATTTTGCTTAAGTTACTGTGTTTGGGGTCTCCTTTTCACAGGCTGCAGGTTCGTAGTTCCCATTGTTTTGGGTATCTGTCCCCAGTGGCTAAGGTTGGTTCAGTGGGTTGTGTAGGCTTCCTGGTGGAGGGGACTAGTGCCTGTGTTCTGGTGGATGAGGCTGGATGTTGTCTTCCTGGTGGGCAGGTCCACGTCTGGTGGTGTATTTTGGGGTGTCTGTTGACTTTTTATGATTTTAGGCAGCCTCTCTGCTAATGGATGGGGTTGTGTTCCTGTCTTGCTAGTTGTTTGGCATAGGGTGTCCAGCACTGTAGCTTGCTGGTCATTGAGTGGAGCTGGGTCTTGGCGTTGAGATGGAGATCTCTGGGAGATTTTCGCCGTTTGATATTATGTGGAGCTGGGAGATCTCTTGTGGACCAGTGTCCTGTACTTGGCTCTCGCACCTCAGAGGCACAGCCCTGATGCCTGGCTGGAGCACCAAGAGCCTGTCATCCACACGGCTCAGAATAAAAGGGAGAAAAAAAGAAAGAAAGAAGAGAGCAACCAAACCAAAAAACAAATCCACCAATGATAACAAGTGCTTAAAAAAAAAAAAAAACGGACAGACAGAACCCTAGGACAAATGGTAAAAACAAAGCTATACAGACAAAATCACACACAGAAGCAGACATATACACACTCACAAAAAGAGAAAAAGGGAAAAAATATATATATCGGTGCTCCCAAAGTCCACCTCCTCAATTTGGGATGATTCATTGTCTATTCAGGTATTCCACAGATGCAGGGTACATCAAGTTGATTGTGGAGATTTAATCTGCTGTTCCTGAAGCTGCTGGGAGAAATTTCCCTTTCTCTTCTTTGTTCGCACAGCTCCCGGGGTTCAGCTTCGGATTTGGACCGGCCTCTGCGTGTAGGTCCCCTGAGGGCGTCTGTTCTTCACTCAGACAGGACAGGGTTAAAGGAGCAGCTGATTCAGGGGCTCTGGCTCACTCAGGCCGGGGGGAGGGAGGGGTATGGAATGCGGGGCGAGCCTGTCGCGGCAGAGTCCAGCGTGACGTTACAACAATCTGAGGCGATGTGTGTTCTCCCGGGGAAGTTGTCCCTGATCTCAGGACCTTGGCAGTGGCGGGCTGCACAGGCTTCCGGGAGGGGAGGTGTGGATAGTGACCTGTGCTTGCACACAGGCTTCTTGGTGGCTGCAGCAGCAGCCTTAGTGTCTCATGCCCGTCTCTGGGGTCTGTGCTGATAGCCGTGGCTTGCGCCTGTCTCTGGAGCTCCTTTAAGCGGAGCTCTTAATCCCCTCTTCTCGTTCACCAGGAAACAAAGAGGCAAGAAAATGTCTCTTGCCTCTTCTGCAGGTCCAGACTTTTTCCCGGACTCCCTCCCGGCTAGCTGTGGCACACTAGCCCCCTTCAGGCTGTGTTCACACCGCCAGCCCCAGTCCTCTCCCTGGGATCTGACCTCTGAAGCCGAGCCTCAGCTCCCAGCCCCTGCCTATCCCGGCAGGTGAGCAGACAAGCCTCTTGGGCTGGGGAGTGCTGGTTGGCACTGATCCTCTGTGAGGAAATCTCTCCACTTTGCCCTCTGCACCCCTGTTGCTGCGCTCTCCTCCATGGCTCTGAAGCCTTTCCCCTCTGCCACCCGCAGTCTCCACCCGCGAAGGGGCTTCCTAGCGTGTGGAAACCTTTCCTCCTTCACAGCTCCCTCCCACTGGTGCAGGTCCCGTCCCTCTTCTTTTGTCTCTGTTTTTTCTTTTTTTTTTTTTTTGCCCTACCCAGGTACGTGGGGAGTTTCTTGGCTTTTGGGAGGTCTGAGGTATTCTCCCAGCGTTCTGTAGGAGTTGTTCCACATGTAGACATATTTCTGATGTATTTGTGGGGAGGAAGGTGATCTCCACGTCTTACTCTTCCACCATCTTGAAGCTCCCCCAATCCAATGGGTTTTAAATGGTAAATCATTGTGGTCTTCATTTGCAGTCCCGATTTCTAATGATGCTGAGCATCTCTTTTTGTTTGATCATGTTTCTTCTTTGGAATGTTTGTATTTTGTACCCATTTTTTTTTTAATTTAGTTTTATTTTTGGCTATGTTGCTGCCTGCGGGCTTTCTCTAGTTGTGGAGAGCGGGGGCTACTCTTCATTGTGGTGCGCGGGCTTCTCATTGTGGTGGTTTTTCTTATTTCAGAGCACGGACTCTAAGCACATGGGCTTCAGTACTTGTGGCACGCAGGCTGTAGGGTGTGCAGGCTTCAGTAGTTGTGGTGCATGAGCTCAGTAGTTGTGGCTCGCGGGCTCTAGAGTGCAGGCTCAGTAGTTGTGGCGCACGGGGTTAGTTGCTCCACAGCATGTGGGAGCTGGACCAGGGATCAAATCCGTGTTCCCTGCATTGGCAGGCAGATTCTTAACCATTGCACCACCAGGGAAGTCCCTGTACCCATTTTTAATGTATTATTGGTAGTCTTACTGATTTGCATGTGTTCTTTTAGCTCTTCTGAATTTTAATTCTTTTTCAGTTATATGTGTTATAAATATCTTCTCAAGTTTTTTGTTTATCTTTTCACTTTCTTATAGTGTCTTTTAATAAACAGATTTGATTGTAAGATAGTTATATTTACCAATCTTTTATGGTTAGCTCTTTTGTGTCTTAAGAAATCCTTCCCTATTCCTATATTTTCTGCTAAAAGTTTTAAAGTTTTGCTTTTCACATTCAAATACATTTAAGTATTTAATTCTAAATTGAATTTTATGTACAGTACGAGGTAGGAATCCAATCTCATTTTTTCTTATGGATACCAGTTGTCCTGGCTGTTTATTGAGAAATCTATCCTTTTCTAATGATCTGCAGTGTCACTTCTGTCATGTCAGAATTCCATGTGTGCATGGGTCGGTTCTGGGTTTTATATTCTGCTTCATTGGTCACTTTGTCTGTCTCTGTGCCATTACCAAGACTGTTGTAATTGCTACAACTTTACAGTATATTCAGCATGTAGCAAAATTTTGTTTTTTATTCAGTCTGTCCCTCTTTTGTCTTTTTTTTTTTTTTTTTTGCGGTACGCAGGCCTCTCACTGCTGTGGCCTCTCCCGTTGCGGAACACAGGCTCCGGATGCGCAGGCTCAGCGGCCATGGCTCACGGGCCTAGCCGCTCCGCGGTATGTGGAATCTTCCTGGGCTGGGGCACGAACCCGTGTCCCCTGCATTGGCAGGCGGACTCTCAACCACTGCGCCACCAGGGAAGCCCCCATCTTTTGTCTTTTAACTAGTGAATTTAGTTCGTTCATTTCATTGTTTTTGATTACTTAGTTATATTTATTTCTATTTTTTTTCTACTTTCCTGACTTCTATGGGATTGATTGAATGATTTTTCTTTATTCCTCCTTTTTCCCTTCTTTGGGTTGTAAATGATATACTTTAGTTATTTGGGTATTTACCTTTAATTTTTTAACATGCATATTCGACCTAAAAAAATCAAATGTATTGATTCCCAAAGGGGTCCTGGAGCAACATTACCAGCATCACCTTGGAACTTGTTAGAAATGAAAATTCTCACTTTCTACTCCAGACCTGTTAGTTCAGAAATGTTAGGGACAAGGCTCAGCAGGCTGTGTTTTAACAGGCCTTCCAGGTGATTATGATGCACATCAGAGTTTAAGAACCATGTCTCTAATATGACTTGCTTTATCTTCTTCTTGAATGTTAATTAATTTCTCCTATCTGCTGTGTTTTTATTGTCTGGTATTTTCATTTTACCTTGTTTTTATATCATCTCAAATTAGTAATAATTAATGTTATGGTTTCATAGTCAGTGCTTATTTGGATAAGTCCACATATGTTTACCAATTTCATATGAATCCCACTCCTTCCTTCTTTAGCTTCAGTTACTCTCTCTCTTTTATTTTTTTGAAGTACATCCTTTAATAATTTTTTTCAGTGAAGGATTCTTAGTAGTGAATTCTCTTCCAGTCTTTGAAAAGTCTTTGCTCTCAGTCTTGATAGTTTACCTGAGCATAGGTTCTAGATTGAAAGGTTTTTTTTTCTTTTAGTACTTTGGAAATATTCCATTTTTTCCTGACCTCCATGGTTGCTGTTGAGAAATCATTCTAATTATTCCTTTGGAGGTAATCTGCCTTTTTTCTCTGGTTATTTTAAGATTTTTCCCTTGTCTCCAGTATTCTGCCTTTTTTTTAGAATGTGTCTAGATGTAGGTTTAGTTTTAGTTTTATTCAGGAATTATGCCTATTGATCTGAGGGTTGATACCTTTCATTAATTTTGGAAAATTCTCATATATTATCTCTTCAAGGATTATCCTTCCCCCATTTCTTACTATTATCCTGTCCTTCATTTCTCATTAGACATAAATAAACCTTCTCATTCTCTTCCTTCCATATTGCTTAACCCCTCTTGAATATACTGGTAATACACTGGGTAACTTCCTCATAAATACCTTCCAGTGCACAGATTCTTTAGCTGCTGCTTATACTGCCTATTGAGTTGTCCTTTTTTTTTTTTTTTTTTGTGGTATGCGGGCCTCTCACTGTTGTGGCCTCTCCCGTTGCGGACCACAGGCTCCGGACGCGCAGGCTCAGCGGCCATGGCTCACGGGCCCAGCCGCTCCACTGCATGTGGGATCTTCCCAGACCAGGGCACGAACCTGTGTCCCCTGCATCGGCAGGCGGACTCTCAACCACTGCACCACCAGGGAAGCCCGAGTTGTCCTTTTTAAATTTACTTTTCATTTCAGTATTTCAAGGTATATTCAATTCTACAAGTTCTATTTTATTCATTTTCAGAAATTTTTCTTTTTTTATATTGTATTTTTTCCTTAGTGTTTTGATTCCTTCTTGTATGTCTTTACTCATTTTAAGTATACATATTTCATATTCTCTTTCACATTGTCATATTTTTTAATTATTTAATTTTTTGGGGGGTGTGTGTGTTGGGTCTTTGTTGCTGCATGAGGGCTTTCTCTAGTTGCAGCGAGCAGGGGCTACTCTTTGTTGTGGTGTGCGGGCTTCTTATGCCAGTGGCTTCTCTTGTTGCAGAGCACAGGCTCTAGACATGTGGGCTTCAGTAGTTGCAGCATGCTGGCTCTAGAGTGCAGGCTCAGTAGTTGTGGTGCACAGGCTTAGTTGCTCTGCGGCATGTGGGATCTTCCCGGACCAGGGGTAGAAACCATTTCCCTTGCAGTGGCAGGTGGATTCTTAACCACCAGGGAAGTCCCCATGTTTTCATTTTTTTATTTCACATTTTTAGAAGTCTCTACTATTTTGTGTGCTGATTCTAGCCCTAGTGAGGTATTTCTTGGGTTTCATGTACTGTTTAATTGTAAGCTCATCTTTAGTAGTGCTTTTTTTTTTTTCCTATGAAGTGCCCTTGTGACCTTTTTGTGTGGATGTCCTTCCACACAGAGATTTGTTTTGTATCTGCTGGGCACTCTGGGATAACACTGGCCTAAGTGTAGTTTTTATGTTAATTTTTCAGTTTGGGAGTTCCTGAACTACACTGGTGGTATAACAAAAGACCTTAAACCCATTGTAAGGCATTTGCCCAGTACTTTGAACTCACAAATTATTAATTTTCCACTCTTTTATTGAAGGTTGCTGTTCAAGAGTCTCAGCCTTTATGTTGGGAGTCACTTCTTTCTGCCTCACTTGGGTCCTATACCTCATCTTCTGTCCTGGGTTATAATACTGAAACTCTGGGTTATGAAAATAATAACTAAATTCAGCTGCAGTATCATATCACACATTGACCGTTCTGGTTTTTAGTTCTATCTTTGTTTCTACCATGTAGGGATTTGCCTTTCTTTCTTGTAAACTCAGCTATAATGTAAAACAATTTTTGTTATAAATCTGTCTAGCATTTCTAGGTATTTGTAGCAGAAGAATTATCAGTCACCTTAGATTTTATCTGTTGTTGTTTTCTAAAAAGGAAAATATCCTCCTCAGTGCTAAGAGAAGTACACAGACAGGGTCTCTTCTCTTTTAAGGCTTCCTCTGGAAATAGCATAGTGAACAGACCAGCCTCAGCAGTGGCATTCAGACCACAAGGCTCAGGAGGACAGGAAGACCCCCTTTTCAGTATGAGGATTCTTTTAGTTAATGATGATAGCAAAGGTGTCCCCAGAATCACCTAGCTATAACTCTGGCATGTACAAATTTTGGAAAGTACATAGTCTTTTAAGATAAGTGAACATTGGAACTGAGCCAATTATATTATTTTCAAAAATAAATACTAATAAGATTTTTGTTGGATTAAGTTCGACTTCTACAATGACTTCTGGAGGGACACATCTTTTGTCCTCTTTCACTGTGAGTGAATAAGTTAACATTACAGTGCTCCTTGGGTCCAGAAAGGCTCATAGATATGTACGTCTGTACCAAGTGGAAACTTTTTTTTTTTAAACCTCTTCAAATATTGAAATCTCTCCTAGATTTTTAGATCCAACAGTTTAAATTGTTGAAATTTAATATTTTGAAATAAGAGCATAGGCAAGACATTACTAAAGAATCCTCGGGGACTTCCCTGGTGGTCCAGTGGTTAAGACTTGGCGCTTCCACTGCAGGTGGCTTGGGTTCGATCGCTGGTTGGGGAATGAAGATCCCACATGCTGTGCCACAGCCAAAAAAATTCCTTGCCTGGTAGACTATTCATACATAACATTTGTCTTTTTCAAAAAAAATCCATAATTCCTTTTAGTCTTTCCAGCTATAGGCATATATGCCTTTAGAAGCCTTTTTACTTCTTGAGTTCTTTACCAACTGATGCTATGTGTGCGGTAAACTTATCAAACATTTGTTGAGCACTAAGGAATAGGAAACCCAGTCCTTACTGGCAAGTTTATTTGAAGAGACAAAAATCAAAACCAATTTTTATCAGTAAAAGTCTACTGTACAGAATAGGATGACTTAAGTTGTTTTCTTTTTGTTTTGTTTTGTTTTTTAATTTTTTTTTGTGGTACATGGGCCTCTCACTGTTGTCTCCTCTCCCGTTGTGGAGCACAGGCTCCGGACACGCAGGCTCAGTGGCCATGGCTCACGGGCCCAGCTGCTCTGCGGCATGTGGGATCTTCCCGGACTGGGGCATGAACCCGTGTCCCTTGCATCGGCAGGCGGACTCTCAACCACTGCACCACCAGGGAAGCCCACTTAAGTTGTTTTTGATGAAAAAATTGAACTGAGTTTTAAACAGCAAGAAATGTTTGTGTAAAAGTTGATAAATTTCATCTTCTTGAATCCTGAAAAATCCATAATCCGTGGTTAAAAGTATTGTCTCTAGAGACTACCTGAATCTGAATCTGACTGTTGACCTTTAGCAAATTATTTGAATACCCTGAGCTTCAGTTTCCTTATCTATGAAATGGAAACCTTTTTTTTTTAATTCCATTATAGCATTCAGTATAGAGTCAGAATTAAAAGGGAAATTTACAGGCCATTTAGTCCAGCTTTCTTTGTCATGTTACATTCTTTATTTTTTCTTTATTTATTTGGTTGTGCTGGGTCTTAGTTGTGGCAGGCAGGCTCCTTAGTTGTGGCATGCAGACTCTTAGTTACGGCATGCATGTGGGATCTAGTTCCCTGACCAGGGATTGAACCCAGGGTCCCTGCATTGGGAGTGCAGAGTTTTAACCACTGTGCCACCGGGGAAGTCCCAGTGTTACATTCTTTAATGTATATTGTTAAATTCTCTATTCCTTAAGAGCACTAAGGAACTTGACCAAGGAAACATAGGTTTCTGTTGTTTCTATTTAAACATGCTTTAAGACTAAATTTCTCAAGGGTGGGGGCTCTGCAGAGGAGATACTAATGTTAATTCAATACTTAACATGTGTTAGCCATAATCTAATTGAATCGGGCATCTACCTGTAAAGGGCAAGTATTCATCAGAGAGATTAAGAAGACTGTCCAAGATTACCCAGCTAAATGGTTGAGATAAATTAGATCTCAGAACTAAGGCCTTTATATTCCCACTCTGCTGTGCTGCTACCATGGTCCCGACCACCACCCTTTTTTAACCTTTAAAAAACTAATACCAATATTTATATAGAAAGTTTAACTAACTGTTAATTAACTCATACTTCCTGGTTTAGAGCCACAATAGTCAACTTATTTTTATATATTTTATACCTCCTTAGCAAAGTGTGTATGTATGTATGTGCATAATATATATTGTCATTTGTATTAGGATTTTGTTCAATTAAGATTTGAGTGCTTACATGTTTGCTACTGTTCTAGATACTGTATACTAAGTATACAGGGATGAAGAAACAGAAAATTAAGAAATCCATAAACAATGAAAATTAACTATGGTGATGGGAATAACTGAGGGGCTACTTTAGGCCTTTTCTAAGGCAGAATCTTTCTGAGAATGTGACATTTAAGCTAGGACCTGATTGATGAGAGGAAGCAAGATATGCACAAAGCTGAGATGCACGCATTCCAGATGGAGAGAGTAGCTGATGTAGAGGCCCTAAGACCAGTACAAACGTGAGGTGTTCAAGGAATAGGAAGAAGGCAAGCATGGCTGGAATATAGTGAGCAGGGGAATAAGGTCAGAGGAAGATGGTTCCCAGAGTATGCCATGCCTTGCAGCCTTGGTTAACAGTTTGATTTTATTCTAAGTGTGATAGGAAGTCACTGGATGGTTTGAAGCAGGGAGGTAACATAATCTGATTCATAGTTTGAAGAAATCACACTTGTTGCCATGTGGAGAATGGATTATAGGGGCACCCAGGAGAGAGTGGTGGACTGGTGTAGGATGGTAGCAGTGGAAATGGAGAAAAGTAGATGGACTCCATTATTGTTTTGGAGATAGAGTTGACAGGCCTTGCTTCTGAATTGAATGTAGGGGAGGAAAAGCAAAAGAAAGAAGGATTGATCCTACATGTGTTTTCTTGAGCAGTAGGATGTTGGGAAAGCAACTTCCCATTCCCTAAAATGGGCAAGATTGGGGATGGGAAAATCTAGAGTTCTGTTTCGGACACTTTAAGTTTGAGGTGCCTGTAGACTTCTAAGTAGTGATGTCAAGCAGGCAGTTGGATGTATAATCTGGAGTCTAGAGTTCAGGGGAAATGTATAAATTTAGGAATTATCATCATATCTGTAGTATTTAAAGCCATGGAATGAGATTACATATGGAATAACTGTGGATAGAAATGGGAAGGGTCCCAAAACTCACGATGTTTACAAATACAGTGAAAAAGTAGCTGATGAAGTAGAAGAAAAATTCTAAAGGAGTGGTAGCTTGAAAACCAAGTACAGAAAGTATTTCCGGAGTCTAATGCTATTGAGAGGTCAAATGAGATGAAGGACTGAGAAGTGACCCTTGAAATTGATAAAATGGAGGGTGTTCATCACTTTGGGGAGCAGTCTCAGTGGCATGGTTGGAACTGAAGCCTTAGAGTTGGATGAGGAGAGAATGGGTGGTAAGAAATGGAGACAGTGAGTATAGATAATTCTTTAAAAAATTCTGCTGTGAAGAGGAGCAGAAAAATGGAGTGCTAACTAGAGGGGACAGAGGGGCCAAGTTAGGTATTATGTAGGTTGGTTTTGTCTTAAATTTTATGTGCACATATTCTGCTACAAGGTAGCTCTTCCTCTTAGTACACTGACCTGCAGACCTGGGGTTTCATGTGTTAACTAAATAGAAAACTATACCTAGGAGCCCTCCTGCTATCCCTACAGACCCTGAGAGCCATTGGCAGCAGGAACAAGAGGAATTCCCTCAATAAGGCACCTGTTCATTCAAAAACCCCTGTTCTGTCTTCTCTTGGCAGACTCTGGGAAGACAGAAATATCATACCCTGTCCCTCCTGCAAAGTGGTAACTGTTCAATAGGGGAGAACATGGTAGGTGCTGCATAGTCTATACTTGACCTGGGCCATGAATAATGAAGGAAGGGCATTTCAGTAGAGAAAAGTGCCTCAATCATAGAGGCATCACACTGAGCAGAGTGAGGGCATGTGAGGGAGCTTGATGGGGCCAGCCAGGAGCTTGTGGGGGTGGGGAGGTACAGTGGTGCTTTCCAGCAATTTAGGCTTGCCTAAGGAACAAAGTCAGGCTGTTTACTGAGTTCTGTTATCTGGTTATCAGATGGGTTCTTCTAACTGAGAAGAAAAGAAGTGGTACCGATTTCTCCAAAACTGAGTGTTATGGGCTTATGCTTGCAAATCTTCTTAAGGTTTATACTGTGAGCCTTAAATTTGCCTTCTCACCTAGAAGAAAGTAAGGTCCAAAATTTCCCATATTGTTTCACCTCTTAGAAGAAGCATGTAGTCATTGTAATTGTTGCCTTCATCTGTCTGTTTAAGGTAACACAGGAAATTAGCAGTGCATTTTCAAGAAAAGCTGATTACCATCTGTCATTAGTAATCATCTAAAACAATCACTGATTGTAAGCATTGCCAATGGTCAGAGACACACTAGAGAAGAAGGGGGAAAACATCCATTATTTAGAATTTATTATCCCTTATCCACTCCCTTAAAAGAAGACATCAATTAAAATGAAGTGATTTTTGAATATATGAAAGTACACTGTTCTACCCTATCCCCAAAGTGTTCCACTGTCATTTTCCCCCAAATGTGGAATGTTGCACATTAAGTCATATTTCTTCTGAGACTCAGTGGAAACATGTAAGTTTTGCATCCAAGGCAGCCAACTCTCTTTGAGTCTTTTCAGAGCCTGGCTTCTTACACTCAAGGAGAGCTTGGGGGTGAGGGCTTTAACCAGGACTCACCTCATGGCCACCATTCTCATTCTTGTCTTGGATATGGTACAGTTTCACATCAGCAGCCCCTGTAGCATCAAATAAGTAGATTACAAAACCAAATGATAGCTGGTGGCATTTCACACTCGCAGGTTTTCTTAACCAAATATTTATCAAGCACTGTGTTAATAATGGGTGGCCCATTGCCTGAATTTTAAAAGCTGATATTTGAGAGTTTGGCTAAAGGAAGTACAGCAATTCAACAGTTTTAAGTGTTTCAGGAAATTCGTTTAATAGTCTTAAAGGTTTTATCCAGAAAAAGAGGACATTTTTCTTTTAAATGTGCAACTTAAGTTTGGCAAGTTAGGGATTTTAAATTGTGCTTAGTAATAAAAACCACTATTAGTTTGGAACGTGATACTCAGTAGAATGTGATACTCATCATATCACTTCCTTTATATTAGAGGGCTTCCACTGACCTAAATGTAGGAAGACAGGAAATTCTCACGGTGGTAACTACAGTAGAGAAGAGTATTCAATCAAAATTGATCTTAGCCAATTTTTTGGCAACCTGTATATCTCATAGTTTGGTACAATTTTATATACAAAGATGAGGATAATACTGTTGGCAAATGTCTTTTGTAAGTATAATCTTTTCTACTGCTTTTGTCCAGCTTAGGTAATCTTCATGAATTTGTTTTTATCCTACTTCTGAACGAATTTTTTTATTAGGAAGGCACACATGTATTTGGCCCTTTTAATTATTATTTTATTTACTGAAATAGCTTGAGACATGAGGAAATCCAGTTCAAATTTTGCAAAATGGTAACTAACCTTCCTCAGTAGTTTGAGTCCTGGAGATGGCTAAAACACGAAAGATGTAAGAGCTGGAATGGTCTTTTCCTGGCAGGTGAGATTTTGGTCTACCTAATGACTAATGACCTAATGACATTTGGTCTAATGACTCTATTTCAGGCATTCAATTCTCTGCTAATGACTAAGTCCTGAGATGATTTTAGAAGTGGCCTCAGAGCAGGGCAGCAGCAAAAACCCTGAACTACTGTCCTGGGGATGCCTAATGTGCTTCATTTGTGACATCAAGCTAGAACCCATGTGTACTTAGAAAGTAGATTACTCCGAGGCTTGCAGAAGCTTTTCATTACAGGTCCAAGTGTGGAGGCAGTTAGCTTAGAACACAAAGGAAAATCATCTAGAAATTGCTGGGGCAGAAGCCATAGTGCAAAGAGGTGCTGAAGGACAGTATAGTTAGCTTGGCATTCAAAGGAGGTGTCTGTGTGAAGAAGGAAGGAGGGGCATGGATGAAAACAGCTCTACATACTACACTAGCGCATACCCCTTTCTCTCTTTTTTAAATAGACTATTTTTTGGAGCAGTGTTAGATTCACAGCAAAATTGAGCAGAAAGTACAGAGATTTCCCATATATCTCTGCCTCCCCCCACCCCAACCATAGCCTACCCCACTATCGACATCCCTTACCAGAGTGGTACATTTGAAGAACCTACATTCACTCATGGTGTTGTACATTCTGTGGGTTTAGACAAATATTTAATGACGTGACTACCATTATAGTATCATATAGAATAGTTTCACTGGTATTTGTCTTTCTGTCTTTTGGCCTCATTGTGCCTCCCTTAAAACAGTAAATATATTAGGCCTTTGTCATTTGTGAGGATCACATCCTAAGACTTTCATGGATCACCAAAATTATAAATACCACTAAAACCATCATTTGTCCTCATAAAATGCAACTGATTGTTACTGAAATTTTCAAAGAAATCTTTCAGATTCTTAAGGATATTTAAATATAAGATTGATTTATAAATCACTATTTTCTTAGATCTTAGACCTTTTCATTTTATTTTGGGAATCAGTTTTCACAAAACATACACTTAATATGAGTTAGTACTATATGCATTTAACTGAATGACATGCACACCCCAGACACATGGTGGTGCTGATGCAACCAGCCAGATGACCACTTACCCACAATAGTTTCCAGCCCATGAAATTTATATCTTTGCCTCAGCAGAATGATAGTTTACTAGAGGTCATGGACCTTCAAGGTCATTCTTAAATGTTAGTTACTTGTAAAGTCCAAGTGCTAAAAAGTGTGTTAGGTTAATCTTTGGGTCTGTATAGTTCAGTCAGCAGTCAGCTCCCACAGGGTTCCTGCACAGTTCTGTTTCAGAGCTGCTTTTCTTCCACAGCCCATGCCTAAGTCAAGCCCTCCTTAACTCTTACCTGTATTACTGTGGTAACTTCCCCCATCTCATTATCCCTCCCACCCCTGTTAAACTTCTACCAGGTTAATTTTTTTAAAGGTGGTGGTAGCTATTCTCTTCTAATTTTAGGAAAGACTTCCACACCTGGCCTTTCCCATTTCATCTCTCACTACTCACTATATTCTAACCAAACTGAATAATTTTGTTTCTTTAAGACACCTTGCATTTTACTATGCTGTTTCTCGTTCTTTGAATGTTACCTTGATAGAGCCCTTCCCAAACATGTAACTTTTTCCTTCCTTTGTACGCCATAATATTTTGTGCCACTTAACCCATTCAGCCTTGTATTACAGATATTTATGCTTCCTCCACTCCATTATTCTTCAAATCACAGAACATGGTTCAAGCTGGGACTTCAGTTCATTTCCTTGACAATGTCTAACATTTATCAGCACTTAAGTAGTATTACATTGGTGACATATTTTCATTTCCTTCACAGTGCTTTTGCATGAATGTACACACAAATCTTTTTTGTTTTGTGTGAATAGTATCACACTGTAGGTGTTTTTTGTTGTTTTTTTTTCCACTTTACCATGTGATGAAAATCATGTTCATATATGTAAATAACTCATTATCTTTAATGGCTGCATAATATTCTATAAAATGGATATTACCTACTTTATTTAACCACTGATATATTAGGAAGACTTTAAATGCTTGCTACTACAGATAATGCTACAATGTATGTCTTTGCACACTTGTGCAGATATATCAGAAAGATAGCTTCCTAGAAATAGAATTACTGGGTCAGAGGGTATGTATATTTTTTACTTGTTAGTGCCACATTGCCTTCCAAAAGCGCAAAGTTTATGTTTCTACCAGTAATGTATGAAAGTACCCACTTCTTTGTCTGCTTTTCATACTATCAACCTTTTTAATTTTTCACAGTCTGTTACACCAAAAATGCTCTCACTTTAATTTACATTTCCCTGTTTAATAGTGAGCTTAAATTTAAATGTCTTTTCATATGTTGGCTGTATTTCTTCTCCAAGAATTGCCTATTCACATCTCTTTGCCAATTTTTCTATTAGGTTGTCTTTTCCTATGTGATTTGTATCATTTTTAAAAATAGATTCTAGATATTAATCCTTTTCACATACATATCAAGGAGTTATTCCCAGTTTGTCATTTGTCCATTAACTTTCTTTATGATGTTATTTGTGACTTAATTTTTAGGTAGACAGATCTTTAGTCTTTTTATTTATGACTTCTCAATTACAAGGGCCTTCCCAATCCTACGGTTACAAAAATGTTTTCTTTTAATAGTCTCATTTATTTTTAATCTTTTAATTTATATGAATTTTATTTGAAATTTGATAAAGGATAGTGATATAATTTTAATTTTTTCCTCTTTCCAACACTATTAAAACCTGTCCCATTGATTTGAAATGTCAGTTATAAACACTAAAGTTCTGTGTGTATTTATTTAGTTTTTATTCCTGTCCCAGTACTATGATTTTATTCATTTGCATTATCTCTCAAATATGAACTTTAGAGTCATCTTGTGGGTTTCATTTAAAAATATTATTTAATCTTGTTGGGAGTTTTGTTTGGATTGCATTTAATTTATGGATTACTTGGGGGAAAATGGACACCTTTGCAATATTGAATCTCCCATTTTGGACCGCTATAGTATGTCTCTCATATTTATTCAGGGTGTTTTTTGTTTGTTTGTTGTCCTATTGTAAAGTTTTATAGCTTTTCATCTAGATCCTGTACCTTTTTGTTAGATTTATTCCTTGGTATTTCATAGTTTTTATTGCCACCATGAATAGGATCCTATTTTCTATTATGTTTCCTATTGGATTTTGCTACTAAGTAATGTATGTTTATTTTATTTCTGACCACCTTATTAGTCTTAATAGTTTTTCAGTTGATTTCTTAGGTTTTCTGAGTGTACAGTTATATCATCTGCAGAAACAATGACAAGTTGCTGTTTTTGTTCCCCTCATTTAGTCTTCATTTCTTTTTATTGTCTTGCTCAATTGTTAGGCATCTCCAGGACATTATTTTAGAGTAGCAATAATAAGAGGTATCTTTTGTTCTTAGCTTTAGGAGGAACACTTTTGTATATTTTAACATTAAATTTTGATGCTTGATGTGGCTATCTAATGGTCATTTTGTCTAATTAAGAAAATTTTCTGTTTTTCTCTTATTGAGGAGTTTTATCAAAACTCAGTATTATAACATACTTTTTGACACCTATTGAGATAATTTTTTTCTTTTAATCTCTTAATGCAGTAAATTATTTTTTTTTCCTGTTGTACTGTTCTTGATTTCTTGGGATAAACACTATTTGGTCATGATACATTGTTTTTAACACCTTCAGTCCTAAATTTGATTTTATTTAGAATGTTTTTATCTATATTCATAAGCAAAATAGGCCTATACTTTTTTTTTCTCTCTTTTTACTTATGTTTCTCCTTGCTGTGTAATACTTTATATACTTGGGAGCTAGCTGCACCTTGAAGAATTGATAACATTCACTTATAAAACCGTCTGAGCCTGATGACTTTAAAGACGGCATTTTGACTGCCTTTTTAATTTTAATTATATTCAAGGGCTGTTAATATCCTATTTTTCTCTGATCTTGAGCACATTACTAACTTGATTAAATCTCAGTTTTCTCCCCCCTCCTTGTTTTATTTTACTGAGAAATAATTGACATACATCACAGTATAAGTTTAATGTATACAGAGTGATGGTTTGATATACACATATTATGAGATGATTACTATAGTAGGTTTAGTTAAAATCCATCATCTCCTATAGAAAAAATAAAAAGAAAGGAAAAACAATTTTTTTCCTTGTGATGAGAACTCTTAGGATCTACTTTCTTCACAACTTTCTTACATGTCATACAGCAGTGTTAAGTACAGTCAAATCATGTTGTACATTACATTCCTGGTACATATTTATAAGTGGAAGTTTGTACCTTTTGACCACCTTCATCCAATTTCCCCATCTCCCCATGCCCCCACCTCTGGTAATCACAGATCAGTCTCTTTTTCTATGAGTTTGGTGTTTTGTTTTATTTTTTAAAATTTATTTTAATTTTGGCTACATTGGGTCTTCATTGCTGCATGCGGGCTTTCTCTAGTTGCGGTGAGCGGGGGCTACTCTTCATTGCGGTGGCTTCTCTTGTTGCACAGCACAGGCTGTAGGTGCATGGGCTTCAGTAGTTGTGGCATGCAGGTTCAGTAGTTGTGGCACGTGGGCTCTAGAGCACAGGCTCAGTAGTTGTGGTGCACAGGAGTTGCTCTGTGGCATGTAGGATCTTCCTGGATCAGGGATTGAACCCATGTCCCCTGCACTGGCAGGCGGATTCTTAACAACTGCGCCACCAGAGAAGCCCTGTGATTTATTTCAGAGAGTGTTCTGCCTCTGTTTTTCCTCTAGAAGTTTTATAGTATCTGGTCTTGCATTTAGGCCTTTGATCCATTTTGAGCTTATTTTTGTATATGGTGTTAGAGAATGTTCTAATTTCATTCTTTTACATGTAGCTGTCCAGTTTTCCCAGCACCACTTATTGAAGAGACTGTCTTTTCTCCATTGTATGTTCTTGCCTCCTTTGTCACAGATTGTCCATAGGTGTGTGGGAGTACCGTACTGTTTTAATTACTATAGCTTTATGGTATAGCTTGGAATCAGGAAGTGTGATACCTCCTGCTTTGTTGTTCTTTCTCAGTGTTTTTTTGGCTATTTGGGGTCTTTCATGGTTCCATATGAGTTTTAGGAGTGTTTTTTTTCTATTTCTGTAAAAAATGCCTTGGAATCTTGATATGGATTGCATTGTATCTATCGATGGCTTTGGGTAGTATTGACATTTTAACAATATTAATTCTTATAATCCATGAACATGAGATACCTTTCCTTTTTTAAATTTTTAAATTTTTTTTTATTTTTTGGCCCTGCTGTGTGTCTTGTGGGATCTTAGTTCCCTGACCAGGGATCGAACCCATGCCCTCAGCAGTGAAAGCACAGAGTCCTAACCACTGGAGTGCCAGGGAATTCCCACCTTTCTGTTTATTTCTGCCTTCATTTTCTTTAATCAGGGTCTTGTAGTTTTCATAGTAGAGATCTTTCACCTCCTTAGTTAAATTTATTCCTAAGTACTTTATTGTTTTTGATGCTATTGTAAACAGGATTGATTTATTTCTTTTTTAGAAAATGCATTGTTAGAGAATCTCAGTTTTCTTAATGGTAAAATGGAGATAACCAAATCTAACTCTCAGTATTGTAGTAAGGATTAAATGAGATAAAATATGATTATTTAGCATAATTGTACCTTACATAAGGTAAATGCTCATCACTAGTAGCCACTTATCATTGTTATTCCTTCAAGTAGATTAATGCAGTTACTGTAATCATTGCACAGTGGGGTTGTAAGCTCCATATTAGCAGAGAGATAAGATACAAAGATAAGTGAATGGTCCAGCCAACAGTAGTGGGCATCCACTCTGTCTGCCATGATCGTTGGTGAGTCTGGATCCCTCTAAGGACTAGAGCTTTTTCCTGCATTGTTGTCTCTCAGCAGACCTACCCATGGGCGAGGATGTACCACCTCTGTTGTACCAGGGAGCTGTGGTGTAGGCTATGTGTGTGCACCTGGGACATCTGTGCCCCACCTGGAGCTTGTTCTCCACATTGAGAGTGCTTATTTATGTTGATTATGGAAGATTTTTAACTTGAATGGAAAGATGACATTTTTGAAAAGTCATTTGAGAAATCAAGATCGTAATGTATAAAGCTAAGCATTACATGATTGGTCTCAAGAACATTCTCTGAGGTTTGTTTTTTTTAAACAAATACTTAGAAGTTGTGTCTGTCTTTTTGACAGAAGTATAAAATCTGAGACTGAGATAGATGCATAAAATAGAAAATGGAGACTTGTTGCATTCTCATCAACAAGCAGAATATGGTTTTTTCTGGTTTTTATTACTTCACAATCCTTCATCTGATATTTAAAATGTATTTATGTTGAGTCATTTCTTTCTCTTTTGCTGGTAAACCGGAAGGTCATGAAATGATTCTGCAGAGGCAGTACCATTACATTCAGTTTCTTTTTTTGTATATATCAGTTAAGAGGCTTGTAAATGGAAGTATGTCCACCTCACATCCTTTGTATGGTAATGGCAGTGATGTTTGCCTTTTTGTGACTGGTGCAACATTTATTCATTCATAAACCCAATTCCAAATAACCTAAGGGCTTTTTGACGAAAGGTGACTCTAGTAAGAACAGTGTTAGATTTTGACAGGCTACTTTTGTTTTTACAGACATTTCTTTTCTTCTTTTTAGTGTTTCGAAACTACCAGTATTTTAAGAGTGTTGTGGGGGCAGAGGGGTGCCATGGTCAAAGAAAGTTAATGCACATATTTGGAGTTAGGGTTTCTGAATCTTCAACTAGGAAGGGAAAATAAAAGTTTTGAGGCTCAGCTCAGCTTAAGCCTCTTTATCACCCTCTCTGAACCAACACTTCTGGTTGGTAAAAAGCTTACAGATCTGAGAAATAAAAGCAGCTTAAGAGGTTGACTTTGGTCAACCTTAATAATAATAGAAGAGAAAAAGGGCAGCAATTCCAGAGATTCACCTATTTTCCCATAGACTAAGGGACCCTGTACACCTCCTGTCCCCTCTTTAACTCACTGTCATCTGTTCAGCAGGGCTTCCTATAACCAGTTGGTATCAGTAGAAACAGTCCTTCCATTAAGCCTAAGAAATGTCTCCTAAAAAATTGTTTCAGAAGTTTTCACAGTATTTGAGCATTTAAGGGAGTGTTTGTCATATCATAGAGAGTGAAAATGGAGAAGGATAAGGACTCCAGAGTGCTAGAATTATATATGCCTGAGAGTTTGCCATACTAGCCAATAGCAAGGCTTTGGTTCTGTTTATTTTTTCTAGCTCTTACTATATTCTACTTTTATCATTGAGAATATTGGGGATTTTATCTCATGATATTACTTATTATATACATTATTAATACATTGCATATTTTTAAATATATACTGTTAAATTTATTGTTATAATGTTATCTTTAAAGTATCAATGGCTTTTTCCAGAGCAATAATGAAATTTCACAGTATGAAAATGGAAGAAATCAACAAAATTATTCGTGACCTTTGGCGAAGTACCTATCGTGGACAAGGTAATTAACATGGTGTATCATGAATGCTCTTTCTAAAGCCCTATATCCAGCTCTTGCCTCATAAGACTGCTCATCATGCTAGTATTACCTCTGGGCCTCTCTCTGAACATCTCTTTCCGATTTTCTAAGAATTCTTATCTTAGAATTCTTAGCAAGAAAAAAATGCAAAGTTTTCTATTCCAAAGCCTGACAGGACTTACAGGTTTGGCCATGGTGCACATTATATTTAGTTGATGATGTAATAGGTTCTGTCGAAGTGCAGATAGGGATAAGCCAAAAATGTGATAAGAAGAAAACCATTAGGAGGAAACTCTTAATAGGGGAACTAAGAAAAAGGCACCTCTGAGACTGAGGGTTGGGGCATCTGGTTGCTTCTGGCCAGGAATCTTCATCACCAGAGAAAGAGTTTCCAAACCAGCCAGTGTTTTCCTCTGGTAATGTCAGCCTCACACGTTGCTTGTAACTTACTTTGATAAGGTTTGCAAGTGACAAAAGGCTGCAGAGTGTAGGTTCCCCTAAAATCTTCTTCTTTCTGTGTCAGATATTGAATACATAGAAATTCGATCTGATGCCGATGAAAATGTATCAGCTTCTGATAAAAGGCGGAATTACAACTACCGAGTGGTGATGCTAAAGGGAGACACGCCCTTGGATATGCGAGGACGATGCAGTGCCGGACAAAAGGCAGGTATCTCAAGAGCCTAGGGAACCACCTGTACACAGAGAATTGACAAAGAGGAATCATTGTCAGTGCAGGGGAAGCACCCAAAGTTGCCCTTGAACGGTAGGAAGCTCCTTATAGCAGTCCTTGCTGCCATGTAAAGTGAATCAGGCTCAGTCACTCTCATTACACTCTCTCAATCCTAACCAGCATTTCCTGCAACATTATGTAAAGTAGGCTTTTAGAAGAGGGGCCTGAAACAGTCTCTCAGGATAGCCTAAATGTAAACCAAGAAGTTGAGGACCATTCATTGTTCCACAGCACTCCTTATGAGAATAAGGTTACTGGGTTATCAGTTATAGACACACCACTATTTTATGTGACACCAAGAAAGAAAAAATTCAATTGTAATTGTAAGATGCATCCTCATTTCAGAGAAGTCAAAGGGTGGGGGAAGGGTATGTTTTAGAATCAGTGACATACAGTATTAGCAAACCAGATCCTAGATTGAGCCAGATGAGGCATTACAGTAAGTAAGAGTCTAATTGAGAAGGTAGCCTCATCATAGGACTGAATCCTCACCACCACTCCCAGCCTAGCCTTTGGGCCTGAGGACCATCTAAAAGAAGGGTCTGCCAGGGTCAAAGGCTTTGATACCCACAGGTGCCTCTGTCCCCACCACCACACACACAGGGACTCAGTGCTGGGCCAGACCATCTAGCTCTACGGGAAGCTCTGGGAGGATAGCCTGGGTTGGATATACAGAGCACAGAGGAATAAAGTTTCAAAGAGTTGGGAAAGTGGGACCTGCATCCTTGGGGTACGAGGCTGGGTTCTTTCACTGTGCACTGGTTTGTAAAAGATGTTCAAAAGGTTTTTGAGCTTCCTCCTTTCAGATTAGAAGCAGAACATTATACTTGATAACATCTCTGGACCCCTGATTTTCTTAACAAAATTTTATAGTTCCAGAAACGGATGCTCACATTATCAGAGTTACTTGCATAAAAGGTTTGCAATTTTTGCTTAAAGACACTCTATGCATGTATGCATTTTGTCATCAACCCGGACAGCTGATACCAATTAATAAGGCATCTGCAGATTATTATCTTAATCATAGTCTGCAAAAATGACAAATTTGTGATCTACAGTCAGTATCCCCTACTTGCATTGATGATTTTTTGTGGTAATTATGAATGAGAAAATAGTTTGAAACATGTCCGTTTGGATTAAACATACTTTCTGAACAAAAGCAGATTTCTTATAGCTACTCCAAATTATAAAAATTAATTAGCAGTAATTGCTTCCCTGGTGTTGGGTGACAGAATAGACAAATGGTTTGGTAGAGGTGGGCCAGGAGCTCCAGTCATACCCCACTCTGAGCGGGTCATGGTGCAGGTGGCAGCAGGAGAGAAGTGCCCATCTGCAGAGGGCCAGCGTCAGAGCAAAGCTGTAAACTGCTCTGAAATCACTAACTCACTCACTGATGCTCCTTCACTCACAAATCGGGGTGGGTGGTGGAGGGGGGGGCATTACAGCTCACACAGAAAGTAGTGTATACTTCCTAAACTAGTTCTTCACTCTTAATTCTTTGTCCCTTGTACCCTCAAATGGCTTCAGTGGTGGCCTAGTTTAGTATTAGGCTTCTATTAACCACAAAAGTGCCTCATAGTTTGGGTTGCTTGGATTTCCTACAGTCAAGCTTAAATAAAACCATACTTCTGTACTCCTGGTACTTTTTCCCCTCCCTTCCTTTCCCTCTCCCCCTCAGAATCATACACATAAACAGTTAAGTGTGGGTTAGAGCAGTGGTGCCTCTTTGGGAGCCATAGATCTCACAGAACATAGAGATTTAAAGATGTCTCTGAGAGAAAAGGTGTCTGGAAAATGTGTTATGTCTAAGTTTTCTAACAAATCTCATTATCAGGAAAATAGCCAGGTCATGAATTTTTAAGGTTGTTAATCTTATAGCATTATTAAAATTACTAGTTACAGATAAATGTTAATGCATTTCTGATTCAAGTCTGTAATTTGAAGTTTTGTTGTAGCTGATGTGAGGTGTTTGTGCAGGGTCAGCACTGCTTTTAGCATTGTATTTCATTGCAAATGATAGGATGAGATAATGCAAATGATAGTTCACCTTCTGGAATGGCATGAGCGTTTCGTCACAGTGCCAGGCTCTCCCAAACAAAAGAGCAGTGATTTACCTAAGGTCAGTGATCCTGTGACATTGCCCCACCTTTCCCTTCTAAAGACATTATGCCAGGTCTGCCTGCTTTTCTAAGGTGAATGAGAAAAATGTGCAGTACAGCTAAGCTCTGGTGCTTTTGTTCCAGGTATTAGCCTCACTCATCATTCGCCTAGCCCTGGCTGAAACATTCTGCTTAAACTGTGGCATCCTTGCTTTGGATGAGCCAACGACAAATCTTGACCGAGAAAACATTGAATCTCTTGCACATGCTCTGGTTGAGTAAGTATCTCAAATTTGGGGCCAAGTTATGATAGTTTTTAAAGTAAGGTTAAGAGAATTCTATGATGAAAATCCTCTGCAGATGTGTCTTCCTTGAGGAAACTGGTTTTGCCAGACCTTAGGCTTTACCTGGATCGTAATTCTTCAGATGCTTAAAAAAAGAACTACATGGTGAACAGCCACCCCAGACACATCCTGCATCTCCCCAAGAGTGTTCATAGGGAAACCCATGGTAAGGGTCTCCTGGCTTTGTTTGGTTTTCCTGTAAACCCACCAGAGGGGCCCACATGTCCTGTACAGGAGTTAGCATTCCCTGCTAAAGCCTTTCTAGGTGGTAACGGTAGTGACAGTGGGTTTTAGACTATTTCCCCAGCTTCTCACATGTGTCAGCATCTATGAGGAATGACAGTGCTTACTCAGAAAGTGTATTAGTGGTGAAGTAGAATCCAGAGGGTAAAACTGCATACACTTTTTACCATAGTTCACCTGTGGTGGGTGCACGCTCTAGGGATAGGCAGCCCTTGCTTATGGGCTGTGCTGGCAGAGGAAAGGCACTTTCCGTGAGGTAGAGAAGCTATTTTGGGTACTTCTTGCTCCAGACAGACTCCTTCTAGCAGAGAAAACATTTCCTGTGTGATAGCCGGGATGGAGCCAGAAGGAGACTTGAGCAGCCACAGAGCCACCTTTCTCCAGCCACCTCTCAGTAGTCCCGTGTGACCAACAAGTAAGGGCTGGTGCTTTTGAAACCTAAGTGCATCCAGCTCCAGGCAAGGGATAAATAAGTGGTTAGGTAAAAGAAAAAGTCTTTCAAGTCTCAGATGTGTAACTAATTACCTCAGCACATAGATAACGAGCAAAAATGTTCTCAGTACACCCACTCAGGCCCCCTGTGTGTCATACCAGTGATGCATCCAGTGACTGGTGGTGGCAGAATTCTAAGTAGACCCAGCTCCTAAGAAGGCAGTGGGGCTCACAGTGTTATTCCCCTTGCCTGTAGTCTGTCTTGTCTTTTTTTTTTTTTAATGTAATTTTCTTCCAGAGAAAACTAGTATCAGGTCAAGAAAACCCCAGGCAAAGGAAGAATCAGACCCCTAAAGTTGAGCAGCACAGATATTAAGGAAAACTCAATTAATCATTTCCACCTGCTTTAAGAATAAACTAGATCATGTATTCTCACCAGTCTCTAAGCCAGACCTGAGTGAAGAGTCATGCATCCCCACTGTCTGGAGAGGAGACAGGACTGCTACCTGGCTGGGCTGAAGGCCTGGATCCACCACTACCACCCTCCCCACCGCCACTTCCTGCAGGGCTATCGGAGGTCCTCCCTGATACACAGCACAGGAAAAACCTGGTCATCACACACAGCATACATTTATGTGTCTGGCAAGGTTCTCAGTGCTTTTTTCAAATAAAAGAAAGGGTTATGTATGTTCTTTGGTAATAAAATGTTATAAATATATTGTTTCAGGATAATAAAAAGTCGCTCACAGCAGCGTAACTTCCAGCTTCTGGTGATCACTCATGATGAAGATTTTGTGGAGCTCTTAGGGCGTTCTGAATATGTGGAGAAATTCTACAGGATTAAGAAGAACATTGATCAGTGCTCAGAGATCGTGAAATGCAATATTAGTTCCCTAGGATCTAATGTTCATTAAAAACATTCAAGATTTATATGCCTTAGAAACATGGGTCCTCAGCCAACTGCTTATTTCTGGTATTGAGTCAATATGAAAATATGTTCTTTCAAATGAGCCTTGTGTCTAGGGTTTTTAATGTCTGAGAGGTTCGAAAATCATTAAAATTGTTTCACATGGAATTTGGACTGATTCCCTGAACTTCATCCCCCTCCAGGCAGCCTCTGACAGGCCTGTGGGGCTCAACAGCAGCACAGTTGGACTCAGCTTCCCTGCTTCCCTTCCTAGCACTGATGAAGGAGTCTATGGGATCTGAAGCTTCTTACTCACCTTTCACTTCTCAAAGCATTAGTGAGAAGCAGTTCCCTGCCTGGATACTTTATGGCTTGGGCATTTAAAAAGTCAGTGTTAAGTGTTACCTGTAAATTTATTTCTCTGGATATGGTTTAAAAAACTGCGTTATCATCAGTATTAATATCTGAAGATGACAGAAATGACTGAATATTAATATTTGGCTCTGCTCTTAACTTTATAAATCTGGGCAAGTGACCTCTCCCTCTCAGGGCCTCAGTTTCCCCAACTAAAATTTGAAGTAGTCGAATGGGGGCTTCACGGTTTGAAAAGAACCTTAATTATCTAATTCAATACCCACTGTCTTCCCTCCCCACATATCCCTACTAGGTAGTCATCCAAACCTGGGCTCTTTCTAGAGGGAGGAAGTTCCCCACTGTGCACATCCACGTTTCGAAAGCTCTGCCCAAGAGCAAGGCCTCTCTTGGGGCCTGACCTGCATTCATGAAGGAGTCTGTAACTTTCCCATCTGTCTGTGCTGTTTATCAGTTTGGCCTTACCATGAATCCCCATTGCTCTCCAAGTAATGCAACTCTGGTGTGGAAGGGAAGCAGAGCTCGCTCAGTGTCAAGACTGGCTCCCCGCGGGATCCAAGCAGACCTGGAAAAGCAGGCCTCATTTTCATTCCAGATGTTGTTTCTAATAAAAGCCTAATCATACCCTTTCTCTGGAATTGCCAGCTGACAACTTGAAGCCTTTCACAAGCATTCCACACAGAATGCTACCAAGTGATGCACTTTTGAATTAGACTTTCAGAGTCAGTCTGTCAGTCATGTGGCACGATCACCAGGAGCCGAGAACCACTTGGCAACCACTAGAAGCTGAAAAAGGCAAAGAAACAGACTTGTCCCTCAGAGCCTCCAAAAGGAACCAGCCCTGCTGACACCTTGACTTTTATACTGATTTTCAGACTTTTAGCCTTCAGAATTACATAAGAGAATAATACTTGTTTTAAGCTGCTGAGTTTGTGCTTGTTTGTTACAGCAGCAATAGAAAACTAATACACTATCCACTGTATATATAATCAATTTCTGGATATCTAATATGATACTAGTTACTACTATCCTTGAGACAATTGAAAAAAGGTTATTTACCATTTTTTATGTTCTGTGGTTCACAGAAAGAATGCTGGTTGAGAAAGTCTGGTCCAGACCCTCACCCAGTCCATGGATGAAAGGGCCAAGCAGCAGAGCCACCACTCCAGCCACCTACTTCGTGTCCACTGACTGACAATATTCAGTCATCCTAATTAGCTTTGAAAAACTAAAATCACCATTATTAGCCAAACTAGCATGATATCAACAAAGGTACCATGAGAAAAAAACAGCAGACCAATCTCAGAGGACACATCCAGGAATTCATAAATTAAGAACAAATCAATTCCAGTCATCTATTAAAATAAACATACATAATAACCAAGGTGTCTTTATCCCAAGAATGCAAGAATATTTCAGAAGATAACTGTTTACAAATCATCACCATAATAAAGCCAAAGGGGAAAAATTCTGATAGACACCTAACACTGACCATTATTTGATAAAATTCAACATCTAGCTTTAGTAAACTCATACTTTTGCAAAGAATAAAAGAATATTTTCTTAGTGCTATTTGTCATGAATTAAAAATTAACAGTCATCTTAATAGCAAAAGATGAAATATTTTCCATTAAGTAAAAAAACCAGGTAGCTTCTATCAACATACTTTTGAAAGCTCTAGCCATTGCAACAAGAAATGACAAAAAGGAATACAAGATATAGGCAAATGAAACAAAGTTATTTACAAATTAAAACAGACTTCCCAATTTCAAGTCTGGTTTCCCCTGACGATGTGACTTCCCTCACAGCCCTTTTGAGAGTGGATTTCTCTCCCATTTCCCTTGTATCAGTGGGCTTGGAGGTGGTGGTGGTGCCATTTTTAAGCTTTTCATTGCTGCTTCTACATCATCCTCCATTAACCCCCACACACACACTTGAGATGAATAGGCATCGCAGTATGGAGGTAAAGAATATGAGCCAGACTCATAGACTTAAATTCTAGCACCACCATTTACTAGCTTTGGGACCTTGGGCAAGTCATTTATCCTCTTGCTCCTGTTTCCCTATCTGTAAAAGTATCTAAAACGGTGCCTATCTTGCAGCATTGTTATGAGGATTAAATGACTTTTTTTTTACATCTTTATTGGAGTATAATTGCTTTACATTGTTGTGTTAGTTGCTGCTGTATAACAGAGTGAATCAGCTATACATATACATATATCCCCATATCCCCTCCCTCTTGCATCTCCCTCCCACCCTCCCTATAACACCCCTCTAGATGGTCACAAAGCACGGAGATGATCTCCCTGTGCTATGCAGCAGCTTCCCACTAGCTATTTTACATTTGGTAGTGTATATATGTCAGTGCCACTCTCTCACTTCGTCTCAGCTTACCCTTACCCCTCCCCATGTCCTCAGGTCCATTCTCTACGTCTGCGTCTTTATTCTTGTCCTGTCCCTAGGTTCTTCAGAACCATTTTTGGTTTTTTTTTTTAGATTCCATATATATGTGTTAGCATATGGTATTTGTTTTTCTCTTTCTGACTTCACTCTGTATGACAGACTCTAGGTCCATCCACCTCACTACAAATAACTCAATTTCATTTCTTTTTATGGCTGAGTAATAATATTCCATTGTATATATGTGCCACATCTTCTTTATCCATTCATCTGTCAATGGACACTTAGGTTACTTCCATGTCCTGGCCATTGTGAATAGTGCTGCAATGAACATTGTGGTACATGACTCTTTTTGAATTATGATTTTCTCAGGGTATTTGCCCAGTAGTGGGATTGCTGGGTCATATGGTAGCTCTATTTTTAGCTTTTTAAGGAACTGTTCTCCATAGTGGCTGTATCAATTTATATTCCCACCAACAGTGCAAGAGGGTTCCCTTTTCTCCACACCCTCTCCAGCATTTACTGTTTGTAGATTTTTTGATGATGGCCATTCTGACTGGTGTGAGATGATACCTCATTGTAGTTTTGATTTGCATTTCTTTAATGATTAGTGATGTTGAGCATCCTTTCATGTGCTTCTTGGCCATCTGTATATCTTCTTTGGAGAAATGTCTATTTAGATCTTCTGCCCATTTTTGGATTGGGTTGTTTGTTTTTTTGATATTGAGCTGCATGAGCTGCTTGTAAATTTTGGAGATTAATCCTTTGTCAGTTGCTTCGTTTGCAAACATTTTCTCCCATTCTGAGGGTTGTCTTTTCGTCTGGTTTATGGTTTCCTTTGCTGTGCAAAAGCTTTGAAGTTTCATTAGGTCCTATTTGTTTATTTTTGTTTTTATTTCCCTTTCTCTAGGAGGTGGGTCAAAAAGGATCTTGCTGTGATTTATGTCATAGAGTGTTCTGCCTATGTTTTCCTCTAAGAGTTTGATAGTGTCTGGCCTTACATTTAGGTCTTTAATCCATTTTGAGTTTATTAAGTGGCTTTTAAAACTGCTTAGAACTCCCTGGCACGTAAATGTGCTATGTGTGTATTCAAGAAAAGCCTCATATCATCAGTTTACTCTTTCTTGTTGCAGTTATCTTTAGCCCCCAGCCTGGTCACTCCTGCTTATTCATTGACAATTTTAGCTCCCAGTTGAGAATTATTCTCCTAATACTAATTTCATAATCATTGGTGATTTCAGAATCCAAATGATGATCTAATACCACGCCCCTGGCCTCTCCGATCCTTGCTCTTTCCTCCAGTGAGGAGACACTCCATAGTCTTACTCCAGAGTCCAGTCCTTTAACAACAATAACTGCAACCCTCCATATCTCCGTTTTAAGTATCTCACTCCAGCAACCTCTCGTATCTTTACAGTTCACTCCTGGGGTCTCCAGCTTCAGCAATTCTTTGAGCCCTCCAGGATGTCAATCCATTGATTCTACCACTTTTTCAGTTCTTTACTTCCCTCATGCCTGTACTTCTCTCCTTTTACAGCTTAAATTCCATGGTCCATCCTTATATCACTGTCTTGCATAGACCCTCAACTGTCTTGTCCCTCTTCTGTCCTCAAACTTTTCTCACAGTCTCCAACCCTGGCTAAATAGGACTCTGCCTTCTCCCTGAACATGCAGTTTCCTTTACTGGTTCCATATTTCCCTGACCTTTTGTTGTTGCCCTGCTTTAGTGCCCAGTCTGCATCTGTACTTTTTTCTTCTCACACTCACTTACTTGGTGACCTCTTCCAGTCTCACAACTTTAAATTATCTTGGGACTCCCCTGGTGGCACAGTGGTGAAGGATCTGCCTGCTACTGCAGGGGACATGGGTTCGAGCCCTGGTCCAGGAATATCCCACATGCCAGGGAGCAGCTAAGCCCATGCGCCACAACTACTGAGCCTGTGCTCTAGAGCCCACGAGCCACAACTACTGAAGCCCACACACCTAGAGCCTGTGCTCCACAACAAGAGAAGCCACTGCATTGAGAAGCCCGCGCACTGCAACGAAGAGTAGCCCCTGCTCGCCACTAGAAAAAGCCTGCGTGCAGCAACGAAGACCCAACGCAGCCAAAAAATATAAATAAATCTATTAAAAAAAATAAGAGTGCAAAAAAATTATTACCTTAGTTTGAGTTCTCCCAGAAGCAAAACCTGAAACAGTGATTCAAGCAAAAGTAAACAGTAGGATACGGGGAATTATAATGAAGAGAAGGGAGCCAATGAATAGTGTGTTCTTAAACCAGCTACTGTAGTAGGCAATTTGGAGTTTAATCCCACAGGGAACGTGGGAAATTTGGCAAAACATATGCCTCAAAATTATCCCACCCGAGGAGCAAGAGAGCTGGGGGTATTTATCAATATATACCAAGTCCCAAGAGTCACTAACTGAGGGCTATTCCAGGGCATGTTAGCTACTGGCTTTCCGTGTGCATCTTCCACAGAGCTGCCTTCCACAGTTTTTTAAAAAAGAAAAGAAAAGGGTAAGAAAAAGCCTTTTGACAGAGGTATAGATAACAGCAGCAGCTAGAAGTGGGCTGGAGCACACTGGAAGTTCTTGGGACGGAGGGAGGGCACTGACAGCTCCTTTAACGGTCTTGTAGGTGCTGACTCCTCAAATGTGTCTCCAGTCCAAACTCATTTAAACTCATATTCAGCTGCCCTACTGGATATCTAGTTGCACTTGAATATCTAATAGACATCTGAAACTTAAAATGACCCAGAAACTTTCCCCCAGAACCTGCACCTCCCATAGCTTTGGAAGAGTGATAACTCCATTCTTCCAATTGCTCAGGAAAAAGTCTTGACATCTCCTTCATTTTTCTGTTTATCTCATATCCCACATTCAAGCCATCAGCTTAATACTATGGATTTAACTTTAATATTATATCCGGAATCTGACCATGCCTCACCATCTAAACCACCACTGCTCTGGTCCAAGCCATCATCATCTCTAACCTAAATAATCTGAGTAACCACCTAACTGCTCTCACTAATTTGGTCCTGCCCCTCACAATTTGTTCTTAACCCAGCAGTCAGTCATCTTTTTAAAAGTAAATCAAATAAATGTGTTTCTCACAGGGGTTTGGGTTAGTAGTTCTGAAACCACTTTACATAGTAAAATCAAACCCATACATATATTGTAGATAATAACTGAGTTTCTCACTGTTAGAGAAAGATGTTTGCATATCAAGAAAGGGGAGGGCTTCCCTGGTGGCGCAGTGGTTGAGAGTCCGCCTGCCGATGCAGGGGACGCGGGTTCGTGCCCCGGTCCGGGAAGATCCCACGTGCTGCGGAGCGGCTGGGCCCGTGAGCCATGGCCGCTGAGCCTGTGCGTCCGGAGCCTGTGCTCTGCAACGGGAGAGGCCACAGCAGTGAGAGGCCCGCATACCGCAAAAAAAAAAAAAAAAGAAAGAAAGGGGAAAGGCTATAAAAAGAACCCTGTAGTGTTGGATTGAATCCAAATATCAGTGTAAATTTATGGGTTTAGTATGTAAAGGTGTTCTACTTCCTTTAGGGATGTAAGGGAAGGGAAAAAGTGGGAAGAAGATAGGGAATAAGGGAAGAGTAAGGTCCGCCAAAAATCTCCATAAAACCAATGAAAACAATGGTAAAAACTGTCAAAATAAACTTTTTCAGAACTTAGGAAATTAACTAAAGGCTTGCAACAAGCCAAGGATTGTTTGTTCAAGGAAAATAGCTGAATCTCAGGGAGAAAAGCCAATTGCATTTTAACCTCCCCTAAACCCATTCCCCTCGCCCTGTCTTTGTGGTAGCTTTGAAGACCAAAAACACCATAACTACAGTACCTGTGAAAGCAGCAACCACCGGAGAGAGCAGAATGGATATGGAGTTCCCCAAAATCTTCAGCGCCACAGAATTGCCACTGTTTGACCTGTGTGGCAGCTCACTGAAAATCTCCATCCTCGTGACTGGTCTTTATTCAACCTGACTCCAGCTCACTGTGCAAACAGCCCTACCTGCTGTAAGCAATCAGTGATGATTAGTTAATATTGCAGCTGCCTGAGGCAGCATTACTAAGGCCAACAAGAGAGTAACCAAGAAACTTAAAGAGAAACATAGGGGAAGTAGATATCCATGGCAGCTTTGACAAGCTTGAACATGTTCCTAGGAGTCCAGAAGTTCGTGTGTATGTCAGAGCTTTGTGCATACTCAGGGAAGACCTGAGAAGGCCCTAAGCACTGACCTCTGGCTGACCTTGAAACTACTTGTGCAAGAAGTGAAGGCAAAGGCCCAGTTGTAAATTGCTTTCTGCAGCATTGACATGGCTGAACAAACTGTCTCTCACACAGACAAAGCTCTTCAACAAAAGCTTGGAAATTTATTAGTTCGAGGCATTAAAAGAAATCTCTGTCCAATCATCAATATACCACTAAGCTGAGACTTCAGTGACCACACATGAGAAAGAATACAGCTTTACAAAATTGGTCCAGGAAAGCCACTAAACAAAGCAACAATTACAAACCCTGGGGAGAGGGTAATCTGATTTTCAGAGTTAACACATATTACTTTGTGTGTGTGTGTGTGTGGTACGCGGGCCTCTCACTGTTGTGGCCTCTCCTGTTGTGGAGCACAGGCTCTGGACGTGCAGGCTCAGCGGCCATGGCTCATGGGCCTAGCTGCTCCGCGGCATGTGGGATCTTCCCGGACCGGGGCACGAACCCATGTCCCCTGCATCGGCAGGTGGACTCTCAACCACTGTGCCAACAGGGAAGCCCAACACATATTACTTAAAATGTCCAATTTCCAACAAGAAATTATAAGACATGCAAAGAAACAGGAATATATGGCCCATACACAGAAAAAAAAAAAAAAAAGCAGTCAACAGAAACTGTCCCTGAGGAAGCCCAGATAAAGACTTTAAATCAGCTTTTATAAATATGTTCAAGGAACTAAAGAAAATCATGTCTAAAGAATTAAAGTATGAGAATGACATCTCACCAAATGGAGACTATCATTAAGGAAGAAGAAATTATTTTTAAAAGAACCAAATAGAAATACAGAGTTCAAAAATACAATAACTGAAATAAAAATTCACTAGAGGAGCTAAAAGGCAGATTTAAACTGACAGAAGAATCAGTGAACTTGAAAACCGCTCAATTAAGATTAACCAGTCTGAGGAACAGAAAGAAAAAGAACGAAGAAAAATGAACAGAAAGTCAGAGACCTATGAGACACTGTCAAGCATACTAACATACCAAGCCCACCAAGCTTCACAGGAATCCCAGAAGGAGCAAAGAGAAAGGGGCAGAAAGAACATTTGAAGAACTAGTGGCCAAAAAGTTCTGAAATTTTATGATAAATGTTAATCGTCATATCCAAGAAACTGAACAAACTGAAAAACCCAAATGAACCTTTTGGCCTACCCAACAGAATAAACTCAAAGACCCAGCAGCTAATGTCATACTCATCAGTGAAAAGCTGAAAGCTTCCCCCTAAGATCAGGCACAAAACAAGGGTGACCATTCTTGCCACTTTTATTCAACATACTATTGGAAGTCCAAATAGGAAGAAGTAAAACTGTCACTATTTGCAGATAACATGATATTATAACAATAGAAAACCCTGAACACCATTAAAAAAAAACCTGTTAGAACTAATAAATCAGTAAAGTTGCAGAATACAAAAGCAATATATAAAAATCTATTCCATTTTTATATACTAATAATGAACTATCAGAAAGAGGAATTAAGAAAACAATCCAATTTACAATTGCAATAAGAAAGCATAAAATACCTAGGAATAAATTTAACCAAGGAGGTGAAAGACCTTTAAACTGAAAACTACAAGACACTGATGAAAGAAAATTGAAGATGACACAAGTAAATGGAACAATATTCTATGTTCATGGATTGGGAGAATTAATATTGTTAAAATACTTCCCAGGGCTTCCCTGATGGCGCAGTGGTTAAGAATCCACCTGCCAATGCAGGGGACATGGGTTCGAGCCCTGATCCAGGAGGATCCCACATGCCGTGGAGCAACTAAGCCCGTGTGCCACAACTATTGACCCTGCACTCTGGAGCCTGCAAACCACAACTACTGAAGCCTGTGCACCTAGAGAAAGCCCATGTGCAGCAAGGAAGACCCAACACAGCCAAAAATAAATAAATAAATATAATAATAATAATAATAATAATAATACTTCCCAAAGCAACCTACAGATTCAATGCAATCCCTATCAAAATTCCAATGGCATTTTTCATAGTAATAGAACTAACAATCCTAAAATTTGTATGGAACCACAAAGCAACCATAATCTCAAACTGTATTACAAAGCTATAGTAATCAAAACAGCAGTATGGTATTGACAAGAAAACAGACACATCATGGGACTTCCCTGGTGGTCCAGTGGTTAAGACTCTGCACTTCCAATACAGGGGATGTGGGTTTGATCCCTGGTTGGGAGCTAGGTTCTCACATGCCATGTGGCGTGGTCCAAAAAAAAAAAAAAAAAAAAAAACCCAAAAAACAAACAAAAAAAACAGATACATTAATCAATGGAACAGAATAGAGAGCCAAGAAATAAACCCACACACATATGGTCAATTTTATGACAAAGGAGCCAAGAATACACAATGGGGAAAGGACAGTCTCTTCAATAAATGGTGTTGGGAAAACTGTACAGCCACATTCAGAAAAATGAAACTGGACCACTATCTTACACCATACACAAAAATTAACTCAAAATGGATGAAAGACTTGGACATAAGACCTGAAGCCAAAAAAGTCCTAGAAGAAAACATAGGTGGTTAATTCCTTGACATCAGTCTTGGCAACGAGTTTTTGGATTTGACACCAAAAATGAAGGCAACAAAAGCAAAAATCAACAAGTGGGGCCACATCAAAAAAGCTTCTGCACAGCAAAGGAAACCATCAACACAATGAAAAGGCAACCTACCAAATGGGAGAAAATATTTGCAAATCATATATCTGATCAGGAGTTAATATCCAAAATATATAAAGAACTCATACCACTCAATAGCAAAAAAACAACAATCTGATTTTAAAAATGGACAGGTAATCTAAAAAGACACTGTTCCAAAGAAAACATTCAGATGGCCAACAGGTACATGAAAAGGTGCCCAGCATCACTAGTCATCAGGGAAATGCAAATCAAAACCACAATGAAATATCACTTCATACCTGTTAGAATGAGTGTTATCAAAAAGACAAGAAATAACAAGTGTTGGCAAGGATACAGAGAAAAGAGAACCCTTGTGCACTGTTGGTGGGAATGTAAATTGGTACAGCCACTATGGAAAACAGTATGGAGGTTCCTTTAAAAATTAAAAATAGGATTACCATATGATCCAGCAATTCCACTCCTGGGTATTCATGTGGAGAAAACAAAAACACTAACTTGAAAAGATATATGTACCCCATTGTTCACTGCAGCATCATTTATAATAGCCAGGACAGGGAAACCACCTAAATTTTCATCAACAGATAGGTGAATAAAGAAAATGTGGGGTGTGTGTGTGTGTGTGCGCGCGCGCACGTGAATAATTCAGCCATAAAGGAAGGAAATCTTGCCACTGCAACGACATAGATGGACCTTGAGGGCATTATGCTAAATGAAATAAGTCAAACAGAGAAAGACAAATACTGTATGATCTCACTTACATGTGGAATCTAAAATACAAACAGAAAAACAGCTCATAGATGAAGAGAACTGATTTCAGGTTGGTAGAGGTGGAGGATGGTGTGTGTGTGTGTGTGTGTGTGTGTGTGTGTGTGTGTGAAATGGGTGAAGGAGATCCTAAGATTAAAAATTCCAGTTGTAAAATAAATAAGTCATGAGGATATAAGGTACAGCATAACCACTATATTTGCATATTTGAAAGTTAAGAGACTAGATCTTAAAAGTTCTCATCACAAGAAAAAAAATTGTAACTACATATGGTGATGTAACTAGACTTATTGTGGTAATCATTTTGCAATATATACAATTTTTGAATCATTATGTTTTACACCTGAAACTAATAATAATGTTATATGCCAGTTATACCTCAAAAAAAAAAAAAACCCTCAAGAGATTAGCACTTAGATGCATCCTAACCAAACTGTCAAAAAACAAAAGAATCTTGGAAGGAGCAAGACAAAGCAGTGAAAAAGCCTCAATAAAATTAACAGTTGACTTCTCCTTAGAAACAGTGGAAACCAAAAGTCATACTGGGATGACATACTAAAAGGGCTGACTGTAACCAAGAATTCTATATCCAGTAAAATTATCCTTTAAAATCCAGAGAAAATAAGATATTTTCAGATAAAAAAAAAAACTAAGATAATTTGTCTCCATCAGACTTGCCCTACAATGCTAAAAGAATCCTTCAGGCTGAAATTAAATAAAACTAGACTTAAATCCACATGAAAAACAGCTCCAGTAAAGGTAAATACACAGGTAATATAAAAGTATAAATGTATTTTGGGTTATAATTCAGTTTTCCTATCTGATTTAAAAGATAACTGCATTAAGAATTAATTTAAACACTGTTGATGGGCTTATAATGAATAAAGATGTAATTTATATGACAATAATAGTATGGGGGAGGGGGGAGACTGGGCTATATAGAAGCTTTTTTTTTTTTTTTTTTTGCGGTACGCGGGCCTCTCACTGTTGTGGCCTCTCCCATTGCGGAGCACAGGCTCCGGATGCACAGGCTCAGTGGTCATGGCTCATGGGCCCAGCTGCTCCGCAGCATGTGGGATCTTTCCGGACCAGGGCACGAACCCGTATCCCCTGCATCGGCGGGCGGACTCTCAACCACTGCGCCACCAGGGAAGCCCTATATAGAAGCTTTTGAAATAGAAATTAAGTTGATATTCATCTAAGCTAAAATGCTAATTTGTAATCCCCAGGGCAACCTGGGGAAATAACAAAGGAAATAATTAAGGAAATAATAAATAACAAAGGAAATAATTCAAAAAACCTATAGTAGAAGAAACAAAGAAACTTAAATGGTATACTCAAAATTATCTACCTAACACAAAAGAAAGGAGTAAAGGAAGACTAAGAAAAACAATAAAGGCGTGAGACAGACAGAAAACAAATAGCAATTTAAAAAAATAGCAAAATGGCAGACATAAATCCTACATTATCAGTCATTACCCTAAATGTAAATGGACTAAAGATGCCAATCAGAAAGCAAAGGTTAGGAGAATGAGTTTTTCCAAAAGAAGTCCAACTGTATGTTGTCTATAAAAGACATGCTTTAGATACAAAGACACAAATAGGTGGAAAATAAAAGGACAGAAAAAGAAATTCCACACAAACAGTACTCAAAAGTGCTGGAGTGGCTGTACTATATCAGGCAAAATAGATTTTAAGACAAAAATTGTTACTAAAGACAGAGAAGGTCATTCTATAATGATGAAAAGTCAATCCATCAGGAAGACATAACAATTAAAAACATGTATGCCCCTAACAATAAATATCTGAATGCAAAATATATGAAGAAAAACTGACAGAATTAAAGGAAGAAGTAGACCATTTCAACAGTAATAGTTGGAGACTTCATTAACCCACTTTCAATAACAGACAGAATACATAGAAGATCAACAAGGAAGTAGAAGACTTGAACAAAACTATAAACCAACTAAACCTAACAGATGCCTGTAGTACACTTCATGTACAAAAGCAAGATACACATTCTTCTCAAGTGACATGGGACATTCCCCAGGACAGACCATATGTTATGCCATAAAACAAGTCTCAAAAAATTTGAAAAGATTGGAATTGTAAAAAATATGTTCTCCTACCACAATGGAGTGAGATTAGAAATCAGTAACACAAAGACATTTGGGAAAGTCACAAATATGTGGAAATTAAAAGATACACTATTCAATAACTAATAGGTCAAAGAAGAAATTGCAAGGGAAAAGACAAAAGATTTTGAGATAAATGAAAATGAAAACACAACACCCAAAACTTATGGGATGCAGTGAAAACAGTGTTTGGAGGGAGGTTTACAGCTGTAAATGCCTCCATTTAAAAAGTAAAAGTGATCTCAAATCAATAACCTAACCTTCCTACTACAGACTGAATGTTTATATCCCCCAAAATTCATATTTGAAACTTAATCACCAATATGATGGTATTTGGAGGTGGTGCCTTTGGAAGATTATTAGGTCATTAAGGTGGAGCCCTAGTGAATGGGATTAGCGCCCTTATAAAAAAGACCCCAGAGTGCTTCCCTTGACCCTTCTACCATGTGAGGATACAGCAAAAGGATGGCCATCTCTGAACCAGAAAGCTGGCCCTCACCATACACCAAATCTGCCAATGCCTTGATCTTGGACTTCCCAGCCTCCAGAACTTTGAGAAATAAGTTCTTCTTGTTTAAGTCACCCTCTAGTATTAAAAATACCAGTCTATGGTATATTTTTTAACAGCAGCCCAAAGCAGTTAAGACAGAAATAAGTACCAAGAGTAAGATGCTGCTATAACAACCCAGAGAATAGACAAATGGCCAATAAGCACATAAAAAGATGTCCAACATCAGTAATCTTTAGGGAAATGCAAGCAAAGCCATGATTAGGTATCAGTTCACATCTGTTAGGATGGCTATCAAAAAAACAGAAAATGTGTTGATGAAGATGTGGAGAAACTGAAACACTTGGGCACTGTTTGTGGAAATGTAAAATGGTGTAGCCACTATGACAGTTCCCCAAAAATTAAAAATAGAATTACCATATGATCCAGCAATTCCATTTCAGGGTCCATATCCAAAAGAACTGAAGTCATGAGGTCATACTGATATAAACAAGTGCTTAATTAGACAAATGAAAGAGGGATAAGGAACAGCTCTTCTTTACAGTAGAATTACAAATGACAAAAGTAGAAGAAAAGAGGCAAATAGAAAAATCACCATTAGGCAAATACCACAGTAAAAATTTTTTCAGACAAGATCCACTGATGGGTGCTAATATTAGTGGGCACAATTTGAAAAGAAACAGAATTTATATAGTCTCAAACTATCAATATATTTATTAACTAAAAAGAGAAAGTAACTTTATAGTGGAGAAACTTCGTAGAAACCAGTTTAACCAAGTGACAAAGGTCAACATCACCAAAATAAGATATACTGGCATCAGGAATCCTGTGATGTGCACTGAGGACACAATTTCATTTCTGTGATATTCTTGCCAAAAAACGTTTAACTTTATTTCACTTACGAGAAAACATCAAGATTGGAATTGAGGAACATTTGACAGCATAACTGATCAATACTGAAAAGTGTCATAGGTTATGAAAGACAAGAAAAACTAAAGAACTGTTACAGACTGCAGAAGACTAAGGAGAACTAATAATTAAATGCAATGTGGGTTCCTGAGTTAGATCTTGGAACAGGAAAAGGACATTAGTGGAAACACTGTTGAAATCAGAATAAGATCTGGGGACTCTAAAGAGTCCACCTTCCAATGCAGGGGACGTGGGTTTGATCCCTAGTCAGGGAACTAAGATCCCACATGCTGCGGGGCAACTAAGCCCACGTGCCACAACTACTGAGCCCATGCGCCTCAACTAGAGAGGCCACACAGTCTGGAGCCCGCACACCACAACTAGAGAGAGAAAACCCGCAAGCCACAACTAGAGAGAAGCCCACACACTGCAATGAAGAGCCCACATGCTGCAACTAAGACCCAACACATCCAAGAGTAAAATAAATAAAATTAATTAATAAAAATAGAATAAGGTCTGTAGTTTACCTTATATTAGTAAACCAATTTTTCTGTTTTTTTATAATTGCACTATGATTATTGTATACAATATGATATACACACACACAGATTGTTGTGTGAATTATTTGCATAAAACATGTCTTTCACACTAGGCTGAATATTTACAAAGGCAAAGATTTCATTTTTAGTTTAGGAATGAAGTACTTATCATATATACATACACCTACTAGAGTGACAGATACCAAGATATTACAATGATTATTATCTGGATGCTGAGATTATGGGGGTTTTTCTTTGCACATCTGCATTTTACACAACATTTTTGTGTATTTTTTAAAACGCAAAATACTGATATTGGAGAATGCTCTTCATATATGTTGACTGAAAAGAAAAAGATGGTAAAAGTTGTGTAGAATATAATCCCATTTTTGTAACAAAATATAAACGCACATAAAAAAGGACTGTTAATAGATACTGAGGTGTTATCAGTGTCAGGTCAAAGAGGTGCAAGGTTAGTGTTTCCTTCTCATTGCTTGTCTCTTTAATAAATTCTCTACATTAAAAACATATATTCCAAGTAAAAACAAGGGAATGAACACATAAACTCCCACCTGATAACCCAGTAAGATGAGAGTAACTGAATCTTTAAAGGTTTAAACTCACCAAAATGGGAGAAAGGAACAATAGCAACAGCAGTTTGAAGGGTAGAAAGCAGGCTGACAGCAGACAGACTACTTGGTTGACCCCCCAAAACTGAATCCTAAACCAGCCATAGAGAAGGTGAGACCTATTCTGATGTACAGATTCCTCAAATGCTCAGGAACAGGCAGAAGACCAAGTACCTCTGGATGGGGAGTGGTTAAAATAATTTGGAACTTGGTTTAAGGAGCAGTTAAATCCCCATTTCCACTCCTCAAAGATGAGTGACCCCACTCCAACAGAAGATGGAAGTGTTTTTTTCTCTGGAGAGGGTAACTAGACCAAGAAACACTAGGCACAGTTGAGAGGGGCCTAGCTGTGCTAAAATCAGGGCACTAAGTGAATAATTAACAGATGCTGGGACCCCCATGCCCAGCCCTCTACGCACCCTTGGCTGCCAAAATGCTGTCAGCCAGGCTGGAGACATGGTGATTCTATTCTGGGGAAGTTGCCCCACCTGCCACAAAATGACCTAAAGAAGCTCGTATGGGAAGTCCCCCAATGAAACAACAAGCCAATGGCCCTCTAGTAAACACCACCACCACCACCACCACCACCACCACCACACACACACACACACACACACACACTCAAGGCTTTCAATCTACTGTTAGTCCTCCACTCTTAAATATGATCAGGGAATCCCAGATCACATGATATCCAAGGAAAGTCCATAACATGAAAGAAAAAGATCAAAATAAATTTAAAAGAAAAAACATGGAGGAAATAGAGACTATGTATGGAGAAGGAAACTTTTAAAAAATACCAATTATCAGTAAAAATTTCAGATTGCTAAGAAAAGATATCCATCAATGAAATAAGAACTTGATGCAATTAGACACATGCATATTCAAAGAAAAGTATAACACCCTTGGGATGGAAGATAATGTTATGGAAATATCCCAGAGAAGAGAAAATTTTTGAATAAAAAATAAGAGAAAAAGATAAAATCAGAGCACTAGTCCATGAGGTATATAATCCAAAAAATGTTAGTTCCAATAAGAGGGAAGAGATAGAATAGAGGGAAAAGTCATAAAACATTTAAAAAATATCCCAATCTAAGTGTGAATATAGAAATATCTTCTTATAAAAAGTGAGAAAAAGCAAGGTGCAAAATGTATATAGGATGCTACCTCATGTGTAGAAACAAGATAAAAATAAGACCATATATTCATAGCTGCTTATATTTATATAAACTCAGGATACACCAAAAACTTAATAAAAAATAGTTATTTGGGGGGGAGGGTGTTGAGGCATTTCACTGAATTTTTTCATATATTTCATTTTGATTTTTGAGCCATGTGAATGGAATACCTATTCAAAATTAGAAGTAAAAATAAAATTACTCTGCAGGAACCAGTGTTGTGGTAGGGAAACTTGAACTATAACTGATGAGTTGCTGGAGACTCAGCATGGTCAAGTCTGAGAGAGAAAAACTCCAGGGGACCCAGTCATGGGGGGCACACTTTTGTGAGTTTTGCCTCCAGGATCTCACCAGGTCCTCACAGTGAATATCAGAGAAAAGTCACCTCATGCTTCAGGCAGGGGGAAGGGAAATGAAATATTTTGAAACATGCCAGAGCATTCTATTCTGCTTAACAAGTCTGCCCTCAGGAGAAACTATTTTTTTAATTTATTTTTTAATTTTTGGCTGCATTGGGTCTTTGTTGCTGTGCACGGGCTTTCTCTAGTTGTGGCGAGCGGGGGCTACTCTTCATTGCAGTGTGCAGACTTCTCATTGCGGTGGCTTGTCTTGTTGCAGAGCACTGGGCTCTAGGCGCGTGGGCTTCAGTAGTTGTGGCACATGGGCTCAGTAGTTGTGGCTCGCGGGCTCTAGAGCGGAGGCTCAGTAGTTGTGGCACACGGGCTTAGTTGCTCCGCAGCATGTGGGATCTTCCCGGACCAGGGCTCGAACCCGTGTCTCCTGCAATGGCAGGTGGATTCTTAACCACTGCGCCACCAGGGAAGCCCAGGAGAAACTATTTAACTAAAGCCTAATCTGCTGGAGTTTTATCAGAGCCTGACTGGCCTAAGAGAAGAGAAACACCCAGCTCCAGCTGGCTCTAGCCATTCTGTCCCACTGAAGGGTGAGGGAACTTAGAGGCATGTGTGAAGTTCATAGTCCAGAGGGACAGGCTCACTAAAAGACTAAGACCTACTACTCATAGGACTACAGAAAACTACGCCCCCAACATACACAATTTACCATCACATTAACAAAGGCATATTTACAGCAGTTCTTTTTACCCAATACATTATATCTGGCTATCAAGAAAAAATTATGACATACTAAAAGGCAAAAAGCACAGTTGGAAGAGACAGAGCAAGCAAGAGAACCAGACTCAGATATGGCAGGGATGTTGGGATTATCAGACCAGGAATTTTAAACAACTATAAGATGCTAAAGGCTTTAATGGATAAAACAGACAAGATGCAAGAATGGATGGGCAATGTAAGCAGAGAAAAGGAAATTATAAGAATGAACCAAAAAAAAATGCTAGAGATCAAGAACAATGAGAAAAATGTCTTTGTTTTGCTTATTAGTAGACTGGGTGCAGCTGAGAAAAGAATCTCTGAACTTGAGGATATCTCATTAGAAACCACCAAAACTGAAAAAAGCAAAGAGAACAAAAGAGAGAGAAAAAGAACAAAATATCCAATAACTATGGGACAACTACTAGAGGAGTAACATAAGTATAATCAGAATTCCAGAAGAAGAAAGAGAGAAGGAACAGAAGAAATATTTGAAACAATAATAATGGAAAAATCCCCCATATTAACATCAGACACCAAACCACAGATCCAGGAAGCTCAGAGTACACTGAGCAGGATAAATGCCTCACCCCCAACCCCTCTCTCCAAATACACATAGGCATATCATTTTCAAACTACAGAAAGTCAAAGATAAAAAACTCTATTTATTCATAGAAACCAAGACATGGAAACAACCTAAATGTCCATTGACAGATGAATGGATAAAGAAGACGTGGTACATATATACAATGGAATACTACTCAGCCATAAAAAAGAATGAAATAATGCCATTTTCAGCAACATGGATACAACTAGAGATGATCATACTAAGTGAAGTAAGTCAGAAAGAGAAAGACAAATACCATATGATATCACTTATATGTGGAATCTAAAGTATCCTGTGATAAACCATAATGGAAAAGAATATGAAAAAGAATACGCATATGTATAACTGAGTCACTTTGCTGTACAGCAGTAATTAACACAACATTGTAAATCAACTATACTTCAATTAAAAAAAAAACTCTAAAAGAAGCTGGGGGTGGGGTGTGGGAGGGATGCCTTACCTATAGAAGAATAAAGATAACAGTTACGCTTGTTTCTCTTCAGAAATCATGCAAGCAAAGAGTGGAGAGAAATTTTTTTTTTTTTTTTTTTTTTTTTGCGGTATGTGGGCCTCTCACTGTTGTGGCCTCTCCCGTTGCGGAGCACAGGCTCCGGACGCGCAGGCTCAACGGCCATGGCTCACGGGTCCAGGCGCTCCGCGGCATGTGGGATCTTCCCAGACCGGGGCACGAACCCGTGTCCCCTGCATCGGCAGGCAGACTCTCAACCACTGCGCCACCAGGGAAGCCCCGGAGAGAAATATTTTAAATGCTAAGAGAAAAAAAAAAAAACACCACCAACCTAAAATTTTGTACCCTGCAAAATTATCCTTCAGAACTGAAGGAGAAATGAAGACTTAACTCAAGTAAAAATTAAGGGAATCTATTGCTAGTAGACTGAATTTGTAAGAAATGACAAAAGAAATCTTTAGTGAGAAGGAAAATGATAAAACTCAGATCTGCATAAAGAAAGAAAGAAGGAATAAGTGAAGGTAAAATAAAAAACATTTATTTTTTCTTATTCATAATCGATCTCATAATAATTTGTTCAAAGTAATAATGGCAACAATGTATTTGATTATATATGCTTTTATTTAAATAAATAAATATCAATACACACACACACACACACACACACAGTTGGTCCTCCATATACACGAGTTCTGCATCCATGGATACAGAGGGCCGACTGTAAAGGACTTCAGCATCTGTGAATTTTTGTATCTGAAGAGGGTCCTAGAACCAATCCCCTGTGGATACTGAGGGATGACTGCACACATATATAAACATACATGCTTATGTATAAGTGAAATGAATGACAACAATGAAACGAGACGGAAGAGAGGAATCAGGATTATTTTGTTATTATAAGGTACTCACACTACCCATGAAGTGGTATAGTGTTATTTGAAAATGAACTTGGATTAATTGTAAATACATACTGCGAACTCTAGGGCAATCACTAAAAAAAGTTAAAAGTATAACTAATGTGTTAATAAAGGAGAGACAACTGAAGCATATAAAATGCTTAATTAAAACCAAAAAGGCAGAAAAAAAGTGAAAGGCAAAAATAGCAACAAAGAACAAGGAACAAATAGAAAACAGTAACAATTACAGTAGACATTAATTCAACTATATCAATAATCCTTTTGAACATCAATGGCCTAAATGCACCAATTATTTCAAAGTAGGTCAAGAAACAAGACCTAAGTATTAATCTACTTTAAATATAAAGACATATATAGAATAAAATAAAATTGATGGAGAAAGATATACTATGATAACAGTAACCAAAAGAAAGCAGGAGTAGCTATATCAATACTAATAATGTATTAATTTTAGACAGAGCAGACTTCAGACCAGGGAAAGTTATCAGGGATAAAAAGAGGCATTACATAATGATAAAAGAGTCAATTCCCCAAGAAGCCATATCCATCCTTAATGCATATGCCTCTAACAACAGAGGATCAAAATGCATGGGGCAAAAACTGATAGAACTGCAAAAAGAAATAGGTGAATCCAGTATTATAGCTAGGAGACTTCAACACCCCTCTATCAGAACTGGAAAGATTCAGCAAGCAGAACTTCAGTAAGGACATAGTTGAATTCAACAGCACCATCAATCAACTGGATATAATAAATATCTATAGACTACTTCATCCAACAACAGCAGAATGTATATTCTTCTCAAGCTCGCACAAAAAGTTCACCAAGAACACCAAGACACCAATGCCTGCTGTCATACCATAAGGAAATTAAACTAGAAATCAATAACAGAAAGCTGGAACACCCCCCCCAACTATATGGGGATTAAACAAAATATGTCTAAATAACTTATGGGTTAAAGAAGAAATCTCATGAGAAATTGAACAATATTTTGAACTAAATGGATATGAAAACATAACATCAAATTTTGTGGGATGTAGTGAAAGCAGTGCTTAGAAGAATATTTATAGCAATGAAAACGTACAGTAGAAAAGAAGAAAGATCTAAAATCAATCATCTAAGCTTCTACCTTAGGAAATTAGAAAAAGAAGAGCAAACTAAATCCAAAGTAAGCAGAAGAAAAGAAATAATAAGAATTAGAGCAGAAATCTATGAAATTGAAAACAGGAAATCAATAGAGAACATCAACAAAATCAAAAGCTGGTTCTTTGAAAAGATCAATAAAATCAATAATAGCCAGGTGAACTAAGGAAAAAGAGAGGACTCAAATTACTAATAACATAAATGAAAGAGCAACATCACTATAGATCCTATGGACATTAAAAGGATAATAAAGGAACAATATGAACAACCCTACAGTGCTCGCTTCGGCAGCACATATACTAAAATTGGAACAACCCTATGGCCACAAATTTGATAACCTAGATGAAAATGGACCGATTCCTTGAAAGATACAATCTGCCAAAACTCACACAAGAACAGGCAATCTGAATAGGCCTATATCTAACAAAGAAATTAAATAATACTTAATAACCTTCCAAAATAGAAAGTACCAGGCCGAGAATTCATGGGGAATTCGACAAAATGTTTAAGAGAGAAATTAAATAAATTCTCTACAATATCTTTCAGAACATGGAACTAGAGAGAATACCTCCTAACACATCCTATGAGGCCAGCATTACCCTAATAACAAAACAGACAAAGATATTACAAGAAAAAAAAGTACCGATCAATATCTGTGATAAAATGCAAAAATCCTCAACAAAATATTAGCAAACTGAATGCAAAAATGTAGCCAAAGAATTATACAGCACCACCTAGTGGGATTTATCCCAGATATGCCAGGCTGCTTCATATTCAAAAATCAATTAATATAATCCATCACATCAACAGGCTAAAGAAGAAGAATCACATGGTCATATTAATAGATACAGAAAAAGCATTTTATAAAATCCATCAACCATTCATGATAAAACCTCTCAGTAAACTAAGAATAGAGGGGAACTTCCTCAATTTGATAAAGAATATCTACAAAAACCTATAGTTAACATCATACATCATGGTGAGAAACTTGAAGCTTTCCCACGAAGATCAGAAACAAGGCAAGGATATCTCCAATCACCACTGCTTTTCAACGTCATACTAGAAGTCCTAGCTAATGCAACAAGACAAGAAAAGGAAATAAAAAGAATACAGATTAGGAAGAAAGAAAGAAAACTTTGTTTGTTGATGACATGAGAGCCTAAGTATAAAATCCAAAAGGATCAACAGAAAACTCCTGAAACTATTAAGTGATTATAGCAGGGTTGCAGGATATAAGTTTCATACACAAAATTCGATCACTTTCCTATATACCAGCAATGAACAAGTGGAATTTGAAATACTGTTTACAGTAGTACCCCCAAAATGAAATACTTAGGTATAAATCTAACAAAATATGTATGAGATCTATATGAGGAAAACTACAAAATTCTGATGAGAGAAATCAAATAACTAAATAAACAGAGAGATAATCCATGTTCATGGATAGGAAGAATCAATACTGTCAACATGTCAGTTCTTCCCAACTTGGTCTATGGATTCAAGCAATCCCAATCAATATTCCAACAAGTTATTTTGAAGATATCAACAAACTGATTATAAAGTTTATATGGAGAGGCAAAAGATCCAGAATATTGAAGAAGAACAAAATTGGTGGACTGACACTACCCAACATCAGGACTTATTATAAGGCTACAAAAATCAGGACAGTGTGGTATTAGTAAAAGAATAGACAAATAGATCAATGGAACAGAACAGAGAGCCCATAAATAGACCCATATAAATATAGTCAACTGATCTTTGGCAGAGGAGCAAAGGGAATGCAATGGAACAAAGATAATCTTTTCAACAAAAAACGCAGGAACTGGATACCCGCTGGCAAAAAAATAAATAAATAGGGCTTCCCTGGTGGCACAGTGGTTAAGAATCTGCCTGCCAACGCAGGGGACATGGCTTCAGTCCCTGGTCTGGGAAGATCCCACAGCCGTGGTGGAGCAACTAAGCCTGTGCACAACTACTGAGCCTATGCTCTAGAGCCCACGAGCCACAACTACTGAGCCCACGTGCCACAACTACTGAAGCCCATGTGCCTAGGGCCCATGCTCCACAACAAGAGTAGCCCCCGCTCTCCACAACTAGAGAAAGCCCGCACGCAGCAACGAAGACCCAACGCAGCCAAAAATAAATAAATAAAAATTTTAAAAATAAAAAATAAAATGTTATATATATATATATAGATATATATATCTATATATATCTATATATATATATATATATATGAATCACAGACCTGAATGTAAAACACAAACCTATAAAACTTCTAGAAGATAGCATAGGAGAAAATGTAGATGACTTTGGGTTTGGTGATGACTTTTTACATGCAACACCAGAGGCATGATCCATGAAAGAAATAATTGATAAACTGGACTTCATTAAAATAAAAAATTTCTTCTTTGCAAAAAACACTCTCAAGAGAATAAAGACAAGCCAGAGACTGGGAGAAAATATCTGTAAAAGACATCAGATAAAGGACTGTTATCCAATATATACTTAAAACTCAACAATAAGCAAATGAACAGCCCAATTTTAAAAAGAGGTCAATGACCTTAACAGACACCTCACCCAAGAAAATACACAGATGGCAAGTAAGCGTATGAAAAGCTACTCCACACCATATATCATCAGAAAAATGTAAATTAAAACAACAGTGAGATACCATTACATACCCATTTTGTCAAAATCCAAAACACTGAAAACACCAAATTCTCACGAAGATGTGAAGCAACAGGAACTCTCATTCACTGCCGGTGGGAATGCAAAATGGTACAGTCACTTTGGAAGACACTTTGACAGTTTCCTACAAAATTAAACATACTCTTACCATATGATCCAGTGATTGCATCCTTTGGCACTTATGCAAATTGAAAACTTATGTCCACACAAAAATTTGTACATGGATGTCTATAGCAGTTTTATACATAACTGCCAAAACTTGATGCAACCAAGATATCCTTCTGTAGATAAGTGGATAAATAAACTTGGTACACCCAGACAACAGAATATTATTCCACGCTAAAAAGAAATGAGCTGTCAAGCCATGAAAAGACATGGAAGAAACATAAATGCATATTACTAAGTGAAAAAAGCCAATCTGAAAAGGTTACATAATGTATGATTCCAACTATATGATTCTGGAAAAGGCACAACTATGGAAAAAGTAGAAAGATCAGTGGTAGCCACGGGTTAGGAGTGAAGGTAGGGTGAATAATAGGTGGAGCACAGAGGATTTTTTAGTGCAATGAAACTACTCTCTGTCTGTCTGTCTGTCTGTCTGTCTCTCTCTCTCTCTCTCTCTCTATATATATATATATATATGGCAATGGATATACGACATTACACATTTGTTAAAACCTATAGAATGTACAACACAAAGAATGAACCCTAAGGTAAACTATGGACTCTGGGTGATACTGATGTGTTCCTGTAGGCTCATCAATTGTACCACTCTGTTGGGGGATGTTGATTATGTATATGTGGGGTTAGGGAGTATACGGAAACTCTCTGTACTTTCTACTCAATTTTGCTATGAATCTTAAAAAAATCTATTTTTTAAAAAAGCAATGGCTTTACAATAATTTTTTAAATAAAATAATAACAGAGGTTTAAATTTTTTTAAAAATCAGAATGGTCATCATCAAAAAAGTCTACAAATAATAAATGCTGGGGAGGGTGTGGAGAAAAGGGAACCCTCCTACACTGCTGATGGGCATGTAAACTGGTGCAGCCACTATGGAAAACTAAAAACAGAGTTATCATATGATCCAGCAATCCCAATCCTGGGCATATATCCAGAAAAGACGAAAGCTAATTTGAAAAGATGCATGCACCCCAATGTTCATAGCAGCACTATTTACAATAGCTAAGACATGGAAGCAACTGAAATGTCCATGGACAGATGAATGGATAAAGAAGATGTGGTGTATATATACAATGGAATACAACTCAGCCATAAAAAAGGATGAAATAATGCCATTTGCAGAACATGGATGGACCTAGAGATTATCATACTAAGTGAAGTAAGTCAGAGAAAGACAAAGATTATGACATCACTTAAATGTGGAATCTAAAAAACAGTACAAACCAACTTATTTACAAAACAGGAACAGACTCACAGACATAGAAAACAAATTTATGGTTACCAAAGGGAAAGGAGGGAGAGGGATAAATTAGGAGTATGGAATTAACAGATACACACTACCATATATAAATTAGATAAACAACAAGGATTTACTGTATAGTACAGGGAACTATATTCAATATCTTTAAATAACTTATAATGGAAAAGAATTTTTTTTAAAGATTATATATATACAACCAAATCACTTTGCTGTACATCTGAAACTAACACAATATGGTAAATCAACTATATTTCAATAAAAATTTTTTTTAAAGAAAGAAAATTTCCCAGAACTTAGTGACATGTTTGTTTGAAAGAGCCCACTGTGTCTGGCATCATAGATGAAAACAAAGCTACACCAAGAAACATCACTGTAAAATTTGGGGCATGGGAACCAGGAAATTTTCCTACAGATTTCCAGAGAGTTAGAAAAGATCTGGATACAGAATGCTTTTGGACTTCTGAAGATAAGAGATACTGGAAGATAGGAGGCAACAGCACAGGTATTCAAAATTCTGAAGGAAAATTATTTCCTGCCTGAAATTCTGTGTTTACTTGGATGTGTTCCCCGCAAGAAAGAGGAAGACCTGGGATGCAAGGAGTAGGAGAGCCACACAGGAAAGAGGAGAAGGGAATTCCCATGGCAGGATGACAGGAGTCCTCAGCACGACAGCTGTATAGAAGTTGTCAGATGGCAGCTGTCCATGTCTGAGCAGGTCAACAGGCTCCAGGGGAGATTTTCTTGGGAAGATGAAATTGTGAAAATAACTGATTTACCCAAATCTGTTAAAAGGAGATTTATGTAAGTGGCTGAGAATTTAGGATTAAATCACAGAGGAACATAGAAAAACTAAGCAAATGGAAAAATAAGACAATTATTAATTATTAGGAAAAAAGTTTTGAGGGAAAATTAATCTTAGGTAACTATATGTTTCAGCTGAGAATATATTAGCATAATTATGTAAACAGTAAACAAAGCTTTTGGCCAACCCAAATTATGATCTATGCATATTGGTAGAATGAGAAAAAAGGAAAGATGCAGTGGAAGAAGGACAGCAAGGAGGAGAAGAATTAAATATTCATCGTAAACCACAGATACTGCCTGCATTTGAAAATCGAGAAATCCAGAAACATGGAGGAGGTAAATACCAAAAGAAGCAGTTACGGTCGTGGTTCCTCTGGAGAAGAGGCCAAGGGGGTAGGGGTGGGGAGCTGCTTGTCAACAACTGAAGGCTCTGAGATTTTATCCCACTTGCGTGCTAACCAGTCAGCTTGCCACAGTTTCATGGAGGCTGGCAGAAGACACAAGACTCCTGCATCAGAGACAAAGAACAGATTGTTAGACACAGCACTAGTAGTATTAGAGTATTATCTTTTGTTTGGTTCCCTGAACCCCAGTTCTCACAGAGTGGTGCCAAGAGAGCCAGCTGGTACCTGTACACACAGTGTAAGTACAGGAGAAGAAGCCTGAGCTGAGACAGCCTGAATTGCTAATAATGGACAGTAAGTCTGCCTGCCTTTTTGCTTCAGAGGAAGATGCTGTCTCTTCCAAGGTTGCTTGCTATGCAAACATGTCGAAAAAGATTGTAGGGAACAAAGTAGGGCAGTCAGTGCCTCACTCACGAGACGTGAAGACCAATGGAGGAATTCTCAAAAGTGATGCTTTTCTTAATAAACCTCCTCGAATTATTTGATTTTTTAAAAATTACATGCACGTATAACTTTCATTAAAAAAATGAAAATTTACTTAGGAATTTTACGTTATTAAAACAACTTGCCTGACACTCCTACTGACTGGGTATCTCTTCTTTCCAATGGAGAGCCAAAGTCTGAAAAAAAATTGGAAAAGGAAGTTTTCCAAAACTTCGTGCAGGGCGGGCTGGCCCTAGTGAAGGGCGGTCCCAACCCCAGCTGTCCAATCTGTGCTGAGACCCAGGCGGTGAGGCCCGCGAGCCCGCCCTTCCCTGGCCCTGGCCTCGCATCGGGGCAGGCTCCATATGCCCCGAGCGCCCGATTCTGCACCTGCAAGACCCGGATGGGGCGGCCCAACGCCGTGGCTGGTGGAGAGATGCAAGCCACGTGTGTCAAGTGCCCGGAGCAGCACTTTTGTAGCTGTGTTGATTGCAATGATCCGGGATGTGAACCAAGCCTCGCTGGAAAAAAAAAAAAAAAAAAAAAAAAAAAAAAGCATCATGGTCCAGTTGACTAGCCAGCGGGGGCTCATTCGGGGCTGAGGGCCAGAGCGGGTCTCCAGAGCACAGCGCAGGAAGAGGGGTGGGCAACTCTGCCGTGTCGCCGCAGGATCCCCGGGCCCGGGGGACGAACGCGACATCCCCTCGCTGGTGCGCACAGGCGCCCTGGCCCTGCAGGGCTCTCGGACCGCTCGCTCCCTCCCTTGCAGCTCCCTCGCCCGGCCTCTGACCCGCACAATCCCAAGCCGGGGACGGGCGTGGGCGCTTCTCCGAGAAGCGGGTCTGCACTCCTACCCCTCCCTCCCTCCCTCCCTCACCGGCCGAAGCCTTCGGCCACGGAGGGAGCCTGGCCTGAGCGGATCCCGTTTATCAGCCCCATCTCCCATTACATAAGGCGGCGCCTATCTCCAGGGCATCGCCACAACCGCGGGCCTTCTCCCACGCGCGGGGGCGCACCTACCCACCGCTCCCCGCTTGGTTTTGCTGGTCCTAGAGGGGGAGGGAGGCGTTCCACTCATCTTGACGCAACCCACGGTGGTTCCCCATTCCTTCCGCCAACACAGGGACCCCCACGGGAGATTCTACTGACCCTAGTCTGCAGATAAGGAAACTGAGGTCACAGAAGCAGGCGGCGGCACTCCAGGCACTGGGGAGCCACGAGGGGCAGGGCCCAGCTTGCAAGCGTTAGGGCCTGCAATTGTGCTGGGAAACTTGGGGCTGGGAGAGAAGAGAGGGTGGGAATCACGTTACCAGTGAGAGGAGAGGGTGGGCAAGGCTGGGAGTCTTCTAAGCAGGGGTGACAGCCCCAGCGTCCCTTGGAAGACCCTTGTGAGGAGGCTGAGCCCCATTGTCATTGGACAGAGAGGCAGCCTGAGCAGACAGAGAGGGGGCTGAGATGGGGAGGCACTGGCTTAGGGGAGGAAGTGGGTGAGGGAGAGACTTGACATCAGCACCCAAGAGGCAAATGCTGTGGCCTCAGTTGCACGGGTTTCTGGAGGACTTCTGGAGGAATGAGGGAAAAGCAGGGAAATGGCTACATGCCAGTGTCCCTGCAGGGGGTGGGCTGCCCACAGGGGACCCTGGAGTGGGGGCAGGCCCAAGAGTCACACTCCACAGCCTTCAATCTGCAAGGGAAACTTGAGGCCTCAGAGGGCAGAGGTGGTCGCCCCAGGTCTCAAGTGGCAGTGGGAACAGTGAGTCTCCAGGGCTAAGGCTGGGTCCACCTCTTGCCCGCCCCACCCACTGAGGGTCTCCCAGCAGGACGGACCCACACTGAAGGCTGGGTGGGGCACCCAGTGTCCAGGCTGCGCATGCTGAGAGTTATCAGCCAAACAACTTTTCAAAGGAAAGATCCTAGGAGGATCCCTGAGTCTGACTGGATCTTTCAATGGAAACCTGGGAATCTGCACTTCCATGGTCCTTCCCACAGCGGGGCCAACAGGGAATCAGGTGGGCCAAAAGAAGTGAACTTCACTCTTCTCCTTTTATCCTGTTTGAATTCTGTACCCAGAGCAAGTTTTGTTTTGGTAATGTAACAGACCAGTTCACTGAAAAAAATAAAACCCCCAGATTCCCACATCTGATAGACTGTGGTCACAGCACTGTCTGCCCAGCATTTCTGGTGACCTAAAGGGATCTGAGGACAGGAGCTGGGTGGGCACCTAGGGTGGACACTGGGCAAAAGTGCTGGATTTCTAGCTGGCACAGTTGACACCAGGCTGCCCTCAGGGCCCTCTCACCTACCCCACCAGTAAGCTCATCCAGATCTTGGAAACTGCCCCAGACCCCTCTCAGTAATAAGCCTAGAAGAAATCAAATTCTTTCCTTTATGTGACGCTGGATTTTCCACAAAGTAAAATCAAGATGAGTAAAGATGTGGTTTGTAGATAGTGCCTGACAAAGCGGAGACCAGGGTGTGAGGCATCACCACTTGGGCCTATAAAAGCTGCCACAAGAGGACAAGGCCACAAGATACTCAGCTTAGGCCAGCCTATGCGTCTGCTTCTCACTCTTCCTGTGCTGGATCTAGGCTCCATGGCGCTCTGGTTGACTGTGGTCATTGCTCTCACCTGCTTTGGTGGCTTCGCCTCCCTGGGCCCTGTGCCTCCCTCTACAGCCCTCAAGGAGCTCATTGAAGAGCTGGTCAATATCACCCAGAACCAGAAGGTGAGTGCCTGTTGGCCAGGGTCCTAGCTCTGGGGGTGCAGGGGTGGGGGACTCTCAGGAAGGGTACTGGTCATGGTCTGGGCCATGAAGGCTGGGCCTGGTCCTAAGATGCCTGTAGGTCAGGAAGAAGCCCCAAGGACTAGGGGATGAGCCTGGCCATGGGGGAGGGGAGCCAGGTTGGGGTGGGGGATGCAGTAATATGGGCGGACCCAAGAAGGAATGTGGCAGAGTCCCCAGAGATCACCTGCTCCCCTGGCCTGGCCCTGCCTGCCACGGCCAGCTCCTACTCAGCTGTTTCTGAACAGAGGAGACCAGAGAAGGGCTGGCAACCTCCTAGAACTATTTGGCATTTGCCAGCTGGCTTTGAATGTGATAATGGGGCCGTTATTCACAGCATCTTAGTTAAGCCCATTCTTATGGAAGAATCCATCAGTAGAGTCAGCTCCTCTCCCCAGTGGTGACGGCCCACACTTTCTGAGCACTAATAATGTACCAGGCCCACTGCCGGGGCTTTACATCTCATTTCATCGCTGCCAACCACCTTAAGAGACAGGTACAATACCCCATTTTACTGACTAAGTGTCAGTGAGGTTAACTGACGAAAGTCAGATTAAACCAGTATTGGACGACACCAGAGGGCCCATGCTCCGAACTGCGGTATCCTCAATTCCGGAGGCGGGCTGTTTACACACTAGACCCACACGGCCTCTCATCTGATTGGCCTGGTCACCCCCTCCCTCACCTGACGCTGCCCTGGACCTTCCCTGCAGGCCCCTGATTGACTGGCCTGTGTCATCTGTCCTCCTGCCCTGGCTATGGCAAGCTTCGCAAAAGGCTTGTCCCTCACTGGCTGTGTTACTCAGTTTTTCTCTCTCAGCTCCAAGACCCTGTACAATGGGTCTCCCCCGCTGTGCAGAGCAGGAACTGAAGCTCAGGAACACTGAAGGTCCCAGGCCTGCCCCTGCTCTATGGGGATGCCTGTGGGGCCTGATCCCTGTGGAGACTTGGCCTGGGCTGGCTGGGCAGGTCTGGGAACCTGCCAGCACTCAGCTCACTGTCCTCTGCTCCCTCAGGCACCCCTGTGCAATGGCAGCATGGTGTGGAGTGTCAACCTGACAGCCAACATGGTGAGGACCCCTGGGCACTGGGGGGAGGTGGCTGAGGCTGAAGCCCTCTGCTCGTCTTTTCAGAGCCTTGCTCACACGGGTGGTGGTTCCAGGCAGGCTTCAAGAGCCACTCTCCACCCCTCATCATCTGGGCTCCCCACCACCCAGACCCACCTCCACCAGGCCTCCCAGCCCCCTCCCTCCTGCAAACTCACTGAATGTGCTGCCTGACCCCCCCCCACATTTTCGTCCCCACAGTACTGTGCGGCCCTGGAAGCCCTGATCAACGTCTCCAACTGCAGTGCCATCCAAAGGACCCAGAGGATGCTGAGCGCGCTCTGTCTTCACAAGCCCTCAGCTGGGGTAAGGCCCCCCTGCCCCCCCCCCGACCCTGCACCCACTTCTCCCAGGCCTGGGCTCACCCTGGGAGCTTCAGGGGAAGCTGGCTGAGCATCTGAGGCATGTGTCCACAAAGCGGTGGGCCCACTGTAGAAGCAGGGGCGTGCCTTTGGGATTTCCAAGACGTGGCCTGAGGGCTCCTGACTCCTACCTGAGCTTCAGTTCCACATCTGTAAAATGTGGGTAATAACAGTACTCACCTCATGGGGGCTTTTGTGGGGATTGAACCAGCCGGTCCCCGGAAAGCCCCTGGTAGATGCTGATCGTCCTGGTTCTGGCGTTCCACTAACATGCTGGCCTCTTTGCCCTGCAGCAGGTTTCCAGCGATCACATCCGAGACACCAAAATTGAAGTGGCCCACTTCTTAAAAGACCTGCTCAAACATTCAAGGAACATTTTTCGCTATGGAAAATTCAGCTGAAGCATGAAGAGCTAGCATTATTATTTGCAGAGGCAGACCCTGACCATCTAAGTTGCAGATTTATTTTTCTTTCAGATGTCAAAAATTTCTTGGGGAGACTGGAGGAGGGTTAGGGAGGGGGGTAAGATTTCCTTAGCTTAGACCTGAGCCTGTGCTGCCTGCCTTGAGCCCAGCCAATCCCACCTGCCTTGTGCCTTGGTGCCCGGGGCTCAGCCTGGTGGGCCTCCTCCATCTGGGGCTCTGAGCTGGGTGGACAAGGATGGACATTGCCCCACTTGACCTCCACCTCCTCAGAACAAACTAGCATTACAATGGGTGCCACCCTCGTCAGACAGCCAGTGGAGGAGCCACCTGCTTTACACGGGGGCAACTGAGGCAGAGAGCAGCCCAGGCACATTTCTTCTTGGCCTTATTTATTATTGTGTGTTATTTAAACAAGTGTTTTTGTCTGTGGGGATAGGGAGGGACTGTTACTGCCAGAACTTGGAGCCAAGGGCCTGGAGACTTGGGGCTCCAGCACTAAAGCAGCAAGCATTAGAAATCCCTGGCAATAAGTACTGTATGCAAACTTCTGCTACCTCACTGGGGTCCTGGGGCCGGGGCAGGGGACAGGTCAGAGGGCCAGAGTAGCCACTCTTGTCTGACGGCCAGCATTCGGCCCTCAGCCGAGTAATTTATTGTTTTTCCTTGTATTTAAAGTTAAGTATTAAAATATGTTATCAAAGAGTTAATAATATATAGGAGAGCAGCCTAGAACACGGCATGTGGTGTGGATTGTGGGGAGGGGTCATTGGATAAGTTGTTTCATTGACTTTGTCAAGCTGGAAGCCAGAAATAAAGATGGTGACAAGAGACCTGATGGTGTTTGCCTCTTATGTTGGCATTTGGGGACGCGGGCCTGTGTTCTGAAGACTCTGAGGAGCGTTTGGGAGGCAGGGCAGTTGGAGGGGGGCCTAGGATGGAGCGGAGGGGGAGTGAAGTACAAGACCTGGGCTGAAAAAAAATCAAGCCTGTGCCTGGGGAGAGGGGACCTGGCCAGGAGGAGTTCCCCACCACCACCTGCAGGGAGGTGGAAGAAGCATGGGCCAGGGTGTCGGGGTTCAAGGAAGGTGTCTGGAGCAGGTAGAGACCTCAGAAGTGGTCTCATGACGACAGCCCTGGATGAGTGGGCAGCCTGTGTCTGGCACCACCCACACACCTGCTGGTGTCACCCATAGAAAGCTCAGGGAAGAGAAGGTGGCTTGCCCAAGGTCCCACAGCTGGTATGGAGCAAAGCCAGGATTTGAACCCCAAACTCACTCCAACTCCAAAGCTCACACACTTAACCACCTTGCCTCCCTCTGTCCAAATGCCATCTGGCCTGAATGCACGACCTTTGTAATACTGTCACCAGCCTGTGTGGGCACCTCCCCTGACGGGGAGCTCACTACTTGCTCTCTAGGTACAGCCCATTCAATGTCTGGACACCTCTCATCACAAGAGAGTGCACACTCGCCACCTCTGTGAACAAAGATGCACCAGTGACTTGTGGCCACTGGACTGTGGAGTGACTGGGGTGGAAAGCCAAGGTCACAGGGCCCTGATCAGACTGCTCCTTTCCAAGCAGGTGTTTTTGCTTCTCCTTCAGTCAAGGCTAGCACGTGGAGGGCAGAAAGCAGCAAGCCTCAGCAAGCCACAGCTAATGGGCACACCCATTAGCCACGGTTTACACTGTGAATATTCAGAAGGCAGGATGCCTCTTGCAATGGGTGGTGGGTCATCAGAGACCAGCCTCAAATGCTAAGTGGGAGGCAGGCACCCTCCCTGGGGGAGCCCAGAGCCCTGTGGGAACATCTATAGCGATGCTCACAAGTCAGTGGAGGCAGCCACTCAGGAGCAGTGAGAGCTCATGCCGTGTGTGATTCAGGCAGCAGAGGCCATGGCAGGACCTGTCCAGGGTGCAGATGACTGCGGCAGACTGCTCCAGGGACCACTCTCAAATGGAGTGAACCCCTCATTTCCACCCAGGCAGATGTGAGGGAAGAAGCCACAGTCAACTGTGCAGGGATCTGGGGATGCTCAGCCCAGGAAGGGAAGACCTGGGAGGAGGCACGGGAGCTGAGTGTCCCATGGGCTGCCCAGCGTGGGAAGTGACGGTCTCAGAACCTGTTAAGTCCCACTACATTTGCTGAGGACTGCCTGAGGCCTGCACTGCACCAGCTGCCTGGGCTAGTGGTGACCAAGACACCACATGCACTCAAAGTTTAGCAGCAGAAAGAAGTCTTTAAACAGGGGGGGTCTGGAGAAGGGTGTTCTACCCTGGGAGGGTGGGAAGCTCAAATGTCAAGGGTGAGGGTAGGAGTGAGATCTCCGCTATCCTCCTCCATCCAGAGATTCGAGGATTTTAAGGTCAGAAGAATATTTATGGAAGATTGATTTTTCTTCTTCTTTAACACAAAACTTAGCTATCCATTCTCTGGTAGCATCACCTTTGACCCACGTTCTCTCTGCCCAAGCAGGGCATTGGTCTGTCTGTCCAAAAGGAAGATGGAAAGGCTTCCGGTGAAATTCCCTGTGAATTTCTCAAGAACAAAGATTGGAATTGAGGTTGGCCTCAGGGAGGACCCCTTAGGATTTCCCAAGCCATAGTCAGGACGGCCCTGCTGCTGGGGGCACAGTGCCGACAATGCCGCCTGGACCCCACCACTAGGGGTCTGCAGCGCACCACATCCTCAGCCACCCGCAGCTCCCTGCCTGCGCCTCCGCCTCCGCCTCACCCGAGACTGTCCCTAGAGAGGAGCCTGTGGTCACGGGGGCGTGTGCAGTGAGCCGGAGGGGGCTGGGGGCCTTCCAGGGATGACAGACCTCACAGAGCCACAGAACCAAGCCGCTGTTGCTGGCAGTGGGAAAGGGGGCCAGTCAGGAATGAGAGATAAGGAAGAGAGAGGGGAAAAAAAAGGTATGTGTCAGCTCTTGTGGCTTGGAATATCACCACCTGGGGACTGACCCTCCAGGTATATGCTGGAAGTTTTCTCTAGCCATGTGGTCTCACTTCTTTCATGAACAAGGCAAACCCCAAACAGGGCCCAGGGAGAAGGGGCATCAGGAAGAGACAGAAGGCTTGGTGAGTGGGAGGGAGATGCTGGTCATGGGGCCCAGGGTGGGGAGCCCCTTGGCCCACCGGGAACCCCAGGCCTAGGAGGTTTCACTGGAAGAGGGGCTGGGACTCAAGTGAGAAGTGAGACACACACTCAGGTTTCCAGTGAACTTGGCGCCAAACACCTCTGTTTGCCGCTCAGATGAGGTGTCAGAAAACACTCCGAGTCACCTCGGGGGTTTCTCTGAGGCTGGTCGTCTGAACTGCTCAGGACCCAGGAGGACAAGGGCCTGCATCTTGTTTCCTTGTGACCGAGCAGCTTGAAGGCTGGGGTTTATCGAATGCAACAGCTTATCGCTTTTTCATTACAATCAACGGGGCAGTGCCTTCTGCTTATGATCTTAACTTAGCTGGTCAGTTTGAACAAACTCAAATCCTGTTCCTCCCTTGAGCTGACTCCCTTCTAAGGGAGTCTTAGAAGACCCAGACGAGTCTAGGCTGACCACGTCCAGACAGGGCAGCCGGGCCTGGGACACACAGGCCAGGCACCCAGCCTTTCCAGAGGTCCAAGCCGGTGTCAGAACTGGTGGCTGTATCACCCCTCCCACACATTGCCCACTCCTACTCTGAAAAATAAAAGTCACAAAGCCTCATTATCTTCACTCATTTCTCAGCTCCACCCAAAAGCAACAGAGCACAGGGTTTGCAACAAACTTTCCCCGATCAACTGATTTCTCAGCAGCAAGGGAGGGCCCCATGACGAAGCCATTTGAAATCCCAGAAGCGATTTTCTACTTACGACCTCACTTTCTGTTGCACCCTCTCCCTTCCCCTCCTGAGTGCCTTCTCTTGTGGAAAGTGATTCTCTCAAAGCATCGTTCAGAAACACCCCCAGCCCACGTGCTGCCTGGGCAGATGCTGCTGTGTGGTCGCCAGTGACGCAGACGCCATAATTAAATATAGCAACTCTCATCAGTTCCGCTCTCTGCATCACTTGGACAAGCGTGGGGCCCGAGGGCTCTTCCTGAAACCCACGAAGGTGAGAAGGCCCGAGCTGGCTGTGGCAATCCCTGTAGACCCAAGCTGATGGCCTCTGGTGGACCAGAGGGGCCTAGGCCAGAAGGAGTCACCTCACTAGAAAAGCAGTTTCTCATTCATTGCCTTCTCTTTCTTCTAATCTCTGTCTTCCCATATTTTCTATGAATAATGAGCATACATTCATTTCCCACTGGGGGACAAAGACAAATTTAGTTTAAAAAAATAAAGCAACAGAACATGGAATTGACACCTGGTCCATGAGGCAGGAGGGAGCTGATCAAAACTGGGGTTGGGAAGGGCCAGCAGCGTACCTGGGAGGCACGAGCCCAGGACCCCTCATCTCAGGTCTAACTGCTCCCTGGGATCAGCTGTCTCAGAAGAGGAGGTGGGCCTTTGTAGGGGCCTGGGACGCAGGAGGTCCTGTACTATTCCCCTCATGGGTTGGACCTCCTTGGGCCAATCAGATCCTGTGTTTCTGAAGAGAGAAGAAGACGTTCCATTCTTGGGGGTCTTTACCTCGCCTGACCTGCCTGGAGGTGGGGACAGGGGGATCAGAGGGGCAGGAGATGGGAAAGGGTGGGCCGCCAGCCCAGCTCTGAAGCTAAAGAGACATGGATGCCCTGCGGGTAGATGGACAGCTCCTGCAGACTCCTCAGCCAGCTTCCCTCTCTTCCAGGAGAAGAAGCTACTTTACCGGTACTCTGCTTGGCAAAGCCCAAGTCCACAGCCGTGCCTGTCTCAGCTCCCTCCTTCCATTGTCCCCTCGTCTCCATGTCGGCGGTCCTCCCTGCGTCTATGCCCAGAATCCTATTACCCCTGCCTTCTACAGGGGCTCGGGGCAAGGACTTCAGGGACCAAACCACCCTGGCTTCAAGTCCCAGCTGTCCCCTTGACTTCCCCTGTTGTGACTCAGGCAGAGTCTCAGCTGCCCCTCTGTGAAATGGAGCTCCATGCATTCATGAAACAAGGATTTCCTGAGGCCTTTATTAGGTGCCAGACACTGTTCTAGGTGTTGGGGACACATGGTGAAAAAAACAAGATTACTTCTAGTGGGGGGACAGGATGCACAAACAAGAGAATGCAGGGTGTGCAGGGGGCGGTGAGCGCTGCAGAGGGCAACGGAGCAGTCGGGGGCAGGTAGAGGCTGCTGCCATGTTGTGAGAGGAGGTCAGAGAAGTCCCTCTGGTGAGACAGGATAGAACCAAGATCTGGATGAAATGGGAGGAGCGGGGAGAAAGCTGTTCACACAACAGAGGGAAACGTCCAGGAAGAGGGGACAGCGAGTGTCAAAGTCTTAGCAATAGCAAGCACTCGTGTGGCTGAGCAGAGGACGGGCAGGACTGGGCTTTGCTCCAGCTCTAGGTGTGATGAAGCGACACTGGCTGCTGTGTGAAGACCAGACCATGGAGACAAGGGTAGGGCGGAATGACTAGTCAGGAGGCTCCTGTGGAAAGCCAGGTAGGAAATGACAGTGGACGTGGCAGTGGAGGGTGGGATGTGGTCAGATTCTGGAGATATCTGGGTCATCTATATAATATACACGTATTTGTATACATAATTTACATCAACATTATATATGATATATAATCATTGTAAATATATGTATATAATACATAAATATAAATACTAAACATATATTTAATTTTTCTACCCATATAAGTCTTAGTAACTCCCAGGTATCCATTGACCAACTTCAACAGTTAGCAACTCATCTCTGCCCCATCTGCCCTGCTTCCGAGCAGGGCTGCACTCTGCAGGCAGAGGCTTTGGCGGCAGATTGGGTGTGGGGCACGGGAGGTTTGCACCCTGATGTGAGCACCCTGAAGGATGGAGCTGCCATTTACAGAGCTGAGGAAGCCTGTGCTCAAGTGTGTCCCATTTAAAAAATAACTATTGATCGTGTGTGGTCCCCCACCCCTCGCAACTAGCACCCCAACATAGCTGGCCTTCCGAAATGCACCTACACCACTGTTTCCATTTCGTGAGCCTACTGCGCGCCAGAAGCCCCCTCAGTGATGTCACCGATTTTCTCCCATCACTAAACCCAGCAGAAGCCCTTCTGCCCCTATCTCACCTGACCCTGAGGAGCATGTGACGCTGCTGACCACTCACTTGTCCTCGGAGGCTCACGCCTGGGTTCCCTCTCGGGCTCTTGGCTGCCTGCCTCCTCTCCTTCCTTCTGTGTTTCCAGTGCCGCAGTCATTTCCTGTTCCCTCTCTTCCCTCGTCCTCCCATCCAGGACCACACTGTCCCCTTGGCTTCCCCTCGTCCTCTGTCTACAACGCAGACCCTCCTCAGCTCAGAGCTGCAGGCGCCTCAGTTCATGCTCCACCCCCGCCAACCTCCTTCCCTCCTCAAAGGCCATCTCTGTGAACGGCGGTTCCCCAAGCCACAAACCTGGGGGTCCTCTTCCTCACTCCCATATTCAGCCAATTCTAAGTGCTATTAATAATAATGATGATGATGATGATAACAATGATAATGGTGATAATGACAGTTGGCATTTATGGGCTTCCTACCTGGCAGGCACTCCAAACACTTTATACGCATTACATCCGATCATCTTCCCACACCCCTATTATTAGCCTAATTTGACACAGAAGCCTGGACAGGGTCACCCTTTTCCAAGTCACCCAGACAGTAAGTGGCAGAGCTGGGATTCAGAACGGCCAGGTCCCACTTACTCCAGGTCCCTCTATTGCTGCTAAGTAACACTAGGCCCACAGCACTGACTGCCTTACACTCCACACCAGCTCCCTCCTTCACAGAACAGCCACAGTGTTCTAACTGGTTCCCTTCCCAGGCCCACTGGCTTTCTTTGGTTCCTCGGGGAGCTCCCCACTTTAGGCCTCCCACTGCTGCCCCCTTGCCCTAGCACCAACCTCCCCCCCTCCACCGCCAGTCCCCGATCTATTCCAATCTCTGCTAAGTATCACTCCCTTGGAGAAGTATTACTTTTTTCATGAAGAAGCCCATGAGGAGTTGGAAAGGGCTCTGCTGCGTGTTGTCTGGCACAGCTGACAGAAGAGGAGCAGGGCTCAGGGAGCCTCTGACTGACCCAGCCAGGGCCCAGCAGTCTTCAACTTCCCTCTGCGCTTTAGTGCCGCCCCACCTGCTTCGCCATCCTGGCCCGTGACTCCCGCAGGCTGGGAGAGGCTCCTTCGCCTCTGTCCTCATGTGGCTGGGTGCTGGCTGCCGTCCCTGACAGGCAGGTCCCCACCTTCCTGGCCTCTGAACACCCAGCCACACGCACAGCTGCCATGGTGTCGCCCTGCAGGAAGGGTGGGGACCTTCTGGTCACTCCTGACAGTCTGGAGAGTTTATCCTTTTTTTCCCCTGGCCTCATCCAACCATTGAAACAAAGCAAAAAAGAAGCTGTATTCTGCTTCTGAGCTATGGATCCCCAATTATATTCCTTTTCTGACTCACATCTTTGCCCCCAGAACCCCAAGCCCAGGGTTTGGCCCTCAGCAAAGGCTCATAAAACAACTGTTCAACACGTAGATCGCTTTTCTACTGCCTCCCACGCAGGCTGGGACTCTGCCGACCTCTCCCCCTCGCCAGCTCCACCTCAACCCTCAAGGCTGTGAGAGGTGTGCTCTGCACCCCAGACTCTTGTCCCGCGTGTCCGCACGTGCAAGGCTACTCCCGTTGTAACTTGAACATTTCCTTAAAAAAGGACTATGCACCATTTTACTCCAAATAATAGTTAATATGGATTTGAAGTCTCTAGTTATCCTGGAAGGAAGGCCGCCCTTTCTTATTGATTCCCCCCCATTTGTGTAGCGAAGAAAAAACTTACCCCAGCAAAAACACAAATAATCCAATTTTTAAATGGGCCAAGAACTTGTATAGACATTTTTCCAAATAAGATATACAAATGGCCAACAAATTCATGAAAAAGTACTCAACATCACTAATCATCAGGGAAATGGAAATCAAAACCACAATGAGATATCACCTCACACCTGTTAGAATAACTATCATAAAAAAGACAAGAATGTTGGCAAGGATGTGGAGAAAAGGGAACACTGCTGGTGGGAATGTAAATTGGTGCAGCCACTGTGGAAAACAGTTATGGAGCTTCCTCAAAAAATTAAAAGATAGAACTACCATACAAACCAGCAATTTCACTTCCGGGAATATACCCAAAGGAAACAAAACCACTAACTCAAAGAGATATCTGCACTCCCATGTTCATAGCAGCATTATTTACAATAGCCAAGATATGGAAACATCCTAAGTGTCCATCATGGATAAATGGATAAAAAACTTGTGGTATATGTGCAATGGAATATTATTCAGCCATTAAAAAGGAAATCCTGCCATTTGTGACAACGTAGAAACTGAAGTGAAAACTCAGATAGACAAATACTGTACAATCTCACATATGAATCTAAAAAAACAAAACTCATAGAAAAGGGATCAGATTTGCAGTTACCAAAGGTGGGGGGAAGGAGGGGGAACTGGATGAAGGCAGTCAAAAGGTACAAACTTCCAGTTGTAAATAAGAACTGGGGATGTAACATACAGCATGGTGACTGTAGCTAACACTGCAGTGTGGTGTATTTGAAAGTTGTTGAGAGAGTAAATCCTAAGAGTTCTCATCACAAGGAAAAACATTTTTTTCTTTTTGTTGTTGTTGTATCTATATGAGATGATGGATATTAACTGAACTTATGGTAATCATTTCACGATATATAAGATAAATCATTATGCTGTACACCTTAAACATACAGTGCTGTATGTCAGTTATATCTCAATAAAACTGGGGGAAAAAAGAAATAGCTATTTAAAAAAAAAAAATTAACTTACCCAGAGAGGTCTGATCTTTGTCCTGGCTCTTGGGAGGTAACCTCCAAACCCCTTAAACAAAGAATTTGACAGGTCTTTGTCACCAGTTCCTGGGAGGTAGCCCCTAAATCCTTGGGATTTTCCAAGTTATAGGAGTATCTTTGCTATTTGTGGCAGGACCTAACAGTTTATGCTAATGAGGCCACTCAAGGTGGAGACTGGTCACACCATTAAGCTGTTGTGATATCAGCCCGACCTCCAGGGAGGGGGCTGGAGGATGAGGTCAATCAAGTGGCCAAGGATTCAATCAGTTATGCCTACTGAATGACACCCCAGTAAAACTGGACACCAAAGCTCCAATGAGCTGTCCTGGTTGGCATGCTCTATGTGTAGTCACACATCAAGGTGCTGGGGAAGCAACATGTTGTGACTCCAGGGAGAGAAGACAGAGGAGGCTTCATGCCTGGGACCCTCCTAGACCTCACCCGCTGTGTCTCTTCTTTTGGCTGGGTCTGATTTGTATCCTTTTGCTGTAATAAAGCTATAACCTTAGGTATAGTGTTTCTCTGAGTTCCGTGAGTCATTCTAGCAAATTATTGAACCTGAGAGGATAGTGGGAGCTCAAACTGGTAGCCAGTTGGCCAGAAGTGAAGGTGGACTGGGGACTCCCAAATTTTCAGCCAGTGTATGAAGTGAGGGCAGTCTTGTGGAGGCTGTGCCCTTAACCTGGGAGGTTTGGCCCAACTCCACACAGTTGGTATCAGAAGTCACTGCACTGAGTCCGGCAAATCCCCTGCACAGTCCCAACGGAAGGATCCTAAATATGGTCCAAGGACCTTTTTGATACAACTATCCAGATCCTTTCTTTCATGGAGTACAAATCACTGCAATAAGAGCCAAAACGCAGGAAGGACCTTAGCCGTCATCTTTTCTGTGTGACCTTCCAGAGGAAATCAGTAGGGAGAGGAAGGTCAGAAACCATGAGAAGGGAAGTGGAGAGGAAAGAGAAGGAGAGGCTCAGGGAGGAATAAGCAGTTGCATACTGGGGTGCAGGCATCTGAGTGAACAATGGGGCGTGCAGCGCCTCACCAGGTCCATAGAGATTAGACTGAAGCACCAGGGCAAGTGGTGGCAACTTGATCAGGACAACTGACTGGTAAATCTGTGAAATTATGGCTCTTTTCCCCTAATTAGCTAAGGTTGTATTTAAATTCCATTTTCAAAGTGGTCATTCCTTTTTTTTTTTAATTACTCTTTCATCTTTTATTTATTTTGCCACAAGGCACGTGGGATCATAGTTCCCTGACCAGGGATCGAACCCTCGCCCCCTGCAGTGGAAATGCTGAGTCTTAATCACTGGACCGCCAGGGGAAGTCCCTCAAAGTGGTCATTCCTAAAAACTCAGGATAGGCATACTTTGCCTAGAGCCTCCTTATTGTTAAAGACCTATGGACCTGATGTGACCCTAACTAAGCCCCACCTCATATTACAAGTCCTTGGCCAAAATCCTAAATTTGGAAGAACGGCATGCCTGAGTGCTAGGACAGGAGAGAATCTGTGCCTATTACTTTCCTTCTACCCAGAGAAAGAACCCCAGATCAGCTTTTCCACAAAAGGAGAGTTTCCCAGATGCCACCCATACTTGGAAGAAGCCAGGTTGAAATACTAATCAAGTCAAACTTTCTTGATATTACTCTATCTTTCCCCAGGAGGGCTGCACTGAAACAAATTCGGACACCTGTGGCCTCCTCTTTCTATGCAAAGCAAAAAGCCAGCAGCAACCCCAAGCTGATAAGACTAACCTAAAGAGCAAATTATGGTGTAATTTCCTATGCTGATACTTTGTAGTTAATTTTTTAAAAAAAAGGTTTCATTTTCCTACTGGTCTGATTTCACAGGAACATTTTACCTGTTTTTGTGAGGCATTTTTTCTCCTGGAAGAGAGGTGCTGATTGGTCCCACATGACTGACAACCTGGTGTAATGAAAATTTCCAATGTAAACATTTTCCCTCAGTTTCAGCAATTTTAAATCTATATATAGAGATATCTTTGTCAGAATTGCATTGTTAGCTTCTCCCAGTAAACTGATTGTCTCACATTGTCAGTGCAAATAGAGATCTATTAATGGGTCTCACCTCCCAACTGATCCCAATGCTAGTCTGCTTACTGGCATGTACCAGCAACTTCGTCCATGGACACAACGGCGATATTACCTTAAAAGAGATCATCAAAACGCTGAACGTCCTCACAGCAAGAAAGGTGAGTAAGCTATCTGGCACCATCTCTCCAGATGTTCTGGTGATGTTGTGCATATTTCTTAGACTGTGAAAAGAACATAACAGCTTCTAGAGAGTTGGTAGTTGGTGATAGGATGGGGAGCAGTGTGGAGACTTTTCTCCTGGCACTTTTTTCCCCCGAGGGACCACAGGAAGTTTTCTCAGTTTGAGGGAGTCAGAGCTGCTCAGCAAGGCTTACCCTGTGCAGTTGGAGGTAACTCTGTCTCTTGCTCTCTCGTTCCTGCCTGGGCCAAGAACTCGTGCATGGAGCTGCCTGTAGAAGACGTCTTTGCCACCCCAAAGGTAAGAGCTGTCCTGGGTCTGCTTTGGCAGATGGGTGACTTGGGGAGGAGAGCCATCCACAAGTGTTCGAACAAGAAATTTTTTTTAACATAAAGGGAACAGGCCCAAATTAACTATAATGGGTGAAACGTTTTCAAAGACTGAGAATTCTGATCTTTACTCTCAAATACATTTTGGTGTTTCTGGTTTCACTTGATTTAGAAGATGTATAATAGAAAGCTTGGGTTTTGTAGTCATAATTCAGATCCCAGTCCAGGAAAAAGCTCTTTAGGATTTACCCAACCCAGGTCGAGTATCTGGAATATAGGAGGCACTCAATAAATGCTGTTGAAGGAGAGAATTTTTCTGGCCCATACATTTCTGAAAAACCAAATATTCTCACAAAAACAGATATTGAGATTACAGATTGAGAGAGCTTTCATTTTGTCTAAGAGACTTCCTATGGCAACAGAAAAGGTATCGACAGAGCCCCTCCTCTTCCGCAGCCTGGTCACCTAACAGCCCACCGGCTCCGGGCATGGCTGTCCAGAGACCCTCATCTTGCTCTGTCCTGCCAACTCCCCTCGGGCCTGTCCAGAACTGTCCTGCTGGACAGGGGCCGACATATCCCTGCCTCCGGCTGCTCCTGCCAGAGCATCTCACCTTTCCTCCTCCTGCTGCATCTCACCCCCACTCCCCGATCTGCAGTGGGAGGAGATAGATTTGACAGCTGATAGTGCATTTTTCTCTGACAAACACATGACTACAGCCATATCAATAGCTTTCTGCACATCAGTTCCTGTTTTCATGGAAACACACGACTGAGAATGAAAAACCCAAAGCTTCAATTTACCAGTGGTCTCCTAACCACCTGCTTTCCACATGTACTAGAGGGTAACTTGGCCAGGAGTGAAGCCCTATGTGTTGGGCAGGGCCACACCCCAGCATCCAGGCCACAGGGCAGGCCTGTCCTGCTCATGAGCAAAGCTGGTCTTCAGGCCTTTATCTGGACTATCTCACTTTATTAAAGATTATTCCAGGAGTCTGATATACAATGATATATAATACTGTAATGTAATTATATAATAGTATATAATATAAATGTATAATACGTAATATTACATAATACATATTATATAATTTTATCCTTCAGAATCTCATCCCATATCAGACTGTATCTGTCCATCAGCAGGTTGGAAGGACTTGGAGATTTTATATATATATAAATTTGTATATTATATATAATGTATTAATACTTTATATATCTCATATATTAATATTGTATATATATAGAAATAAAATAGCCAAGAGTCCACTGAGCTGTGCTCTGGGCTCTCCAGAGGTTGGCTGCACTGCTGGGAGGGTGCAACCAAAGCCAAGGGCAGGGCCCCAGCAGAAGTGCCAAGGGTTTGGAAGTGAGACAGTCTGTGGCTTTAGCCCCAGTTCTGCCATTAACTAACTATGTGGCCTTTGGCAAGTCTCCACACCTCTTTGTGCCTCAGTTTCTACATCTGAAGATTTGAAAGCAATTTTGAAAGTTGGTTGGAATCCAACTCTTGAGTTAGTGGAAAATGTTATTGTATGATATAACTCTTGATTAAAGGCAAAAACTGGTTGTAGAGAAGCAATCATTCTAAGAAAGGGGCCAGCGTTAGGAAATGATCAAACAATCCATGACTGCGAGCCCAGGGCGACCCCACCCTGGGCTGCTCTAGAAGACCCAGCCAGCCCTCACCCCCGCCCAGGTGCAGGCTAGTCCCCGCTGCCTTCCTTCACTCTAACCTATCTCATGCCTTCTCCCGAACTGCTTCTATTCCTCCTGGATTAACAAGCTCATTTTTCCATTCTTCTCTTTTCCTCAAAGACTCAGCACTGCTTACTTATCTATTAAGATACTTCAGAACAAAGAAAGGTTGTTATTTTAAAAACCCACAAAGATGCTATGTGGGAGGAAAAGTTACTTCTTTGTGTTCTCAAGAAGAACATCTTTCCAAAATCCAGCATATTCATTTTAGTGCTTTTGGGGATCCAGAGTTCCATTATGCCCAAATTGGGTGGCATCTTGCTCTTGGCAAATGCTGGAAGAATGTGCTGATCTAAATCCTGGGTTCCACATGCAATGCCTCCCGAGTGTCTCTGAAGTTAGGTAGTCTGAGGAAGAGAAAGGTGGAAAGCAAGCAAGCTGGCTGGCCTAGGAAGGACTTCTTGGTGGACCATTAGTTGGAGGTATTTCCTACTACCAAAGGGAGCAAAAGTCCATAATTTTTCAGAGAGCTCTATGCCAACCCTCAAATCTTTTTTTAAAAAGCGAAAGTAGAGGATTTTTTCATACATCACATTTGCTGACTAAATTTGGGCATAAGTGGAGATAATGAATACAATACATATAGGATGCATCTGTATGTCCTTAAATGAAGCTAGTCAAGACCCATTAGAACTCTAGCAGAATCCCTGCACAGAAGTCTCCCAAATGGTGTGCCACCATTGCTGTATTCCCATGAGGGGTGGGCTTCTTTCTGGCAGGAGACCAGGCCTCCCTTTTGAGCCTCTTTCCTGAGCAGTTCTGAACTGCAGAGTCCGCACGGCTCCTCAAAGTGTGCTAAGCTAAGCAAGACACACTCAGGCAGCGAAAGCTAGACAAGCAGTCGAAAAAGTGGGTGGTCAGAGTGTCATCCTGTTGCCACAATGCCAATGGAACTAAAACATTAAGGTCTTTAACTAAAACTGCCTTTAGAATTCCTTCTTTTAAAAGTTTTCCATTTGATTCAAACTCTTTTATATACTTACCCTAATCACCTTTAGAAAGCCTTTTGAAAAATATCTTTTAGTTATTTTTAAAGAATTTTTCATGTGGGCCATTTTTAAAGTCTTTATTGAATTTGTTACAATATTGCTTCTGTTTTATGTTTTGGTTCTTTGGCTGCAAGGCATGTGGGATCTTAGCTCCCTGACCACAGATCGAACCCGCACCCCCTGCACTGGAAGGCAAAGTCTTAACCGCTGGACTGCCAGGGAAGTCCCCGAAAAATATCTTTGGAGGGTGTTTTCCTACCTTAAATGGCTACATACTCAAAACTGAGACAGTATAATTTCTAAGCTCCTAGCCAACGTTTTAGAAAAGGCTCATCAAATTTTGATGGAAAAATAAGCAAAGGATCTCTTCTCCTTTTGGCATTCTTGAACCTCATTGTTCTCTCTCCAGCAACATAAGCATCTGCCTCCATCTGCATACTCAGCTAGTGTCTGCCTTCACCTTGGCCTCCCCACCTCTGCTCACCCACAAAGCCCCCCCAGAGGTATGGTGATTTATGGGAGGTTTCTTGACTCCCAGAGCCCAGAGATACTGGTGCTGCTCTTAAATTTCCAGCCAGAGTATATGCCCTTTGGAAGGACATGTACTTCATTAAGTACATACATGTCCTTCCAAAGGCCCTGCCCATGAGCCATCAAGCTCCACAGCGGAAAGGGGAAGCTTTCGTAGTCTAGGATTCTGGCGCCTCGGTCTGGGTCAAGATCTTCCTGGAAAAACCCTAAAATATGAACTGCACTCCTAGAATTTAGCCTAAAGAAGTAAGAGATGAACACAAAGATTTATACAGATGACTTGCTGCCACCTTATTCACAGAAGCAAAAAACTGCAGTGATAGAGGATTGATCAACTATGGCACAAATATGCCCTAGGTTCCTACACAGCTCTCAATCACATGTTCTTAAATATTACTGAACGATTTAAGAAATTGCTAGTACTATATGTTAAGTGTAAAAAGGTTATAAAAGAGTATCAATAGCTGGTCCCTATGGCAAAAAAAAAAAAAAAGTATTAAAAAAATCTGGAGAGATAGTTACCAAAATCTTAACAGTAGTTCTCTCTGGCTAGTGGGATAATGAGTGAATTCACTTTTGTTGAATATATATTACTTTTTTTTTTTGTGGTATGCGGGCCTCTCACTGCTGTGGCCTCTCCCGTTGCGGAGCACAGGCTCCGGACACGCAGGCTCAGCGGCCATGGCTCACGGGCCCAGCCGCTCCGCGGCATGTGGGATCTTCCCAGACCGGGGCACGAACCCGTGTCCCCTGCATCGGCAGGTGGACTCTCAACCACTGCGCCACCAGGGAAGCCCCCTGTATATTAATTTTATAGTAAAAAGTTTGGTAATCAGAAAAAATACGGAAGAACCTAAAAAGCTGCTTGGACAGTGCTTTTCATATAAATCCCCTGGAGATCCTGTTAATGCACATTGTGACTCAGTGGGTCCAGAGGGAGGCCTGAGATTCTGCATTTCTAACAAGTTCCCAGGTGACGCCCACGCTGCTGCTTCATGGGCCATATTCTGAGTGGCAAGGAACAAGAGCAGGTCCTGGCAGAGGCTGGAGACAGGTTTATCTGAGCTGGATTGGGCTCAAGCTAAGACACCCTCCAGGCTCTGGGCCTTTGTTCTTCAGTGGAGAGAGAGAGGACACACCAGGCCTGACCAGGCTGAGACACATTCTCTCTCCCAGGTTCTCAAAAAGAGCTGGTTCCCCACTTGTACAAGCCCTCTTCTGAGGCTCAAAGGTCCCCAGGAAGAGCCATGTGTCCAGACTCACACCAGGGCTGCCAGCATTCCAAGGAGGTTCTGACCCTGCATATTCGAGGCTAGAAGCCCCTAACAGAAACTCTGTCCAAGGCCCAGCACCCTTTCTCTGAAGCTGCCCCTCATGTCCCCAGGTCACACTCCTGGGGCACCTAGCTCTGATCCTGGCACTCACCTCTAGCTATGTGGGGACATGTCTTATCTCCTCACACTGCTACTTCCCATGGGGAGGGTTAAATGGAGTGCTGGCCAAAGTGGCACTGTCTAGGTCAAAGGATGGGCATTCAATTATTCAACAAACGTGGGATTTCCAGGGAACCTGGATTCAAAAACTATAAATTACGGGAATAAGACAGAGCAGACTCTGATTACGAGCTGATGTACATACAACTGCATCCACAGAAAAAAAGAGCTTGCATGGGGTAAAGAAACAGACATGGGTTGTAGACAGATGGCCCTGCATGCAAATCCCCACTCTCCCATTTACTTAGTTGAGTGACTTGATTCAGGTACCCCTTCAGCAAAACCCTCCAAGGGAAAAGAAATTGGGAGGTTTCAGGAAAAGGCTGCTGCATTTGCAAGTAACTGGAAGAGGTTGTTTACTGTGACGAGCAGCCTCCATTCACATGGCAGGAATACTTGAATACCTGATCCACAGTTGAGCAAATTCACCTCCACTTGTCCTTCTGGAAAGAAGAAACCAGAAGGAAACATCTCTCTCCAATGTTCAAAATCAAGCTAGCAGTGGCTACCTGTGGAATTTCTTTCTAGAACACAACCGAGAAGGAAACTTTCTGCAGGGCCGCGACTGTGCTTCGGCATATCTACAGATACCACAAGTGCTTGAACAAACCCCTGAGTGGACTTCACAGGAACCTCAGCAGCATGGCAAACATGGTAAGCTGCATTATGCCAAGAGCTTGCCCTCCAATGGATGGCAGCCTTACTTCTAAGATATTTCTCCTTATGAATAGTAGTACCCTTGGTTAATCAACCCATTCATTCATTCGACAAATATTTGTTGAGGCTCCATGAGTGTTGCTTACAGGTACTGTTCTAGGCACTGGGGATACAGTTCTTGCGCTTACAGAATGTTGTAATGGGTGAGTGAGAAAAGCAAACAAGCATATGATTCCAGTAGTGATAAGTGCCATGAAGAAAAATACAGAAATAAAGAACATACAGGGGTCATGAGGGAGAGGGCTGATTTAGTAGTTGGTGACATCATCTGAGCAGATATTTGAATTAAGTGACAGAGCCGGCCATGTTACTAATTTGGAAGGAACATTCCAGGCAGAGGGAACAGCTGTGCAAAGGCCCTAAGGTAGAAATGAGCTTCATGTGTTCGAAGATCAACAGGAGGGCCTGGATCAGAGTGAGGGAGGAGGATTTTAATAGGAGATCACACAGGGCCTATGGATTCTGCCCCAAGCATGGTGGGAAACTCCCACAGGGTTTTAAGCAAGGCAGAGACCACGATCTGATTTATGTAATTTTTAAAATGATCATTCTGGCTACTGTGCAGTAAATAGACTGAGTAGGGGTAAGCATAGAAGTAAGATGGCCTGTTGAGAGGCTACCACAGTATTCCAGCCTGGAGATGATGGTGGGTGTGAGAGGGTGGAAGCGGCAGACATTGTTAGATTTGGGATATAACCAAAAATAGAGCCAGAAGGACTTGCTGACACATCTGTTGTGGGGGTGAGGGAAAGAGTAAAACGTGGCCTCCTGGTTCCTAGCCTGGGCTCCTTGGGGAATGGTTGGTGCTGTTATCAGATATGAAAGACCGGGGGTGATCAGGGCTGGAGGCTGAGCTTAAGGTCAGGAGTTGAATTTTATACATAGTAAGTCTGAGGTACCTACTGAATAGTCAAGTGAAGATGTTGATAAGACTGTTGAAAAAGTCTGAAGCTTAAGGGAGATATCAGAACTTGTGATATTAAGTGAAGAGTTCTTAGAAAGATGTTGTTTAAAGCCACAGGCCTGGACTTCTCTGGTGGCGCAGTGGTTGGGAATCCGCCTGCCAATGCAGGGGACACGGGTTCGAGCCCTGGTCCGGGAAGATCCCACATGCCACGGAGCAACTAAGCCTGTGTGCCACAACTACTGAGCCTGCACTCTAGAGCAAGCCACAACTACTAAAGCCCACATGCCTAGAGCCTGTGCTCCGCAACAAGAGAAGACGCGGCAATGAGAAGCCCGCACACCGCGAGGAAGAGTAGCCCCTGCTCACCACAACTAGAGAAAGCCCACGTGTAGCAACGAAGAACCAACGCAGCCCCAACGCAGCCAAAAAAAAAAAAAAAGCAGGGAGGCTTTTTTTAAAAAAAATAAAGTTACATAAAGAAAGAACAAAATCCAAGGACTGAGCCCAGAGGCACTCTAACATATAGAGGTCAGGAAGAGGAGGGTCCAGCAAAAGAGACTGAGAAGTAACCAGTGAAGTAGGAGAAGTCAAAGAATGCGTGGCACCCCAGAAGGCAAGTGAAGAAACTTTTAAGAAGAAGGGAGTGATCAACTGTGTCAAATGTACTAAAAGGTCAAGAATGATGAACACTGAGAATGGCCACTGGATTTGTCATGAGGGAGGTTACCGGTGATGCTGATATAAATGGAGATTCGGGATGAAAGCCTGACTAGAGTGGATTCCATAGAGAATGGGGCTGGGGAGGAGTGAAAAGAAAGGGGCACCGAGTATAAAAACTCCTTCGAGGTGCTTTTCTATAACGTCGCAGAGAAATAGAACAATAGCTGAAGGGCAGGTATGGCGTGAAGGAAGTTCTTTTAAGGTGAGGTCTATACGGAGCATGTCAGTATACCAGTGGGAATGATCCAGTAAGAGGGGAGAACTGATGGTACGAAAGAGGCAGAGTCAAGAGTGGATGTTATCTAACGCCAAGTAGAGGAACTGGGGACATTCATCCCCCCCACCAGGCCTTCTTTACAAGGTAATAGAACAGGGAGATGACACTACACTGTCTCTTTTGAGCCTCTTAATTATCTTAGGAAGTAGGCGCTATTGTTCCCCTTTTACAAAGGAGGAAACTGAAGCTTTTATAAACGAAGTAGTTTGTCCTAAGCAATGCAATTAATAATTTGGTAGAGCTGAGATTCCAACTGAAGCGGTGGCCTGGTGGTAGGTACCAGGAATCCTTTCCACCTGAAGGGCTGCCAAGCTATGATGTTTCTGGTTAATGGGCAGGGGGGCAAATGGACTGAATCTCTCTCTCAGCAGTCCAGATGGCCACGGGCTCAAGATGGCAGCAGGCAGGTCTGAGCCTCCACCTTCATGTTACGCCCCTGAGCAGAACCTAGCTGTGACACACCTCTCCAGGGATGGCCACACCCTGAAGGCAGACAGTTAGTGATGGTACAGTGGCTATTTCTAGGAGTGTAAGTAGCATGCACCAAAAACAGGCAAACCCTGTTGGCCTAGTGGCAGAGTCAAGCCAGACTGGAGGCCCTGGTTTGATCACTGTTCAGGTGGCAAGTGGCAGCATAGGCTTGACCCAGGTAGACAGGCATGAGCAAGACTCAAATACTTAGCAATGCAAACTAATGAAATGTTTCTTTTGTAGACCTGTTCTGTGAATGAAGCCAAGAAGAGTACGTTGAAAGACTTCTTGGAAAGGCTAAAGACAATTATGAAGGAGAAATACTCAAAGTGTTGAAGCTGAATATTTTAATTTATGAGTTTTTAATAGCCTTATTTTTAAAATATTTATATATTTATAACTCATCATAAAATAAAGTATATGCAGAATCTGACAGCATGATGTCATTTTAATGGCACAGACTATATTTACTTGCCTACTTTTGGGAAAACCAGTTTAATTTACTGAGAGACTAAAATTGGTGTGGGAATTAAAAAGGAAAGACCACTTCCCTCTCAAGGAGTTCCCTCTCTCATTGGAGACATAATGCATGAAATGATTAAAGAATACAAGGCCACACAAGATGTAAATGATAATTAAAAGAGCTTGCAGAGTGGGTCCCTAAGTCCCACTGACTATCAAGTAATTCTGAATTTAAAAAGTGTCAACTGGATGCTTAGAACATTCTTTTCCCATTGGCACAAGGGTTGCTATATTGAGTCCACGGTGGGGAAATAATTCTAGCACACTACCTGGCACTGCAGTGAACAATACTTAATGTCCTAATAATGTAAATTCTTTTGATTCTCAAGCCTTCGAACCAACCAATAGACAAAGCATGGAAGACTTAATTATGGTTACAGAACAGACTAAATGCTATCAAACTGACAACAGAAAAGGAGTAGCTCAAAATGATTGAGAGGTAAAAGCAAAAGGAAAGAGAGAGAGGTGGGGCACCAACACTGTCTAAGGTTGATGGAACAAGAACAAGAGACTTAAGTATTTATTCAAACTTGGAAACGTAACAGAAGATCTAAAACTAACTTACTATAAAAAATTTGGAAGGGGCAGTATAAATAAGGTAAACTCTCACTTTTCAATGGGGAAATCAATACAAAATATCTAAAGTTGATAAAAAAATAGTTGGCAAGGTGGTCATGAATTGATGAATGTTGTAGTTGGGGATGGGTACATGACGGTTGATTACTCTGCTTTTACACGTGTTTGAAAGTTTTTATAATAAAAAGTGAAAAAACCAATAAAGTAAAACCAATAGTAAGTAAATCAAGAAATCTTTGGAATTATAATGGTAACCACCAGAAAAACTAAAAACAAAAAAGGGAGGGTGGACTGTTGGGAATGGGACTTGGAATAAGAAACAGTGAAAGCAGGGCAGGAGATTTTTGGCTTTCCATTTAAAGTCTGTGAGTGTGACCATGTGCATAAGTGATAAAATGTTTTTAAAAGTTAAAGTACTAAAATTAAAAAGACAGACAATAACAAATGTTGGTGAAGATGTGGAAAAACTAGAACTGTCACACATTGCTGGTATGATTGGAAAATGGTAGCCATTTTGGAAAACAGTGGGGTAGTTCCTCAAAAGATTAAACATAGTTACTATATGATCCAGTAATTCTAATCCTAGGTATCTACACCAAGAGAACTGAAAACATATGTCCACGCAAAAACCTCTACACAAATGTTCATAGCAGCATTATTCATTTATAGCAAAAAAGTAGAGACAACCCAGATGTCAATCAACTGATGAATGGATAAACAAAACGTGGTATAGCCATACAATGAAATATTATTTGACAATAAAAAGAAAAGTACTGACACATGCTACAGTATGGATGAACCTTGGGAACACTATGCTAAATCAAGGAAGCCAGATACAAAGGTCATATATGGCATGATTCTATTTATATGAAATGCCCAGAAAAGGCAAATCCATAGAGGCAAAAGGTAGAATATTGGTTGCTAGGGGCTGCGGGGATGAAGGAAGAGGGAGTGACTGCTAATAGACATAGGGTTTCTTTTGGGAGCAAGGAAAATGTTTTGACATGAGATAGTCAATAATGGTTGTACAACTCTGTGACAATACTAAAAACCACTGAATTATATACTTAAAAGGATGAATTTTATAGTATGTGACATATCTCAGTAAAGCTGTTATTTTAAAAAATTAAAGGAGAAAAACAAGTGTCAAGTCATTAAAATTTGCCTTTTAAAGACATGTTCTCTGCAAGAATATGGATCTAGTAACAGTGAATGAGCATTCTCTTTTCATTCTTGCTCACACACGTATGACAAAAATTAATACTAGTACTAAAATTATACCAAAACATGCAACATCTTTTTAACCCTTTCAAAATAAGGGAACAAATCAAAAGCTTCAAGTCTCACCCTGACCACAGCCAGTTTCACCCTGCCCACATAAAATGCCAAGGGCAACAAGTAACTAAGAGAGTCATGGAGCCTTCTAAGGCCACAAAGAAAATTTTAATTTCCTTTCTTCTTTGATTGAGACTCATTTGCATTCAATGGCTAATGTGAGCTGTAGTCTGCCACAGGATATGACTTGTGGGTTATAGTTTGTGTATGAGGCCAGAATGGTAAAAGGAAAGGCAGTCGGAAGAAAGATTTAGAGCAGGCCATAGAAGGGACATATGCAGGCTCCAGGCAGGTCCGCCATGGACGGAAATACCCAACAGTAAGCCCTGGAGTTTACCAAGGGAGTGAGAGAACATGCATCAAGGAGGACATACATAAGAAGAAGGAGCGAAGAAACTTCAGGATTAAGTGAAAGTTGAGATGCTTGTTGCTTAAGCACATTCACTTAGGAAACTTAGTTACAGCCCATACCTACTTCATGGGACGTGCCTCTTATCTGTGCATGGAATGTGTGACACTGAGAGCAAAGGCTGATCCCCTCCCTCCCTGCTATCAGCTACTTCCACCTTTTACCTATGAATACATTCTATCTCTAACTGGTATTTGTAGGTAATAAATACTTATTGAATAAACGAATGAAAGAAAAAAACATTTTGCTCAAATCTATGGCTGAATGTCTTTCATTGAAACATTCTTGGGCAAGTTAGAAATGCCAGCCTCTGATAAAAATGCCCCAGGGGCTCTCTTGTTGCTATGAGCCAGTGCCCTGTCCAGGTTTCCCACCCTCCTCTGCATGTCATCTTGATCGGCTTCTCAGGGTGCCCAAATCATCTGAGAATGGGGAATTTCAGGGCAGAGTACAAGGTGCAGCTTTCTCATGGCCTGGCCTCCCAGCATACAAGGTTAGCCTTGCAGTTCCTACCACTTTCCACTGAGGGCAAGGCAAGCACTTTCTCTAGTCTCGGAGCCGATTTCCTGGTTCAAGTCATCAGTTCAACTGGAGCTCCATTCCCAGGTGGAGTACTAAAACCTCCTAGTTAGCTGTCTTTGCCCCGAGCACTCAGATGTTCTCTCCTCAGCTCTCTAGTGTTTCTCTTCTAATCCATCCTTCGTGTCAACTTCTTCCTAGTTCAACGTTCAGTCTCTAACACCGTGTCAGCTGCTAGGAAGGAATGCTGTGCCTGGTAGCTCACCATTCACTCTCCTTCACTACAGCCCTCAACATGCTGCACTGTCATTCTCCACTTACATGGTCATGAGCTTTGCAAGGACCTTCTACTCAGCACAGCATGGGTCCACAGTAAATACAGAAGACACCTGGTGACTGAGTGGCATAACTCATGATGGAGTAGAAATCAAGGCAAACATAGTATTTCTGTAATGACTCTGGTAGGTCGGGTTAGGCAATATCCTCTTGTGAAGATTGGTATCAACTCTGAGAAATATTTTATTCAGTTGTAAAGTCCCAGTTAAATTCCTTTGTAAAACTGGAGAAATAAAGGCTCTGATTAAAAACTAAAATTTCCCCAGCCCTCTCAAAAGGGGTAGGGGAGGGGAGCAGGTGTAGAAGAATGTCTGATCTGTCATATTCTTTAGTCAGAGCCATAAACGTGTTCGGGTAAGACAAAGTGATGTTCTGATAACGTTGATAAAAGTAACTTGAAGACTGGGTCACAGGAAGCCCAAGATAAATGCTGAGAGGAAACAGGTTCTTTTTGAAGTAGCCTCTTCATAATCATTTTCCCACACATTTGTTCAACTTCCGAAGGAGGACTGAATACTTGATTTGCTTTGCAAATGAAAAAGCTTAAGAATGAGACATTCAGATAATGTTATAACATGTGCTTAGAAGGCTCCTCCAAGCTTGCTTTAAGTTTAGGCTGCAGCTTCAGAATCGTGTGAACAGTTCCTGCAGGCACATACTAACCGTGTTACCTTAGGCTGGTACTTGGGGTTTTTATTTTGTGTTTTTTGGTACTTGGTTTTAAAAAGAGATTCTTGAGGGTCTTCATAAGAAGGTGGGATGGACAACGACCTCAGCAGCATCCTGACAACACAGGCACTAATAGGTTCCCTGAGGGTGCACCTCAGTGGTGTCGCTTGGTGATAGTACCACAGCTCCAGAACTCAACTGGGGAGGAGGGGCAGCGGGTGGGAAGGTGAACTATTGCTTATCTTGCTTACACTATGGCAGGCCTCTAATTTTATTTCCATATTCTACAAACATGTGTAGGAGTTTTATGCCAGCTAGCAGTTGGGAAGAGGAAGAGAGCAAGACCTGAAATGGCCAGAGAAGTCTCCTCTCTACACAAAAAGCAGACTGAAATCCTTTGAAACTTGCTGACAAACCAAAACTTCTCAATGTCTTCTGTGAACTTCTTGAGGCTGCCTAGCACAGTGCCTGGTAATCAATAAATGTTTGTCCAAACAACACATGATTAACAATAATACGAGCAATGTTATTGTTTTGGAGATATTTTAAGCTCATTAAAAGTTTTTGAAAGAGATCATGATATCGTTACCAATAAGAAACGTCTCCTTTTACCTTTATTTTCCATACAGACTTCTTTGAGTTTCTGTTCTCAAACACCTAATGACAAGGATAACAAAACTTGGATTAAAATATTTTTGGTGAAAATAAATTTTATCAATGAGAAGGGGCATTTTAAAAAACATCTCTCCCAGGTTTCTGTATAATGATGATTTCTGTTTAAAGGCCCACAACATTAAGAGTTTCTGGTGTGAAATTACACAGGTCTCTCTTAACCTCATGAAACTGAGAGCCAAGCACAAAGAACCTGCCTATTAAGATCAGGATGGACATAAACACAAAAATAGCTCAGTAAAGAAGCAGACCACTATTACAAGCATTAGGTAAAGATTTTTATTTCTTATTTAGCCATGCTGTATGTATACATACAATATCAATATATACAACTTGAACAAATACAATATATACATAAAATACAATGAAAGTTGGCTTTTGAAATTAATACGACAAACTTATCATATGATTTGTAATTTTGGCCAGTATACAGTATTGTAGTAATGCTACTGAAGTTATTAATGATTTAAATTAGACTACAGTATAAGTTCAAAGGCACTAGGAAGATCTATGTCTTCTTCTAGCATTTTAGATCAAAGAATAACTAAAAAGGAAAACAAATGCATACATTAAGAAACTGGGCAGACACTGGCATACTTAAATGTAAACTCTACCCGTTCTTTAATTCACAGCCCTGTAGGAAAGGGAGGGACTTTCCTTAAGATAAGGGTTAAGGGAAAAAATATTTTTAAAAGACTAGAAAGAAACAAAACAACCTAAACCTATAATCATAATTTTAAAAACATGTTACAGTTGAAGTAGCACCACCCTCTCCCCCAAAGTAACCTTAAATTTCTTGCAGCAAAAAAAAGTCCCCTTTTCCCAGAAAGTAGATGCCACAGCATGTCAAATGGATTCTACTTGTGGAACGAACACATAGATGTAGACCCGCCACCTTGATTACTCTTATACTTCACAAGAATCTAGACAAAAATGGGGAATACTATTATATTTTAATATCATTATTACTACATGTAATTGCAAGGTTTACTAAAGAACATACCACAAACAACATTCTACCAAGGCTCCTTTTAATAAATATTACTTTTTTAAATTAAAGAGAAAAATAGCCATTCAGTAACCTACTTATATGTGACACTCATTTTAAATCTGCTTCTTATATCAAATAATGAGCAAGTTTGTTCATCTATAGCCTTTCATGAAATTAACACCAAAGTTACAAAATATTTCATTTGTGGACAACGACACAAAGTAACTGTGAAGAAACCATAGAACTACTATGATTAGAGCTAAGTGAAGAGCTCTAAAGTCAGGTTCCCATGTTTTCACATGGATACTCAGGCCTGGCTCCAATATCTAATCTTGGTATTACATAAGATGAATATTTAATGCCCATATTGTATAATCAGTTCTAATGTAAATGTTTAAAAAAAAAACTGCTAAAGTAGCCTGTTTTTAAAATTTCTCAACGTTTTAACTTTTTATAGATTTCGTTTTGTTACTGCTGTGGCGTGGAAAAGAAAAAAAAACCTAACATACTGGCTTAAATTTTCTATAATGTTTTAAAGCTTAATTCTAAAGTTATTCCTTTTCTATTAACTGGATGGTTAAAGGGTACACACGTGCCTTTTTTAAAAAGAAGAAGTAGTCATATTTTTTTCCTACTGGTAAAATTAAGATTTCTCTAGAGTTATTATTAACAGAGTTAAATATGCATCTACAATTGCCAAGATATTCTGCTTACACAAAGCTTTTACAAGACATAAATTCACAAGTCTTCACGGTACCTAAACAATGCCCCACAAAGTTATAAATGTCTAACTATCTTACACGTTATAAAGAAAATGCTGCCAGTTAACTGCAATTCTTATTACCTAGAAAATATTCACCATACACGGGATATTTAGTACATCACCTTTGGAATGTACTTCAAATTTATGGACACATTTTTACCACCACCTCACAAATAACGCTACATTCGCTCACTCCCATTCTATATACATCTTTGTAATTATAAACCAATATTGAACCAACTTACTAAAATAATGTTAACTTAATAAATACTCATTTATGAAGTCTTAAAACTTGTAGCCAATGTGTTTCAGGGCTGATTACAAAATTTTAAAACTCATAAAAGATATATATATATATATATATATATAGTGGTTTTGGAGTAGCATAACTTTAAAAAAATAAAAATTTTGTAAGCAGTCAACAAAAGAACAAACAATTCTATGACTTTTTCTTTTACTATAAAATAAAAATAATTTTTATTTAGAGGTATGGTCTAACTGGATTTGTCAATGGAAGAAATTCAGGGAAGAATATTTTCTTTATAAAATAAGAAGAAAGACAAAACAAAGTGTTTTAAAAGCAAACAATTAAAAGATATTTTTCTTGCTTTGTCTGTATTTTCTAGAAAACAGAGACCTTTCTCAGTTGGGAGAAACAGAGCAATTTTCATCAAAATTTAGAACTCAGACACAGGAAAGCATCAGTTAATCATGTTTCAAAGTGAATTAAAAAAAATAATACCCATAGAGGCAAATATTAGTGACCAGTATTTAGCTTCTTAATTTTCTGCAGCTGTGACTCCTTTATATTCAGGTACAGATTCAATGTTTCAAGAAACATGAAACCAAAACAAACAAACAAAAAATTTGACTTGAAGTCAAAGTGGCAAAAAAAAAATCAAGAGAGGTCCAGATGAAACATACCTTCAACTTTTGTTTTTTAAACATGTATACTTCTAAAGATTGACTATCGAATTATAAAATTTTCTATAGATCAATAAGATCCCCCATCTCATATTTTAAATGCAATGAATGTTAGTATAAAAATTGAACATATTTTAAAAGGCCAGGTGGGTGTTAGGATAGAATCATTTCTTAGATTTGCAGCCCATACATTCATATATAACAGGAAAACATAGGACAATTAGACCTGCAACTTTCTATGTGCAAAACATGACTTACATTTTTTTTTTCTATTTTGAATATCTGGTTATCTAAATATACAGTAGTTGAGTAAATCACTAGCAGATTTATGTATACATTTAAACTGCAACTCTCTATAGTATAAGCTGCTCTCTCAACTTCCCTGCACAGTATAAGTTGAAAACTAATATGACAATTTGAACAATTACCAGTTGTACAATTTTAATGTTATATTAACTTAATATATATAGACTAAAAGTTATTAGGCAAATTATTAGTTCCAGTCTTACTGCATGATCTACAGCTTCCATTATTTGAAATAACACAGAAGTCTTCAGTGTTTTAATTAAAGGTTTTGTCCAGGCATGAGGATATCACTAATTTTTATTCTGACTTTAAGTCTGTAACATTTACTGAAGTAAAGAGTCAATTACAGTTTCAGGCTTTGCAGAACGCTTTCTGTTTGGAGAAGAGAAAAAGAAAACATGAATGCCTTCCTAAAAGACTGAAATGCAAACACTTTACATTATGTAGTAGATAATACCAGGCAGCCATAGAGTCTAGGAACAGGCCAAGGTTTGACATGCTTGACCATGAGATCAATTAATGTCTGCCTTTTCAGGCTAGGGAAAGGTCACCTAGAGTGAGCACAAGAGCATGGCCCTCCACTCCACCACCCACAGTGATGAAGGAGTGAGTGAATGATAAACTGGACTAGACAATGTGGACAGGCCAAGCAGTCTGCATGCTTGCCAGATTTGAACCCCCTGATTATCTCTTCTGGGGTATGCTAAAGATGCCGGCTTATTCAGTGAAAATCAGAGTCACAAATCATCTGAAGCAACAACTCACAGATGACTGTGTAGGAAATGATGGAAATGTTCCATTAATCTATCATGTTTATTGCAGTTTTGCTTATTAGCACACTGAAATATGTGCTTCTAATGAGGAATATCACATTGAACATTGTCAAGCAATGTAATGTAGTATCAATAAACCATTTATTGTGTATATTTGTCTATAATTATGGCCACTTACTGTTTTCATAATACAGCAGGCTAATTCTGGTACACAGAGATGCTGGGTTTGGCTTGTCGAATGTTAGCTCACATTTTTTTTTTTTTAGATTAAACCGAAAAAGTATATATATATATATTTTTTTATTTTTTTTTTTTTTGCGGTATGTGGGCCTCTCATTGTTGTGGTCTCTCCCGTTGCGAAGCACAGGCTCCGGACGCGCAGGCTCAGCAGCCATGGCTCACGGGCCCAGCCGCTCCGCGGCATGTGGGATCTTCCCGGACTGGGGCACGAACCCGTGTCCCCTGCATCGGCAGGCGGACTCTCAACCACTGCGCCACCAGGGAAGCCCAAAGTATATATTTTAAAATAAGCATTCCGAAAACTGTATCCAAATACCTTATCAAATTATTTGCTTGTTTGTTTTAGGTCCACATAGCTTTTAAAAAGTGACTAAAGACGGAGATCTCATGTAAATAATCCTGATTTCTGGCTTCTCCTTTGAAACAAGAAGATCCAGGAACTATGGGCCCTCTTTCCCCAAACTAACTAAAAGCAGGGTAACAGGCCACTCACTCCAGACAGAACACGCTCTGTTTTGCCCCAGCCCACACCACTGCCTATTTTTCTCCCACACTGAGAGCAACTGTCTTACCATTTATCATCATACTTGCACTGTTCCTTTTCTTACTAACTGCAGAGTTAAGAGGAAAATACCTCCATTAAAGTGGAAAAGTCAAAGACATAGAGGAATTGGTGTTTCTTTGAATTGATTTGCTTCATTCATTAATATTACATGCATGGCTTCTGTTGGCATATGAAATGCTTTTAATGTCTGACATCTAAATGCTGAAGAATGTAAAAATTTGTACACTTTTAATATGCTACTGATTCCTCCTCCCCAAATTTATAAAACTTAGGTTATGTCTATGAGATTATGTTACACAAAAATATCAAAACTTAGACTTCATCCTACATGTAGCTCAAAAGTCTAGGTACTCAAAGTAGGGAAAAATATAAGCTTATTATTTCCTATCATTTCAGGAGCCCCAAAGTCTGTTAGTCAGTTTAAATAAGCTGAACAGTACTTAATGTAGGGAAGGGAGAGAAGAAATAAGCTCCAGCCCAGGGCTTTCACATCCTCATTTCTCTGGGCTATGTTACAATACATATAGACTACTCAATAGTCAAAAGAGAGGGAAAGACAGAGAAGTTTTATTTAACTGGTGACTGAGGAAATCAAGGTTCTTGGGGCAGTATTCATGACAGAAAAATGAATCAGCTGAATACAATACCTTGGGAGTCTAACGAGGCAAATTAATTAGCATCTCACTAGAATAATTAGTGTAAGGATTAAGGAATTAAAATAGTAATGACTTATACATTTGGAAAGAACAAAGTAAATTAACAATAAATTCTACTACTCAGGAGGGCTAAAGAAGTTGGAAGACCTTAATTCTTTAGTCAGATTTTATTTACTCAAATCGTAACTACATAGGACTTCAATATTTAGTTAAATATATCAGACAAAATACTTATCATATTAACTAAATTTCCTTTAAATGTACTTAATTTGAAAATCTCACTGCCTTTGGCTCATGGGACTCAAAGACAGTTCTTACCTTCTCCCTGTCTTTGGCCTTGCTTTCCCCTTTGAAGTCCGTGGCCTCTCTAATTTCATCAAGGACTGCCGTAGGCTCTCCTCAGTATAGGCAAGATACACATGGGAAAGGTCCACTTCAAAGGGCTATATGTAAAGGAAATAAACACAAGACATTCTTACAGAAGAATTTAAACCAGATTTGGGGGAAGATTTAAAATACTAAATAAACTCTTAGGAAAAAAAGCCAAAGACAAAACCAAATAAATATCTAAAGATATCTTTTTCTAATGCCATTTATCTCAAATGTATTCACTAAGTGTTGGTGAAGAAGCCTTGACACACTATAAATTCCTTAGCAGTAAAGAAAAACTGTTGCTGTTTTCCCTAAAGCTGCTACTTCCTCTTGTTGACCTAAGACTAGGACAAGCTTTGAAAAGGACAGACTTATTCTAGTCTCTAACCAAATCCCCAAGGCCCAGAGAGATGGTGAAAAGAGCCTCTAAAGAGAACTACATGTCACGCTTGTCGTAGAAATGCCTGCCATCACAACTAAAGGTGAACAGAACTGTCCTAATAATCACCCCATCCTAGAGCCTCTATTCTCAAAATAGTAGCCTATTTTTCAGCTGAGCTGATTAATAGATATCATGATGATAACACAATTTAGTGACCCACATTCCTATAAAGAACCAACTGTAGTTTTTTTTGTTTTTTGTTTTAAAAAAGCACTCTTACGTCTTTCTCCTTTTTATCAGGAACTGGAGTCTGCTTTCTCATGTTATTTCCTGTGTAGGCAACACATTTCTCAAAAAAGGAAAAAAGAAGGGGAGGAGAATTATCTTAATTAGCAATTAATACTATGAATGAGGCAAATTACTATGAGATATACTGATGGTACACTCATAAAACATGATTTGAATGCTGGAATAGAAAGGGACCCCAGAGGTCATTCAGTCCTATACACCAACCTACACCATCTCTACTACGTATAACACACAGAATATTCTGTGTGTTATAACATAATTATTAAAACATCTTGTCCACCCCAGTGGCTTCTCATTTGATTCATCCTCTTGACCACCTTTCTCCACATTGTAGCCAGTACAACTCCAGTCTACAGGAAGTATTCCGTAAGTATTTCATGAAAGGATGAAGGTTAATACTCACTAGTTGCCATTCCCCTATGTCTTCATTCCAATGGACATAGTTTTCAATCATTTCCTTTTAAAAGAGTCAGAGATGATCTACTTTTAATATTTAATAACATTTAAAATACTGAAAAATATTCATGGAACTAAAATCTTAATATAGTAAGTAAAAAAAGTTAAGTCTCAAAACATTATATGCTACATGATGCCCCTTTTATATATTTTAAATTATATACTTTCAAGGAATATATGTAGATTCAATTAAACTGTATAAAAATAAAAAGCAAGGAAATAAAGAACATGGCATTCAGGATGGTGGTTACCTTGAGTTTGAAGAGGTAAAGGGATAGAAGAGGCTAGAGGGAAACCATTTGGTTAGAAACAGGTCACTACCATGGTCCTAGCTTTTGTTTTGGGTGACAAGTTCACTACAAAATAACTAACTGACTAAACAAAAGTAGGCCATCCAAGGACCATCAAGGACAGTATATTGTGAACCAAATACTAATTCTGTGCAGCTGAGGTCCAAAGGAAAAAAAATACTAAGGCTTATATTCAGACAAATTTCTTAAAGCTGTATATAGATTCAAAATAAATTTTTAAAAATCAATGTTAGAAATTAAAAAGGATACAAATAGATGGAGAGATATACCATGTTCTTGCATTGGAAGAATCAACACTGTGAAAATGACTATACTACCCAAAGCAATCTACAGATTCAATGCAATCCCTATCAAACTACCACTGGCATGTTTCACAGAACTCGAACAAAAAATTTCACAATTTGTGTGGAAACACAAAAGACCCCAAATAGCCAAAACAATCTTGAGAAAGAAAAACAGAGCTGGAGGAATCAGGCTCCCTGACTTCAGAGTATACTACAAAGCTACAGTAATCAAGACAGTATACTACTGGCACAAAAAAAGAAATATAGATCAATGGAACAGGATAGAAAGCCCAGAGATAAACCTACTCACATATGGTCACCTTATCTTTGATAAAGGAGGCAAGAATATACAGCAGAGAAAAGACAGCCTCTTCAATAAGTGGTGATGGGAAAACTGGACAGCTACATGTAAAAGAATGAAATTATAACACTCCTTAACACCGTACACAAAAATAAACGCAAAATGGATTAAAGACCTAAATGTAAGGCCAGACACTATCAAACTCTTAGAGGAAAATATAGGCAGAACACTCTGTGACATAAATCACAGCAAGATCCTTTTTGACCCACCTCCTAGAGAAAGGGAAATAAAAACAAAAATAAACAAATGGGACCTAATGAAACTTCAAAGCTTTTGCACAGCAAAGGAAACCATAAACAAGACGACAAGACAACCCTCAGAATAGGGGAAAATATTTGTAAATGAAATGACAAAGGATTAATCTCCAAAACATACAAGCAACTCATGCAGCTCAATATCAAAAAAACAAACAACCCAATCCAAAAATGGGCAGAAGACCTAAATAGACATTTCTCCAAAGAAGATATACAGATTGCCAACAAACACATGAAAGAATGCTCAACATCATTAATCATTAGAGAAATGCAAATCAAAACTACAATGAGATATCATCTCACACTGGTCAGAATGGCCATCATCAAAAAATCTACAAACAATAAATGCTGGAGAGGGTGTGGAGAAAAGAGAACGCTCTTGCACTGCTGGTGGGAATGTAAATTGATACAGCCACTATGGAGAACAGTATGGAGGTTCCTTAAAAAACTACAAATAGAACTACCATATGACCCAGCAATCCCACTACTGGGCATGTACCCTAAGAAAACCATAATTCAAAAAGAGTCATGGACCGGGCTTCCCTGGTGGCACAGTGGTTGAGAGTCTGCCTGCCAATGCAGGGGACACGGGTTTGTGCCCCAGTCCGGGGAGATCCCACATGCCGCGGAGCACGGGCCCGTGAGCCATGGCTGCTGGGCCTGCGCGTCCGGAGCCTGTGCTCCACAATGGGAGAGGCCACAGTGGTGAGAGGCCCGCATACCACAAAAAAAAAAAAAAAAAAAAAAAAAAGAGTCATGTACCAAAATGTTCATTGCAGCTCTATTTACAACAGCCAGGACATGGAAGCAACCTAAGTGTCCACTGACAGTTGAATGAATAAAGAAGATGTGGCACATATATACAATGGAATATTACTCAGCCATAAAAAGGAACAAAACTGAGTTATTTGTAGTGAGGTGGATGGACCTAGAGACTGTCATACAGAGTGAAGTAAGTCAGAAAGAGAAAAACAAATACCATATGCTAACACATATACATGGAATCTAAAAAAAAGAAAAGAAAAATATGGTCAGAAAAACCTAGGGGCAAGATGGGAATAAAGGTGCAGACCTACTAGAGAATGGACTTGAGGATACGGGGAGGGGGAAGGGTAAGCTGGGACGAAGTGAGAGAGTGGGATGGACATATATACACTACCAAACGTAAAATAGATAGCTAGTGGGAAGCAGCCGCATAGCAGTGGGAGATCAGCTCAGTGCTTTGTGACCACCTAGGGGGGTGGGATAGGGAGGGTGGGAGGGAGGGAGATGCAAGAGGGAAGAGATATGGGGACATATGTATATGTATAACTGATTCACTTTGTTATAAAGCAGAAACTAACACACCATTGTAAAGCAATTATACTCTAATAAAGATGTTAAAAAAATCAATGTTAAAGTTTACTAAAATATACTGGAAAGACAGAAATTTGGGGAAAAGAATAATAGAGGCTGAGATTTTAAAATTTTACTAGTATTTAGAGTTAGCATATATCTAGAGATGGATGGTAGTGATTACTGCACAACAGTGTGAATGCACTTAATGTCAATGAACTGTACTCTTAAAAATAGTTCACTGCAGGACTATTTACAATAGCCAGGACATGGAAGCAACCTAAATGTCCATCAAGAGATGAATGGTTAAAGAAGATGTGGCACATATATACAGTGGAATATTACTCAGCCATAAAAAGGAATGAAATTGAGTTATTTGTAGTGAGGTGGATGGACCTAGACTCTGTCATACAGAGTGAAGTAAGTCAGAAAGAGAAAAACAAATACCATATGCTAACGCACATATATGGAATCTAAAAACACGGTACTGATGAACCTAGTGGCAGGGCAGGAATAAAGATGCAGACGTAAAGAACGGACTTGAGGACACAGTGGGGGAAGGGGAAGCTGGGACGAAGTGAGAGTGGCAAGGACATTTATACACTACCAAATGTAAAATAGATAGCTAGTGGGAAGCTGCTACATAGCACAGGGAGATCAGCTCAATACTTTGTGACCACCTAGAGGGATGGGATAGGGAGGGTGGGAGGGAGATGCAAGAGGGAGGTGATACGGGGATATATGTATACTTATAGCTGATTCACTTTGTTGTACAGCAGAAACTAACACACCATTGTAAAGCAATTATACTCCAGTAAAGATTAAAAAAAAAAAGTTAAAATGGTAAATTTTATGTATGTTTTACCATTCCCCTGACCACACACACACACAGAATTAGCATCCATAAACAAGGAGAAAAGGTTAGCAGTTTTGTTTATTCTAATTATAGGATAAAGAATGTTGAAAGAATAAACAGGACCTATACCTTTACATGAATTACATGAATTTGGCCTTCCTCCTAGGACTAAGAAACTCTTATTCAGATACTTAGTTACTCAAACAGAGAATTATGTATTAAGAACAGTCAACAGCTGAAGTGAAATGTGATGGCCATTAGTTCAAGAAAATTTTATCATCAGCAACCGAAATGTAAATATTTACCATTAATTAAATTAGAAATTATATTTCTTTAAGTCCTTAACCCCAGCCAAGTGACCTAATACCTAAGACAGAGAAATTCCCAATTACCTGATAATCCTGAGGTATAAAGTTATCAATAATAAGCATCTGAAGTCGAAGCTCCCGGCTAAGCTGTCGAATGTTCTCCAAGAGGCCTTCAATTTCCCTCTGATGTTCCTGTTGGAGATCGGCCATCTAACAGAAAATCAATGAAAATACTAAGGACAAACAAGATTTTAAATACAAAACAATTCCATCTGACATAGGGCAGTGGTCTAGGAAACCTTGTAAGAACTTACCCAGTTCTTTCACAAAAACAATGGACAGAATAACACTATCTATCATTGTCTATTCCATGTTATTAGTTAAGGTTGGAAATAAACAATTTAGCTTAACAGCTGAAATTAAAAATTGCAAATAATGGCAAAAATTTTATTTCTTTAAAATTGTAAGCACACATTATGATTCCTTTAGGATTCTTAATCATACTTAATCAAAGAAATTCTTTTCTAAAAAATTCAAACTACAATAATAGGTAACTTCTAACAGACCAACCTCTGACTTCGCAGCCATCAGCATAGTCCAAACTTTCTTTAATTTCTTGGTCTTTCCTTGTGCTTCTTCTTGCAAACTGGTATACTTTTCTTCAATATCCAAGCGTTCTTGCTATGACATAAAGTGATAAACTTCAGAATAATTTTCTTCATTAAATCACAAGTTTAATTATTTAACAAATGACATAAATGTTTAGCAACTATTATCTTTCAAAGCAATCCACAGATATGCTTTAAATTTTTATTAAGGGACTTCCCTGGTGGCACAGTGGTTAAGAATCCACCTGCCAATGCAGGGGACATGGGTTCAATCCCTGGTCTGGGAAGATCCCATATGCTGTGGAGGAACTAAGCCCGTGCACCACAACTACTGAGCCTGCGTTCTAGAGCCCACAAGCTACAACTACTGAGCCCATGTGCCACAACTACTGAAGCCCACATGCCTAGAACTCATGCTCCACAACAAGAGAAGCCACCTGAAGCCTACGCACCTGGGACTTCCCTGGTGGCACAGTGGTTAAGAATCCACCTGCCAATGCATGGGACACAGGTTTGAGCCCTGATCCAGGAAGATTCCACCTGCCACAGAGCAACTAAGCCCGCATGTCATAACTACTGAGCCTGTGTGCCTAGAGCCCGTGCTCCGCAACAAGAGAAACCACTGCAATGAGAAGCCTGTGCACTGCACAAAGAGTATCCCCCGCTCTCCGCAACTAGAGAAAGCCCACGCGCAGCAACGAAGACCCAACACAACTAAAAATAAATAAATAAATATATTTTTAAAAATTTTATTAAGATTATATTCAGCTTTTCACTAGAAAAGTTAAATACCTTAGGTGAAGCATCAACCAAAAACAAAAATTTACATTACCTCTTTTTCCTCAAGTTCTCTGCGAAGTTGCTCTGCTCTTTTCCTCCTTTCTTCCAGTTCCATGTTGGATTCTTCAAGAAGTTTCTCTTGTTCCTCAGCTTTTGCCAACAAATCAACACCACCAACAATTACCTTCTTCTCCAGTGCAGATAATTTCTCTAGCAAAGACTGATGCTCTTGTCTGTTAATTAAAATGAGAACAATCTGTATCCATCAATTATCTACTATTCTACTAAATTTCCCCAAATTTAACAATGATTTGGATGTAAAATTTCAAAATAGGAATATAATTATGTAACATCTCTAGCAAACTACACAACTGTGTAGTATTGCTTTTTATTACTATTCAATTTTCTTGCTTATACATCCTATGAGAAAAAACAGGAAATTTAAATCACAAATCCATCTCAATTCAGTAATACTCACTGGGCCTTAAGAAGATCTTTTTCCCGTTTCTCTAACTCAGCTCTAGCCTTGTTTCTTTCTTCTTCTTCCATGTCAAGCTTTGTTTCAAGTGCTTTTCTCTCCTCATCAATTTTTGCTTGCATTTCAACCATTTTATCTGGGGAAACTTTCTTTTTACCTATTTGAGTCATTTAATTCCAACAGTCACTTCAGAGTCAATGCTTCAGACACATAAATTATCTTCAATATAAAAGATACATTCCTCATGAAGAGAAAATCAAATGTCAACATTTTAAGGAAGTCAACTGAATAATATATTTTATTTGTATTTATTATGTCCCTAGAAGATCTTTTTAACTAACTGCTAAATTCAAACTGTTGTCCAACTGTGCAATGATAACTAAGAACAGAAGTAAGTGAAAAAGAAGCATAAGAGATTAGCAGGGAAAAAAAAGAGAAAGATAAACAGGAAAACTAAATAAATTAAAAAAAGCAAAGATATTTGTATGTCCCCAAATAACACACATCGTCAAAAAAGCAATATGATTATTTAGTTACTTTTTTCTGATAACGAGGTATAAAATCAAGTGGCTTCTCAAAACACCTCCCCAGAAAATTTATTAAAATAAATGAATAAATAAAAGCCACAAAGGGACTTCCCTGGTGGCACAGTGGTTAAGAATCCGCCTGCCAATGCAGGGGACACGCATTCAAGCTCTGGTCTGGGAAGATCCCACATGCCGCGGAGCAACTAAGCCTGTGCGCCACAACTACTGAGCCTGCGCTCTAGAACCCGCGAGCCACAACTACTGAGCCCGCATGCCACGACTACTGAAGCCCGCGCACCTAGAGCCAGTGCTCCGCATCAAGAGAAGCCATCACAATAAGAAGCCCTCGCACCGCAATGAAGAGTAGCCCCTGCTCTCCGCAACTAGAGAAAGCCCACGTGCAGCAACAAAGACCCAATGCAGTTAAAAATACATAAACAAATAAATTTATTTTTTTTAAAAAGAGATTTCCCTGGTGGCACAGTGGTTAAGAACCTGCCTTCCAAGGCAGGGGACACAGGTTCGAGCCCTGCTCTGGGAAGATCCCACATGCTGCAGAGCAACTAAGTCCATGTGCCACAACTCCTGAGCCTGTGCTCTAGGGTCCGTGAGCCAAAACTACTAAGCCCACGTGCCATGACTACTGAAGCCCACGCACCTAGAGCCCATGCTCCGCAACAAGAGAAGCCATCTCAATGAGAAGCCCACACACTGCAACAAAGAGTAGCCCCCGCTCACCACAACTAGAGAAAGCCCACGTGCAGCAACGAAGACCCAACACAACCAAAAATAAATAAACAGAATTGATTCTTTAAAAAAAAAAAAAAAAGCCCGCACATCACAAAGAACAATAGCCCCCGCTCGCCATAACTAGAGAAGGCCCACACACAGCAACGAAGACACAATGCAGCCAAAAATAAATAAATAAATAAATTTATAAAAAAAATAAAAGCCCTATATAGGTATAAAATGTACAGATAAAAATATCAGGCAGAATTTATAAGTAGTTTTTAACATACATTTTCAGAAGTTTTCTAAAATTGTGTTTGATAAAATTACTTGAAAGTATTTTATTTCATAGTATACTTTTAAAGGAAGTAACTCTATACTAATTATATAACAGTTACATATGAATTAACCAGGCATTTTACAGTTGCTGTCACAATATACCATCATATCTTAAATGAACTAAAATAGCTTGTTATGATGTCAAACTCAGGATCCTAAATCTCCCTAAGTCAGGTTAAACATTCCAAGTGTCAAATATAAGTAGAAATACTACAAAATAATGCAGCTAGAAATACAGCTTCAAAATGATTATTTTGATTATAATGTATAGTAGAGTGTTTTATGTACATATAATAGACATTCAATAAATTTTATTGAATGAATTTCAAAATCATGAAATTAAAATGAAAAACCAAAAAGAGAAAAGAAAAACTAGCTTATTAAAATGGTTATGAAACTGAATCAAAGATAATTCATTTCTGGTAATACAATTTCTTTGAAACATACTTTCCTTCAGAAAAACAATCAAATTTTTCGTAGAATTGGTCTGAGGCTCTCCTGAAAGCTTTCTGTCATTCTTAACTTCCTTCCCAGAGGACCACAGAAGAGTGTAAAGAAGAAGAGTTTTTTATAAACTGTTAATGTCTCCACCAAAAGCCAAACCCTCATGCTAACAAGGAAAGAGAACTGAAAAATAAAGATGATGGAGATATATATCTGAATAAACTCTTTCAGGAACCATGAGACCATGAATCATTCACAGGCTTTAATTCTTTGGGTTAAAATCATATAAAACCCCCAAAGGTTTAAAATACGTTACCCTTCACTTCTATAGAAATACAAGAAAGTCCAAAGCAAACTAAAGCCACAAAACAAATAAGTTAAATAAAAGAGTAAACAAAAGAACTGATCCAAATTCACGCTCTGGTGTGGTGTGATTCACTGCAATCTCAAAGTCAGGCCGTAGACCTGACTCTGTTGGATTCTTTGGCACAATCACCTATACTGAACATTCTGAATTACACTATTAATAAATTATTTTAAAAAGTAATCTAACTCCTATTCCCAACGAATTCCTAGAAAGGATTTCCCATCAGTAATACTATTTCTTAGAAATTTGAGGGGGGAAAGTATAAGTTCAGGTATAAAGTAAGTGTATGCGCTAAAAAATTATAACTTCCTTTCCACTTCAAAATTATAAATATTTAAGAAAAAATGGCAAATATGTTAAGATTAAAAAATGTATGTGTGAGGTAAGGGGATCGCTTTAGACCCTGAAGAACTAGGTGTTGCAGTGGGTTTTAGCACGATGAGCTCAATCGGCACCGGGTATGACCTGTCAGCCTCTACATTCTCTCCCGATGGAAGAGTTTTTCAAGTTGAGTATGCTATGAAGGCTGTGGAAAATAGTAGTACAGCTATTGGAATCAGATGTAAAGATGGCGTTGTCTTTGGGGTAGAAAAATTAGTCCTTTCTAAACTTTATGAAGAAGGTTCTAACAAACGACTTTTTAATGTTGATCGGCATGTCGGAATGGCAGTAGCAGGTTTGTTGGCAAATGCTCGTTCTTTAGCAGACATTGCGAGAGAAGAGGCTTCCAACTTTAGATCTAACTTTGGATATAACATTCCACTAAAACATCTTGCAGACAGAGTGGCCATGTATGTACATGCCTATACACTCTACAGTGCTGTTAGACCTTTTGGCTGCAGTTTCATGTTAGGGTCTTACGGTGTGAATGATGGTGCACAACTCTACATGACTGACCCATCGGGTGTTTCATATGGTTATTGGGGCTGTGCCATTGGCAAAGCCAGACAAGCTGCAAAGACAGAAATCGAAAAGCTTCAGATGAAAGAAATGAACTGCTGTGATGTTGTTAAAGAAGTTGCAAAAATAATTTACATAGTACATGATGAAGTTAAGGATAAAGCCTTTGAACTAGAGCTTAGCTGGGTTGGTGAAATAACTAATGGAAGACATGAAATTGTTCCAAAAGATATAAGGGAAGAGGCAGAGAAATATGCCAAGGAATCTTTGAAGGAAGAAGACGAATCAGATGATGATAACATGTAACATTTACTTCATTTACTTCTATTTAACTATTTAGCCCTTTGGATTAATACATACCCACTGACCAACTTTCATTAAACTTTTGTCTTGTAACGACTAAAAAAAAAAAAAAAAAAAAAAAGTATGTGTGAAAATCATAGGGGTATAGAGTAAATGGTCTGATTGACACATGTACATTAATTTTTTAGGTTCCTAGGGTTGCAACTGTTTTGTTAGTTAAAAACATACAGTTTCCAAACCCATTAAGAAGCAGTAAAATAAAAATTTATAGGTAGAAATACAAAAGCACATGCATATTGATGAATTACTACTATGCCTGAATTGCATTAGTTATTCAAAACCATTCAGGTAATATTTTCAAACTGATGTTTTAGCAGCAAAAATCTTATTGCGCTCTCATACCATTTTCATAAAGATGACCATGCATATAAATAGCTAGGTTCAGTTTCAAAACTCTGATATTCAAGTAACATATTATTTCAGCCAGAATCAGTCTGATAAATCATATTTCTCCCCAAATAATATTTTAAGCTAAATGTGAATAGGTACCAACTCTCCTAACCAGGCACTTAAAAACATGGTATCATGAAAAGTTACTTTTACACCGGGTTTTTTTTAAGATTTTAAAAAAATATTAATGAACCAAACCAATCAACCAACCAACCAAAAAAAACACTTTCTTTTTCTAAAAGTGTAAATTTTCAGCACAAAATTTCAGGTAAAAAAATCTAAAAAGAATTTTAATGTCATAGAGTATTTAATTGAGCCAAACCAGAGTGGTAATATTTTAACTTCTCCTCTACCATGTGCTCTAACCAAAACTGTGAAGGTAAACTTTGGCAAGGTAAAGTTAAAGAGAAGAATTTCAGGAAGTGTTAACTGAATTAATTTCATTTTCATTATACGAGCACCCATGAGCTTACATAACCAGACGTTTGATTCCTCGCTTTAAAAAAAAGTAAAAGGTTAAGTGAAAGGTTAATGGTGAAATTATGGTCATTATTTTCTGGTAAGAAGGCAGGGATGAGTATGATACCATGTCGATGGATTTCCATCAAAACTTAGCATTAGGGCTTCCCTGGTGGCGCAGTGGTTGAGAGTCTGCCTGCCAATGCAGGGGACACGGGTTCGTGCCCCGGTCTGGGAAGATCCCACGTGCCGCGGAGCGGCTGGGCCCGTGAGCCATGGCCGCTGAGCCTGCGCGTCCGGAGCCTGTGCTCCGCAACGGGAGAGGCCACAACAGTGAGAGGCCCGCGTACCGCAAAAAAACCCAAAAAACAAAAAAACTTAGCATTAGGTATGGTAAACAATACAGCCTTAAAGGGACCTGTAACAGAATATCTTTTTTAAAGTAATGAGCTATGAGTTTGCAGAGGGTAAGTCAGATAATAAGGGCCTTGGAGTGCTATTTCTCAAGCAGTAAACTGTGTGATAAAAATTAAAGATGAAGAAGAGCACGCCAGCACTTCTGAGCCCAGGAGATTTGAGTGGAAGCAGGAAGACCAGAATGGACACTTGTACAGGGGTTGAGGTATTATCCTTGAGAAATGGCTAGGCTTATGAAGAAGCAGCAACATTCTTGGGAAGCACCTTGTATGAAAAATTGATAGTAAATGGGAAGAGACTGGCAAGAAAAGGGAAGATTCAGAGCAAATGTTGTGAGCTCCGGTGAAGGAAAGGGCAGTGATGCCATGAACGCTGATTGGAGAGTTGGAAAGGGAGCTGCTCTGAGTTAGGGCAGGAGGGACTGCTTTGACACAGTCATGTCAGGTGTGTCATGTCACTCACCTCTATATTCATACAGATTTTACTTTCTATGGATGAATGAAGGGACACTCATTCCCACTCAGAACAACACTCTTTTTTTAAAAAAAATTATTTATTTATTTTTTTAAAAAAAGGAGAAAAATGCTTGAATATGAAATCACTTATACTTGTATTTCTAAAATTTGGCTTATTGGGTCTTTAAGAATTTAGAAAAATGATTATGCCATGTGGTTTTGTTGTCTATTTTGTTAATTAGTTCTAGAATATCCAATGTGTTTGTCACTATCAATCTAATTATTTCTGAACTGTTCCTTTAAGGAGATTATTTGGAAACAAAAATGTTCCTAGAGGGCAGACAGCAGAAGCAAGAACTACAATCCTGCAGCCTGTGGAACAAAAACCCACATTCACAGAAAGACAGACAAGATGAAAAGGCAGAGGGCTATGTACCAGATGAAGGAACAAGATAAACCCCAGAAAAACAACCAAATGAAGTCGAGATAGGCAACCTTCCAGAAAAAGAACTCAGAATAATGATAGTGAAGATGATCCAGGACTTCGGAAAAAGAATGGAGTAAAGATCGAGAAGATGCAAGAAATGTTTAACAAAGACCTGGAAGAATTAAAGAACAAACAAACAGAGATGAACAATACAATAACTGAAATGAAAAATACAGGGAATAAATAGCAGAATAACTGAGGCAGAAGAATGGATAAGTGATCTGGAAGACAGAATGGTGGAATTCACTGCTGCAGAACAGAATAAAGAAAAAAGAATGAAAAGAAATGAAGACAGCCTAAGAGACCTCTGGGACTATATTAAACACAGCAACATTCGCATTATAGGAGTCCCAGAAGGAGAAGAGAGAGAGAAAGGACCAGAGAAAATATTTGAAGAGATTATAGCCGAAAACTTCCCTAACATGGGAAAGGAAATAGCCACCCAAGTCCCGGAAGCACAGAGAGTCCCATACAGGAGAAACACGCCAAGACACATAGTAATCAAACTGGCAAAAATTAAAGACAAAGAAAAATTATTGAAAGCAGCAAGGGAAAAATGACAAATAACAAACAAGGGAACTCCCAAAAGATTAACAGCTGATTTCTCAGCAGAAACTCTACAAGCCAGAAGGGAGTGGCATGATATACTTAAAGTGATGAAAGGGAAGAATCTACAACCAAGATTACTCTACCCAGCAAGAATCTCATTCAGATTCAACAGAGAAATCAAAAGCTTTACAGACAAGCAAAAGCTAAGAGAATTCAGCACCACCAAACCACCTCTACAACAAATGCTAAAGGAACTTCTCTAAGTGGGAAACACAAGAGAACAAAAGGACCTACAAAAACAAACCCAAAACAATTAAGAAAATGGTCATAGGAACATACATATCGATAATTACCTTAAACGTGAATGGATTAAATGCTCCAACCAAAAGACACAGGCTCACTGAAAGGATACAAAAACAAGACCCATATATATGCTGTCTACAAGAGACCCACTTCAGACCTAGGGACACATACAAACTGAAAGTGAGGGGATGGAAAAAGATATTCCATGCAAATGGAAATCAAAAGAAAGCTGGAGTAGCAATACTCATATCAGTTAAAATAGACTTTAAAATAAAGAATGTTACAAGAGACAAGGAAGGACACTACATAGTGATCAAGGGATCAATCCAAGAAGAAGACAGAACAATTATAAACATATATGCTCCCAACATAGGAGCACCTCAATACATAAGGCAACTGCTAACAGCTATAAAAGAGGAAATCGACACTAACACAATAATAGTGGGGTACTTTAGCACCTCACTTACACCAATGGACAGATCAGCCAAACAGAAAATTACTAAGGAAACACAAGGTTTAAGTGACACAATAGACCAGATAGATTTAATTGATATTTATAGGACTTTCCATCCAAAAACAGCAGATTACACTTTCCTCTCAAGTGCACATGGAACATTCTCAAGGACAGATCACATCTTGGGTCACAAATCAAGCCTCAGTAAATTTAAGAAAATTGAAATCATATCAAGCATCTTTTCAGACCACAACGCTATGACATTAGAAATCAATTACAGGGAAAAAAACGTAAAAAGCACAAACACATGGAGGCTAAAAAATACATTACTAAATAACCAAGAGATCACTGAAGAAATCAAAGAGGAAATGAAAAAATACCAAGACAAATGACAACGAATACACGACAATCCAAAACCTATGGGATGTAGCAAAAGCAGTTCTAAGAGGGAAGTTTATAGCAATACAAGTCTACCTCAAGAGACAAGAAAAATCTCAAACAATCGAACCTTACACCTAAAGGAACTAGAGAAAGAAGAATAAACAAAAGCCAAACTTAGTAGAAGGAAAGAAATCATAAAGATCAATAAAACTAAAAGCTAGTTCTTTGAGAAGATAAACAAAATTGGTAAACCATTAGCTAGACTCATCAAGAAAAAGAGGGAGAGGATTCAAATCAGTAAAATTAGAAATGAAAAAGGAGAAGTTACAACGGACACCGCAGAATTACAAAGCATCCTGAGAGACTACTACAAGCAACTCTATGCCAATAAAATGGACAACGTGGAGGAAACGGACAAATTCTTAGAAAGGTTTAACCTTCCAAGGCTGAACCAGGAAGAAATAGAAAATATGAACAGACCAATCACAAGTAATGAAATTGAAACTGTGGTTAAAAATCTTCCAACAAACAAAAGTCCAGGACCAGATGGTTCACAGGTGAATTCTACGAAACACTTAGAGAACAGGTAACACCTATCCTTCTCAAACTCTTCCAAAAAATTGCAGAGGAAGGAACACTCCCAAACTCATTCTATGAGGCCACCATCACACTGATACCAAAACCAAAGATACTACAAAAAAAGAAAGTTACAGACCAATATCACTCTTGAAAATAGATGCAAAACTCCTCAACAAAATACTAGCAAACAGAATCCAACAACACATTAAAAGGATCATACACCACGGTCAAGTGGGATTTATACCAGGGATGCAAGGATTCTTCAATATACGCAAATCAATCAATGTGATACAACATATTAACAAATTGAAGAATTAAAATCATATGATCATCTCAATAGATGCAGAAAAAGAAAATTCAACACCCATTTATAATAAAAACTCTCCAGAAAGTGGGCATAGAGGGAACCTACCTCAACATAATAAAGGTCATATATGACAAACCCACAGCAAACATCATTCTCAATGGTGAAAACCTGAAAGCTTTTCCTCTAACATCAGGAACAAGACAAGGATGTCCACCCTCACCACTATTATTCAACATAGTTTTGGAAGTCCTAGTCATGGCAAATCAGAGAAGAAAAAGAAATAAAAGGAATACAAACTGGAACAGAAGAAGCAAAACTGTCACTGTTTGCAGATAACATGATACTATACATAGAGAATCCTAAAGATGCCACCAGAAAACTACTAGAGCTCATCAATGAATCTGGTAAAAGTTGCAGGATACAAAATTAATGCCCAGAAATCTCTGGCATTCCTATACACTAATGATGAAAAATCTGAAAGAGAAATTAAGGAAACACTCCCATTTACCACTGCAACAAAAAGAATAAAATACCTAGGAATTAACCTACCTAGGGAGACAAAAGGCCTGTAGGCAGAAAACTATAAGACACGGATGAAAGTAATTAAAGATGATACCAACAGATGGAGAGATATACCATGTTCTTGGATTGGAAGAATCAATATTCTGAAAATGACTATACTACCCAAAGCAATCTACAGATTCAATGCAATCCCTATCAAATTATCAATGGCATTTTTTTTACTGAACTAGAACAAACATCTTAAAATTTGTATGGAGACACAAAAGACCCCGAATAGCCAAAGCAGTCTTGAGGGAAAAAAACGGACCTGCAGGAATCATACTCCCTGACTTCAGACTATACTACAAAGCTACAGTAATCAAGACAATATGGCACTGGCAGAAAAACAGAGATACAGATCAATGGAACAGGACAGAAAGCCCAGAGATAAACCCACACACCTATGGTCAACTAATCTATGACAAAGGAGGTAAGGATATACAATGGAAAAAAAGACAGTCTCTTCAAATAAGTGGTGCTGGGAAAACTGGACAGCTACATGTAAAAGAATGAAATTAGAACACTCCCTAACACCACACACAAAAATAAACTCAAAATGGATTAGAAACCTAAATGTAAGACCGGACACTATAAAACTCTTAGAGGAAAACATAGGAAGAACACTCTTTGACATAAGTCACAGCAAGATCTTTTTTGATCCACCTCCTAGAGTAATGGAAATAAAAACAAAAATAAACAAATGGGACCTAATGAAACTTAAAAGCTTTTGCACAGCAAAGGAAACTACAAACAAGACTAAAAGACAACACTCAGAATGGGAGAAAATATTTGCAAATGAATCAATGGACAAAGGATTAATCTCCAAAATATATAAACAGCTCATGCAGCTCAATATTAAAAAAACAAACAACCCAATCAAAAAATGGGCAGAAGACCTAAATAGACATTTCTCCAAAGAAGACATACAGATGGCCAAGAAGCACATGAAAAGCTGCTCAACATCACTAATTATTAGAAAAATGCAAGTTAAAACTACAATGAGGTATCACCTCACACCAGTTAGAATGGGCATCATCAGAAAATCTACAAACAACAAATGCTGGAGAGGGTGGCGAGAAAAAGGAGCCCTCTTGCACTGTTGGTGGGAATGTAAATTGATACAGCCACTATGGAGAACAATATGGAGGTTCCTTAAAAAACTAAAAATAGAATTACCATATGACCCAGCAATCCCATTACTGGGCATATACCCAGAGAAAACCATAATTCAAAAAGACACATGCACCCCAATGTTCACTGCAGCACTATTTACAATAGCCAGGTCATGGAAGCAACCTAAATGCCCATCGACAGATGAATGGATAAAGAAGATGTGGTACATATATACAATGGAATATTACTCAGCCATAAAAAGGAACGAAATTGGGTCATTTGTTGAGACGTGGATGAATCTAGAGACTGTCATACAGAGTGAAGTAAGTCAGAAAGAGAAAAACAAATATTGTATATTAACGCATATATGTGGAACCTAGAAAAATGGTACAGATGAACTGGTTTGCAGGGCAGAAATTGAGACACAGATGTAGAGAACAAACATATGGACACCAAGTGGGGAAAGTGGTGGGGGGTGGTGCTGGGGGGTGGGATGAATTGGGAGATTGGGATTGACATGTATACACTAATATGTATAAAATGGATAACTAATAAGAACCTGCTGTATAAAAAAATAAATAAAATAAAATTGAAAAAAAAGTTCCTAATAACCTTCCTCAATAAAAACTGAAATAAATTTTTTAAAAAAGAATTTAGTAAAAAAGGAAGTTTTTTTAAAAAAAGCTAAAGTTGAAAGATATTTTAAAATACAAAGACAGATACTTACCTTGCAAAAAAAATCATTAAATAAAAAAAATGTAATGTGGTTAAGCAACAAAGTTTTTTATAGTTTAAATAATTGTACCACATGGAGTGCAAATCAATCACACCAACCTGCTTGATCTTTCAGTAAGAAGTAGTAAGCAAACCGTAGACAGGAAGCATATGCACAGAGATGAGGAGGAAAAAAAGAAAAAACATTATTTCTTTTGTAAAACAAAGAAAAATGTATAACAGCGTTTATTTATAGTATAAGTATAGGATAAATCATTATAAAAACTGAAATAGAGCAGTTGTATGCAAAAAGAAAAGTATATTCAACATAATCAAAGATAATAATTTAAGCAAGATAATAAGATTTAGTGTAGGATTACAATTCAAATCAATCTTAAGAGCTCACACTGACTCCCAAACTCCTGCAAACATAACAGTTCAGCAACAAATGGTGGACATGGAATTGGGAACCTGCTAAGACCTGGGAAGTGATCTAAAAGGGCAAACAGAAAATTAAGCCAATTTTAAATATTAATAAGTTAAAAGTAGCAAAAGTCACATTGTTCATTTTCAAAATTTCCCAATTCAATGACCTTCTAATAGGATACATTACAGGTGTGCCCCCTTTAAGAAAATCCAACACAAAAACTTCCACCAACTAGAGTTTAGAGTAATCTGTAGTGATTATGTGATTAACAAAAGCATTTAATAAAGAATTTTTAAAGACAGCAAGTTCTCCCAATACAATTGATTTCCCAACTTGATTTATAAGCAACTTTTTCAGAAAAAAACATTTATTGCATAAAGTGAAGTACACCTGTATAATAACAAACTTGTATTCAACCTATTAGTAGACTGTTAAGGGTAATTATAATAATGATTCTATAGAAGTAAATGATCAACTGATAGTTCAAACAAAGAACACCTTAAAAAAAAAGGCCATTCATATTTTTAAAAGGAAAGGTACGCACAGCAACCACATGCTGGGACAACCATCTCTCCACTTCACCAACACATCCACAGTGCAACAAAAGAATTCAATGTTATATGCCAGATATATAAAGAGTAACTAAAACTGCTTGAACTGAACAAGGTACAACTCATTTCTTAATATACTTTGATGTAACTACTTTCTAAGGATTAAAGTAAAATTTTAAAACAGAAAATTAAATTATAATGCCACGCACTCAGATATTTTCTATATTTTGCAGTTTGTAATACAAAATGAGACTTCTGCATGGTTTCTAAAGCAATTTCATGTATTTTATAGGTTAGTCTATGAAATTAATTGTCTTGGTAAAATGTAAGAATTGCAATAGAGAAAATAATTCCTAATATTCTTGGAAGTCTTCCTCTAGCAAGCTAAAAGCATAAGAACAATAACCAAATGTTTTTGTTATTAGTTTTGGAAAGGCAGGTATACAGATAATGCTTTAAAAAGCAGTAAGCTGCAAACTAGTACAAGAAAGCATCAATTCTCTTTTCTTCTGAAAACTAAAATATAAATACAATTAATAATACTTTTCAACTTAATTTATTAAATTACAGTTTAAGAAAAAGCCTTTAGGTTTGAAATAAGTCTAGATAGATCCTGCATAACAATTTCATGTGGATCTGAATTCTCTAATCACACCTTAGAAAGTTTCTTAAAATCAATCAGGTAATTCAGAAATAGGGATAAATGGCCATTTGAAATAAAATACCATTCAATTTATCTTTACTTGCTTCAAACTTTACATTTTTCTTTATTAGGGAGTTTTCAATCTTAAGCTACCCCTAAGAACAGGACACCAAGGAGTAAAATCTTTGTAACTATAAGACATGTTATAAAGGGCACTGGTGTACTTCCAAATATAAGGTGTACCTTAAGAAATTCAGGATTTTGTTATTACAGGTCCCTTACCTGACTAGGATGTATCATGAAACATAAAAAGGAACCAAGAGTTATTCTCTTATACAGCTTACTAGCTCTCTTTACATTATCTCAACTGCAAAAGCATGACTCTCTCTTCCACTGTCTCAAACATAAGCGTAAGCGTATGTTTTAACAATTATGGTTAACTGGAAGCAATGAAGAGGGGAGCTAGAGTCATCACATGCTTTGTTTTACTAAGAAGTCCAACACGTATTCTTTAGTAATGACAGGGAGCGGTGCAGCATTTCTCAAATGAAGCCCATGGGTTATGGAAAAGCCAAAGCTCTGTTAGAGAATTTAAGAGCTACCACTCACTAGGCAAGAACTTATCCAGAGGTTTCTCTATGACAGAACATGTGGAGTCTGAACTACTGCTGCTGCTACTGCCTGGAAGACAAAGAAATGAGCCCAACGGGAACCAAAGAAAGAGGAAACAAGAAAATGAACACATACACAGAGACAAATTCAATTCCAAAGAAAGAATTTTAAAGGACAATCAAGCTTTGTATTAAAGAACCAAAACCTACTTTCCCTTAAAACCAGTCTTGGTAGTCTATGCAGTATTCTCTAATTACAAAGCCATACAGGGGTATTAGAAAGTCTATTCCTTTAAGTATCTACTGTGGGCAAACCCCACTATTCACTTAAAATATAGTAATTCAGAGGGTTGGAATGAAAAGAATAAAAATAAACAAATCATTTGGTGACATTTAAGTCTATTTAAACCATTTAGGTTGATAAGCTAAAAGAACTGAGTTTTAAATTTTAAAGTCACGAACAATTAAAATTACAGGAATGATAAATTACCCTTTAATACAGACAGTTTGGTTTGTCTTCAGTTTCACTCTTTCACCTCCAAAACACCAGACTATCAGATGTGATTATATATGTTTAAGGTTTCACAGCAAAACTTTGAAAGGCTTACTGAAATTTTTAAAATTTCTAAGCCTGGAAGGAAGATATGTTACTATTAAATATTTTAACATATTAAGCAGTGGCATTTTTTTCTATTTAAAACTTTATTTTTAACAAATCTATCATCTGCTTTAACTTTGAATACTTTACTCTGAAAAAATAGATGTGAACACAAAACCACTTCTCTAAATCAGGGGTCAGCAAACATTTTCTGTAAAGGGACAGATGATAAGTGCTTTAGGCTTTGTAGGCCATACAGAGGCATGTGAAGGCAGCTGTAGACCATATGTAAACAAATGAGCATGGCTGTTTCACAAACTTTTATTTACAAAAACAGGTGGTGGGCTGAATTTGGCCAGCAGACTACTTGCCAACTCTTGCTCTAAATTATATTTTTCCTGTCTTTTGAAGGACTCTTTATGGCTTTTAAAATTGGGACACCTGATCAAACAGCGATGGGTTTATTTTCAGCAAGAACATTCTAATAAGACAAGCAAAATATGCACCAGCTTGAAAACAATGATCCACATTAATGGAAGAGAGTTCTGAAATAAATATTCAGGGTTAAAGGATTTGAAATGTAGGCCATTATAATATGTCTCTCTCTTTTGCATGTCATCTATATCTTTATCACAAAGAACACAGTCTCAATTCATACTTAGCAACAAGTGCCCAGTGTAACAGGTGAGAATGAGAGTACATTTTATAAAGAAAATACATTTTACATTCTATTAAAAATACAATCCTTCTACAAATTTATTACTTAAAAATTCAATGATTAAAGCATAATCATGTTTGAAAAAAAATTCCACATTATCCTAATTTCCTAAAAATTTAGATTCCTAACATAGATAAAAGTCCTCACATTAAATTAAAACCCCATGTGAAATTTTAAAATGGTATATCCACTATCACAGATTTTTATAATTCTAAATTGTAAAAAAAAAACAAAACAAAACCAGAACATATTATATGCTAATTCATCTAGAAATAGGAGATCAGTATAGGAGGAAAAAATAATGCAAAGTTAACCAGGTATATGGCATACTTCCTCTGTTCTAATTGCTACCACAATTAAAAATGGCAAAATAAAAGGCATGCACTCGACAGCCTTAGGAATGTTAAACCATCATCAGGCAGCAATCTCATTTAATTTCCAGAACACTAAAATGAACTTACCCCTTCTTTTTTTCCTTTTCTCTCCATCTTCTCCAACCTCACCCTCTTCATCATCCTCCTCCTCTGACCCACTGATATCAGAGCCTGATATTTCTTCCCCTTAAATAGAAATTTAATACAAAGATGTTTATTCTGTGCCAGGTCACTGGCTATTTAGGAAATGCCTATATAAACTTTCTACATTAAGTTTTTGTGCCCTAAACAAACCTTATTTTAATATTCCTAGACAGTATAGCAGATATGCTAACCTCAGAAACAGATAGATTTACACAGAGGCTTTATTTTTAAAGTTCCTAAAGAGAAGTTAGATTCTGATCTGTTTAAAATTTAAAGTGATTAGTTTATGTACAGTTCTAAATGTTACATGTTAGAGTTATTATTTCAGTCTTTAAAAAATATGATCACTTTTGGGGAGTATTTTCTTAGTTTTCTGTTTAAGATTTTAAATTCATTCAATCTGTTTATTTTTTTAAGGGTCATAAAACTGTCATCGACTATATCACATGAAGTAATTAAAAAGAAAAAGGGCTTATTTGTACACAAATATGTTAACTTTAAAAATTTAAAAAAGGATTAAGCTAATATTAATGCAAATTAGTGCTATAATACCTTCAAAGTAGTTATTTAAAATTACTACTGTCCATATATGAAATGTCTAAGAAAATAAAGGTAACTGGGGGAGGAGTAAAATATACACTAATCATAATATAATATTTGAACCTGCAAATAAAAGATGGAAAGAAATCACAGAGTCTTGGGAGAAGAAATTCATTAAACATATTTTGTTCTTTAAGCCTAGAAACAATGACACCCTGGTAGCAATGAACACACCTAATGCCTAAATCTTGGTTTCTAAATACCATTCTCCAATGAAAGGAGCCAGGGAGAAATAAATGACTTTAAGGCCAGGGTAGGGAAAATTTAAAAATGAGCTCTAAGCATCTGTGGTGCCAGAAAGTGAGGAAGTGCTCAAAAACCAAGTAAACAAACAAACTGATAGGAGCATGCTGACAGGATATATGAACTACCCTGAAGGAACTCCTAATGGCCAAAGCTGGAACAATCTGAACAATAAAATAAATAATATTATTGTATTATAAACCCACAGACTAAAATAATTATCCATGAGTCCATACTGACATAAAAAATACTCAAATAAATAAACAAGTGGGGGAGAAGAGACTGCTTTTCCTTACAGTAGAATTCCAAACACTCCAAACACTAAACATTAGAAGGAACAACGGGAAGAGAATGCCACCATTGAGCAAATGCACAAACTACTGCTGGATGCTAACATTAGTGGAAGAAAGGATGATGAGAAACAGGACCTTTGTACAGTCTCAAAGTATTGGGTTGGCCCAAAGGTTCATTCGGCGGGTTTGCAAAGCAGAAATAGAGACACAGATGTAGAGAACAAACGTATGGACACCAAGTGGGGGTTGGGGTGGTGGTGGGATGAACTGGGAGACTGGGATAGACAATATATACACTAATATGTATAAAATAGATAACTAATAAGAAACTGCTGTATAAAAAATAAAATTTAAAAAGTAAAAAAATAATTTTAAAAAAGGTTCATTCAGTTTTTTTCTGTAAGATGGCTCTAGTAGCACTTAGTTGTCTTTAACTTCATTCGAAACGATTTTGTTAGATTGTATGTGACAGCTGTCACATCAGTGTGTATTTAAAAAAAGACTTATCAAAGCTGGTGAATTTTTGTGTACCAATTTTAATACTGAAGATGGAAGAAAAAAGGAACATTTTTGGCATATTATGCTTTAACATTTCAAGAAAGGTAAAAACGCAACTGAAATGCAAAAAAAGATTTGTGCAGTGTATGGAGAAGATGCTGTGACTGATCAAATGTGTCAGAAGTGGTTTGCGAAGGGTCGTGCTGGAGATGTCTAACTGGATGATGCTCCACAGTCTGATAGACAAGTTGAAGTGGATAGCAATCAAATCGAGACAGTAATTGAGAACAATCAACGTTATACCATGCGGGAGACAGCCAACATACTCAAAATATGCAAATCAAGCGTTGAAAATCATTTGCCCCAGCTTGGTTATGTTAATCGCTTTGATGTTTGGGTTCCACATAAGTTAAGCGGAAAAAAAACCCAACTTCTTGACAGTATATCCTAATGCAATTCTCTACACAAACGTAATGAAAACATTCCATTTTTAAAACAAATCGTGGTGGGCAATGAAAAGCAGATACTGTACAATAATGTGGAATGGAAGAGATCGTGGGCCAAGCTAAATGAACCACCACCAACCACACCAAAGGCCGGTCTTCATCCAAAGAAGGTGATGTTGTGCATAGGGTGGGACTGGAAGGGAGTCCTCTATTATGAGCTCCTTCCAGAAAACGAAACAATTAATTCCAACATGTACTGCTCCCAGTTAGACCAACTGAAAGCAGCACTCGATGAAAAGGATCCAGAATTAGTCGACAGAAAATGCATAATCTTCCATCAGGATAACGCAAGACGGCGTGTTTCTTTGATGACCAGGCAAAAACTGTTACATCTTGTCTGGGAAGTTCTGATTCATCTGCCATATTCACCTGACATTGCACCTTCGGATTTCCATTTATTTCGGTCTTTACAAAATTCTCTTAGTGGAAAAAATTTCAATTCCCTGGAAGACTATAAAAGGCACCTGGAACAGTTCTTTGCTCAAAAAGATAAAAAGTTTTGGTAAGATGGAATTATGAAGTTGCCTGAACAATGGCAGAAGGTACTGGAACAAAAAGTTGTTCAATAAAGTTCTTGGTGAAGATGAAAAATGTGTCTTTTATTTTTACTTAAAAACTGAAGGCACTTTTTGGCCAACCTAATATCTCTCCACAAGATACACATTAATTACAAAGGAAATAATAAAACAGTAGATTTATAGTGGAGAAAATTTGCAGAATAATTATGAGAAAACTATAAATAAATACAAATTGAGGAACATTCTACAAATACATGACCAGTACTCTTCAAAAGCATCAAGATCATGAACAACAAATAAAGACTGAGGAATTGGAGACTGGTGGAAACTAAACAGACATGACAACTAGATGCAATGTGTGATCCACAACTGGATCTTGGACTAGAGGAAAAGGGCATTAGAGAGAAAACTGTCAAAAGTCTAGTAAGGTCTGTGGATTAGTTAATACGTTTGTATCACTGTGAATTTCCTGGTGTCAATAATTGAACCATGGTTATGTAAGATGCTAACATTAGGGGAAACTGGCTAATAGGTATATAAGAACTCTTCTTGCTATACTTGTGAGTTTTCTGTAAGCCTAAAATTATTTCAAAATAAAAGTTAAAAAATTATTCTTTTAATGTTTCTGCCTATTTTTTAATTGTTTTTATGATTAACTCTATTAACTGGATTATTAAAACAATATGTCCTAAGAGCATAAATAAAATGAAATTTATTAAAAATAAAGTCAGTATTACCATATTACCAGCAATTCTACCTCTGGGTATATACCCGAAAGAACAAAAGAATTGAAAGCAAGGACTCAAACAGGAATTTGTACACCCACGTTCATAGTAGCATTATTCACAATAGTCAAAAGGTAGAAGCAACCCAAGTGTCCATCAACAGATGAAGGTATAAACAAAACATGGTATATACACACAATGGAATATTATTCAGCCTTAAAAAGGAAGGAAATTCTGACACATGCAACAATATGGATGAACACTGAGGACATTATGTTAAGTAAAATAAGCCAGACACAAAAGGAGACATATTATATGATTCTACTTACATGGGGTACCTAGAATAGTCAAGTTCATAGAAATAGAAAGTAGAACAGTGGGTTACCAGGGACTGAGGGAGTGAGAGGGATGGGGATCTAGTGTTTAATGGGTACAGAGGTTCATTTGGGATGATTAAAAAGTCCTGGAGATGGATGGTGGTAATGGTTGCAGAATAATGTGAATGTACTTAATGCCACAGAACTGTACACAAAAATAGTTAAAACGGTAATTTTTATGTTATGTATATTTTACCACAATAAAAAAAATGTAAAAAAATAGGGTAAGCAAAATAAAGATATGAACTCAATATTAAGAAATCTAAGAAACTTTACATCTTTAAAACATACTGACTATAAATACCACCTAGTGGTCACATTTAAAATACCAAATTCCATTATCTAAGAGGCAGCTCAATTACTGCTTTTCCTCGATAATCTTACTCAGATTTATTGAATCAGCACCTTCTCCAAATGTTTGTAATGCTGGCATCTCTGGATTTCATATCTGATCTAACCAGTTTCCCCACAGACTGAAAAGAGGCAATTTCAAAGCCCTTTATTCACCTGGTATGCAAAGGAGCCCTATGCCAGTTAGTTCTTAGCATGAAGATTCAGGGAGTCACTGACTGCCTAATAATGGTTGGTAAATTTCTCGCCCTAATGAATAAGGTCTGCAAATTTTCTAAACTTCTGACATTATATCCTGTTAGAAAAGAATTTCCAGGGCCTCCCTGGTGGTGCAGTGGTTGAGAGTCCGCCTGCCAATGCAGGGGATACGGGTTCGTGCCCCGGTCCAGGAGGATCCCATATGCCGCGGAGCGGCTGGGCCCGTGAGCCATGGCTGCTGAGCCTGTGCATCCAGAGCCTGTGCTCCGCGACGGGAGAGGCCACAACAGTGAGAGGCCCGCGTACCACAAAAAAAAAAAAAAAAAAAGAATTTCCAAAATAGAATCTCATGTTCAAATTTAAACATGAAAGCATATTTTCAAGGTCATGCAATGAATTTTTACTTAGAGTAAACTAGGTTTACCCATGACTCTCTGACTGCTTTGTTTACTTCAAACAATAGTGACTGATACCTATCACAAAGAACTCTGGTCATTTTCCCTAAATACATGTATGGTAGAACTTGCTCTTATACAGAGACAAATAAAAATTCATTATTTAATAAGTGGACATATGAAATCTTTACAAAAGATCATGGGGACTGAGATGAAGGTTTAAATTAAATGAATTTTTTAAAAAAATCAATACACAAATATTATATAATTCTACTTGAGCTTAATATGGAAATGTTAAAGTATGTAAGTATCAATTTACCTTGCAGAAATATCCCCTTAAATATCAATGTTAGAGGTTCAGAGAATTTTTAATAGGTGGCTTTTTATTAGAACACTTACTGGTTAAACAACATGTTTTTAGCCAACATTAAGATTAATATTTTGAGAAAACGTTACCTTCTTCAAGCTTTTTTTTCAGTTCTTCTATTTCTTTCTGAAACTGACGAAGCAAAGCATCCTTTGGATCTTCATTAATTCTAGCTTTATTTTTAATATTCTTAGCACGATTAGCATACCGCAATGTACTGATGGTTTCATCGTAATTGTAATCTGCTGGTCCGATGTTTGCACACTGTTGAATTAGGAATACAAAACGTTTTACACTTGACACAGATTAATACTATCATTATGAACATATCAAAAAGAATTTTGGAATATATTTCCATTCCAGTCTTCCTGAAAAAGAGGGAACCACCACATAGGTTTCCAAACAATACAATTATAGACTCGCACACATGGTGTGCTAGAAAAAATAACCACAAATTTTAAAAAGTAAAATAATCAATAGTTTAAAAAATGTTACGAATATTAACTACTGGTATAAACAGGAATCTTAAATTTTCCTGATGATAACTATACCACCAATTAAGTCTTACCATCATGGTTTTTGAATTTCCTCCTAAGGAATCCTGAAGAAGACGAGTCAATTTAGAGTTACGATAAGGCACATGAGTGCTTTTTCCATCAACCAAGGCAGAAATAACATTACCAAGGGTAGAAAGTGAAAGATTGATTTTTGTAGCTTCTTTCAGGCGCTGCCCAGTAGCTCCAGTTTTTGCTTGTCTTTCTGAACCCTTACAATAAACAGAGATAGAAGTAAAGCTAAAATAAAAAATACAGAATATTCTTCCCAAAGTTAAAAAAAGTATTCTAACAGTAAAAAATCTAATATGATTATCTGGAATTCACTTCAAAATAATACTGGAAGGGAAGAAGTGGCTGAGGGTAGAGATGAAATAGGACTGGCCGTGAACTGATAATTGCTGAAGTTGGGTGATGGGTACATGGGAAATCATTATACTATTCTATCTACTCTATACAGGTTTGAAATGGTCCATAATTAGTAGTAAGTTAAGGGGACTTCCCTAGTGGTCCAGTGGCTAAGACTCCACACTCCCAATGCAGGGAGCCCAGGTTCAATCACTGGTCAGGGAACTAGATCCCACATGCTGCCACTAAGAGTTCGCGTGCCGCAACTAAAGATCCCGCATGCCGCAACAAAGATCAAAGATCCCACGTGCCACAATTAAGACCCGATGCAGCCAAATAAATAAATAAATATTAAAAAAAGAATAATAAGTTAAACACATACATAAGTAAAACTTAAAAATTATATAATCACTCCTTTTCACTTGAATTATTATTGATTTATAAAATAAAAAGAAATCATAAGAGTTATTCTTAAGTAGCATCCTGTTACTTACAGCAAGATCTACAAGATGGAGCTTCCCCATCCTGACATGCATGTTACCATCAACGCCTTTTTCACTGCATTCTATAGTAATTGTAAAGATGGCATGGGAACGGGAACTATGTTCATTCATATTAGTTGCACCAACAGAACCTTGAATAAAGGGAGGAAATTATTTAAAACTACAACAACAGGGAATGCCTTTAAAAATAATTAAATATCCAGAATACTGAATTTCATCAGAGCCAACAGCCAGAGAGCATGGCTAAAACATAAAAACTTAGGTATATTTAGCCATTATTAGAAATTTCTGACAATTTATGTTGATAACAAAAAACTGTATTTTTTTCACATGAAAGGGGATTTGAGGACAAAATACTTAATTTCAAGTATTGCTGGCTTAAAAAATTAACTAATTTACATTAAAAAATACATGTTAAATAATTCAAAAAATTAACTGCTGTTTCAGCTGTCTCTAAAAAGTATTATTGATATGTTCTGGGAATCAACCACAGGAATACTTGCATATATACATTAGATGATACAAAGATATTCAGGGAAGAACTGTTTGCAACAGTGAGAGATCAGAAACAACCAATATGACAGTGGTTAATCAATTATAGAATAGTCACACTATGAATTACTAAGCAGTCTTTTTTAAAAAAAATAAGGTAGATCTGAATGACATGGAAAGATACCCATAACATATGAAAAAAAGAGAGGAATATAGAGTATAATCCCATTTCTGTAAAACAAAAGCATCCATTCAAAATATGCTAAGAATTTGAGTGTGTATAAATATTTTACATGAATATATTGTGCAAACAAAGAAAAAGATCTGTTTTGTTTTTCACAATAGGCATGTATTGGGGATTTTTTTCTTAAATTCCAAAGTATTTTAAAAGCAGTATGTTAATTTCATCCAATGCCAAAATGATTTTCCTACTATATTCATGTAGAGCTTCTCCATGTGAGCTGTGATTTTACAATTTAAACATTAAAAGGGTACTCTTTATTAGCAAATGGCTATATTATAAGTCAGATAACTAGAAAGTAAATTGTACTGGTAAAGAAAAGTAAAGCCCAATGAAAGAAGGTAAATGGAAAATCAGTGAGGGAAAATGCAAGGATCTGTGATTCCATACTATACTTTTCTGTTTTCTTTTAAATCAAGTTATGAATTTTTAAAATCAAATTTATGATTTTTTTCCAAAAATATAAAAAACTAATAAATCTGACACCACTTCAAATCATCTATTCAGAAGTAACACACTATACATATTTCCACAGAGTGGTAGTAGGTCTTATTTTATCTTGTTTTTTTTCCACTTAACGTTATCTCCTACATATATTTCCATGTAAAAACCAACTTGAAATTTTTACTAAAATTGATTTTGTTATTATCTTACTGGGAGATATTTGGGGTTGTTTCCTATTTTAGTTCTTCATAAGGGACACTAATATGAGCATCTTTGAGCAGATATTTTTCTTTCTCTTTAGAATTATAACAATGGATTCTATTTTCCAAACTGGAACTACCTTATGAAAGGATAGGAATAGTTTTATAGCTATGTGATTATCAAAACAAGCTATAGCAGTGTTTTTCAGTTTGGAGTGGGAAAGAAAGTATAATTTGAAAAAGTCATATTAAATATTTTAATACCCATTGTTTTTGCATTATAAGTAAAGCATGCTATTTATGATTGTGATTTTTCTATATTTCCAGTTATGAAAACAAAGCAATGCAACAGACATTATGTCAAAAGTGACCTACACTGAACTTTAGAATCCCTAGGAGAGAATAGCTTGCAGCAATCAAGTAGACTAAATGATCCAACCTAACACACTGCATAACGGAAATAAAACATTTCCATAGCTGTAATTTTTGTCAAAATATTTATTTTGGAATAAAAAATTAAATTTTTATGTTTTTCAAGGAGGTACAGAAAAACTTATCCCAATCCTTCTCTTCCCCACCCCCCTCCTCCTTGGCAACCACAAGTCTGTTCTCTGTACCTATGAATCTGTTTCCATTTCATAAATATGTCCATTTGTGTTGTATTTTAGATTCCACATATAATTGATATTATATGGTATTTGTCTTTTTCTTTCTGACTTAATATGATAATCTCTAGGTCCATCCTTGTTGCCACAAATGTTATTATTTCATTCTTTTTTATGTCTGAGTAATGTTCCATTGTGTGATATTCCTTCTTTATCCATTCATCTGTCGATGGACATTTAGATTGTCTCTGTGCCTTGGCTATTGTGAATAGTGCTGCTATGAACATAGGGGTGCTTGTATCTTTTCAAATTATAGTTTTGTCTGGATATATGTCCAGGAGTGGGATTGCTGGATCATCTGGCAACTCTTATTTTTAGTTTTCTGAGGAACCTCCATACTGTGCTCCATAGTGGCTGCACCAATTTACATTCCCACCAGCAGTGCAGGAGGCCCCCCACTGCAGCTAAACCTTTAATTCTTGAACTCAATCTATTTATTAATGAAGACTATTTTCCTCTCTGCTATCTTAGGTGTTCAAATTTCTTTACCTTCCTTTCATTTTATTTCTCTCATTAGAATCTTTTCATTTTTCCTTAGACAAATCTCACATACCAAGTTAAATTAATTCTTAGGTAGTTAATGGAAGGTTTTGGTCACTATTGTGAGTGGAATCTTATGTTAAAAATTTCTTAAGTTAAATAAGCAATACATGAACATATTCCTGGTATAAAAAATTCAAAAATACAAAAAACATAAAGTGAAAGCTCCCTATATCCCTTTCCCCCACTCTTATTTCCCCTTCACTAAAGGTAACCACTATTAAATGTCCTTTCATTTTGTATTTCACATACATACATGTGAACACACACACACACACACACACACACACAAAATACCCAAATATGTAGTTTGATAATTTGGCTTTTTTTACACATGGGATGATGCATTACATACTGTGCTAGTTAGCTTTCTTTTTCCCTTAATATATATCTGGAAAGTCTTTTGGGTCTCTACATGTAAATTTAACTCACTGTTTTTTTTTTGTTTTTTTTTTACAGCTTCATTATAGTCCATAATATTTTTGCACCATAATTTATATAACCAATGTTTTATTGACAGTTATTTAGGTTGTGTCAAACTTTTTGCTATTACAAGTAATGCTGTAATAAGGTATTTTTTTGTTTACACCAAAAAATATTTTTCTAGAATATCTATCTACAAATAGAAACAGTGGGTCAAAGGAATGCATTCTTAAAAATTTCAACAGATACAACTATACTGCCCTTCAAAAAGGCTGTATATTCCCATCACCACTGCCCATTTCCTTAGAGCCTCACCAACCTGGATATCCTTTCATCCAAACTGATGGGTAAAACATCTCCTACTGTTGTTTTAATATGCATTTTCCTGATTACTGGTGAAGTCGAACATCCTTTCATATACTTACTGCTGTGTATAGTTCTTCTGTGAACAACATAGTCATAAACATCTTTTGCTCATTTTCCTGTTAAAATTTTCGTATTTTTCTATTATTTGGTTTATAAGAATACAATTGAATTTTTTTAATTTTTGCTTTGTTTCCTTGAGTTTGCTAGATTTTTAGTCTAGTCACAAAAATCTAAAAAAAAAAAGGTTATTTCCTATGTTCTTTTCTTTTACCTCTAATCTCTAATTGCTGTTAGCAACATCATTAGTACTGGGCCTGGGGCATCAGCAATATTGCTGAAACTTTTTATTCTTTAGAAAAAACTTGAAATGATTACTAAAAAGAATGCCACTTTATTTAATTTTGTTTGCTTTTCTTGTCAACAAAAGGGAGGCATTATAGTGCCTGGTTAATGCTGACTAATGGTATACATTCAAATACTCACTCTGCTACTTATTAATTAGTATATGACCTGGACAATTTACTTTCAGTCTCAGTTTCCTCATTCATAACATAGGAATTTAATACCTTCATAGTCCATTTCGAGGATTAAAAGAGATCACTCTTATAAAGCATTTGCACAAGCACTTGCCACACAGTAAGTACTCAATAAATGTTACCAATATTATTATTACTAACAAGAGACAACAATATGAGAGTCTCAAAGATATAGCACTATTGCTAAGTAACAAAATTTTGGTCAGCATGGAAAGCAATCTGTGATATCTTTCATTCATATATGCTTTCCACATAGTAAATAGTCAAAGAGGAAGGGTTTCCAAGAAACCTAAAAATCCAATCCTTACGGCACAAAATGCCATACCAGGTTGGCTTCGAAAAGAGCCGACTCCACACATAAATGTTTAATTACAATTAAGCAATATACTTACGATTTTTGTGGCCCAGTGTCATAATTCTATCCATATCATCAGCATTATTTACCACATAAGCTGATAAATCCTTGATATAAACTCCCACATCAGGTCTTTCTTTAACCTAAAAAAAAAATCATACAGACTTTACACATATATCCATAATTCTTCCACAGTTATTTATTGAATATCTACTACATGCTGGACACTGTGCTAGACAGTGAGGATACAGTGATGAACAAGGTAGACAGTTTCTACACTAGTGGAGGTAACAATCTACAGGGAGAACATACAAATGAATAATTACACACACAAATTATTTTATTTTATTTTATTTCAGTTGTGATAAAGCCATGAAGAAAAAAAAATACAGGAAAGTATAAGAATACAACATAGGGACTTCCCTGGTGGCGAAGTGGTTAAGAATCCACCTGCCAATGCAGGGGACACGGGTTCGTGCCCCAGTTCAGGAAGATCCCACATGCCACGGAGCAACTAAGCCTGTGTGCCACAACTACTGAGCCTGCACTCTAGAGCCCACGAGCCACAACTACTGAGCCCGTGTGCCACAACTACTGGAGCACCTAGAGCTCATGCTCCGCAACAAGAGAAGCCACTGCAATGAGAAGCCCGCGCACCGCAACAAAGAGTAGCCCCCGCTCTCTGCAACTAGAGAAAGCCTGTGAGCAGCAATGAAGACCCAACGCAGTCAAAAATAAATAGATTTATGAATAAAAAAAGAATGCATTATAGACAGACTTAAGCTAGTGAAGCAGGGACAGGATAAGTTCCCCAAGATGATGTTTAAGCTAAGACTTGAAGAAATAGGAGGTAGACAATCTGTGTTAGAACAAGAGGAAAACAGTATGTGCAAGAATCCTGAAATGAGAAAAAAACTAGGTTTTTTTTTTTTTTTTTTTTTTTTTTTTTTTTGCAGTACGCGGGCCTCTCACTGCTGTGGCCTCTCCCGCCGCGGAGCACAGGCTCTGGACGCGCAGGCTCAGCGGCCATGGCTCACGGGCCCAGCCACTCCGCAGCACGTGGGATCTTCCCGGACCGGGGCACGAACCCATGTCCCCTGCATCGGCAGGCGGATTCTCAACCACTGCACCACCAGGGAAGCCCAGTTTTGTTTTTTTTTTTAGTACTCTGTAAGAGTTTATTGTGCACGAAAGAACAGTTTGTGAACTGGGAATCTTCAAACTCAAAACCAGTGTGAAGCTCAGAGGCATGACCTAACAGGATGACTTAGGAAGTGAAAACCAGGAAGTTGTCTAAACAAAGACAGAGGTTGCCTCCTCTTAATCAATCACTTGGAAGTAAGGCCAGCCTGGCTTGGGAGCTCTATGAACATGACCTGGGGAGGCAAGTAGTGCAGGGGCCGCGTTCCAGGAGATGTGAGCTCTGGTCCCAACAACAGCTCTCAACCTAAAAACCAGGTATTTAAAAAAATAAAAACCAACGAAACAAACAAAAGCCAGGGAAAGAGTAGGCGGCAGGGGGTGAAATAGGTGGGAAATCTGGCTACAGAGGTAGCCAGATAAGATTAAGAGGCAGAGCTAAGATTAAGAATAGTAATTGGTCTTTTTTTTTTAATTATTGAACTGTAGTTGATATACAATATGTTGGTTTCTGGTGTACAGCAAGGTGACTCAGTTATATATATGTATATGTATATACATATATATACACACACACACATATACATATATATTCTTTTCCATTATGGTTTATTACAGGATATTGAATATAGTCCCCTGTGCTATACAGTAGGACCTTGTTGTTTATCCATTCTATATATAATAGTTTGCATCTGCTAAGCCCAGACCCCCAATCCATCCCTCCCCATCCCCCCTCTGCCTTGGCAACCACAAGTCTGTTCTCTATGTCTGTGAGTCTGTTTCATAAATAAGTTCAGTTGAGTCATATTTTAGATTCCACATATAAGTGACATCATGTGATATTTGTCTTTCTGACTTACTTCATTTAGCATGATAATCTCTAGGTTGATCCACATTGCTGCAAATGGCATTATTTCATTCCTTTTTATGGCTGAATAGAATTCCATTGTGTGTGTGTGTGTGTATATATATATACATATATACATACATATATATATATATATATATATACACACACACCACATCTTCTTTATCCATTCATCTGTCGATGGACATTTAGGTTGCTTCTGTGTCTTGGCTATTGTAAGTAGTGCTGCTATGAACACTGGGGTGCATGTTATCTTTTCAAATTATAGTTTTGTTTGGATATATACCCAGAAATGGGATTGCTAGATCATATAATAACTCTATTTTAAGTTTTCTGAGGAATCTCCATACTGTTTTCCACAGTGGCTGCACCAATTTACAGTTCCACCAACAGTGTAAGAGGGTTCCCTTTTCTCCACAGCCTCTCCAGAATTTGTTATTTGTAGACGTTTTGATGATGGCCATTCTGACCAGCGTGAGGTGGTACCTCATTGTAATTTTGATTTGCACTTCTCTGATTATTGGTCTTTATCTTAACAGCAATTTGAAGCCACTGGAGTATTTCACACAGCTGAATGAAATAATCAGATCTATGGTAACCATGTAAAAATATTACCTTTCCATGAGTAACTTTATGAGAACTTTTACCCAACTTGAAGGCTGTATTTGGGATATATTTATTTAAAATACAGATAGTATTTTAATACTATCTGTAAAATACAAATAGAAATACAAAATTCACTTTTCAAGGCCCTAGAAGTCACATCCACAAATCAACAGAATAAAGTGAAACTGAGGCAGAGGCCTGTGGCTGCCAGTGGGGCAAGCCATTCCAAAGGTAGTAAGACCACACAAAGACGACAAACAAAAGTTTATAGCAGAAACAAAAGTCACAAAGGCAAATACTCTAAATTCTAGGTGTTGATTTTAAATCTAGTTAGAGGTTTTGGGTTTCTTTAGTCTCTTTTATGATATATTTATACATTAGGAAAAATTACCTTTTTTCTGTCATGAGATATACATTAAGCCCTAATTTTACTAGTAGTAAAGAAATGTGTTGGTCTCTATAAACCAGTGGGTTTCAAACTGTGCTCTGACAAGCACTAGAGGGTCCATGGTGGCAATGAGAGGGCCACTGTGTGAGTTTGGGGGTTCTCAGATCCAGACACAAGTTCTAAAGAGAGCTTTACTTTCATGTATTTTATAGATTGGGCTTCCACATAAGGTTTGGTTTGATTCAACTGTTTAATGGCTTTAAATCTTTTAAAATGTTTGAATATTACTGGTTTATATCAATGCTTCTCAGAAAAATCTATGGTAAAGAATTATACATATATTTCTAATGTGGAAAGTGATATCTCTGAAAAATACAAAAATCATGCACTTGGATACCATGACAATGTCAAATTGCTATAAAAGTTTTTAAGCATGTACTTTCATTTACTATTCTCATCTCATTGCAGAATGAAAACAAACACTCTTCAAACTGGCATCAGTCTGCAAAGTCTATGGTCATTCCCAATCACAAGATATTAATTCTATATTCAATTATTAATTGTAGATAATGAGACATGAAATATGAAGAAACTGAATATGATTCTGAAATAAAGCAGGACCCTGAGACAAGATGGCAGATAGAAGGACATGAGCTCACCCTGTATCAAGAAAACACCAAAATCACAACTAACTGGTGAAAAACCATCGGAAAAAAAAAACACTACAACCTACCAAAGAAGATATCCTACATCCAAAGACAAAGGAGAAGCCACAACAAGACATTAGAAGGGGCTCAATCACGATAAAATCAAATCCCATATCTGCTGGGTGGGTGACCCACAAACTGGAGAATAATTATATCACAGATGTTCTCCCACAGGGGTGAAAGTTCTGAGCCCCACATCAGGCTCCCTATCCTGGGGGTCTGGCATCGAGAGGAGAAGCCCCCAGAGCATCTGGCTTTGAAGGCCAGTGGGGTTTGATTGCAGGAATTCCACAGGACTGGGGGAAAGAGGAACTCTACTCTTGGAGGGCACACACAAGGTCTCGTGCACACCAGTGCCCAGGGGAAAAAGCAGTGACCTCATAGGAGCCTGGGCCAGACCTACCTGCTGGTCTTAGAGAGTCTCCTGGGGAGGCAGGGGTTGACTATGAATCACTGTGCGGACAAAGACACTGGTGGCAGTAGTTCTAGGGAGTACTCACTGGCATGAGTCCTCCTGGAGGCTGCCATTTTCTCACCAAGACCTGGAGCCACCCAACAGCCTGTAGGCTCCACTGCTGGGACTCCTCAGGCCAAACAACCAACAGGGCAGTAACACAGCCCCACCCATCAGAAGACAGGCTGCCTAAAGTCTTCCTGAGCCCACAGCTGCCTGCTAAACAGCCCCCTTGACACGGCCCTGCCCACCAGAGGGACAACACCCAGCTCGACTCACCAGTGAGCAGGAACCAGTTCCCCCCACCAGGAAGCCTGCACAAGCCTCTTAGACCAGTCTCATCCACCAGGGGGCAGACAGCAGAAGCAATAAGAACTACAGACTTGCAGCTGGCAGAATGGAAACCACGATCACAGAAAGGTAGACAAAATGAGATGGCAGATGACTATGTCCCAGATGAAGGAACAAGATAAAACCCCAGAAGAACAACTAAGTGAAATGGAGATAGGCAACCTATACGAAAAAGAATTCAGAGTAATGATAGTAAAGATGATCCAAGATCTCAGAAAAAGAATGGAGGCACAGACTGAGAAGATACAGGAAATGTTTAACAAAGAGCTAGAAGATCTAAAGAACAAACAGAGATGAACAACACAATAACTGAAATGAAAAATACGATAGATGGAATCAATAATAGAGTAAATGAGGCAGAAAAATGGATACTTAAGCTGGAAGACAGAACACTGGAAATCACTGCTGTGGAACAGAATAAAAAAAAAAAGAACGAAAAGAAATGAGAACGGTCTCAGACACCTCTGGGACAACATTAAACACACTGACATTCACATTATAGAGATCCCAGAAGGAAAGAGCGAGAGAAAGGACCTGAGAAAATATTTGAAGAGATAATAGCTGAAAACTTCCCCAACATGGCAAAGGAAACAGTCACCCAAGTTCAGGAAGTGCAGAGAGTCCCAGGCCAGGTAAACCCAAGGAGGAACATACCGAAACATGTAGTAATCAAATTGACAAAAATTAAAGACAAAGAGAAAAATATTAAAAGCAACAAAGGAAAAGCAACAAATAACTTAAAAGGGAATCCGCATAAGGTTATCACCTGATTTTTCAGCGGAGACTCTGCAGGCCAGAAGGGAGTGGCATGATCTATTTAAAGTGAAATCAGTGCTTTGTGACCACCTAGAGGGGTGGGATAGAGAGGGTGGAAGGGAGACGCAAGAGGGAGGGGATATGGGGATATATGTATAGCTGATTCAAAGCAGAAACTAACACACCATTGTAAAGCAATTATACTCCAATAAAGATGTTAAAGAAAACAAACAAAAATAAAGTGATGAAAGGGAAGAACCTACAACCAAGAATACTCTATCCAGCAAGGCTCTCATTTAGATTTGACAGAGAAATCTAAAGCTTGCCAGACAAGCAAAACCTAAGAGAATCAGCACCACAAAACCAGCTTTGCAACAAATGCTAAAGGAACTTCTCTAGGCAGAAAAAAAAAAAAGGACGTAAATACACACCATAAAATTATGCATGGAAAAGCTCACCAGTAAAGGCAAACATATGTTAAAGGTAGGAAATCATCCACACACAAATACGATATCAAAACCAGCAATCATGAGAAGAGGAGAGTACAAATGCAGGATACTAGAAATGCATTTGAAATTAAAAGACCAGCAACTTAAATCAATCTTGTTTATATATAGAATACTATATCAAAACTTCATGGTAGGGCTTCCCTGGTGGAGCAGTGGTTGAGAGTCCGCCTGCCAACGCAGGGGACACGGGTTCGTGCCCCAGTCCGGGAAGATCCCACATGCCGCGGAGCGGCTGGGCCTGTGAGCCATGGCCGCTGAGCCTGTGCGTCTGGAGCCTGTGCTCCGCAACGGGAGAGGCCACAACAGTGAGAGGCCCGCGTACAGCAAAAAAAAAAAACCCAAAAAACAAAAAAACTTCATGGTAATGGCAAATCAAAAATCTGCAATAGATACACACACAAAAAAGAAAAAGGAATTCAAACACAACTCTAAAGTTAGTCATCAAATCACAAAGGAAGAGAACAAAAGAGGAAGAGGAGAAATAACACCTACAAAAACAAATCCAAAACAATTAACAAGGGCTTCCCTGGTGGCGCAGTGGTTGAGAGTCCGCCTGCCGATGCAGGGGACACGGGTTCGTGCCCCGGTCTGGGAAGATCCCACATGCCGCAAAGCGGCTGGGCCTGTGAGCCATGGCCACTGGGCTTGCGCGTCCGGAGCCTGTGCTCCACAACGGGGGAGGCCACAGCAGTGAGAGGCCCGCGTACAGCCAAAAAAAAAAAAAAAAAAAAAAAAACAATTAACAAAATGGCAATAAGAACATACATATCAATAATTACCTTAAATGTAAATGGATAAAATGCTCCAACCAAAAGACACAGACTGCTGAATGGATACAAAAACAAGACCTGTATATATGCTGTCTACAAGGGACCTGCTTGAGATCTAGGGACACATACAGACTGAAAGTGAGGGGATGGAAAAACGTCTTCCATGCAAATGGAAATCAAAAGAAAGCTGGAGTAGCAATACTCATTTCAGACAAAATAGATTTTAAAATAAAGACTGTTACAAGAGACAAAGAAGGACACTACATAATGATCAAGGGATCAATCCAAGAAGAAGATAACAATTCTAAATATATGCACCCAACATAGGAGCACCTCAATATATAAGGCAAATGTTAAGACCCATAAAAGGAGAAAGTGACAGTAACACAGTAATTGTGAGGGACTTGAACACTCCACTTTCAACAATGGATAGATCATCCAGACAAAAAATCAATAAGAAAAAACAGGCCTTAAATGACACATTAGAGCAGATGGACTTAATTGGTATTTATAGAGCATTCCATTCAAAAACAGCAGAATACCCATTCTTCTCAAGTGCACATGGAACATCCTCCAGGATTGACCACATGCTGGGCCACAAAGCAAGACTTGGTAAATTTAAGAAAATTAAAATCATATCAGGACTTCCCTGGTGGTGTGGTGGTTAAGAATCCACCTGCCAATGCAGGGGACACGGGTTCAAGCCCTGGTCCACAAAGATCCCACATGCCATGGAGCAACTAAGCCCATGCACCACAACTGATCCTGCGCTCTAGAGCCCAAGAGCCACAACTACTGTGCCCACGTGCCGCAACTACTGAAGCCCATGCACCTAGAACCTGTGCTCAGCAACAAGAGAAACCACTGCAGCGAGAAGCCCGCTCACCACAATGAAGAGTAGCCCCTGCTCGCCACAACTAGAGAAAGGCTGTGCACAGCAACAAAGACCAACACAGCCAAAAATAAATAAATAAATTTATTTTAAAAAGTCATATCAAGCATCTCTCCCAACCACAATGCTCTGAGATTAGAAATCAATTATAAGGAAAAAAACTGTAAAAAACACAAACACGTGGAGGCTAAACAATGTGCTACTAAACAACCAGTGGATAACTGAAGAAATCAAAGAGGAAATTAAAAAAATACCTAGAGACAAATGAAAATGAAAGCACAACTATCCAAAACCTATGGGATGCAGCGAAAGCAGTTCTCCGAGGGAAGTTTATAACAAGAAAAATCTCAAATAAACCTAACCTTACACCTAAAGCAATTAGAGAAAGAAGAACAAACAAAACCAAAGTTAACAGAAGGAAAGAAATCATAAAGATCAGAGCAGAAATAAATGAAATAGAGATGAAGAAAACAATAGAAAAGATCAATCAAATTAAAAGCTGGTTCTTTGAAAGGATAAGCAAAATTGATAAACCTTTAGCCAGACTCATCAAGAAAAAAAAGGAGAGGGCTCAAATCAATAAAATTGAAATGAAAAAGGAGAAGTTACAATGGACACCAAAGAAATACAAAGGATCATAAAAGATTACTACAAGCAACTATATGCCAATAAACTGGACAACCTGGAAGAAATGCACAAATTCTTAGAAAGGTACAACCTTCCAAGACTGAACCAAGAAGAAATAGAAAATACAAAGAGACCAAACCCACACACCTATGGTCACCTAATCTATGACAAAGGAAGCAAGAATATACAATGGAGAAAAGAGACAGTCTCTTCAATAAGTGGTGCTGGGAAAACCAGACAGCTAAAAGAATGAAATTAGAACACTCCCTAACACCATACACAAAAATAAACTCAAATGGATTAAAAGCCTAAATGTAAGGCCAAATACAATAAAACTCTTAGAGGAAGACATAAGCAGAACACTCTTTGACATAAATTGCAGCAAGATTTTTTTCAATCTACCTCCTAGAGTAATGAAAGGAAAAATAATCAAATGGGACCAAATTAAACTTAAAAGCTTTTTGCACAGCAAAGGAAACCATAAACAAAATGAAAAGACAACTTACAAAATGGGAGAAAATATTTGCAAACAAAGCGACCGGCAAGGGATTACTCTCCAAAATATACAAACAGCTCATGCAGGTCTATATCAAAAAACAAACAACCCAATCAAAAAATGGGTAGAAGATCTAAATAGACATTTCTCCAAAGAAGACATACAGATGGCTAAAAAGCACCAATTATTAGATAAACAAAACACTAATTATTAGAGAAATGCAAATCAAAACTACACAGTATCACCTCACACCAGTCAGAATGGCCATCATCAAAATTTCTAGAACCAATTAATGCTGGAGACGGTTTGGAGAAAAGGGAACTCTCCTACACTCTTGGTGGTAATGTAAATTGGTACAGCCACTATGAAGAACAGTATGAAGCTTCCTTAAAAAACTAAAACATAACTACAATATGATCCAGCAATCCCACTCCTGGCTATATATCCAGAGAAAACCATAATTTGAAAAGATATACACACCCCAATGTTCACTGGAGCACTATTTACAATAGCCAGAACATGGAAGCAACCTAAATGTCCATCGACAGAAGAATGGATAAAGAAGATGTGGTTGGGGCTTCCCTGGTGGCGCAGTGGTTGAGAATCTGCCTGCCAATGCAGGAGACACGGGTTCGAGCCCTGGTCTGGGAAGATCCCACATGCCACGGAGCAACCTGGCCCGTGAGCCACAACTACTGAGCCTGCATGTCTGGAGCCTGTGCTCTGCAACAAGAGAGGCCGCGATAGTGAGAGGCCGGCGCACCGCGATGAAGAGTGGCCCCCGCTTGCCACAACTAGAGAAAGCCCTCACACAGAAATGAAGACCCAACACAGCCAAAAATAAATAAATTAATTAATAATTTTTTAAAAGATGTGGTACATTTATACAATGGAATATTATTCAGCCATTAAAAAGAATGAGATGATGCCATTAGCAGCAACACAGATGAACCTAGAGATTATCATACTAAGTGAAGTCAGTCAGAGAAAGACAAATATCATATATCACTTCTAGGCAGAATCTATAAAATATGATACAAATGAACTTATTTACAAAATAGAAACAGTCTCACAGACTTAGAAATCAAATTTATGGTTACCAAAGGGTAAAGGTTGGGGGGAAGGATAAATTGGGAGTTTGGGATTGACATATACATACTAATATATTTTAAATACATAACCAACAAGGACCTACTGTATAGCACAGGGAACTCTACTCAATATTCTGTAATAAGCTAAATGGGAAAAGGATTTGAAAAAGAATAGAATTATATGTATATGTATAACTGAATCACTTTGCTGTACACCTGTAACTAACACAACATTGTAAATCGACTATACTCCAATAAAAATAAAATTAAATTAAAAAAAGCAGGACCTTGCAGGACCCTCCCAGGTTAAAAAAAAAAAAAAAAAGCCCCTCCATGTCCCCCAATTCTCTTTGTAGAAAAAGGATTTAGTCTCCCAGGCTTTTCCTGAATTCCAAAGAGCAGAGTCAAGCAGTTACTAAGGAAGTGAAGGAATGCAGAAACAAAAGAAAAGCAGTCAAAAAACTGCTTTTTATAGCTGAAACAATAGTTCAGGTATAAAACAGAGTTCTAGTTCCTCCTCAAGGAATATATAAAACAATCTGATGTGTATCTTGGAGTTGTTCTGTAGAAACCAAGACCCCCATCCAGGTTGAGGATGATGACTACAGTCTGACCACAAGCACTAGACCTCAGACTGGACTAAACCAGGAGGTTGATGATTAAGATTCCCGAAATATCACCTGTTACCTCACCACCAACTAATCAGAAGTCATGCACCCTGCAACACTCACCGCAAATGTTGCCTTTAAAAACCCATCCTTGAAAAAAAGCCATTAGGGAGTTTGAGCCGTCTGAGCATGAGCTTGCTTGGTGCCCTGCAATAAAACAGTGTACTTTCCTTCAACACAACCCAGTGTCAGTAAATATGCCTTGCTGTGTGGCAGGCAAGCAGACCCAAGTTTGGTTCAGTAATAATTTTGGTGACCATGAAGGGACAGCCATCTTGAGTGGCATCTCACTCATGGCACATCAGCCCTGGGCTGACACTGGCACTCAGATCTTGTCCAGCAGGTGCCTGAGTGCTTTTGTCTCAGGGACAGCCCCAAGTGCTTGCCACTAACCAGGCAGCACTGGCCCATGGTGTCTTCGATTCCCTAGTAAAGGAAACAAGGCTCTGGTCCTGGTATAAGACGTCTCTGGCAAGTGGTGTAACCTCGTGTGTGACGACAGCAGGGCATTCTTCCCTATTGGGTTGCCTTGATTGGAATTTTACTTTTTTGTGGGGGAAGGTGTATGACATGGTCATCTTGTTTTGAGCAGAGTACCACTTTAATTGGACTTTCCGTTCTGGGTCAAGGAGTCCCTTGGCCATCCAGCACTGCCTGAGCAGTAATTGAGAAACTCCCTGTTAGACCAAGGCTCATCTGCACCCCTGTCTGGAATGGTAGGTAGGAAACTTTCCATTCTCATGCTACGAAACTGTGACCCTGAGAAGACTCTGGATACTGATCTGCCAGTCTGTCTGTTTCTGGTAATAGCAGCCGTGTGAAAGAATAATGGGTAATGAGAGCTCTGTTCTATCTTGTAGTCCCCTAGGGTGGATTTTGCAAAACTGGAAGAACTGCAGCTACGCTCCCATGAAAAGAAAGAGAATATTTTACTGTAACACCACATGGCCCCAATATTCCTTAGGCTCTGATGAACAACGGCCCCTCAGTGGTCTTTAGACTGTAACACCTATATTTAACTAGAACTGTTTTTTAAAAGGGAAAGAAAATGGGATAAAATTCCTTATGTATAGGCTTTTATGATATTGTATCAAAGTGAGCCTTCTGGAATTAGTTTGACTTTTATCTCGGGTGTCTTAGTACATTAGTATGAATCCTGTTTTCTCTCTGGTTTTGACCCTAATTAGGGGATCCTGGCCCTGGTTTGGGAGGAGATCCCACCAGGAGGAAAGAAAGGAAATTAAAGGATTAATCATTCTCAGAGACACCGCTGATATTGACTCTCATTAGAGGGCCCTGGTCTTTACCTTTGTTAGAGAGTCCTGGTAACTTAAATGTGGTCTAGACACTCCTAAAAACTAATAGCTTAAATTCAGTCATGAGTCTGAGTCAGTGCCAGCAAGTTCACCTAGAAATGAGGCACGTGAATGTGAGTGAGTGGTATGTATTACTGTCTATTACTGTTGTTTATGAAAGTTTTAAAAAAAATTGGATGGTAATGCTAGCAAAGAATTTTTATCATAAAAATACAGAAATTTAATTTGTGTAACAATTTATAACACCAAAACAATGAATCTCAATGGCAGCAGTTACTCCCCTGCCCAGAGTGTTTTAGAAGTTTGTGGGGGAGTTTCTGGTTCACTTGGGGACACTATTAGTATTCATAGGCAGGGGCCTGGGATACTAAACACCTTGAAATGAAATGGGTCACAGTCAATGAATTGTCCCATGCAACTTTGAATGTCCTACCAGATATTAACATGGGTGAAAAAACAATTTATAATTACCTGAATCTAAACCCTAACTCTATTGTACATATGAAGACAAAGTGCTTTCCCATGGTAATAATAATAACATAGGAATGCAGGAAAACTGAGGAAAGAACTACTTTATTTTCCTCAGAACTCTACCAAGAGCTAGTTACTATTTTAAAAGACCATGTCATTGACAATAACACAAATCAAGGTGTTTAGATCACCAATACAATATACTTATAACAGTCTGCATTTGTAGCTGCTACAATCATAATGATTATATATGCTTCTGACTACTTCATTATGTCATTGAGTATGATCACATCTAAGCATTTATATATTGAAATACAAGCACTTTATTTTTTAATTTTATTCTCTTTTATATTATAATAGGGCAGTATATTGATAATTTTTAAATTATGTGTGTAGATAGATTTCATCATCTATGAAATTTATTTCAGGATAGTCAAAGGGGCATTACAAGATATATGTTATAAAAAAGGGGCATTGGGTCTAATGTGGTTGAGAACCGTTGACAAGACTGTTCCTGAGAATAAATCTGATCTATAATTACTGTTACAAAAATGGAAAATCTGTCCAAATGATTTTTATTCTAATAATTTATGCAATAAAACAATAAACTTTTAAAAGGTAAAAAGCACAGAATTAAAGTATCCATCAAAACCAAAGATGACAACTAGCAAAAATGAAACTTATCTCTGTGTTTGCTGTCTACACATTATCATTATAGATTAAGTCTTCATTAAGGTCCAACAAACACAAATAATACCTAAGCCTGTAATATACTGCTCCAAAAGCTCAGCTTATATAGTAAACTTAAAAAGAAAAAAAAGCTAAAACGTATTGAATACTTTATTACGTGTCAATCAATGATTTTAAAACTTTGTATTAATTTGTTAATGTTGGCAATAATCCTATAAAGTAGATACTTTTATGATTTCCATTTTCATGTGGCAAAGCTAAGGCTCATAGAGGGTAAGTAACTTGCTTAAGAACTCAGAGCCAGAATTCAAGCTAAGATGGTAAAACCTCAGAAATCACCCTTTAATCCTTAATCCACTTACCTGTGACACCAGCAAGTCAGGAAACCCCTCTAGGTTTCATTTTTTACAATAACAAAACTGAACTGCGAAAGATTAAATGAAATAAAGTATGTGCTACTACCACAATTTACTGTACTGAATGCCTACTGCCACATTATAAAAGCTTAGTAATAGTAGCTGCTGTTATTCTAAGTGTATTCTACACCATTCTACAATGGTGACTACTCTTACCATTATTCTCTAATTATTTTACTGACAATGCAATTTCTATCAAAATTCCAATATTAATATTTTAAAGGCTAACCTTTTGTCTCATACACTAAATCTAGTGTCTCATACACTATATTAATATATTTGGCAATAGTTACTAATCATTTACCACGTGACTCAGCAACCCTGCTTCAGGAATTTATCCTCAGATATGCCTGCACATGTATGAAATGCTGTATGTACAAGGCTATTCAGCACAGAATTGTGTGTAACAGCAGAAGATCTTAAACAACCCAAGTGTTCACCAACAGAGGGCTGGCTAAATAAATTAAAATTATGTGCATACAAAGGATATTATGAACCTTTAAAAAAAAAAAGGAATGAGGAAGCTTTCTCTGTACTGATGTGGAAAAATTGCCACAATCCATTGTTCAGTGAAAAAAGCAAAGTGCAGGGGCTTCCCTGGTGGCGCAGTGGTTGAGAGTCCGTCTGCCAATGCAGGGGACACGGGTTCGTGCCCCGATCTGGGAGGATCCCACATGTCACGGAGCGGCTGGGCCCGTGAGCCATGGCCGCTCGGCCTCCACATCTGGAGCCCGTGCTCCACAAAGGGAGAGGCCACAGCAGTGAAAGGCCCGCGTAGCCCAAAAAAAAAAAAAAAAAAAAAAAAAGCAAAGTGCAATGAGGGGAAAATAGTCTTTTCAATAAATGGTGCTGAGACAACTGGATATCCATAGGCAAAAGTGAAGTTGGTTCTCTACCTCACATGGTACATAAAAAATTAACTCAAAATGAATCAAAGACATAAATATAAGAGCTAAAACTATAAAACTCTTAGAACAAAGGCATAAATCTTCATGACCTTGGATGAAGCAATGATTTCTTAGATACTACACCAAAAAGCACAAGCAACAAAACTAAATATAGATAAACCAGACATGATAAAAATTTTTAATTTTTATGCTCCAAAGGACACCATCAAGATAGTGAAAAGACAATCCCACAGATGGGAGAATATTTTTGTAAATCCATATATCTGTTAACAAACTTGTATCTAGAATATATAAAGAATTATTACAACTCAATAACAAAAAGACAAAGACCCAATTATAAATGAGCAATGGATCCGAACGGAAATTTATCCAAAGAAGATACACAAATGGCGTGAAAAGATATTCATCATTATTAGCCATCAGGGAAATGGAAATCAAGCCCACAAATGAGGTACCACTTTACACCCTCTAAAATGGCTATAAAAAAGACAGATAATAACGAGTGTTGATGAGGATGCAGAGAAACTGGACTCCTCTTACATTGCTGATAGGAATTTAAAAGGGTACAGCCACTGTGGGAAACAGCCTGGCAGTTCCTAAAAAAACAGTTACCACATTATCTAACAATTACATTCACTGATATATAACCAAGAGAACTGAAAAAACATACAGTTCAAAGATATTGCAGGTTCAGTTCCAGACCACCGTAATAAACTTAGTACCATGAATTTTTTGGTTACTTGTTGCATATAAAAGTTGTTTACACTATACTGTAGTCTATTAAGTGTGCAACAGCATTATGTTTAAAAAAATGTATGTACCTTAATTTCAAAATACTTCATTGCTAAAAACTGCTAACATCACCTGAGCCTTCAGTGAGTCATAATTTTTTTTGCTGATGGAGAGTTTACAATATTGCAGAATTACCAAAATGTGGCACAGAGACATGAAGTAAGTAAATGCTGCTGGAAAAATGGAGTTGAACAGAATTGTTTGATGCAGGGTTGCCACAAACCTTCATTTTGTAAAAAACACAGTATCTGCAAAGCATAATAAAGTGAAGCACCATAAAACGAGGTATGCGTGTATTCATATAGAAACGTGTACAGGCTGTTAAAACAAAACAAAAACATGAAATACTGATTCATGCTACAACATGGGTGAATCTTGAAAACATTATACTAAGTGAAAGAAGCCAGTCATAAAAGACCACAATTGTATGATTCCATTTAAATGAAATGTCCAGAATAGGCAAGTCCATAGAGACAAAAAGTAAATTATGGGTTACCAGGAGGGAAAGGGGGAATGGTGAGTGGCTCCTAATGGCCATGGAGTTTCTTTTTGGAGTAATGAAAATGTTCTAGAATTAGATAGTGGTGATGGTTGCATAACTTTATGAATATACTAAGATCACTAAATTGTACACTTTAAAAGGATGAATATTATGCTATGTAAATTATATCTCAATTAAAAAATAATGAATGTGAATCAGCTATACTTGTCAGTTAAAACCATAATGTACCAATTCACAAATTTTGTGATTATCTGACATTTATGCATATAATCTCACAGTTCCCTTTTCTAAGATGCTGGATGAAAGTAGTCTTTAGTGCCAATCTATTACCCAAAAGTAAACAAACTAGAGTTTCTCAATCAGAAAGTTTGGTTTTTCCTTCAGGTAAAAGAAAGACTGAAAACACAAGTATTCATGACTACATTCATGATTAGTCTTAATACCTATATTTTTGACACTGTAAAAACTTCTGACTTAAAATAAATTCCGGAGTACTCTTGGGCATTCATACCAGAGAATGAAAACTTACATTTGCAAAAAAATCTGTGTGTGAATGTTCATAGTGGCTTTACTCACGATAGCCCAAAACAGCCCAGATGTCCTTCAACAGGTGAATGGTTAAATATGCCATGCAATATTACTCAGTAATAAAAATGAATGAACGGGCTTCCCTGGTGGCGCAGTGGTTGAGAGTCCGCCTGCCGATGCAGGGGACACGGGTTCGTGCCCCGGTCTGGGAAGATCCCACATGCCGCGGAGCGGTTGGGCCCGTGAGCCATGGCCGTTGAGCCTGCGCGTCCGGAGCCTGTGCTCCGCAACGGGAGAGGCCACAACAGTGAGAGGCCCACGTACAGCAAAAAAAAAAAAAAAAAAAAAAAAAAAAATGAATGAACAATCGATACATGCAACAACTTGGATGAATCTCTAGGGAGTTATGCCAAGTGAAAAAAGACAATTCCAAAAGGTTACATATTGTATGTTTATATTTACATAACATTTTGAAATGACAAAACTATAGAAGTGAAAGCAGATCAGGGGTTGTCAGGGGTTAGGGATGGGGACAGAGGGGAGTGGTCACAGGAGAGGTGGATGTGGTTATAAAAGGGCAACATAAGGCATATCTGAGATGTTTAGTACCTTGCTGTGGTAGTGGATATACCAATCTACACATGATAAAATAGTATACAACACAAATGACTACAAGAAAAACTGGGGGCATTTGAATAAGATCTGTGGATTGCATCAAGGTCAATATCATGGTTGTGATATTGCATTATAGCTTTGTAAAACGTTACCCCTGGGGAAAACTGTGTGAAGGGTAATCTCTCTGTATTATTTCTTACAACAGCATATGAATTTACACTTATCTCAATAAAAATTTTAATTAAAAAAATGGTGCAGGGCTTCCCTGGTGGCGCAGTGGTTGAGACTCCGCCTGCCGATGCGGGGGACACGGGTTCATGCCCCGGTCCGGGAAGATCCCACATGCCACGGAGTGGCTGGACCCGTGAGCCATGGCGGCTGAGCCTGCGCATCCGGAGCGTGTGCTCCGCAACGGGAGAGGCCACAACAGTGAGAGGCCCGTGTACCAAAAAAAAAAAAAAAAAGTGGTGCTGATCAATGTATAATACAGTGTCCTACTTTTGGAGTAAAAATAAAATTGTATTTGTTTGTATTTACATAAACAACACTGAAAGGATACTGAAAGTGGTTATCTTAGGGTTGGGAGAAATGAGGTAGGAACAAGACTTTTCAATGCATAAATATTTAAAATACTTTTAGTTTTGAACTATGTTATATTATCTGGTCAAAAAATAAGTAAAATATTTAAAGTACCTTTTGTTCAAAAAAGAGCTTAATCTAGTACACATTCTATTGCTTTGCAAAATTCTCCAATTTCAATTATCCATACCTCTAACCTCTGTGTCTGATCCTTGCCCAAAAGGTCACGAACTTCTTCATTATATATTTCCAAATAAGACACTCGAACCAAAAATCTGTAAATAAAACATCATTTAAAAAAAAAGTGAAATATTAGAAGTTTTTAAAATGTGTTTATAAAATGTATACATCTTTCTTATGCTTGTACTTCTAAATATTAGAAAATATTAAGAATTCTCTTTTACCTTGTATCACCCTCTGCTTTTGCAATATGACCAAATATGTGAGCAAATGAATTTGGAATGATTCCTCTAAGTTCAGGAACAGCTCGAACACCTTCCATGGTAAAAGTTTTACCTGTTCCAGTTTGTCCATATGCAAAAATAGTCCCTGAAAATGATGAAGAGAATCAATCACTTCGCAGAGTCATGCTACAGACCAATAGCTCTTAAAATTAATTCCTTTGACACTGTGATGCAATTTCTAGCCTGGATTTAAAGTTTATTCTAGTACAAATTTCACCTTTATTATCAGCAATTACAAGATGTACTGTATGCCACATGAGCATAGCACTGCTAAAGAATTAGAGTCAATGAAATAAATATAAAATCTGACACTTTAGCTAATCATAAGAAATTTCTTAAAATGTGTATATTAATTACTTAATGTGGACGTTAAATTGGAGAAGGTAGTATAATTACAGCAAGAGAACACAGGTTCTAGAATAGAAAGACCTCAACGTGAATCCACACATCTGCCGTTTTTCAGAGACTTGACCTTAGAAAGTATATACCCAGAGATTATCTCCTCAATGGCAAAATGGGGATAAGAATGAATACTCTACATTGATAGTAAGAACCAAATGAAACAATTTATTTCAAGTGACCAACATGACACCTGGCAAATGGTAGTTTTTTTCTTCTTATTCCTAAAATAAGTACATTATTTCGAAATAAAATGTTTTAAGTAACAGTTGTAAGGAATAGGGGGAATTAACAAAAAAAGGTGACAATACAATTATTACAAGTAATTACAGATACAACTTAAAATTTTCTAAATACCCAAATTCATTCATTCAACAAATACTTACTACACACCTGTGTCTGGCATTGTGCTAGGCACCAGGGACACAATGACAAACAAGACAAACACAATCTTTAATCTTCTGATATGTCATCTTGGGGAGGACATACTAGCCAAATAATTATAAGCAGGATGAGTGTTGGGAAATGAGAAACACGGAGTTCTAGATGAGAGTAAGGGACATAATCTGGGCAGGAGAACTGATGCAGGAGGAAAGGGGAAGAGGTCAGGGAAGGCCTTCCAGAAGAGGTAAGGTTTAAGATACGATCTGATATATGAGCAAGAGTTAGATAGGAACAGAGTGGACAGCAAGAGGCAAAAAATAGAATGGAGATTTCGAAGAAATGTAATGAGACCAGAATGGAAGAAACAGAGATGGAAAAGGACAGTGAGTCGGAGCGCAGGGAGAGGACTGGGGCTGGCGGCAGGAAGAGAGCCTGAAGGGGTTAGTGCACCACGGCTAGCCCGGAGGGAGTCCGGGGAAAGGGTCTGGAGCTGCTGAAGAGGCAAGAGACATTTTTCCCTTTTGTTTCCTGGTGCGCGAGGAGAGGGCATTAAGAGGGCTGCTTGGGGAAGCGCCGGAGGCAGGCACGAGCCGCAGGTAAGGCACGGACCTCGGAGACGGGCGTGGGCCGCCGCCGCCGCCGCCGCCCGCCGCCCGCCGCCGCCGCCGCCGCCACCGCCGCCCGCCGCGGCCCGCCGCCGCCGCCGCTACCGCCGCCGGGCCTGTGTGCGAGCGCGGGTCACTGTCCGCCCCGCCTTCCGGGGGGCCTGTGCACCCCGCCACTGCCGGGGTCCCCGAGACCCCGGGACGGCTTTCCCGGGAAAGCGCACGGAGCGCCACGGGCTGCTGCAACGTCACGCCGGCCTCTGCCGCCGCAGGCCCGCCCCACACTGCGCGCCCCTCCCTCCCCTCTGCCTGAGTGAGCCAGAGCCCCCGAATCAGCGGCTCCTTTAAACCCGTCCTGTCTGAGCGAAGAACGGACGCCCTCCGGCGACCTACGCGCAGAGGCGGGGCCAGGTCCAAGGCTGAGACCCGGGAGCTGTGAGAGCAGAGGCAGGGAAATCTCTCTGTGCAGCCTCGGAGGCAGCGGATTAAAGCTCCACGGTCCATTTGATGTGCCCTGCGTCTGTGGAGTGCATGAATGGACAGCGAATCATCCCAAATTGAGGAAGTGGACTTTGAGGACAAGATTTAAGACTTTCCCCCCTTTTCCTCTTTTTACAACGAATTATTCCAAATTAAGGAGGTGGACTTAGAGAGCAAGATTTCAGACTTCTCGCCCTTTTCCTCTTTTTACAACGAATTATCCCAAATTGAGGAGGTGGACTTGGAGAGCAAGATTTTTGATTTTTCCCCCTGCTCTCTTTTTGTGAATGTGTATGTGTAATCTTCTGTGTAAGATTCTCTCTGTATAGCTTTGCTTCCACCATATGTCTCAGGGTTCTATCGGTCCGGTTTTTTTTTTTTTTTTTTTCAATAATTACTTTCTAATTTTAATAACGCTACTATATTTCATACTTTATTCTATTTTACTTTACCTGCTCTTTCTTTTTTTCCTACTCTCCCTTCCTCCCTCCCTCCCTCCGCTCCTCCTTTCCTTCTTTCTTTTTCTTTCCTCCCTCCCACCCTTCTTCTTTCCACTTTCTTTTTCTTTCCTTCCTCCCTCCCTCCTGTCTTTCTTCCTTTCCTTCCTCCCTCCCTCCCTCCTTTCTTTCCTTCTTTCTTTCCATCCTTCCTCCCTCCCTCCCTCCTTTCTTTCTTCCTTCCTTCCTTCCTTTCTTCCCTTCTTCCTTTCTTTCCCTCTCTCTTTCTTTCTTCTACTAATTCTTTCTTTCTACTTTTTCTCCCTGTTACTCTGAGCCGGGTGGATGAAAGGCTCTTGGTGCTGCAGCCAGGAGCCAGTGCTGTGCCTCTGAAGTGGGAGAGCCAACTTCAGGACACGGGTCCACAAGAGACCTCCCAGCTCCACATAATATCAAGCAGCGAAAATCTCCCAGAGATCTCCATCCCAACACCAGCACCCAGCTTCAGTCAACGACCAGCAAGCTACAGTGCAGGTCACCCTATGCCAAGCAACTAGCAAGGCAGGAACACAACCCCACCCATTAGCAGAGAGGCTACCTAAAAACATAATAAGGCCATAGGCACCCCAAAACACACCACCAGACGTGGACCTGTCCACCAGAAAGACAAGATCGAGCCTCAACCACCAGAGCACAGGAATTAGTCCCCCCCACCAGGAAGCCTACACAACCTACTGAAACAACCTTAGCCACTGGGGTCAGACACCAAAAACAACGGGAACTACGAATCTGCAGCCGGCAAAAAGGAGACCCCAAACACAGTAACATAAGCAAAATGAGAAGGCAGAAAAACACACAGCAGGTGAAGGAGCAAGATAAACACCTACCAGACCTAACAAATGAAGAGGTAATAGGCAGTCTACCTGAAAAAGAATTCAGAATAATGATAGTAAAGCTGATCCAAGATTCTATTTCCATGATCCATAATCTTGGAAATAGAATAGACAACATGCAAGAAACAGTTAACAAGGACCTAGAAGAACTAAAGATGAATCAAGCATCGATTAAAAACACAATAAATGAAATGAAAAATACTCTAGATGGGATCAATAGCAGAATAACTGAGGCAGAAGAACGGATAAGTGAGGTGGAAGATAAAATAGTGGAAATAACTGATGCAGAGCAAAATAAAGAAAAAAGAATGAAAAGAACAGAGGAGAGTCTCAGAGATCTCTGGGACAACATTAAACGCACCAACATTCGAATTATAGGGGTTCCAGAAGAAGAAGAGAAAAAGAAAGGGACTGAGAAAATATTTGAAGAGATTATAGTTGAAAACTTCCCTAATTTGGGAAAGGAAATAGTTAATCAAGTCCAGGAGGCACAGAGAGTCCCATACAGAATAAATCCAAGGAGAAATACACCAAGACACATATTAATCAAACTGTCAAAAATTAAACACAAAGAAATCATATTAAAAGCAGCAAGGCAAAAACAACAAATAACACACAAGGGAATCCCCATCAGGTTAACAGCTGATCTCTCAGCAGAAACCCTACAAGCCAGAAGGGAGTGGCAGGACATAATTAAAGTGATGAAGGAGAGAAACCTGCAACCTAGATTACTCTACCCAGCAAGGATCTCATTCAGATTTGATGGAGAAATTAAAACCTTTACAGACAAGCAAAAGCTGAGAGAGTTCAGCACCACCAAACCAGCTTTACAACAAATGCTAAAGGAACTTCTCTAGGCAAGAAACACAACAGAAGGAATATACCTACAATAACGAACCCAAAGCAATTAAGGAAATGGGAATAGGAACATACATATCAATAATTACCTTAAATGTAAATGGACTAAATGCTCCCACCAAAAGACACAGAGTGGCTGAATGGATACAAAAACAAGACCCATATATATGCTGTCTACAAGAGACCCACTTCAGACCTAGAGACACATACAGATTGAAAGTAAAGGGATGGAAAAAGATATTCCATGCAAATGGAAATCAAAAGAAAGCTGGAGTAGCAATTCTTATATCAGACAAAATAGACTTTAAAATAAAGACTATTAGAAGAGACAAGGAAGGACACTACATAACGATAAAGGGATCAATCCAAGAAGAAGATATAACAATTGTAAATATTTATGCACCAAACATAGGAGCACCTCAATACATAAGGCAAATACTAACAGCCATAAAAGGGGAAATCGACAGTAACACAATCATAGTAGGGGACTTTAACACCCCACTTTCACCAATGGACAGATCATCCAAAATGAAAATAAATAAGGAAACACAAGCTTTAAATGATACATTAAACGAGATGGACTTAGTTGATATTTATAGGACATTCCATCCAAAAACAACAGAATACACATTTTTCTCAAGTGCTCATGGAACATTCTCCAGGATAGATCATATCTTGGGTCACAAATCAAGCCTCGGTAATTTTAAGAAAATTGAAATTGTATCAAGTATCTTCTCCGACCACAATGCTATGAGACTAGACATCAATTACAGGAAAAGATGTGTAAAAAATACAAACACATGGAGGCTAAACAATACACTACTCAATAACGAAGTGATCACTGAAGAAATCAAAGAGGAAATTAAAAAATACCTAGAAACAAATGACAATGGAGACACGACGACCCAAAACCTATGGGACGCAGCAAAAGCAGTTCTAAGGGGGAAGTTTATAGCAATACAATCCCACCTTAAGAAACAGGAAGCATTTCGAGTAAACAACCTGACCCTGCACCTAAAGCAATTAGAGAAAGAAGAACAAAAATACCCCAAAGCTAGCAGAAGGAAAGAAATCATAAAGATCAGATCAGAAATAAATGAAAAAGAAATGAAGGAAACGATAGCAAAGATCAACCAAACTAAAAGCTGGTTCTTTGAGAAGATAAACAAAATTGACAAACCATTAGCCAGACTCATCAAGAAAAAAAGGGAGAAGACTCAAATCAATAGAATTAGAAATGAAAAAGGAGAAGTAACAACTGACACTGCAGAAATACAAAAGATTATGAGAGATTACTATAAGCAACTCTATTCCAATAAAATGGACAACCTGGAAGAAATGGACACATTCTTAGAAATGCACAACCTGCCAAGACTGACTCAGGAAGAAATAGAAAATATGAATAGACCAATCACAAGCACTGAAATTGAAACTGTGATTAAAAATCTTCCATCAAACAAAAGCCCAGGACCAGATGGCTTCACAGGTGAATTCTATCAAACATTTAGAGAAGAGCTAACACCTATCCTTCTCAAACTCTTCCAAAATATAGCAGAGGGAGGAACACTCCCAAACTCATTCTACGAGGCCGACATCACCTTGATACCAAAACCAGGCAAGGATGTCACAAAGAAAGAAAACTACAGGCCAATATCACTGATGAACATAGATGCAAAAATCCTCAACAAAATACTAGCAAACAGAATCCAAGAGCACATTAAAAGGATCATACACCATGATCAAGTGGGGTTTATCCCAGGAATGCAAGGATTCTTCAATATACGCAAATCAATCAATGTAATACACCATATTAACAAGTTGAAGGAGAAAAACCATATGATCATCTCAATAGATGCAGAGAAAGCTTTCGACAAAATTCAACACCCATTTATGATAAAAACCCTGCAGAAAGTAGGTATAGAGGGATCTTTCCTCAACATAATAAAGGCCATATATGACAAACCCACAGCCAACATTGTCCTCAATGGTGAAAAACTGAAACCATTTCCACTAAGATCAGGAACAAGACAAGGCTGCCCACTCTCACCACTCTTATTCAACATAGTTTTGGAAGTTTTAGCCACAGCAATCAGAGAAGAAAAGGAAATAAAAGGAATCCAAATTGGAAAAGAAGAAGTAAAGCTGTCACTGTTTGCAGATGACATGATACTATACATAGAGAATCCTAAAGATGCTACCGAAAAACTACTAGAGCTAATCAATGAATTTGGTAAAGTAGCAGGATATAAAATTAATGTACAGAAATCTCTGGCATTCCTGTACACTAATGATGAAAAATCTGAAAATGAAATCAAGAAAACACTCCCATTTACCATCGCAACAAAAAGAATAAAATATCTAGGAATAAACCTACCTAAGGAGACAAAAGACCTGTATGCAGAAAACTATAAGACACTGATGAAAGAAATTAAAGATGATACAAATAGATGGAGAGATATACCATGCTCCTGGATTGGAAGAATCAATATTGTGAAAATGACTCTACTACCGAAAGCAATCTACAGATTCAATGCAATCCCTATCAAACTACCAATGGCATTTTTCACAGAACTAGAACAAAAAATTTCAAAATTTGTTTGGAAAAACAAAAGGCCCCGAATAGCTAAAGCAATCTTGAGAACGAAAAACGGAGCTGGAGGAATCAGGCTCCCTGACTTCAGACTATACTACAAAGCTACAGTAATTAAGACAGTCTGGTACTGGCATAAAAACAGAAAGATAGATCAGTGGATCAGGATAGAAAGCCCAGAGATAAACCCACGCACATATGGCCAACTTATCTTTGATAAAGGAGGCAGGAATGTACAGTGGAGAAAGGACAGCCTCTTCAATAAGTGGTGCTGGGAAAACTGGACAGGGACATGTAAAAGTTTGAGATTAGATCATTCCCTAGCACCATACACAAAAATAAGCTCAAAATGGATTAAAGACTTAAATGTAAGGCCAGAAACTATCAAACTCTTAGAGGAAAACATAGGTAGAACACTCTATGACATAAATCACAGCAAGATCCTTTTGGACCCACCTCCTAGAGAAATGGAAATCAAAACAAAGATAAACAAATGGGACCTAATGAAACTTCAAAGCTTTTGCACAGCAAAGGAAACCATAAAGAAGACCAAAAGACAACCCTCAGAATGGGAGAAAATATTTGCAAATGAAGCAACTGACAAAGGATTAATCTCCAAAATTTATAAACAGCTCATGCAGCTCAATAGCAAAAAAACAGACAACCCAATCCAAAAATGGGCAGAAGACTTAAATAGGCATTTCTCCAAAGAAGATATACAGACTGCCAACAAACACTTGAAAGAATGCTCAACATCATTAATCATTAGAGAAATGCAAATCAAAACTACAATGAGATATCATCTCACACCAGTCAGAATGGCCATCATCAAGAAATCTAGAAACAATAAATGCTGGAGAGGGTGTGGAGAAAAGGGAACACTCTTGCACTGCTGGTGGGAATGTGAATTGGTACAGCCACTATGGAGAACGGTATGGAGGTTCCTTAAAAAACTACAAATAGAACTACCATATGACCCAGCAATCCCACTACTGGGCATATACCCTGAGAAAACCATAATTCCAAAAGAGACATGTACCAAAATGTTCATTGCAGCTCTATTCACAATAGCCCGGAGCTGGAAACAACCTAAGTGTCCATCATCGGACGAATGGATAAAGAAGATGTGGCACATATATACAATGGAATATTACTCAGCCATAAAAAGAAACGAAACTGAGCTATTTGTAATGAGGTGGATAGACCTAGAGTCTGTCATACAGAGTGAAGTTAGTCAGAAAGAGAAAGACAAATACCGTATGCTAACACATATATACGGAATTTAAAAAAAAAATGTCATGAAGAACCTAGGGGCAAAACGGGAATGAAGACGCAGACCTACTTGAGAATGGACTTGAGGATATGGGGAGGGGGAAGGGTGGGCTGTGACAAGGCGAAAGAGAGGCATGGACGTGTATACACTACCAAACGTAAGGTAGATAGATAGTGGGAAGCAGCCGCAGAGCACAGGGAGATCAGCTCGGTGCTTTGTGACCGCCTGGAGGGGTGGGATGGGGAGGGTGGGAGGGAGGGAGATGCATGAGGGAAGGGATGTGGGAACAGATGTATATGTATGACTGATTCACTTTGTTATAAAGCAGAAACTAATTAAAAAAATAAATAAATAAACTTTAAAAAAAAATAAAAATAAAAAATAAAAAAAATAAATAAGGAGACACAAGCTTTAAATGATACATTAAACGAGATGGACTTAGTTGATATTTATAGGACATTCCATCCAAAAACAACAGAATACACATTTTTCTCAAGTGCTCATGGAACATTCTCCAGGATAGATCATATCTTGGGTCACAAATCAAGCCTCGGTAATTTTAAGAAAATTGAAATTGTATCAAGTATCTTCTCCGACCACAATGCTATGAGACTAGACATCAATTACAGGAAAAGATGTGTAAAAAATACAAACACATGGAGGCTAAACAATACACTACTCAATAACGAAGTGATCACTGAAGAAATCAAAGAGGAAATTAAAAAATACCTAGAAACAAATGACAATGGAGACACGACGACCCAAAACCTATGGGACGCAGCAAAAGCAGTTCTAAGGGGGAAGTTTATAGCAATACAATCCCACCTTAAGAAACAGGAAGCATTTCGAGTAAACAACCTGACCCTGCACCTAAAGCAATTAGAGAAAGAAGAACAAAAATACCCCAAAGCTAGCAGAAGGAAAGAAATCATAAAGATCAGATCAGAAATAAATGAAAAAGAAATGAAGGAAACGATAGCAAAGATCAACCAAACTAAAAGCTGGTTCTTTGAGAAGATAAACAAAATTGACAAACCATTAGCCAGACTCATCAAGAAAAAAAGGGAGAAGACTCAAATCAATAGAATTAGAAATGAAAAAGGAGAAGTAACAACTGACACTGCAGAAATACAAAAGATTATGAGAGATTACTATAAGCAACTCTATTCCAATAAAATGGACAACCTGGAAGAAATGGACACATTCTTAGAAATGCACAACCTGCCAAGACTGACTCAGGAAGAAATAGAAAATATGAATAGACCAATCACAAGCACTGAAATTGAAACTGTGATTAAAAATCTTCCATCAAACAAAAGCCCAGGACCAGATGGCTTCACAGGTGAATTCTATCAAACATTTAGAGAAGAGCTAACACCTATCCTTCTCAAACTCTTCCAAAATATAGCAGAGGGAGGAACACTCCCAAACTCATTCTACGAGGCCGACATCACCTTGATACCAAAACCAGGCAAGGATGTCACAAAGAAAGAAAACTACAGGCCAATATCACTGATGAACATAGATGCAAAAATCCTCAACAAAATACTAGCAAACAGAATCCAAGAGCACATTAAAAGGATCATACACCATGATCAAGTGGGGTTTATCCCAGGAATGCAAGGATTCTTCAATATACGCAAATCAATCAATGTAATACACCATATTAACAAGTTGAAGGAGAAAAACCATATGATCATCTCAATAGATGCAGAGAAAGCTTTCGACAAAATTCAACACCCATTTATGATAAAAACCCTGCAGAAAGTAGGTATAGAGGGATCTTTCCTCAACATAATAAAGGCCATATATGACAAACCCACAGCCAACATTGTCCTCAATGGTGAAAAACTGAAACCATTTCCACTAAGATCAGGAACAAGACAAGGCTGCCCACTCTCACCACTCTTATTCAACATAGTTTTGGAAGTTTTAGCCACAGCAATCAGAGAAGAAAAGGAAATAAAAGGAATCCAAATTGGAAAAGAAGAAGTAAAGCTGTCACTGTTTGCAGATGACATGATACTATACATAGAGAATCCTAAAGATGCTACCGAAAAACTACTAGAGCTAATCAATGAATTTGGTAAAGTAGCAGGATATAAAATTAATGTACAGAAATCTCTGGCATTCCTGTACACTAATGATGAAAAATCTGAAAATGAAATCAAGAAAACACTCCCATTTACCATCGCAACAAAAAGAATAAAATATCTAGGAATAAACCTACCTAAGGAGACAAAAGACCTGTATGCAGAAAACTATAAGACACTGATGAAAGAAATTAAAGATGATACAAATAGATGGAGAGATATACCATGCTCCTGGATTGGAAGAATCAATATTGTGAAAATGACTCTACTACCGAAAGCAATCTACAGATTCAATGCAATCCCTATCAAACTACCAATGGCATTTTTCACAGAACTAGAACAAAAAATTTCAAAATTTGTTTGGAAAAACAAAAGGCCCCGAATAGCTAAAGCAATCTTGAGAACGAAAAACGGAGCTGGAGGAATCAGGCTCCCTGACTTCAGACTATACTACAAAGCTACAGTAATTAAGACAGTCTGGTACTGGCATAAAAACAGAAAGATAGATCAGTGGATCAGGATAGAAAGCCCAGAGATAAACCCACGCACATATGGCCAACTTATCTTTGATAAAGGAGGCAGGAATGTACAGTGGAGAAAGGACAGCCTCTTCAATAAGTGGTGCTGGGAAAACTGGACAGGGACATGTAAAAGTTTGAGATTAGATCATTCCCTAGCACCATACACAAAAATAAGCTCAAAATGGATTAAAGACTTAAATGTAAGGCCAGAAACTATCAAACTCTTAGAGGAAAACATAGGTAGAACACTCTATGACATAAATCACAGCAAGATCCTTTTGGACCCACCTCCTAGAGAAATGGAAATCAAAACAAAGATAAACAAATGGGACCTAATGAAACTTCAAAGCTTTTGCACAGCAAAGGAAACCATAAAGAAGACCAAAAGACAACCCTCAGAATGGGAGAAAATATTTGCAAATGAAGCAACTGACAAAGGATTAATCTCCAAAATTTATAAACAGCTCATGCAGCTCAATAGCAAAAAAACAGACAACCCAATCCAAAAATGGGCAGAAGACTTAAATAGGCATTTCTCCAAAGAAGATATACAGACTGCCAACAAACACATGAAAGAATGCTCAACATCATTAATCATTAGAGAAATGCAAATCAAAACTACAATGAGATATCATCTCACACCAGTCAGAATGGCCATCATCAAGAAATCTAGAAACAATAAATGCTGGAGAGGGTGTGGAGAAAAGGGAACACTCTTGCACTGCTGGTGGGAATGTGAATTGGTACAGCCACTATGGAGAACGGTATGGAGGTTCCTTAAAAAACTACAAATAGAACTACCATATGACCCAGCAATCCCACTACTGGGCATATACCCTGAGAAAACCATAATTCAAAAAGAGACATGTACCAAAATGTTCATTGCAGCTCTATTCACAATAGCCCGGAGCTGGAAACAACCTAAGTGTCCATCATCGGATGAATGGATAAAGAAGATGTGGCACATATATACAATGGAATATTACTCAGCCATAAAAAGAAACGAAACTGAGCTATTTGTAATGAGGTGGATAGACCTAGAGTCTGTCATACAGAGTGAAGTTAGTCAGAAAGAGAAAGACAAATACTGTATGCTAACACATATATACGGAATTTAAAAAAAAAATGTCATGAAGAACCTAGGGGCAAAACGGGAATGAAGACGCAGACCTACTTGAGAATGGACTTGAGGATATGGGGAGGGGGAAGGGTGGGCTGTGACAAGGCGAAAGAGAGGCATGGACGTGTATACACTACCAAACGCAAGGTAGATAGATAGTGGGAAGCAGCCGCAGAGCACAGGGAGATCAGCTCGGTGCTTTGTGACCGCCTGGAGGGGTGGGATGGGGAGGGTGGGAGGGAGGGAGATGCATGAGGGAAGGGATGTGGGAACAGATGTATATGTATGACTGATTCACTTTGTTATAAAGCAGAAACTAATTAAAAAAATAAATAAACTTAAAAAAAAAAAAAAAAAAAAAAAAAAGAAAAGGACAGTGGATGCAGATACAGCTAAAGAAATTGACAGGGGCCTAATCACACAGGACAATGAAGAACATCTTAAGGCTTTTAGAGCTTATGCTAAAAACAAAGTGAAGCCATTGAATGATTTTTCAATCAGAGGAGTGACATCATAGTCACTTTGGCTATACTGTATACGAAGAATTGGAAGAAAGCAAGAGGAGACGTGAAGAAATAAGTTAGAGGGCTGAAGTAGTTAGCCAGATGACAGATGGTGATGACAATAAATAGAAGGGGATGAGAAAGGTAGAAGGATTTCAGAGATATTTAACAGTAGGATGTCAGAGATATTTAACAGTTAGAATCAAGAGGACCTGGAAAACAACTAGTCGTAAGGGGACCAGGGAAAAGGAAGAATTGAGAGTGACTTTCAATTTCTGGCTTGACCAAAGGGATGTATGGCTATGCCATGTACTGAGATGGTGAACAACACTAGAAGAAATAACAGTTTGAAAGGGAAGATCATGAATTTAGTTTGGGGGTACTGAGCTTTAAGTCTACGATACACCCACATGGATGTGTCAAGCAAGCAGGAGGATGGATGAGATTCATTTGCCACTGAAGCCATGGAGGTGGATGAGATTTCCTCAGGAGACAGTATAGTATGAAAAGATAGCCTAGAAAGTGACAGCATAAATGAAAAAGGTTTCTCAACTACCACCACTCTATTCAGTTAACAACAACTTTTCATCATTTTTGGACTTTCTGTGAAAATAAATTAATCACAACAGAAACCATCCTTTTTTTTTTTTTTTTTTGCGGTACGCGGGCCTCTCACTGTTGTGGCCTCTCCCGTTGCGGAGCACAGGCTCCGGACGCGCAGGCTCAGTGGCCATGGCTCACGGGCCTAGCCGCTCCGCGGCATGTGGGATCTTCCCGGACCGGGGCACGAACCCGTGTCCCCTGCATCGGCAGGCGGACTCTCAACCACTGCGCCACCAGGGAAGCCCAGAAACCATTTTTATACATGGGAATAATTTAAAAGTCTTAATTTTTTCTAACTCACTAAATATTTCAAACTCTTGCATTAAGAATATAACTTACTGCATTCCAAGGAGCTGAAAATATCATGAACTCATATACTGCATTTTAGAAAAGACACCACAGCTACTGTTTACTGATCATTTGCTATGTGCTATGTCATGTACTTTACATGCATTCCTATTTAATTTTCACCCCAATCCTAAGAGCTAGGCAATGTTTATATTCCCACAGTTTAGTTGAGGGAACAAAGGCTTAGAGAGGTTGAGTTACTTGCTCAATGACATAGTAAGTGGTAGAAACAAGATCTGAACACACTCCAGTTGGCTCCATAGCCCATGTTTTTTACCAGTATGTAATGACCCAAAAAAATTTTGAGCTCAAAATTAATACCTAATGCAATTTCTATGAATGCATTAAATATATGAAGATTACTAATTTAAAAAGGATATTAAGTAACTAGAGAAAGAAGAACAAACAAAACCCAAAGTTAGTAGAAGGAAAAAATCATAAAGATCAAAGCAGAAATAAATGAAACAGAGAGGAACAAAACAATAGAAAAGTTCAATCAAACTAAAAGCTGGTTCCGGGCTTCTCTGGTGGTGCAGTGGTTGAGAGTCTGCCTGCCGATGCAGGGGACACGAGTTCGTGCTCCAGTCCGGGAAGATCCCACATGCCGCAGAGCAGCTGGGCCCGTGAGCCATGGCTGCTGAGCCTGTGCATCCGGAGCCAGTGCTCCGCAACGGGAGAGGCCACAACAGTGAGAGGCCCGCGTACCGCAAAAAAAAAAAAAAAAGCTGGTTCCTCTGAAAATATAAACAAAATTGATAAACCTGTAGCCAGACTCAACAAGAAAAAAAGGGAGAGGGCTCAAATCAATAAAATTAGAAATGAAAAAAGAGAAGTTACAACGGACATCACAGAATTACAGAGCATCCTAAGAGACTACTATAAGCAACTATATGTCAATAAATGGTCAATCTAGAAGAAATGGATAAACATATAACCTTCCAAGACTGAACCAGGAAGAAACAGAAAATATGAACAGACCAATCACAAGTACTGAAATCAAAGCTGATTTTAAAACTGCCAACAAACAAAAGTCCAGGACCAGATGGCTTCACAGGTGAATTCTACCAAACATTTAGAGAAAAGTTAACATCTATCCTTCTGAAACTCTTCCCAAAAATCGCAGAGGAAGGAGCACTCCCAAACTCATTCTATGAAGCCACCATCACCCTGACACCAAAACCAAACAAAGATACCACAAAAAAAAAAAAATAGGCCAATATCACTGATGAACGTAGATGCAAAAATCCTCCACAAAATACTAGCAAACTGAATCCAACAATACATTAAAAGGATCATACACCACGATCAAGTGGGATTTATCCCTGGGATGCAAGTATTCTTCAACATCCACAAATCAATCAGTGTGATACACACATTAACAAACTGAAGAATAAAAACCATATGATCAGCTGCCGATTCCGGAGCTGAGGTTGCCACTGCAGCCGCAGATTCTACTGCCGCCACCACTGCAGCCGACGCTGGAGGAGTGGGCTTGGGAAGGAAGCGGTCACCATGCCCGGAGCTCCGCTAGTAAGTGTCTTTGTCCCCTGCAGTCCTCCCACAGGAATGACCATGGATAAAAGTGAGCTGGTACAGAAAGGCAAACTCGCCGAGCAGGCGGAGCGCTACGATGACATGGTTGAGGCCATGAGGCAGTCATGGAGCAGGGGCACGAGCTCTCCAATGAAGAGATGAAACTGCTGTCTGTTGTCTACAAGAACATGGTCGGTGCCCGCCGTTCTTCCTGGTGTGTCATCTCCAGCATCAAACAGAAAACAGAGAGGAAAGAAGCAGCAGGTGGGCAAAGAATACCGTGAGAAAATCAAGGCATAGCTGCAGGACATCTGCAACAATGTTCTGGAGCTGTTGGACAAATACCTTATTCCCAATGCTACACAACCAGAAAGTAAGGTGTTCTACTTGAAAGTGAAAGGCGATTATTTTAGATATCTTTCTGAGGTGGCATCTAGAGACAATAAACAAACCACTGTGTCAAACTCCCAGCAGGCTCACCAGGAAGCATTTGAAATTAGTAAGAAAGAAATGCAGCCTACACACCCAGTTCAACTGGGCCTGGCACTTAATTTCTCCATCATTTACTATGAGATTCTAAACTCTCCTGAAAAGGCTTGCAGCCTGGCAAAAATGGCATTTGATGAAGCGATTGCTGAACTGGACACACTGAATGAAGAGTCTTACAAAGACAGCATCCTGATCATGCAGTTGCTTAGTGACAATCTCACTCTGTGGACGTAGGAAAACCAGGGAGATGAAGGAGATGCTGGGGAGGGAGAGAACTAATGTCTGTCATGCCCTGGGATCTCTTAAGTGTCACTCTGTACCCTCCACGTATATCCATTTGTGGAATTAAAAAAAAAAGAATCGTATGTCAACTTTCAGTTTTTCACAGCCTCAGTCTAGCAAAAATGGTCCATGGGATAAGCAGCTGGTATTTGTATCTAAAACTCAGATTGGTCACATAAATGCCACAGCATTCTGGAGTTTTGATTTTGATTAACATTGACAGGAATACTGTGTGTTTAATTTTTTTAAAAAACAACACTGTGATTATGGGGTTTTGTAATTTAGCAGAACTCTTACTGGTAGAAAACAAAATAGACCTGAATTATGTGTAACTTTTCGGAAAGTTTAATTCAAAACAGTCACTGAAATACAGTTCCATTGTAAAGTACAGAAAGTTATAGAGATTATATTGTGACACTGGGACTTGGAGTGAGAAACCTCTAGTTTGGCACTCGAGTTTCATGGTAATTCACAGTAATTCTGCCTGTTCTGTTCAGGGCTTGTAGACACTTGACCTGTTGGGGCTGTTGCCACTCAAAAGTTCATGACTACGGATGGCCACAGTGTCTTCCTCTGAGGAAAGTCGAAGCCAGAAATTAACATTCTTGGTGGCAGATAACTGGGTTATGACACCATGCAAAGGTCCAGTGCTCATAGACCACACGTGACTCCAACCCCTTTCCTACATCAGCATGTTACTGATTGGCAGCTTGCGCTTCCGTAGTGGAATCTGTTTTCCCTGTAACCACGAGCTCAAGAAGGAAAAAAAAGGCATGTATCTTACTAATGGCCTTATCTGTTTCCTGGGTAACACCTCTAAGAATAATGTTCTGCAGAGATTGCTTTTCACTTGAGGAGTAAGTACTCAGTCTTTGGGTTCTTCCTAGCTCGGGGCTTTAAAATTTTGAAATCTAAACATTCTTTCCCACTGTCCTTTTTGACTATTGATTTTGATTTTCTCTTCTCTCTCTAAATTTGTCCTTCTTCTTCCTTACATTTTCTTCTTTGTGCATTCTCTTTGCCTTTTGTTCATGGTTTAGTACTAGATGAGCAGGGACAGGGGGCCTGGAGGGGGTGAGGGATGTTGGTGAGCACTTCGGTGAGCCAGCCTTGCTATAGAGAGTTGAAAAGTGCTTCCTGCATCTCAGCTCTGTCTTCTTCCAGTTCTCAGAATGGTGGTTCCTCTTCAGTCACACCAAGATCTGACTCAAAACTATATTTTTAAATATCCATGGTTTCTCCTTATATTGCAGCCAGACCTGATAATGCTTGTTAGCACCTGTCACCAGCTCTCCCAAGTGTACCCATCCCATCAAGTTCACAAACACGTTTCAACAAGACCCTAAATGCAGGGAAGCTGCATGAACACTGTGATGGAGAGAGTTGGGAATAGCCAGGCCTAGCAGTCTCACAATATCCCCCTCCCTCCCCTGAACATTCCCCATAGCCGTAGTGTCCATCTGTTTGTCCATCTGCTGAAATGAGAAACATTCATGCACTGATTTCAAACAAACCAAAAGGGAAAAAAAGAAAAAGAAAAAAATCCCTCTTCTTTCTAGCTGAACAAAAATGTGCAGTTAATACTTGGCACTTGAAAACACAGTAGTGAATGTAGAACAAGCCTGTCTGTATATCTGGTAGCTCTCTCTCGCTTTTTCCTCACCAGTATTCTGCCTCACATTTGCTTCTGTGATGGTTATATTGCGTAGCAAGCACACCTGTGGTTATGAAAATAGTAATAGCAAAAAAGAAAAAACCCTGGTTATTGATGTACTCGATCTGTGTATGTCTTTTAAACAGTTCTAGTTTCCACCTTACACGGAATAATCAGGAAAAGTGTAAAACCTCAAAAGTGAAATAAAAAATTTTATCAGTTAAAAAAAAACACATGATCATCTCAACAGATGCAGAGAAAGCTTTTGACAAAATTCAAAACCCATTTATGATAAAAACTCTCCAGAAGTCGGCACAGAGAGAACTTACCTCAACATAATAAAGGCCATGTATAACAAACCCACAGCTAACATCATTCTTGACAGTGAAAAGCTAAAAGAATTTCCTCTAAAATCAGGAATAAGACAAGGATGTCCACTCTGACCACTTTTTTCAACATAGTTTTGGAAGTCTTAGCCATGGCAATCAGAGAAGAAAAAGAAATAAAAGGAATCCAAATTGGAAAAGAAGAAGTAAAACTGTCACTGTTTGCAGATGACATGATACTACCCATACAAAATCCTAAAGATACTACCAGAAAACTACTAGAGCTCATCAATGAATTCGGTAAAGTAGCAGTATACAAAATTAATGCACAGAAATCTTGCATTTCTATACACTAACAATGAAAGATCAGAAAGAGAAATTAAGGAAACAATCCCATTTACCATCACATCAAAAAGAATAAAATACCTAGGAATAAACCTACCTAAGGAGCCAACAGACCTGTACTCAGAAAACTATAGATACTGATGAAAGAAATCAAAGATGACACAAACAGATGGAGAGATATACCATGTTCTTGGATTGGAAGAATCAATATTGTCAAAATGACTATACTACCTAAAGCAATCTACAGATTCATTGCAATCCCTATCAAATTACCAATGGCATTTTTCACAGAACTAGAACAAAATATTTTTTAATTTGTATAGGAACACAAAAGACCCCGAACAGACAGAGCAATCCTGAGAAAAATAAACGAGCTGGAGGAATCAGGCTCCTTGACTTCAGACTATACTGCAAAGCTACAGTCATCAAAACAGTATGGTACTGGCACAGAAACAGAAAAACAGATCAATGGAACAGGATAGAAAGGCCAGAGATAAACCCATGCACCTATGGTCAATTAATCTAAGACAAAGGAGGCAAGACTATACAATGGAGAAAAGACAGTCTCTTCAAAAAGTGGTGCTGGGAAAACTGGACAGCTACATGTAAAAGAATGAAATTAGAACATTCTTCAACACCATACACAAAAACAAACTCAAAATGGATTAAAGACCTAAATGTAAAGCTGAGTACTATAAAACTCTTAGAGGAAAACACAGGCAGAACACTCTGACATAAATTGCAGCAAGATTTTTTTGGATCCACCTCCCAATGAAAATAAAAACAAAAATAAACAAATGGGACCTAATGAAACTTAAAAACTTTTGCACAGCAAAGGAAACCATAAACAAAATAAAAAGACAACTTACAGAATGGGAGAAAATATTTGCAAATGAAGTGACCAACAAGGGATTACTCTCCAAAATATACAAACAGCTCATGCAGTTCTGTATCAAAAAAACAAACAACCCAACCAAAAAATGGGCAGAAGACCTAAATAGACAGTTCTCCAAAGAAGACATACAGATGGCCAAAAAGTACATGAAAAGGTGCTCAATATTGCTAATTATTAGAGAATTGCATATCAAAACTACAATGAAGTATCACCCCACACCAGTCAGAATGGCTATCATCAGGAAGTCTACAAACAGTAGATGCTGGAGAGGGTATGCAGAAAAGGGAACCCTCCTACATTGTTGGTGGGAATGTAAACTGGTACGGGCACTATGGAAAACAGTATGGAAATTCCTTAAAAAACTAAACATAGGAACTTCCCTGGCAGTCCAGTGGCTAGGACTTCACCTTCCAATGCAGGGGGTGCGGGTTCAATCCCTGGTCAGGGAGCTGGGATCCCACATGCCTCGTGGCCAAAAAACCAAAACATAAAACAGAAGCAATATTGTAACAAATTCAATAAAGACGTTAAAAAGGGTCCACATAAAAAAAAAAAAAAAAACCTAAAAATAGAACTACCATACAATCCAGTGATCCCATTCCTGGGCATATATCCAGAGAAAACCATCATTTGAAAAGATACACGCACCCCAATGTTAACTGCAACACTATTTACAATAGTCAAGACATGGAAGCAATCTAAATGTCCATCAACAGAGGAATGGATAAAAAAGATGGGTTACATATATACAATAGAATATTACTCAGCCATAAAAAAAGAATGAAACAATGCCATTTGCAGCAACATAGATGGACCTAGAGATTATCATACTAAGTGAAGTCAGAGGAAGACAAGTATCATATGATATCACTTCTATGTGGAATCTAAAAAAAAATTATACAAATGAACTTATTTACAAAATAGGAACAGACTCACAGACTTCAGAAACAAACTTATGGTTACCAAAGGGGAAACATGGTGAGGAGGGATAAATTAGGAGTTTGGGATTAACATATACATATACTATATATATAAAATAGATAATCAACAAGGACATACTGTATAGCACAGGGAGCTCTACACAATATTCTGTAATAATCTATATGGGAAAAGAATCTGAAACAGAATGGATATATGTCTATGTATAACTGAATCACTTTGCTGTACACCTGAAACTAACATGACATTGTAAATCAACTATACTCCAATATAAAATAAAAATTAAATTAAAAAAAATTTTAAATAAAAAGATTACTAATTTACAATATTAGAGCTGAAAAAGGAGGACCAGGAATCCCCTAAAATTAAAGAATCTCATTTATTTTCAGAGATGAGAGTCCAAATTTCTAGTTTTTAAATGCCAAACTTAACAAATCTAATGCTATCATTTTGTTCAATATGAACTTCTCTTAAAATGTTAGTTTTTAAAAACTAAAAATGACCTGAGATTTTACCCAGTCTCCTCATTTCCAAACTATATATTTAAAATGGCAGAAGGTCCACCAAAAAACCTACATGTGGATATTTATAACAGCTTTATTCATAACTACCAAAACTTGGAAGCAACCAAGATGTCCTTCAGTAGGCAGGTTAACAGATAAACAGTTCATAAGGACAATGGAATATTATTCACTGATAAAAAGAGATGAGTTAACAAACCATGAAAAGGCATGGAGGAAACCTAAGTGCATGTTACTAAGTGAAAGTTATCAATCTGAAAAGGCAACACACTATATAGAGTGAAACAATTTTGTATGATACTGCAATGGTGGATAGATATCATTATATATTTGTCCAAACCCACAGAATGTACAAAACCTAGAGTGAACCCTAATGTAAACTATGGGCTCCGGATGATAATGATGTGTCAATACAGGGTGATCAATTTTAACAAATGTAACCATTATGGTGCAGGATGTTGACAGTGGAGGAGGTTGTGCATTCTGGGGACTAGGGATCTATGGGAACTCTCTGTACTTTGCTCAATTTTACTGTGAACATAAAATTGCGCTAAAAATAGTTTATTAATTAAATAAAACTTTTTTAAATGGTAGAAGGATTACGTACTTGTTATTTAGAGTCCAGTTACAGCTAAACTACATTTGAATAATGCACAGTAAACTGCATTATATATTATAGAATTCTATGGGACTTCCCTGGTGGTCCAGTGGTTAAGATTCCATGCTCCCAATGCAGGGGGCACGGGTTTGATCCCTGGCCAGGGAACTAATATCCCATGTGCAGCACAGCACAGCCAAATAAATAAATAAACAAACAAACAAATATGGAATAAAACAAACAATCCAGAAATAAGCCCACACATTTGTGGTCAGTTGAATTTTGACAAAAGCACCTAGTTAATTCAATAGGGAAAGAACAGTCTTCTCAATAAATGGTGTTGTAACCACTGGATATCCATAGGCAACAAGGGAAAAAAAGGGGGCAGGGGGGAGAAAGAAAGAAAAAAACTCAGACCCTGACCTCACACCATATATAAAAATTAACTCAAAATGGACCAGAGACTTAAATGTAAGACCTAAAATGTTTACAACTTCTAGATAAAAACATAAGAGAAAATCTTTGTGGTCTTGGATTTGGAAAAAATTTCTGAGCTATGTCACCAAAAGCATGTGATAAAAGAAAACTTGATAGCTGAACTGAATCAAAATACAAAACTTTTCCCTTCAAAAAAACACCACTAAGAAAATGAAAAGACAAGCCACAGACTGGGAAAAATATTTTCAAATCACATATCTGATCACAGATATGAATCCAGAATATATAAAGAGCATGACTCAATAATAAGAACACAGGCAACCAATTTTTAAAATGGGTAAGATATTTTAAGAGATATTTTACCAAGAAGACATACAAATGTCCAATAAGTACACAAACAGATGTTCAATGTTGTTAATTATTAGGGAAATACAAGTTAAAACAATGAGATACCACTACAGATCCTCTAGAATAGCTATAATTAAAAAGAACTAGAGTCTAAATGTTGGTGAAGATGTGAAGAAACTGGAACTCTCATACCATACTGCTGGGAAAAAAGTAGTACAATCACCACTGTGGAAAACGGTTTTGCAGTTTCTTCAAAAGATAAACATACATTAACCATAAGACCCAGCAATTTCACTCCTAGGCATCTATCCAAGAGAAACTTTAAAACGTACCTGCACAATGACTTATAAAAGAATGTTCCTGGGACTTCCCTGGTGGTCCAGTGGTTAAGAATTGGTCTTGCAATGCAGGGGATGCTGGTTCGATCCCTGGTCGGGGAACTAAGATCCCTCATGCTGTGGGGCAACTAAGCCCAATGCACCACAACTACTGAGCCCATGTGCCACAATCAGAGAGCCTGCGCACCACAACTACGGAGCCCACACGCTCTGGAGCCCACATGCCACAACTAGAAGCCCATGCACCACAAAGAGCCCGTGTGCTGCAACTAAGACCCGACAGAGCCAAAAAATAAATAAATATTTTAAAGAAAAGTATGTTCCTAACAGCATTATTCTTAATAGCCAAAAAACTGCAATCATTCAAATTCCCATCAAAGATCATAAAAAGTGGTATATTCATACCATGGAATACAACTCAACAGTAAAAAGGAACTACTGATACATGCAACAACATGGATGGCCCTCAAAAATATTACACTAAGTCAAAGCAAACAGATAAAGACAAAATAGTGTCTGATTTGATTTATACGAAATTTTGAGGAAAGGCAAAACTGTAGACAGAAAGCAGGTCCATGGTTGCCTGGGGGTGGGACTGCAAATGGACATAAAAGAACTTATGGGGGTGATAAAACTGATGGTTTCACAACTGTATGTATTTACTAATACTTAAACTGTACAATTCGACTGCACCATTACAATGGGTGAATTCACTGGGTATTATTAATAGCTTGATAAAAGTTGTTTAAAAGTAAACTACAGGGGGGAGGAGTCAAGATGGCAGTGTGGGAAGACACAGAGTTAGCATCTCCCCACAACTAATGCACCTGCTGGCCGCTGGTGGAGGACTCTGACACCCAAGGAGACAGGAGGAACCCCGAAGTGAACCGGTAGGACGTACAGGGACCAAAGTGGGGGGAGAAGTGGAGGCCAGACCGCATCAGCACCCCTGAGGCCATGGAGATCAGGAGAGGCAAGTGGGAGGCGCCCTCCAGGAGGAGCAAAAAAGAACGCGACTGCCCCGCCCACTTGGGCATGGGGAGCCTGCTGAGTGCCCAGGCCAGTCCCCTCCAATCCAAAGCCCGCTCCAGGCTGCATGGGTCATGGTGGCATAGGAGGGAGGCTGGGGAGATCAGGAGAGGCAGGCGGGAGGGGCCCTCCCAGAACCCAGACTGAGAAGCAGGAGAGGAGCAGAGGGTGTTTGCCCCGCCGACTCGAGCCCAGGAAGCCTGCTAGGCTCCCAGGTGAGGTCCCCTGCCCTCTAAGACCAGGATGGGGGGCACGCCTGGCCCCCTTCTTTTCCTTGAGCCTAAGCCCCACCCCCACACAGCCCCCAGAGCCTTTTCCAGCCCCATAGGTCCTGAGCACTGGCCCTGCCCACCACCCAAGCCTCACCCTTGATAGGCCCCACTCTCCACAGCCAAGTCCTTCCCCCTCCCCCCCTTTTTTTTCTTTCCTTCCTCCTTTTTCACTATTGTGGTACTGAGTTACCTTCTGGTTGTTGGTTCATCTATATTTTTATTTTTATATTCTTTCTAACATATCTTTTAGTTTCCTAGTCTAATTTTATTTTTTACTTTGTTATTTTTCTCTTTAAAAAAATTTTTTTTGCCACCCACGTGGTTTTCAGGATCTTGATTTGCAAGCCTGGGGTCAGGGGGAAGCTCCTGCAGTGGGAGCTCCAAGTCCAAACCACTGGACTAACAGAGAACCTTAGACCCCAGGGAGTAATTCATCAGAGTGAGGTCTCACAGAGTTCCTCATCTCAGCACCAAGACCCAGCTCTACCCAATAGCCTTACAGACTACAGTTTGGGAAGCCTCAGGCCAAACAACCTGTAAAACAGGAACATAATCCCACTCTTAAAAAAAAAAAAAATTAGATGGCAAAAAATATGTCACAGATGAAGGAGCAAGGTAAAAACCTACAAGACCAAATAAATGAAGAGGAAACAGGCAATCTACCTGAAAAAGAATTCAGAGTAATGATAGTAAAGATAATCCAGAATCTCAGAAATAGAATGGAGGCACAGACTGAGAAAATACAAGAAATGTTTAACAAAGATGTAGAAGAATTAAAGACCAAACAAACAGAGAAGAACAACACAATAACTGAAATGAAAATTCACTAGAAGGAATCAATAACAGAATAACAGAGGCAGAAGAACAAAAAAGTGAGGTGGAAGACAAGATGGTGGAAATAACTGCCAAGGAGCAGAATAAAGAAAAAAGAATGAAAAGAATTGAAGGCAATCTCAGAGACCTCTGGGACAACACTAAACACACCAACATTCGAATTACAGGGGTCCCAGAAGAAGAAGAGAAAAAGAAACGGTCTGAGAAAATATTTGAAGAGATTATATAGTGGAAAACTTCCCTAACATGGGAAAGGAAATAGTCACCCAAGTCGAGGAAGCACAGAAAGTCCCATACAGGATAAACCCTAGGAGAAACACACCAAGACACATATTAATCAAACTAATAAAAATTAAATTCAAAGAAAAAATATTAAAAGTAGGGAGGGAAAAACAAAAAATAACATAAAAAGGAATCCCCATAAGGTTATCAGCTGATTTTTCAGCAGAAACTCTGCAGGCAAGAAGGGAGTCGCAGGATATACTTAAAGAGATGAAAGAGAAAAACCTACAACCAAGATTACTCTACCCAGCAAGGATCTCATTCAGATTTGATGGAGAAGTCAAAAGCTTTTCAGACAAACAAAAGTTAAGAGAATTCAGCACCACCAAACCAACTTTACAACAAATGCTAAAAACAATTCTCTAAGTGGGAAACACAAGAGAAGAAAAAGACCAACAAAACAAACCCAAAACAATTAAGAAAATGGTAATAGGAACATACATATCAATAATAATCTTGAATGTAAATGGATTAAATGCCCCAACCAAAAGACACAGACTGGCTGAATGGATACAACAACAAGACCCATATATACGCTGTCTACAAGAGACCCACTTCAGACCTAGGGACACATATAGACTGAAGGTGAAGGGATGGAAAAAGATATTCCATGCAAATGGAAATCAAAAGAAAGCTAGAGTAGCAATACTCATATCAGATAAAATAGACTTTAAAATAAAGACTTACAAGAGATAAGGAGGGACGCTACATAATGATCAAAGGATCAATCCAAGAAGAAGATATAACAATTATAAATGTTTATGCATCCAACATAGGAGCACCTCAATACATAAGGCAAATGCTAACAACCATGAAAGTAGAAATCGACAGTAACACAATAACAGTAGGGGACTTTAACACCTCACTTACACCAATGGACAAATCATCCAAACAGAAAATAAATAAGGAAACACAAGCTTTAAATGACACAATAGACCAGATAGATTTAAGTGATATTTATAGAACATTCCACCCAAAAGTGGCTGAATACACTTTCTTCTCTAGTGCACATGGAACATTCTCCAGGACAGATCACATCTTGGGTCACAAATCAAGCCTTGGAAAATTAAAGAAAATTGAAATCATATCAAGCATCTTTTCTGACCACAATGCTATGAGACTGGAAATCAATTACAAGAAAAAAACTGTTAAAAAAAAACAAATATATAGAGGCTAAACAGTACACTACTAAATAACCAAGAGATCACTGAAGAAATCAAAGAAGAAATTTAAAAATACATAGAAACAAATGACAATGAAAACATGACAACCCAAAACCTATAGGATGCAGCAAAAGCAGGTCTAAGAGGGAAGTTTATAGCAATTCAATCTCACCTCAAGAAACAAGAAAAATCTCAAATAAACAATCTAACCCTACACTTCCATCAACGAGAGAAAGAACAAAGAAAACCCAAAGTCAGTAGAAAGAAAGAAATCATAAAGATCAGAGCAGAAATAAATGAAACAGAAATGAAGAAAACAGTAGCAAAGATCAATAAAACTAAAAGCTGGTTCTTTGAGAAGATAAACAAAATTGATAAACCCTTAGCCAGACTCGTCAAGAAAAAAAGGGAGAGGAGGCAAGTCAATAAAATTAGAAAAGAAAAAGGAGAAATCACAACTGACACTGCAGAAATACTAAAGGATTATAAGAGACTACTACAAACAACTACATGCCAATAAAATGGACAACCACGAAGAAATGAACAAATTCTTGGAAAGGTACAATTTTCCAAGACTGAACCAGAAACAATTAGAAAATATAAACAGACATATCACAAGTAATGAAACTGAAACTGTAATTAGAAAGCTTCCAACAAACAAAAGTCCAGGACCAGATGGCTTCACAGGTGAATTCTATCAAACATTTAGAGAAGAGCTAACACCCATCCTTCTCAAACTCTGCCAAAAAATTGCAGAGGGAGAAACACTCCCAAATTCATTCTACAAAGCCACCATCACCCTGATACCAAAACCAGAAAAAGATATTGCAAAAAAATAAAATTATAGACCAGTATCACTGATAAACATAGATGAAAAAATCCTGAACAAAATACTAGCAAACATAATCCAACAGCACATTAAAAGGATCATACACCATGATCAAGTGGGATTTATCCCAGGGATGCAAGGATTCTTCAATATATGCAAATCAATCAATGTGATACACCACGTTAACAAATTAAGGAATAAAAACCATATGGTCATCTCAATAGATGCAGGAAAAGCTTTTGACAAAATTCAACACCCATTTATGATAAAAAAACTCTCCAGAAAATGGGCATAGAGGGAACCTACCTCAACATAATAAAGGCCATATATGACAAACCCACAGCAAGCATCATACTCAATGGTGAAAAACTGAAAGCATTTCCACTAGGATCAGGAAGAAGACAAGGATGTCCACTCTCACCACTCTTATCTAACACAGTTTTGGAAGTCCTAGCCACAGCAATCAGGGAAGAAAAAGAAATAAAAGGAATACAAATTGGAAAAGAAGAAGTAAAACTGTCACTATTTGCCAATGACATGATACTATACATAGAAAATCCTAAAGATGCCACCAGAAAACTACTAGAACTAATCAATGAATTTGGTAAGGGTGCAGGATACAAAATTAATGCACAGAAATCTCTGGCATTCCTATACACCAACAGCGAAAAATCAAAAAGAGAAATTAAGGAAACACTCCCATTTATCACTCCAACAAAAAGGATAAAATACCTAGGAATAAACCCACATAAGGAGGCGAAAGACTTGTACTCAGAAAACTATAAAACACTGATGAAAGAAACCAAAGATGACATAAACAGATGGAGAAATATACCATGTTCTTGGAATGGAAGAATCAATATTGTGAAAATGACTATACTACCCAAAGCAATCTACAGATTCAATGAAATCCCTATCAAACTACCAATGGCATTCTTCACAGAATTAGAACAAAAAATCTTACAATTTGTATGGAAACACAAAAGACCCCAAATAGCCAAAGCAATCTTGAGAAAGAAAAACGGAGTTGGAGGAATCAGACTCCCTGACTTCAAACTATACGATAAAGCTACAGTAATCAAGACAGTATGGTACTGGCACAGAAACAGAAATATAGATCAATGGTACAGGATAGAATGCCCAGAGATAAACCCACACACATACGGTCACCTAATTTACGACAAAGGTGGCAAGAACATACAATGGAGAAAAGACAGCCGCTTCAATAAGTGGTGCTGGGAAAACTGGACAGCTCCATGTAAAACAATGAAATTAGAACACTACCTAACACCATACACAAAAATAAACTCCAAATGGATTAAAGACTTAAATGTAAGAACAGACACTATAAAACTTTTAGAGGAAAACATAGGAAAACCACTCTTTAACATAAACCACAGCAAGATCTTTTTTGACCCACTCCCTAGAGTAACAAATAAAAACAAAAATAAACAAATGGAACTTAATTAAACTTAAAAGCTTTTGCACAGCAAAGGAAACCATAAACAAGACAAAAAGACAACCCTCAGAATGGGAGAAAATATTTGCAAATGAAACAACAAATGATTAATCTCCAAAATATACAAACAGCTCATGGAGCTCCATATCAAGAAAACAAACAATCCAGTTAAAAAATGGGCACAAGACCAAGTAGACATTTCAACAAGGAAGACATACAGATGGCCAAGAGGCACATTAAAAGATGCTCAACATCACTAATTATTAGAGAAATGCAAATCAAAACTACAATGAGGTATCACCTCATGCCGGTCAGAATGGCCATTATCAAAAAAGCTAGAAACAATAAATGCTGGAGAGGGTGTGGTGAAAAGGGAACCCTCCTACACTGTTGGTGGGAATGTAAATTGATACAACCACTATGGAAAACAGTATGGAGGTTCCTTTAAAAACTAAAAATAGAACTACTATATGACCCAGCAATCCCACTACTGGGCATATACCCTGAGAGAATCATAATTCAAAGAGAGACATGGACCACAATGTTCACTGCAGCACTATATACAATATCCAGGACATGGAATCAACCTAAATGTCCATCGACCAATGAATGGACAAAGATGATGTGGCACATATATACAATGGAATATTGCTCAGCTATAAAAAGAAACGAAACTGAGTTATTTGTTGTGAGGTGGATGGACCTAGAGTCTGTCATACAGAGTGAAGTTAAGTTAGAAAGAGAAAAACAAATACAGTATGCTAACGCATATATATGGAATCTAAAAAAAATAAAATAAAAGGTAGTGATGAACCTAGTTGCAGGGCAGGAATAAAGAGGTAGACATAGAGAAAGGACTTGATGACATGGGGTGGGAGGGTGAAGCTGGGGTGAAGTGAGAGTGGCATCGACGTATATACACGACCGAATGTAAAACAGTTGGCTGGTGGGAAGTAGCAGCATAGCACACGGAGATCAGCTCTGTGCTTGGCAATGACCTAGAGGGGTGAGGCAGGGAGGATAGGAGGGAGGCGCAAGAGGGAGGGGATCCGGGGACATGTGTATGCATATGGCAGATTCCCTTTCTTGTGCAACAGAAGCTAACACGGTATTGTGAAGCAATTATACTCCAATAAAGATCTATTTAAAAAAAAAAAGTAAACTATATAAAGTACTCACCATTGTAGCCTTCAAGAACAGAATCAATAATAGGTCTGGCAGTTAAGTTATAAACATCTAGTTGTTTACTCTCTGGTCCAAAAACAGTATCAAAAGTAAACGTCTTTGGAGGTTCATTGGAAGAATCAGTCTTATGTACAGTGATAGTTCCCCTCATCTCATCCACACTGACAGCCTGTTTGTAGCACATTGATTTCTCTCTGTCATTGAGGGGCCGGCACCTAACCACCACCTTCACATTATCGCAGCTTTCCGGCTTCTCTGATTTATTGATCTGGTGGAGAAAATATTTACAAACAATGAAAAGAACATTTACTTTTACCTTCAACAGATTAAATTTAAAATTTGAAAAAGGCTACTTTGGCATCCTAGTGCCTTGCATACATTAAGCACTCCATAAATAGTTGTTAAATGCAATTAAAGATCTTACAGATATATAGAAAAAGCTTATTTAAAAAGATATGGGGGCTTCCCTGGTGGCGCAGTGGTTGAGAGTCCGCCTGCCGATGCAGGGGACGCGGGTTCGTTCCCCGGTCTGGGAGGGTCCCACATGCCGCGGAGCGGCTGGGTCCAGGCGCCATGGCCGCTGAGCCTGCACATCCGGAGCCTGTGCTCCGCAACGGGAGAGGCCACAACAGTGAGAGGCCCGCGTACCACCAAAAAAAAAAAAAAAAAAAAGATATGAAAATAGTTCTTTTACAATACAAATGAGGGGAGAGGAAATCTTATTTACATTTACAGTTAATGCTATTCAGGCAGAAAATGAGAAAGTATATTAGAGACTTGTCTTTCTGCACAAAGTCCCTGACTTGCTCTGAGCTTCCTGCCTGTAGGAAAACACATGTGAATATGGTTAATAACTTTAATCAAGAATCTAGTAATAGGTCCTCTGCTCCCCCTGAGACTTTTAGTGTTATTGATATTTTCTACAATGCATTAGTAAAAAAATTTTTTAACAAATAATATATGCAGGGCTTCCCAGGTGGCACAGTGGTTAAGAATCTGCCTGCCAATGTGGGGGACACGGATTCGAGCCCTGGTCCGGGAAGATCCTACATGCCGGGGAGCAACTAAGCCCGTGTGCTACAACTGAGCCTGTGCTCTAGAGCCTGAGAGCCATAACTACTAAAGCCCTCGAGCCTAGAGCCCGTACTCCACAAGAGAAGCCACTGCAATGAGAAGCCCGCAAAACCCAACGAAGACCCAATGCAGCCAAAAAGTAAAAATAAATTAATTAATTAAAAAATAATAATAACAATATATCCTCATATAGTCTACTTTTTCTATAGAAGACAAGTGAAAGAAAAGAAAGCCCAATGGCAGAAAAATGTTTTAGCTTGACTCTAACCTTATGAACATTTGTAATATGTAAAGTTTCAAATTTTGAAATTTTATGATTAAGAATCTATATTAAAATACAATTATTAAAGTGAAGAAGTTCAACAGTTTGGTTGAACAGATATTAAATTCCTACTGTTTCAGATACTCTTCTAAGCATTAGAGAAACAAACGTGAGCCATTGTCATTGACAAGGAACAGATTATATCAATTCAACACACTTCTTTCCATCTCTACTTTCAGCACCTTATTCTAGGTCACCATTATCTCACCCCGAATTATAAGAGACTCCTACCTGTACTACTGTGTCTAATTAGGTTCCCCTATAGTCTGTTCTCTACTTGGCAGTCAGTTTCAACACAAATCTAATTATATCACTCTCCTACTTAAAACTCTTCAATGGTTTCCCACAGATCCTGGGATGAAGATCGAAATCCTTCAGGTGGTGTGTAAGATCTGGTTCTGGCCCATGTCTACTTCTCCAGTTTTCTTTCACAAGCTTGGCTTTCTTAGCCACAGCCACACCGGTTTTCTTTTAGGCCTTTTCTTGTCCCCATGATCCCTCTCACCACACTCCTTCCCAGGTGTGTTCCTTATGCCTAGAACATCCCCCACCCTCCTCTTCACTTACCCTGCAGACCTCAGCTCAATAGCCCCTTCATCTGGGAAGACTTTCCTGATTAGGTCAAATCCTTGTATAGGCCCTGATAACACCCTTCTCTCTCCTTCTCCGTCGGTTAAAATTTTACTTTTTTTTTTTGGCTCCTTATTTGATTAATGTCTGTGTCTCTATTTAACCCATAAGTTCCAAACTGGTAGTCAGTCAAGGGGCTGAATTCAGCCCACAAATGTCTTTTGCTTGGCTTATATTATTTAAAAATCTTTTGAATTCGTTGCTAAAAATTAAAAATTGAGAAATTGCACGAAAATAACAATTTCTAGATTCTCTTGGAAAAAATAGATGATCTGACATCTGTAGGTCAGCATTCCTACATGGCAACACTTAATCCACCAGAATCTATTTCGAAATATCTATTGCATGACACCCATCCACTTAATTCATTAATGTTAAGTGTCTTTGTCCCTGTATGTATGTATGGTTTTCACCTCCGCCCTAGAAGGCGTCTCTCTTCTCAAGTTCAAGAACCTGGCTGGTTTTGCTCAATATTGTATCTCCAGTGCCTAGCATGGGGTTGGTGCCCAATAACTGTTGAATGAATTGATAAATAAATAGAAAGCAACAAGTAGCAAATATTAAGCATTTAATGCTAAAAGTCAAGCACTGTCCTTCAAGTCTCCTGCCTGATAACCCCAGAAGGAAAAGTTTAATTACATAGGAACGAAGGGCCCAGAAAGATTAAATAATTATCCAAGGCTTCGCAACCAGTAAATAACCAGCCACTGCTCAACTGTTCTTCATTACCCTATAATGGACTTACAACGCCTCCTCATTAGGTGGACGATAACAATCTGTGATATCCTACAAGACAAACATACCACCACCCACCACTCACCCCCTCACGTAAATAGCCGGCCACAACTCAAGTGTTCTCCATGACCCTATATTGGACTTAACGACGGCCCCTTTTTTTTTTTTTTTTGCGGTACGCGGTCCTCTCACTGTTATGGCCTCTCCCGTTGCGGAGCACAGGCTCCGGACGCGCAGGCTCAGCGGCCACGGCTCACGGGCCCAACCGCTCCGCGGCATGTGGGATCTTCCCAGACCGGGGCACGAAACCGTGTCCCCTGCATCGGCAGGCGGACTCTCAACCACTGCGCCACCAGGGAAGCCCACGACGGCCCCTTATTAAGTGCAAGTTAATAGTCTGTGAAATCCTACAAGACAAACATACCGCCACCCACCACTCACTCCCCTCACACACAAAGACACCTACGGGTTACATTCTGCACTGTAAGCTAGAGCGCTACGAGAGGAATGACAGCTCTAGTCAGCAGCCTGGGGTAGAGGCAGACAGCCCGTGCTTTGCTGCCTTCCAGAGCTTGGCTCCTCGGCGTAGAGACCCCACGGGGTGCGAGGCATCAAAACCCGACCCTCCGTGGTTGCTCCTAGAGGCCCTACCCAGAGGACAGGGCTGGGAGCGAGAGCGCATCCTCTGGCACAGTGCCTTTATGTCAAGCAGCCCAGGCCTTGCGGGATGCAGCAGCAACGAAGACCGCAAGGCCTGCCGCGGGCCCCTCCCAGGGTCGGCTGGACCCCCCCAGTCCAGGGCCCACCGGCCTGGCTCCCCAACCGCTTGGCCCGCCCGGCACTGCCCTGCCCTGCCCCGCCCCACCCCACCCCGGCCGCCCGCCTGCTCCGCGCCTCCATGGTAACGGCCGCGCCACCCGGCCAGGCCGCAGGGATGAGGAGAAACCCCAGCGGCTGAGTGACCCTACTCACCGGCATCGTTGCTTCCTCCCGTACTCGGCGGACGTTCCCGCCCGGGGTGCAGTCCAATGACGCCGGGTTCGCAGGAGAGGCGGGTCAGAGATTATCGAAACACCGCCCGGGCGCTCCCGAGACTGCGGCTCCTCTGGCGAGAGCGCGCTGTGCGCAGGCGCACTCTGAGCTCGCCCCGCCCTATCCCCTTGCCCGAGGCGTCTTCGGTCTCTTGCATTGCGCCTGCGCCGAGACTTTCGGAGTCCGTCTCCTAGGACGCCAGACTGAGGCTGCGCCTGCGCAATGCCGCCATTCTACTGTGCTGGAAATCTGGCCTGATTTTGGGCTGGGAGACCTGCCTACCACCGCGGGGGGGGAGGAGGAGGCAATCCTAGACCGGCAATGCCCATCTTCTAGCACTTGCAATACTCCGAATATTAAAAACAACAATAGCAATTGTACATTGTGTCCCCTCTGAAGAGCCAAAAACTTTACATACATTATTGCGCTTGATTGCCGACTTGTTTATCACCTGTCTCACCATTAGGTGAGGTCGTGAGGGACTTTGTCGGTATTCTCACAATTACCTCCAGAGCCTAGAATACGACCTGGCACAGAGTAAGTTTTCAATAAATATTCGTGAAAGAAAGAATGATCTATCCTCTTTCTTGTCCGAACCTGTCTCTGAACACTACTCTGCTTGGATATGTAATAGACATTTCAAGTTTATCGTGTCCAAAATTGAAACGTTGATTCCCGCTTCCCATCCCCTTGGTAGTACCCACATCACCCCTGTCAAACATAAAATAAATAAATAAGTAATTTAAAAGGCTAATCGCAATAAATGTAAGCTGAATTCTGACAATTTCTCAGGTCAAACCACAGTCTTTTTCTCTCATACTCAATACCCAATCTTTCTATAGAACTAGTTGTCTCTATCTTCAGAATAGAACCAGAATCCGACCACTTCTACCACCACCATCTCTCACCTGTGTTACTAAACAGCTCAGAGCTGGTTTCCTTGCTGTTCATCCTTGCCATCCTAGTCTACTTTCAACACAGGAGCCAGAGGGCTGGTGTTAAAACATGAATCAGATACTGTCTTTTCTCCATTCAAAACCTGCCAATGATTTCTCATCTCACAGAATAAAAGTCACAGGCCCTCTCCCGGTTTCCTGCAATGTTCTCTCTTACTCATTATTGCAAGCTATCCCCCTTGCACCAGCTCCACCTGGCCTCCTTGATTCATCTGACATTGCAGGCATGGTTTCCTGTTAGAATACAAGGGCTTTTATGCTTGCAGTAGGAGCTAATAAAAATACTTAGTGTCAGCATACTGTTTTAAGTGCTTTAATTCATTTTTAAATTATTAATTTAATTTACATTATAACCTTTTGAAATAGGTACTATTAGTCATTTTAATAGAAAACAGGAGTAACTATTTCACAGATTTAAAAAACTGAAGCATAGAGCCATTAAGTAACTTGTCCAAGGTCATACCTACAGGCAATGACAAAGCCCAGATCGAAATCCAGGCCCCGGAAAGATCCCCTTGTAGATACCGGCTTGACTCCCTCACCTCCCTCAGAATATCTTTGTTCACACATCACCTTCTCAGTGAACCCTACCAATGATCTTTCTATTTAAAATTCCAACCTTCAGCCCCAGTCTTCTTATCTCCCCTCCCTACTTTATATTTCTTCATAGTACTTATCACTCTCTGATATACTGTAAATATATCAGCTTTATTGAGATATAATCACACATCATACAATTCACCAATTTAAATTGTACAATTCAATGATTTTTACTATATACAGAGTTGTGCAACCATAACCACAATCAATTTTAAACATTTTCATCCCCCCAAAAAGAAACACTACACTCATAGCCATCATTCCTCCTTCCCCCGCTGCAACAGCCCAGCCCTAGGAAACCACTACTCTACTTTCTGTATCTATAGATTTGCCTGTTTTGGACATTTCATATAAATGGAATTATATAATATGTGACCTTCTGTGAAATGACGTCTATCACTTAGAATAATGTTTTCAAGATTCATCCCTTTTGTAACACATATCAGTAATCCTTTATGTTTTATGGCTAAATAATGTTCCATTGTATGGATATACCACATTTTTATCTATTTGTCAATTGATGGACATTTGGGTTGTTTCCACTTTTTGGTACTATGGATAATGCTGCTACAAGTTTTTGTGTGAACGTTTCATTTCCCTTGAGTATATACTACAAGTGGAATTGATGGATCATTTGGTAACTCTAAATAACATTCTGAGGAACTGCCAAGTTGTTTTCCACAGTGGCTGTACCACCAGCAATGTATGAGGTTTATAATTTCTCCACATCCTCACCAACACTTGCTATTGTCTTACCTTTCTTATTACAGCCATCCTACTGGTATAAAATAGCGTCTCATTGTGGTTTCTATTTGTACTTCCTTGATGACTAATGATGTTGGACATCACTTCATGTGCTATTGACCATTTGAATATCTTCTTCAGAGAAATGTCTAGTCAATTCTTTGTGCTTTTCACCTGTCTTTTCATTATTAAGTTGTTAAGAATTTTTTATATATTCTAAATACATTTTTTATATATTCTAAATACATCTAAATACATATATTCTAAATTCTAAATTCTAAGTCTCTTTTCAGATATATGATATACACGTTTTCTATTATGTGTGTTGTCTTTTTAATTTCTGGATGCTGTTCTGTGTGCTCTTACATTTAGATCTATGATCTATTTTGAGTTATTTTTGTATATGACATGGTATAGGGATCCAGCTTCATTTTTCCGCATGTGAATATTCATCTGTCCCATCACCATTTGCTGAAAAGACTGTTTTTCCCCCCACTGAATTATTGTGGCAACCTTGTCAAATATCAATTGGTCATAAATATGAGGGCTGTTTTCCAGACTCACAATTCAATTCCATTGGTCTATATGTCTATCCAATACTATACTGTCTTTTTTTTTTAAGGATTGGGTATTTTATTTTTTTATTTTTAATTTTATTTTATCTATTTATTTATTTGGCTGTGCCGGATCTTAGTTGCAGCATGCCGGATCTTTTAGTTGTGGCATGCAAACTCCTAGTTGCAGCATGTGAACTCTTAGTTGCGGTATGTGGGATCTAGTTCCCTGACCAGAGATCAAACCCAGGCTCCCTGCATTGGGAGCCCGGAGACTTAGCCACTGGACCACCAGGGAAGTCCCTATACTGTCTTAATTACTATAGCCTTGTAGTAAGTTTTGAAATCAGATACTGTGAAGCCTCCATCTTATTCTGCTTTTCCAAGATAGTTTTGGCCATTTTGAATTCCTTGCATGTTCATAGAAATTTTAGAAACACCTTGCCAATTTCTGCAAAAAAGACAGCTGGAAACTTAACAGGGATTATGTTCAATTTATAGATCAATTCATGTAGTATTGCCATTTTAACAATTTAAATCTTCCAATTCATAAACACGGAATGTCTCTCCATGTATTACATTTAGGTCTTCTTTAATTTCTTTCCGTGATGTCTGTAGTTTTCAACATAGAAATATGCCCCCAAGGGTAACCACTACCTTGACTCTAACATTATAGTTCCCTTCTTTATACTTTGTATAAATGGAATCATACAGTATGAATTCTTTGTATCTGTCTCCCTACACTCAATATTGTTTGTGAGATTCTTCCTTATCGGGTATAGCAGTTCATTCTTTTCCAATGTGGTGTAGTATCCCATTGTGTGAATATACCACAATTTGTTTATCCGTGTTTATCCCATTCAACTGTTGATGGACATTTGGGTTGTATCCAGTTTGGGGCTATTACAAATAGTGCTGCTGTGAACATCATGTAGGTGTCTTTTGGTGCACACACATGCATTTCTGTTGGACATTTACTTAGGAGTGGATTTGCTGGGGTTTCCATATATTCTACTCGTGTTTGTTGTCTCTTTCCTGACTAGAATATAAGTTCCACGTCTATTCTATCCACTGTTATGTCCCAGCGCCTAACGCATTGCACGCCTTCAATAAATTACCTTCTCAAGGATGGCGTGGTCACCAGCTGCTTCATCCCGGGCTAGGGACTCCGCTCGGGACTCTGCGCCTGGGGCGCGGGCTTTGGGTGGGGAAAGAGGCGCTCAGTGGAGGGATGTGGGGGTGGAGTAAGAGCCCGCCCCGCCCCGCCCGGTCCCGTGGCAGCCCCAGCTGCAAGTCCAGGGCGCTGGGTTAGAAAAAGCCGAGCTAAGCCGGGACCCAGACCCGGGATCTGGCGCTGCCATGGCTTCCGGCGGGCGGCCCGCGCCGGAGACGTCCGCCTTGGAGATAAGATCCGTCCGGCGTCCAGGTGAGAGTCCGGACGAAAGTCTGGGCGAAACAGTCCTTCGCTGTCTTCTCCCGCCGCCTGCGTGGAAAGTCTCTCTCCCCGCGGCGATCCGGAGAAGTTTCCCGGAGGCTTGCCTGCGCGGAGCGGTCAGTCTCCCGGAGCCGTCGTGGACCAGACCCATGCGGAGGGCAATGCGGCCTCGGCCAGCTGCGCGCCCCGCCCCCGGCGCCGCTCTGGGGCCACCGCCCCCGCCGCCCCCAGTTCCCAGCCGGCCCGGGCTGGTGCGGAGCGACTGGGGAGGCGTCCTGGACGAGCGCCAGCTGGACGCCCACCTGACCCAGGCTCAGGGCCGCGAGGCGCGCCTGTGGCTGGGGGGCCGACTCCAGGTACCGGTTCCCGCGGGGGCCCCTCCCGAGAGCACGTTCATCCTCCTCCTCACGCGCGCACGGGACGCGGCCGGGTTCCACCTGCACCCGCGATCAGGTGAGCCGCACCCTGGAGCACGCACCTTCCCCAGGTGCGTTCCCCGCACGAGGCAAGAGTCGAGATTCGCCAGCTTCTCACTGAGACGGTACTTCTCTAGTAGGTGTTTTGGAGGAGGGCTTGAGTTGGGGAACTCTGCTGAAGACCAAAAAACGGGCACAGGAAGGAGAGGGTCTGAATGGGGGAGGCGCTGGGTAAGAGAGGCCCTTTATCCGACAGCGATTTAAGGTGAAGAGGCTTCTTACAGCCCCTCTGGTCACCGTAAGCAGACCGTCCAGCCGCTGATGGACCGAGACTGGCCACCAGCGACCTTCCCTCCTCTGCCCCACCTCCTCCTTCCAGCAGGTGGAGATTTGCGAAGCTTTCCAGGAAGTCGTGTTGGGGCTCCTGAGAGTTGAGAACATCTTTGGCTTCTCCCAGACCACTCTTAACCTGGCTCTCACTATCTTCAGCCGCCTCCTAGTTTCAGTAAAGGTAGGGAAGTCTATGAGGGATGGTGACAGATGTTGGGGGCGCAAACTGACCTCTATTTCCCATTGCTGCCTAAGAGGTGAGCCATCCCAGGTGCTCAAACTGAGCCTCATCAATTCAGTAAATGGCTCCAAGTGGTAGAACTGGAATTGAAACATCCTACCATCTGCCTGTCTGACTCTGTGTTGTGTGGCCGTCAGGGGTCGACTTGGGGAGCATGAGAAGACCTAGCTGGGAAAGGACTCCCTTTGTGATGAGGTGGGGTGTGCTTGTCTGGACCAGTACAATGCAGCCTGAGGTCAGGATGGGACTGTGTGTTCCCTGAGATGGTGCCATATTTCCCACCTCCAGTCAGTCCTCTAACAAAGGAGTATTGACGAGTTATCTGTGGTTCTGAAACCAGGAGGTTTTTACTTGTCACATCTAAAAATGGGGGTAACCTCCTTGTGGATAAATACAATCAGTCTTTTAAAAAAAGTTAAAAAGGCAAAACTTAATTTCTTAAAAAAAAAAACCACAGACGCTTTACAGTTAGTTTCTGGCATTCATATTCTGATCATATGTGTTTCTTCCATACTGCAGATAAAAAAGTGTTTACTCCATTGTGTTACAATTACTTCCTTGAGACTTGCTGCAAAAGTTAATGAAGAAGAGGAGGTATGCATCCCTGGAAGCTCATTCAGGGCTGCTTTTGAGGTACAGGGGTGTGTAACACTGGAAACACTCAAGTTTCCTGAAAGGTCTGTGGCCTTGGGAATGGGCATTCTGGAAAAGTCATACCTTCCAGGATTTCTGCTGTCCCTTCCTTAGGCTTGTCAGACTTTGGGACCCCACAAATGGGTAATTAGAACAGCAGAATTGTCCTGGCCCAGCAAACCCAGAGGTCTGACTTCCTAGCAGACATAATCTTGCCTCATTGGTTGACGCCACATGCCACCTCCCATTAAGCAGAAGAGAAAGGCTTCCCAAACCATATGGCCTAATGACCACCCCCAGAAACTACATCTAAGAAAGCTGCTTGAGACTTAAGGACTTGGCTGTGTCAAAGAAACGTGTTCAGGGACTCTAGGACCCTTCTCCAAGAGGGGCAGGAGGGCCACGTGCAGTGGGTGGAAGAGAAGCCCCCATAAGTGCTTCAGGCTTGCTTGAACTTCTCAGTTTCACTGTGGCTTCTTTTCAGAAGATCCTCTCCCAATATCCTTCCCAGACCTCCCTTCCTTCCTCCCTCCCCCCAGACCTGTCCCCCTTTGGGGGATAGTGGAACCACTGCCATTTCTACAAGGTCTCCCTTGGCTGATCTCAGGGTCCATGGGGGCAGAAAAAGTCACTTGTGTGTCCAGTTCCAAACCTTCAATAAAATTTATTTTAACCCTGTTTATGAGAATATAATTTGTGCCCCCAAAGATGCTTTTATCCAACTAAAAATCAAGTAAATAACCCTTAAAAGAAATATTTCTAGAGGTTATAGTAGTAATACTACTATACAGTTATATAGTTATATAGTAATACTTTTTTATCTAAAAAAGTAGGACCAAGTCTTCAGTGCACTTGGTACTTGCATGTTTACTCATAGACAAGCCTTATTAGTTTCTCTGGGGAAAAGTCATAGTTTTTCCAGAACTGAACTGCCTTCAATAAGGGCTGAGAGGAATGTGTTTGCAGCTATGGTGTTGCCAAAACCATGGGAGGTTTTATCAATGAGTCTGTCTGACGCAGACCAGGAAGCTCAAAGGCATACTCCTCTCTATGACAAGGAATCATGGTAGGGATTGGGAACAGGGAATGGGTGGAGCCCACAGCTGGAAAGCTTTGAGTGCGTTCTTACAGCTGAATGGGGGAGACGGCACAGCCCCAGCCTCCAAAGCACCTTCAGGTATGAGCTGGAGTGCAGTTGGGGATCAAGACCTGTTGGCAGCAGGTGACCATGTGACATTCACTACATATTGTCACAATACCTGGGGACTTGACAGATAGCCAAGATCTGGTTTGGTCTTTCTTTCAGAAGCATTTTCTGTGGTGGGTCACTGGAAGACAACTCTACTTGGGTCATGGATGCCCAGTCCCCAGGGATAAGAAAACAAAAGCTACCGTGACATGGTGTAGGGCTTTGGCCTCTTTATTTTCTTTTTACAGTTAATTCCACGCATAAGAGAATTCATAAAGCACTATGGCTCTGGCTATTCCCCGAATGAGCTGCTGAGGATGGAGCTGGCTATTTTGGACAAACTTCACTGGGACCTCTACAGTGGGACACCGCTGGACTTCTTGACCATAGTAAGTACGAGTCTACCCTGGACTCACTGTGCCTTTAGAAAAGCTGTTCACAACATAGGATGGCAAAGCACACGTCCTTGCATATGCAGCACAGTGAGGTGACCCACAAGGCTCACAACATATGGAAGAGTGAAATGTTGTCTTAAATCCAACACAGTTCCACCAGACTCCCACTTCTAAAGGACATTAAATTAACTTTACAAAGATATTTAGATGGCACTATTATGGTGAGTTTCTCTTTTAAATACACACTGCAAAAATATTTAACTTTCCATTCTATGAATACTGTACATAAAAATCTGTCTGCTTTTGCTACACTTTACACACATTCACTTAGCTGTCTTTATTCACCTACACACAATCCTTATTGAGGCTTTAGACCATATTGATCTGGCACTTAAAAATGTCGTATTCGTTTGTATTTGTTTTAGTTAGAGAATGATGGTCAACCTTTAGAATATGATTCTGTTAGTAAGGCAAAATTATGCAATGTGGAAATGTCATGGGGTTTTGGTCTGTTATGAAGCATGAAGATTAAATCACTAAGGGCTGTATCAGTATGAAAACTGGCCACTGTTGCCAAGCTGCAGAGTTTCCTCTCATGTCAAGCAGATACAAGTAACTTTTCTGCTACCTTAATCTTGAGTCATATGCTTCTATTTTTCAAAATTGAAACACTGTCATCTGGGTACTTTAGGCTCTTAATGAGCATGTCACAAAGCAGACTGTCTTTTTCTCTCCAGGGTTGAAGCTGAGCTTGGCCACAGAGTGGGTATTAAGCCTCAAGCCCCTTGGGGGGCCATGAATGGGAATGAAAAGGGTTGGGCAACATTTGATATTCCCTGATGAAAATTTAAATTGTTTGCACTTTTGGTCATTGATATATGAAAAGTATGGGGTTTTCTGTTCTAACATTAAAAACCACGGTCTCCAGTTCCACGCCCTGGTGGTCCTGGGCTGGCCCCATGTGAAGGAGCTGCTGCCTCAGAGGAATCCTTCCCTCCACGTCGCGTCCCTGACCAGGCAGCTGCAGCACTGTATGGCGGGCCACCAGCTGCTGCAGTTCAAGGGCTCCACACTGGCCTTGGTCATCATCACCTTAGAGTTGGAGAGGCTCATGCCCGACTGCTGTACTCCTATATCTGATCTGCTAAAGAAAGCACAGGTAGACATCAACTTTGCCCCAGACCAGGCTCTCAGTTTTGCCCCTTCAGCTGATGCACTCTGCCCCCAAAAGGGTACCTGTGGCTCTTCTTGGCCCTTGTGGGCTCCAGAAGATGCTCCGGCCATGATGACTCTGAAGAGTCTTCCTAAGGGCTAGGCTTTCCACACATGGCATATCCTCTGGACTTGAGTATTAGATACACATTCCCTTCACCAGAGTGGGTTTCTCTGACAGTGAGTGAAGCTTTATCTCAGTAGCAGCCCTTGTAGTCAAGAGGATGTGGTACTAGGGAGTGTAAATTTCAGACCCCTCACCCTCTATATGGTACCAGGCACCAGGATACCCTGAGTAGGCAATGGGAGGTCAGAATCACCCAGGATGGACTGGGTAAGATGGAATGCAGTTAGAATAATGACAGTTTTTGCTGAGGCTGAAGATGGGTGTTCCTGAGATGGTGGGGTTAATTTTCTTAAGTTGGGTGGTTGGACCTTCCTGAAATTGCTCCATGCTAATATTTCAGCACTGAGTTGCTCATTCTTTAGAATGCAAAATGATTCTGCCTCAAGGATGGCCACTCTGTTTTAATTACAGGTCGGTGTTAGGCAGTGGAACCACTGCAAAGAACTTGTAAAGCAGCAGCTGACAAGTTTTTAGTCATCCTCCCGCACAGACAACTTTCTGGTTCACCTGCCAGCCTCTGTGCCCCTACCCCAGTGCCCTTTAGAGCATAATGGCAATCCCTCCTTGCTTGGACTCCTCTATATTGTAGGCTTTATGGATCCTATAACAAGAAAAGAAGGCGGCCCTGAAAGAGCAACTGAGAAAACATTCCTGTCTTCAGAAAAAAATAAGGGGGCAAAAAAGACAGGTCAGGGTCCCTAAAGGGAAGGGTAATCTGACAAACTGAACCCCCACCTCCCTCTGAGCCCTGGGCCCGAGACCAGGGAGAAGGAGTAAATGCTCATACTGCAGCTTGCTTTTTCTTCCTTCTCCAGCGAGGGCTGTATCAGCCCCTAAGAAGCTGGACTATGAGGCCAGAGGTAGGCCTTGCTCAGGGCCGAAGGGCTGGGCTGGTGCTGACAGACAAGTTCTTGCTGCTCCACCTGCCAGAGCTGGCCAGGTCCTTCCAGCTTCCCAGGCTTGTACCAAGAACATGTGCAGGTTTCAAGTCCCAAGTACTCTGTACACCCCTGCAGAAATGGGATAGTCTCTCCAGATAGATTTACCTCGACTTGGCCAGGATTTAAGTCTTTTCTTCATAAGGACTCGATTTATAAAGTATGCTTTATTTAATGTACAGCAACTTGATCAAGCTTTAGGCCAATTTCTCCTTTGTTACTCTTAAGCAAAGTAGTTTATTAGCTTAACTAGAGGGATTCTTGTGTTAAAGCAGAACACTTCAAGGTGACCCTTGTGATGGGGAGAGACAGCTCCCAGAGCTTTTGGTTGAGGTGAGCAGGTGCTGAGGCTGAGGCCGCCTCCACCAATGCCAGGAGGAGGGAGAGATCACTAGCGTGGCTGAGGGAGGTGAAACTATAGAGCCATTCTCTAGGCAGTGGAGTCCAGCTGGCAGCGATGCCCACTGGGGCTGTGTAAGTAGTGCTGGGGATATGAATGACTGAACCACACATTTATAGGTAATTTGTGAAGTCCTTCCACTGTGAACAGTTTTTTGTAAACGTGCTAAGCCATGCAGAGTGTGATCTGCTACCAGCTGCAAAATAGCCGAGGACTAGATATATATAATAGTGTCTGTACTGTAGTCAGCACAAATCTCTACCTTTTGTTGAAACAAATTTGCTTGTTGGAGCTTTTGTTAAAATACACCTTAATTCCTGAATTCAGCCCTGTCTGAGTCTTATTTTTTATGTATTAGATACCTTGCATTTAGAGTTGATAGAGTCAAATACACTTGAAATACATCTCTCGAGCCCTGTCAGTAACTGTCCTCTAGTCCAGCACAGAGGGACATGCTGAGGGGCAGCCTGCTGCTCATGGCCACAGCTCCCTCTGCCTCCTTCCTTCCATCGGGAGTGGGCACTGTCACTGGTGGGGCAGGGGCTCATCCTGAGAGCCCACACCAGCTCATGCTGTCTCTGACTTCAGGAAACTGCTGAGAGGTATCTGGACCCCCTTAACTAAGTAAGCTGCATCCCCAGAGCTAAACCAACTCTCAGTCTCTTGGAAAAAGGAGATGGTAGACCTGTGAGCCACAGTATGGGGATAAGGGATAGCCTTGCTGCTTCATCTTTCTGTAAATAATATTCCCCTTTTTTGGGGAAGCAAACTTCTGTATTGCCAAAATACCACTTGTGAGATTTTTTGTTTTTAAAGTTTTATGCTGTTCAAGCTTGCCTTGGAATCCTAGGTCCCATCCTACTCTCCTTTAACATTTTTTTCCTGCAGTTAGGAACTCATATCCCACCTCAGATTAGAGACTGGGGATCACTGTGGTGGGAGAAATAAAGACACATCCATCTTCCATTTGTCCCCATCTGCAGAGGGCAGGGATTGGTAAAGGACTGTGGCTGCAGAAAACAGAGATGGGAGAGAGCTCAGAGGCAGATGGGCTAAGAGAGGAGCACGGTGGATGAGCATCATAGACCTGTCCTAAATTTGTCCAAATATCACCTCCCCCAATTGGGTGAGCCAAGATCCTTCCATCAGTGTGGCCCTATTCCCCCTGGCTTCCTAGAGAGTCTCTGTCCTTCTAAGCTTGATGAAGACTTTGCCTCCCTGCTACCTGCCTCCCTGTGGGGAGAGTAGGGATGCCTGCATGCCAGTCTCCCTGCTGGGCTGTCAGCTTCCCCACCTTAGTCCCCCATCTCCTCATTTTGGTCTTCCCAGAGATTAGCCTAGTGTCCAACAGAGAAAGCACCTCAACAATGGGCCCAGGAGATTGCCATCACTTCCTTCAACCACCAGTCTGCCCTTCCTCAACCAAACATTTGCCTACTTACCAGGGCATCCCATCTCTACAAAACCATCTCAGGTCCACCAACCTACACTGTCAAGCTGCACAGGAATTAAGGATCCAGGATACCAATATTGAAACCTCAATTCCTCCAGTTACGAGCTGTGTGACCTTGGGTAATTACTTAACCTCTCTGTGCCTTGCCTATAAAATGGGGAAGATGGTACCTAACCATAGGATTATTGTGAAGATTAGAGGAATTAATACATGTAATGCACTTTAGACCAATGACTAGCACACAATAAGAACTCAAATGTTAGTTGTCGTATGTCAAGCCTCCTCAACAAGGAGGTAAACTTTTCAAGGGCAGGGTCTTCCTTCTCTCATGTCCTGCTGGATAAAGTCACCTGATAAAGATTCATTAACCACAGGCTGCGTCTTCTCTTTCCTATCTTTCCTCCATCCCACACCCATTCAAGAGCCTTTCACAGATGCCCATGGCAGGATTCACTATTAAAACACAACTCCTATAGAAGCTGATCGACCCCACAAAGTTCATGGAAAAGACAAGCTGTATTTTACCACAAGTGTAGCAGATTAATAGGCTAGGAAACATTAAATCAGAAAAGCCACTGCCCAAAAAAGACACCACAAAAACTCAAAATAAATGCAAAATTTAATGGGAAAGAAATGAGTACAAAGTGAATGGAAAGGAACAAAAATTGTCAATGAATGAAGGAGTAAATGAATTAACAAGTGAAGCAGTTTTAGAAAAGCATGTTAACGTAACAGACTAGCAAGCCACACTTCCCTTGGGCCTCTTATCCAGTAATACAAGCCCCACTTAACAGGGAACCCACACAAAGACATACACACAAACATACATGGAGTTAGTCTGCACAAGTGCAGACCACCTAGACTCAGGTTACCCATAACTTGGGCGACCATACATCCCAGTTTGCCTGAGACAGTCATGGCTTATGCCTGTTGACTTGGCATAATTATAAATAGCATTTCCTTTCACTCTCAAAAGTCTCAGTTTGGGCAATAAATTATATGGTGATTCTACCCAAAACCAACTTGGTTCATGAAAGACATGATAGTAAATGCCAGCGTGATCCCACTGACTCTCCTAAATGCCAACAGATGATACTGAGACAGAAAAGGAGGGGTAATGATATCCTGCAGACAGGGGGCACATTCCGTGACGGGGAGCTTGTTAAATAATGGCAAATTCTAAGCCCACCTTAGGCACCAAGGATTAATTTGGTCTCAGCTAAAAATGACAAAATTCCAAACATAAACAGCATGGGAGAAAAGTGCAGTAAGGCTCGCTGAAGTCAGTGGGTCCTGTGGAGGCAGCTCAGACCCCAGAAAATGTAACAATGACAGGTCTCCCCGAGATTCTGGGAAGGCTTGGGCCCGCAGGCAGATAACCAGCCATAATTCTGGCCTCCCAAGTATGCCCTGGGTGCAGCCTGCAGGCGGCAGTGGATGGGTGGCAGAATCTGCCCACTCCAAGAGTCCCCAGATTAGCCCATGAATCAGGAGTCCTCATTTCTTATATAACCAGTGAACCTGCTGGGTCATTGAGCCTCGTCTTCAGAAATACATTAGCTGACAGAGGCTATCTTAAAGGTCATACTTCCACCCAACTAAATACATTTTCAGACATATAATTACCCTAAAGTAAGCCACTCGCAGTCCACATCTGCCTTAGATATGCTGATTTACCTTTTTGGATACCCACACTGAAGCATCAGTTATAGCCAGAGGTGGATTTACTCTGAAGCTAATGAAGCTTAATTCTCAGTGCCCTTTCCAAGGCCCTGTACCTAATTTTATACTCATATCCTTCTTTAAAAAAAAAAAAAAAAAAAAAAAAAAGGTTTCTCAAGTAGTTCAAGCTTCGAGCCCCTCAAAAACCTGTATCCACCCCTGGTCATGGCATAACTTTGGAGAATTTTCACTTTGAGCATCAATAAAACCTGCTCTGCTCCTGGCGAGGAGAAAAAGACCACCTTTTCCTGGTCACGCCTCAGTGGATACATACAGCTCACCCTCCACCCCTCTCTGAATGGAACATGGTCTCAGAAGGGCAGGAAGGAGCCAGGACCTTGTCCTGGAAATCAGTAAAGCAGGCCAAGGCAGAAAGAGGGAAACAACGATGGGAGAGAAGATGAAGGACGTAAAAAACAAAATGCCAATCCAACAATGTATTAGCGCAGCTTCCTAAGTCTTCCAACTAGGGAGTGCACTAGACTGTAAGCTCCTTGAGGACAGAGCTGCGCGTTAACTCTGGGTAGCCAGTGCCCAGCACAGTGCTTCATCAACATTAAATGAAATCCTTCCTCTCATCTATTCATTTCTTGTGTACCATATTATCAGCCTATATTTTCAACCCTGATATTCTCAATGGCTTGCAAACCAACAGGAACATAGAAGAATGCTTGTACTTTCTTAGAATGTTCTCTTTAAGAATGCTGGTAAAGGGGAAAAGCTACTCTGCTGGTATTTTTTTCTTAAATTGTTCACAACATCAGACACGTTCATCTCTTTCCCTGTGACTCAGCCAAGAAAAAGGAAACAATGACCTGGAGAAAAACCTGTTTCTGCTGAACACTCTCTGCATTTGGAATATGCAGGATTGGTTTGGGGGTCTTAGTTAAACAGAGTCAAACACTTAACACGCACACATGGGGTTGGTCCCTGTTTACAGGTAGCACCTCTGGGGCACAGAGACAATGGCTTTGGGCTGCTGTTCCATTTACATTCACAGTAAAAACACTGGACGTGGTCTTGTTCATGATCCACTTTCATCCATAAAGAAATTCCAAACACTGTCATTACAGGATGTTTATTACCCGCCTCTCCCTATATTTTATAGGGATACTTTATACATAAGAAAGGTTTAGAGATATTTTTAGTTTTTAAAAATCAGGGAATCTGTTACTTATGAAAATAATGGGAGAGGGTATTATTTGTCTTTATGCTTGTGCCAAAATAAAAATTTAGAAGTGCTTTAAAAGTTATTATTGAAATTAAGCTCTAGGTTAGAAAAATTAAAATGAAGGGGAATCAGGCGAACTTGCAGCATGTATACCACACCACGTGGCCACACCTAGGGCACTGCATGAGATGCCATCTTGACGCTGAACAATTAGGCCGAGCATCGCCGGCTGGGGCCTTCGCTAGAGTGGCACAAAACTGCTCCGTCAAGGAATAGTGACACTGTAAATGGAAGACCAGCCACTGGCTCTGAAAAAAATAAACCTCATCAGTTTTGGATTCCAGCATTCATGGCTTTAACGAGTTTGCATAGAGAGGGCGGCCCGCCAGGCCCAGGCAGCCTGGGGGATGGCGGGGTTGGCGGGGGACAAAGCAAGGCTGTAAACACTGGAGTCTGTACCAGCTCCCAGTCCGTCCTCACACCATGTTATGGGAGAAGGGTCACAAGGTGTAACTCAAGCAACTTAACACATGAAAGTCTAAAGTCCACTCTTGACATGTAAGTCTGTGCGTGCGTTAACTGAAAAATAAAAATAAAACAAACAGAACAAAAACAGACACATTAAAAGGTACACAGACGACCAAATCAAACAGAAGCAAAAGACAGCAAGATGAACACTGGGAAAGGACAGTCAGTTTGGCATTTGTAACAAGCAAAGCAGAGAATTCGCTTCAGTTTATGGCATCCCAGGCTGAGGGTCTGATAGGGAAGTAATTTTGCAAAGATGAATTAAAATTTGAAGAATAAGTACAGTCAATCAAAGCCATTCAACTAAATGGTCACAAAAAAATGTCCCCCCAAATGCACTGCTGACTCATCCCATTCCCCTGACCAGGGTGGGGGGAAGGGGTGCTCCCAGCCACCCCACCTACCCCACTCCTGGCCTCCACAAGGCCAGCATTGGAGGAGAGGGCTCTCTCCCAGAGGCCAAACTGACTGAAGCTTTCTGGAATGTCCAGCAAACAGAAAAGACCTGTTTTCCAGGCCCAGGTCACATGAAAAAAGCAGGGAGACCTGACACCAGTGATGAGCCCCACCCTGAGCTGTGCTGGTGCCCTTGCAGCCAGCCTGCACCCCACCACCCCATTGGCCCTCATCCCCTGACCCGGCCACGGGTCCTTGATCTTCCGTTTTTGAGGGGTTTCTCCATAGCTCATTTCCTAGGGGACTCTGCCTGCCTTTTTTTTAACGAGATGGCCTGGGGTAAGTTGGCAAGGAGCACGGCAAAGTCAATTCAGGAGCCAGCATGTGGTTCATAGAGTGGCATACCCCCTCCCAGGAAAAACCAGATTTCTGAGCCACTAGCTTGAAATCCACACAGGTTCCAATTCACAGAGCCCTCACACTCACTGAGCTCACCAAGACCTGGACATGGGACCAGGGCTTGAAGCAAATGCAAAGCAGAAGGGAAATTTACATGGCTGAGGGGAGTGTGGGGCTGGGGTCCTCCCTGGGGACGAGCAGGGGCTTATCTGTCGCAGCCGTGCCAGCAGCTGGGGTGGAGCCACCAGTCAGCAGGATGCGGGAAACTACAGGGTCTATTCCAAAGCAGAAGGCAGGCCTTGGGAATGAGAACTAGCATCCAGTTCCTAAATGCCTGGCTTTGTCCCCCTGGTCTCCCCCAGAAGCTCCTTAAGTTTATTTTCCTTAGATGTGTCTGTGCCTCTGTGCGTGTGTGCCTTGGGGACTGTGTGTGTTAGTAGATATGTGTCTGAGTCTATGTATGTGATGGGGCAGGAGAGAGTAAGACAGTGTACATGTGTCATGCGTGTGTGTGTGTTAGGGAGCACAATATTGGGGGGCAGGTGGAAGGCCAAGGCCACAAGCAGCATCCCAGGGCCACAGCTAGCCATGCGCTGCATGGCCCTAACCACAAGGCTCCACTGCCACCAAGGAAGGAAGTGCCTGGACACACACATTCCCAAACACTCCAGGAGGAGATGGAATTCCAAAAAGAACAAGAATGAGGACCAAGATGGGTACACCTGGCAAGAGAAGTAAGGTACCTGACACAGACCAGGGGCAGGGAGAAGCAGGAACAGACGAGATCCCCACGGTGTGATGCTGTGTGGGACATTGAATGAAGTGGGGTGGGAGAGGGAGACTCCCCGGGAGCCAGGGCATCTGGACTCCAGATGTGAGTGTGGAAACAGGCTATGAAAAACACCAAGGAGAAGGGACTTAGAGTGGCCCCCACCTGGCCAAAAGTTGACTGCACTCCTGGAAAAGCCTCCGCCTCATCCCCCATAATTCTCTCTCCTCGGAGTACTCTCGGAGGAACAACTCCAGCCTCTACTTGAGGGGCAGCCCCCTCTCCAGTAGGATTCACAGGGCCCCTACAGGGAGCTTCTGTCCTTCCTTGAGCAGGTCAAGATCATAGTGTCCAGGGGGTTAGTGCTGGCTGGGCTCAAGTCTCCACTGTCCTCAGTCACCACCTGCCTGCCAATATGGGGCCCACGTCCACAGCTTCAGGACTGAGGGGGAGGCACCATGGCTGTCCAAGCAGAAACCAGAATTCCAGAAACTGGAATCTGCCCAGAAATGCTAACATTCCCAGGCCCTGACCGTCTCCTGGCCTGAAAGACTTTCCCTGAGACCCTACACCCTCTCGGGGGCCACTCCCTGCCTGTGTGGCCCAGCCTTCTCCACCCAGCTCTTGAGGGGGCTGCAGGAGAGAGAGAGAAAGACACAGAGAGAGAGAGAGAGAGAGAAATGGGGTGTGGGGTAGAAGAGGGAAGAGGGGCCACTCATGCACAAATACAAGAGTGGGCATGAATGCTTGATATCTTGAGATATGAAGATCACTAGTGAAAGAAGAAAGGTGAGCAAGAATGAGGTGGGAGAGCAAGTGAAAGAAGAGAGCAAAATGGTGAACCAGCGAGAGTGAGCGAGAGTGAGAGTGAGCGAGCCAGCGCAGGGCAGGGAGCCCGCCACCTACTTCTTCTTGTCCTTGTCCTTCCTCAGAGGCTGCTGCGAGGTGGCGTGCAGGGCCTGAGACTGCAGGGCCTCCACCGCCGCCTTCCTGCGGTTGAAGGCGTTGGTCTCCTCCTCCAGTTCCTGGCGCTTCTCCTCCACCTTGCGCTTCTCTTCCTGGTGGACCCGCTTGAGGTGTTCAAACTTCTCGTGGAGCTGGGAGCAGAAGGCGGGGAGGCCGGGCTTCATGTGGGCCCAGCAGGAGCCCGGGCCCTCCCTGGCCTGGCCTCACCACAGCCCTCAAGCCCTGCACACACCTCTCTCTCCTTCTCCTTCAACTCCAGCTCCGTCTCCTTCACTTTGTTGACGAACATCTGCCTCATCTCCTCCTCCTTCCTCTGCAGCTCGCTCAGGAATTCTTTCCTCTTGGCCTCGTATGTCTCCTGTAGGCTGTGGAGACCCAGAGAAAAGAGGCCAAGGCAGAGATTATGGCGGAACGGAGTGGGCAGGGCCAGAGAAGCGAAATCAAGTGGGCATGGGGGGTCGGGGGAGAGGATGCTGGGGTCCCAACGGCCTCTCTCCCCAGCTCACAAGCCCCCAGAACAGGTGCCGATGTGGCAAGTCTGGCTGTGGCGGGGGAGGCAGGCTGTCACCTGAAAGGCTGGCTGTCACCATCGCTGTCCTGGAAGCCCATCTCCTCCAACTTGCAGCGCCGGTAGAGCTCGTAGTGCCGACTGTGGGTCTGCTCGCGGAGGTCCTCCATGTTCACCCGGATCAACATCTCCCGCAGCTTCACAAAGTCGCAGTGATTCTCATTCTCCACTGAAAGGAGAGGGCACGTGGGCATCAGGCAGGCTCCCAGCCACCAGCACAGGAAGGACGGGGCACAGGACAGCGGTTAGGGTGTTAGAGGTAGACTCCAGGGGGAGGACAGGCAGCAGATGGTCACGGGGAGGACACAGGACAGGGGACTGAGTCTGGGTCCCCAGCCGGGGCTGTGCTCTCACCACCACACTCACCCTGCACCACGCCCCAGGGGTACTGCCGCGCTCGCACCAGCTTGTTCCCCACCTTCACCTCCTCGGTGCTGCCCACCACGGCAAACGGCAGGTGTGCCTGGAAAGGGGCCCAAGTGTGCGTGAGCACTGAGCTGACACAGGCTAATGGACAGACCCACCCTCACTGCCGCTGGGCCCCAGGGAGGGGTTGCCCAGACCTGAACAAGGCCTGGCCAGATGCTCACTTGCCGGCTTTCCTTTGGAGAAGTATCCTGGAACCTCCACACAAGGGAGTGGGCTGAACCCGCAACCCCTTTCCTCTTGTTGTAGGGTGTTCTTTCAGCCCTTGGGCTCCCCAGGGGCCACCAGAAGCTCTCTCAAACGACCTGTGGGCCTGGCTCTCTTCCAAGTTCCCAAGCCCTGGCATCCTGCCTGCTTGCTCCTGCAGGTTTCAGGTCCCAGCCCTGAGTTCGTACCTTGGGAAACTTAAACCTGGGGAAGCCCCGGTACCAGCCCAATACCCAATTCTTCCCATCCCCTGTCCAGAGAATGAAGGACTGGCCAGCTCCCAGATGCCTACCCATCTTTCCTGGAGAGCTAAGGTTGAAACCCAGGGAAAAGAGAGTGGCCTGGGGCCGGTTCCAAGCCCTCTGGCCCCAGAGCCCCAAGGCCCTTGCCCAACACTCACATTCATGACCGCATTAATCTCTGCAACAGCTTCATCATCTGTGGGAAACTGGTAGATCTGGACCCCATTGCTGACCAGCTCACCCATGATCTTGATCTTGAACTTGTGGAGCTCACTCTTGGAAATGGTGTCCGCTTTGGCGATGATGGGAATAATGTTCACCTGCCAGGATTGAGGAGAGGGGTCAGCAGGTGAGTTGCTCCTTGACTGTGGAGAGCCCTGCTCAGGCCACACCCCTGGGCAGGCGGGCAGGAAGCCAGAGAGATGGAGCTGCTCCTAAGGGGTGTCCTGGCCTGAACCCAGCTAGCTGGGGCCATTGTAACGGGTTGTAACAATTGGCTGCAGTGTTTCTTACAGCCCTGGCTGCCCCAAACCTCCAAATTAGTCCCTTGGGCATACCCAGCTTTGACCCAGAGTGCTCTGAAGGTCTTAACCGGTGTGGGGCCTGACAGGACCAGCAGTAGGGGGCTGAGTGCCCCCAAAGTAGGTTAGATGACCCATTAGCAGTAGCCACAGAGAGACCTCAAAATCTCCCAGGCCAAGGTTATCCCATTGTTCACAGTGAAAATTAACTCCTGAGAGAGGGGAGCAGTCATGTGAGAGCTGACAGGTGACTCTAGGGCTGCACACCCTCCAGGACCCCATGCCATTCCTGTCATTCCCATGAAGCTGCCCTTTTAATACCCACTCCTCATTCCCACTCTAATTCTGGGGCTTAACTCTCCTGTCTCTACTGTGCTCAGGAGGACCCCAAGGGAAAGCCACGGCAGGAAGGACAGGGGAAGTGAAGGCAGCAGAGAAACTAGGAATTGAGAGAGAGAAAATGAGCAGAGAATTGGGATGCTTTGGGGAGGTGGGGTCAGAGGGGCAGAGGGTCGGGGGCGAGGTGGGGAGGTAACTCTAGGGGGACGGGGAGGATGCCAGGAGCTAGCAGGCTGAGAATAAGAATCAACTCAGCTGGAAGGAATGGGCTCAGGGCCAGACGCAGGGGACAGAGATCTGGAGAAAGAGCCCAGAGCAATGGGGGCTGGCTGGAGCCACAGGGACAGATGCAAGAGAAGATACAGAGAGGACCAAGCCCAGGGGGCTGTCTGCAAGCCCCCAACCACACCCCGCCTCTGTGGAAGATGGGGAGCCCACAGAATCAGCTGGAGGGGGGCCAGACCTTGCTGTCTAGTTTCTTCATGGTCACCAGATCCAGGGACTTGAGGGAGTGCCCTGTGGGCGTGATGAAGTAGAGGCAGACGTGGATCCTCGTGTCATGGTAGTCGAAGAGCGAACGGCGGATCTTCAGCTCCTCCTGCAGGTAGTTTTCAAACTGCGCGTCGATGTAGTCGACTATGGGCCTGTAACTACAGACGGCTCCGTCACTGGAAGGCAGGCAGCAGAGCCGCGGTGCAAGGCCTGGAGCCCAGCCAGGCTGCCCACCAGCCTTCTCTCTGCGGGAACGAACAGCTTCTACCTGGGGATTCCTGTCTGGGTACAGGTGGCTGACCCCTTCTCCTGGTCCCCCAAGGGGTCCTCAGGACCTTAGATAGTCTCCTAACGGCCCTCCCCTGGGCCCCATGGAGTGCGGGCTTGGTTACTTGTCTGGGGCAGCGAGGGGTGCAGACCACTCGGGCAGAGTGTTAGAACCACGGCCGACGTGGGGGGACGGGGAAGAGACCAGGCGGGCCGCCCCTCCTGCCGCTTGCCTCTCGTCCTTATTGATCTGATCCCCGAAGCCCACGGCATCCACGATGGTCAGCTTGAGCTGCACATTGCTCTCTTGGAGGTCGTAGGTCTGGGGCCGCAGGCGCACACACTCCTCATGGTGACTGGCTTCCTCCGTCTCAAAGGTCGTGTTGAAGAGCGTGTTCATCAGTGTGGACTTGCCAATGCCAGTCTCCCCTGGGGGGCAAGGAGTGGGCAGAGGGGATGTCAAAGGCTGGAACCGGAGCTGTCCCTGGCTGTTGGGTAAGCCAGGTGGGGCTCAGGCACCCTCGGCCTCTGTACAAGAGAGGGGGGCAGGTCTCCCACTCCATCCCCCACTGTCCCCAACCCCATGAACCATCCCTTCTCAGTGGCCTCAGAAATAATATGTGTAAGGAAGACCCAAAAGGCTGACTTGGACATAAGACGTGGCTACGTGGGGTGTGTGTAGGTGTTTCCTCAGAGCGTGGGGAAGAGACAAAGCCAGGCAGTTGTGAGATACCACTAGACACTGGCCTCTGCTGGCCTCAATGGGACCTGGTCACCTGCTCTGCACGCCATCCCTCCTGGGCCCAGGAAGGTCATGGGGCCAGCAGGGCCAGGGTCTGAAGCCACCAGTGGCTCAGCCCACCTGCTGTGGGTGGCCCCAACTTCATGAAGCTTTAATGGGAGGGGGGAGGTTCAGGAAAGGCTGCTTTCCAAGGGGCACCCACAGCCTGGCAGATGCCAGGGCTTAGGCACCTGTAGAGGGTCTGGCAGAGCTTTTTGTCCCCTCTGGGAGCCCCAGGCCCTGAGGCACATGGAACCTTCCAGAGCCTCCCTGTTGGGGGCTGTATTGTGTAGATGTGTACTGGAGCGCTTACTACATAACACTGTAATGCAGGGACAGTCTGGTTTACCATAGTGTCCTTGATACATAGTAGGAACAACAATAGCTGTTTTTTAAATAAACAAACAAATGGATCCCAACCACTGTGATAAACACTCAAAGCACTTCCAAGCTTTTTACTCTTTCCAAGTTTACTCTTCATGGCAACACTGAATCAGGCCCTGGCTCCACCTCTATCTTTGACCCTGGCAGAGACACCCACCAAAGCCTCGTCCTGACCCCCCAAAGTGTCACTCTGCCTGGGAGGTCCCCTTGCAGCTCAACAGGTGGTCAGGGCAGCAGCGTCCCATCTCCCAGAAGACCCGCATCCGTCCTCTGTCTGAGGCTGCCCCCTGGCCAGGCATGACACTCACCCACACAGAGGATGTTGAAGCTGAAGCCCTGAGTGACCGACCTGCTGACCAGCTGGTCGGGGAGGCTGTCGAAACCCACATGGCCACCCAGGGAGAGGCTCCGGGGCTCTGGCTCTGCATTCTGCCAAGAGAGAGGAGAGAGGCAGTGAGCCCACTAGGGAAGAGGGGTCAAGTAGCGGGGAGGCTAAACCTGAGTCACCCCCCACCCCTCCGCCGCCAACCTTGTCTCAATTCTCAGCACATCTCAGGACGCATCGTGAGTGCATCAGAGCTCCAAGTCCAGGCCAAGTTTCCACAGAGGGAGTCCCAGGGCCTCAGGACCCATGACTCTAACTGGGAAAAGGCCCTTTCACCTGTGGCTTTGCTCCTCCTGGGCTGGCGAGGAATGTCTACGCCTGAGGTGTCTCCTGGCAGGTGGCCCCAAGACCTACGGCTGCTACCTGAGGGCTCACCTGCCCTCCTGCCCAGGAGGAGGCCCCAGATGGTCCCTGGATCTTAAACGAAGATTTCAAAAGGTCAAGATTACAGGTGTGTATGTTCCTGTGGCCCCTTCCTACTGAAGCAGGACCCAAGCAGAGGCAGGTCTGGCCTGACCCCCTCACACTCGCACTATCGGGGGGGCCTCTCCTATCAGGCTGGGCTCACAGTCCTCCACGGGCACCCCTTGCTCCTCACACACCCAAGCATGGAATGCACACGTGGGCCCTGCTGAAGGGGCCGGCGCTCACTCGGACCCACCACTGGGTCTCAAGACCAGTCTCTGGGGCATTGTGACTCTGAGGCCTCAGTGGTACTCTGTAGGGACTCCCAGTCTCTGGCTCCTGCCATCCTCCCAGCCCCACCCCAGTCCTAGTTGCTTAGATTCTGGATGAGAATGTGGAGGCCTGCCCAGAGAGGCGGGCAGCAGGTCCTGAGCGAGCAGGGGCCAGTGAGCTGGCCCACAGCACTATAAAAAGAACCCACCGGGACCCAAAGCAGAGGGTCAAGGTCAGGCTCCAACTTGTGTGGATTCTTTGCTTCCCTGGGAATGGGGGTGGAATGCTGTCCTCTGACGGAAGGTTCCCAGGCTCATCCTCCCCAGGTTTGGGTCCTCTCAAGGGCAGGCCCCAGACAGCTCCGTGTAGGGCAGAAGCATGCCTCCTCTGTTCCCAAGCCCCGCTGCCCTGACTGCCAGCTAGACAGAGCAAGGACAGGACAGGACAGGACAGTGGGTCTGAGTCTCATCCTGCCACCCAGCTCACAGCTCCTGAGGGGAGGAAACAGGCCCAACTGAAGACAGTCCCAGAAGCACTGATTAGGACAGTGGCAGCCCTTGTGTGGGTACAGGCACAGTGAGCAGAGAGGGCTGAGGACCAGAGAGTAGGGCCCTGGCTCCCTGCCCTCCAGCACAGGGATCTCCTGAGCATCTGCGCTCCCCCTGACCTCTCTGCAGCCGCAGCCTGTTGTCTCAGCCTGAACCCTCTGACCATTCTTTCCTCCCAACCAGAGCCCCTTGGCACTCAAACCCAACCCTCTCTTCTTCATTAATTATGCCTACCTGCCCCTTCCCCCAGGCCCCTCCCCCAGCTCAATCATGGCATCCCTGCATCAAAGACTCCCAAGTGTGTGTGGGGGCAGCCTAGACCCCACGTGGCCCCTCCGGGCAGCTGTACTATCCCTTTGAACAAGTCAGAGTTACCCCTAAGAGGTTCCCTCCAATGACCCTCTTTCAACAGAACCTCTGCTCTTATAGCTGACCCTTTCTCCCTGCCCCCATCCCCAGGGGACTGAGTCACAACCTTCCCAATCAAGCCCAGGTCCCCCCAGGGCTGCAAACATAACAACAAAGAGGCCCAACGGCAGCTTCCTCTCACTGGTAGCCACATCAAAACCAGTAAATGGGGCATAGGAAGTGCTGGGTCTGGTTCAAACCCCCTAGCATGGCATTCCAGGCCCTTTACCATCTGAGACCTTTTTCCCAGGCTTGGTTCCTGCCCAGCTGGTTATCTCTGGATATACTTTTCAAAGTTGACACCTTCCCCAGGCCCCAGAGCTCACTCTACCTTTCTCTGGCACCTGCTTTGACCTGGCCCCTAAGTACTCACATTCCAGACCCATCACTTGGCTGTGACCCCATTTCCTTGCACTATTAGTTGTCCTTTTTATATGCATCATGATTCTCCAACTGTTCCATGAGCTCCTTGAAGTGGGCTGCAGGCTGGGGGAGGTCAGTCTTCCCACTTTCCACCCTCCCACCACTATGTCCAATGTGCTAGACAACACCACCACTTATATATTACTGAACACTGCCTTTACTGCCACAGCATCAGGGGTATCTGCCCACCTTACACAGAGCTTCATTATTCGGTCTCTGTTCCACCTGCTCGTGGCAGCTTGAGGATCAAATGGAGGACAGAACAGTTAGTCTAGGGCTTTCTTTTCAGGCGAGACTGAAAATCTCCAAAATTTAAGGCGTGCTGTGCTTGCAGAGAAGGCTATGTGTTTATTCATCCTCTTCTTCCAAGGGTGACACAATCAGGATGCAATCCAACATCCTGTAGTCTGCCGCCAAAACCCACCCAGTCAGCTGTCTGGAAGCCACGCACGCGCACACACATACTCGGCTTCAGAGTCCTTACACAGAATCAGAGGCCATTCTATTCCTGATTTTCCCCAACTCTCTCACAGTCCCAGGCTCCAAAGGCTAAGAGCAGCACTCAGGGGTCTCACACAAGCCCACCCACCCACGCTCAGCGAGTCCTGCCTGCCTTCACTCACACAGCTGGGCTCTCTCTGGAGAAGTGTGTACGTACAGGGAGGTCTCCGTCCCCAAGTTGTTGCCCAGGCTACACTCTGTCACTCCAAGGGCCACAAACCTGGGGCAACTGATCCTGCTCAGGAGCCTCGGGGGCCACGGGAGTGTCAATCTCCAGAGCACGCGTGCACACACACACATCCACACACAGAAGAATGGCCGCTGGTCCTCACGGGGACAGAGTGTTGTTCCCTGGTCTCAGGAGACTGATCTGACCTCCCAGCTCTATTGAGGTGTGACTCTTACTAATGCCAACCTCCCCGATCCTATATTTGGCATCAACAACATGTGATCCAAGGTGCGACACTCCCTCCAAGGTGCCCGCCCTGGTGTCTCCGTTGACCTGTATTAGGTCTCAGCCTAGGAGAAGCCAGCAACCTACAAAGCACCACTGGCATATCTCAGCTACCACAACTCAGAAAGGAACTTCAGGCCTCTCACTGGTTACTTGCAACTTGTCAGGTAAGACCTCAGCTCCAGTTCCAGGGCTGGGTCCTAATAGTCCTGAGACAATTAGCATGATCGCACGATTGGTCAGGCACAGGCAAGCGACCCAGATTGAGCCTTTATGACCATTTTGTAACCATTAGGGGAGCCAGCGTAAGACTGAAGCCCACTCACAGAGGATGGCTAAGCCAAGAAAATCACAGAGGAGAGAGAGCCAGTGTCTGCCCTACCTCTGAGCTTTTCCCTTTACCCCGGCCACATCTCCCCTTTACTGTTTAAGCTAGCTGAATGGGGCTATCTAGTACCTGCAACTGAAAGCATCTTGACTGCTACAGTCCCCAAAGTGAAACTCTGAATGCAGAGGAACAGGGAGAAAGCAAGGAGAGTAAGGACACGGAAGGAAAAAGTGGTGTTACAACCACAGGAAGGAATGGATGTCAAATGATGACACCAACACCTCACCAAGGTCCACCTGTGCAGACTAAACCAAGTGATTTACACAGTCTCCTACGCAGCCCTTTCCCACACTGTGTAGCAGAGACCGTTATTATGCCCATTTTACAGGTAAGGAAACTGAGGTGCACAGAAGCTAAAGAACTAATCAGGGTAGAGTAGGGATTTGAGAGCAGCCAAGCCCATGCCCCAAACCACTCAGCTGCACTGCACCCCCTACTCTTATTATGCTCCCAACTCATTCATTCAGCCACTCAGCACAGGTTTGCTGGGCACATCTACTGTGTGCCAGGCACTGGGACAGCCACTAATGAAAAGATGAAGACACCAGATCCTTAACCTCAGGGGCTCAGTCTAATTCAGTCTAAACTCAAACGGCTGTGACAGCCAGGCAGGCAATGTAAATGGACGAAGGGGAGCAGGACAGTAACAATAACAACCACCACATCTAACAGTTAACAAGGGCTTACCAGGTGTGACTCTAATTTCACCTCATTTAGTCCACACATCAGCCCTATGAGGTGGGCTGTGTATTATCCCCACTGTACAGAAATAGACAATTGAGGCACCAAGAGACTAAGTAATTTTGCTAAGATGACACTGCTCAGGAGGGTGAAGCCAGGATCTAAATGGAGATGGTGTGACTGTAAAACCCACACTTCCAGCCACATCACTCTGCCGCCTATTGGATGAAAGACCCGGTGACTTGGCTGAGTGTGGGGTCCCTCAGGGAGAGGCAGGAAGAGTGGGGAACTGCAGAGGCTGTGCTCGGTCCATGATGGCTACGGTTTTGTGACTCCAGCCAACTGTGGGAATGCAGACCTAGCATTACTAAATTTTCCAATTTTTTAAAGAGAATCCAGATATCCAGATTTTTTTGGCAAAACCCACTAGTTTTCAAAGGTTGGCAACAACTACCAATGGAGAATACCATGAGGGTCCAACTCAGTGTGTCTGGGGTGGACCTGACCCATGGTCTGACAGTCTGAAACCCCGGGTCTGGCAGAAAGGTGACCTGGAAGGACAAAACACCCAGTCTGCACTCTTGGGCATGGAGCCCCACAGGAGACTGCTCTGCGGGAGGAGACTTCAGGCTGGACAACTTAACTCGGACCCTGGTGAGAGGTGGACCCAGCTGCTTCTGGCCCTTTCCACATACCCAGCTCCCAGGGGTGCCAGCTCAGGGGGCTCAAAGTGTCCTCAAATCTCCAGGATAGACAGTTGGCAGCTCTGAGCTCTACACACACAATGGGAAACTCCACAGGGCCCCTCTCTAATCACTAACAAGCTTTTGGCTCCTAAGCCAGGCTCTGGGCTTCTATGTCATCATTTCTTTGGCACATCAAAGACAACAACCAAAATAATAACCGCTCAGGCTGACTGCGTTCCTCCATGCCCAGTCGTCCAGAACAAAGTAGAGAATGGCATTTTGTTATGCAGCCCAGTGGATAAATAGGACATCCTTTTCCTGACCAGGAAATGCTGTCTGAGCCTTCTGGAGCAGCCCCAAACACCAGACAAAAGGAGCTGCCCCTTTTACCAAGAAGAGAGGTGGGATCTGGGGGGAAACCATGTCTCGCACTTGCCCACAAAAACAGGATTTTATCCAAAAGAAAATGGAAATCTGCTGAATGTCTAAACCAATAGAGCCAAGGAAGCTATGGGTGAAAAAAGCCCCCGAGATCAAACCTCCCAAACGAAGTTGGCTGTTGGGGTGGGAGTAGAGATGGCACCCCACCATTAGTGTACTTGGCTCCTGAATCCTAGGCAAAGAGCAGCCCCTACCCCAGGTCTTCCACAGAGTCCTCTCCAAGTGCCTTGGACTTCAGATGTTTTTCTCCCCCCAGGCTCCCATGCCTAGTACCCACTGTCCTGAGCACCCAGCAGGCAGACAGGAAGCCTTTTCCCCAGGAGAGCTCCAGCTCTGGGAGGGCCCTATAAAGTCCTTGTGCAGTGGACCCAGGAGTCATTGTGCCACTGGGAGCCTTCTCCGCCTGTGTTCCTGGCACAAACCACCCTACCCCTGGCTCTAGCTACTCTCAGCAGCCTGGGCCTTAAATAGCCAGAGCAGAGGCCCCTGGCCAGAACCCATGGTCATAGCACAACTGTCCTTGAGTCCGAGAGGAATCCTAGGAATTTTCCCAGGAAAGGCTTAGGCTCTGGTCCCAGGATTCCACAGCAAGCCTCTAAGCCCAGGTCAAAGGTTACGGGAAATAACTACAGGGATGTACATAGGAGGGTGGGGGTGGGAATGCTGCTATCCCGGGCCAGGAGGGAAGAACAGAGGCAGAATATACCTGTCCCCAATCAAGAGGACACCTGAGAACCAAAGTATCTCTCTCCTAAGGTGGCAACAAACCTGGGGAGAAGATGCAAGCCAGGATCAGCCTTCATGGTGCCAGCACGGTGGCAGATGAGGTAATAATGGCAAGATGGCAGTTGGGCCCCAGGAGGAGATCACCAGTCACTCTCTCAAGGCCAGTCATCCTCTCCCCCATCCTGGGAAGCGAAGGGACTTTGGGAGCAAAAGTACCCCCAGGAGGGCTTCCCTGGTGGCGCAGTGGTTGAGAGTCCGCCTGCCAATGCAGGGGACACGGGTTCGTGTCCCGGTCCGGGAGGATCCCACATGCCGTGGAGCGGCTGGGCCCGTGAGCCATGGCCGCTGAGCCTGCGCGTCCGGAGCCTGTGCTCCACAATGGGAGAGGCCACAACAGTGAGAGGCCCACATACCGCAAAAAAAAAAAAAAAGTACCCCCAGGAGACCGAGGCCACCCCAATGCCCTGACCTCAATACTCCAGTTTCTCTGTTTCCCTATCTCACTAAGAGGCACTTTCCTCCCTCTTTCTGCACAGACAGCAGGACTGTCACTCAGTAATTTGGGATGTTTTATTTCACACTTCTCATGTCAAAATCAGGTTTCCAAGAAGCCAAGAGCACAGTTACTGGTCTCTGGGCCCACCCACCTCGCCCCAGGCCTAGGACACAGGAATGTCGTGTCATCCCTCCCGTGGGAGGGAACGGTCCATGCCACCACAGAGCAGATAGGGAAGGCACTCTGGGCCACAGAAGGTACTGGAACCCCAGGTGTTCATACTTTCCCACTCGGCTCAGGGGCTCCAGCAGCAGCCCCCTACCTCCGCACAGCAGGGAAAGCCACAGCAGTCTGGACACGGCAGGATGGAGGCAATCTATTTTCCACAGTGAATGAGACCCCACCTTTGGAAAAAGGAATATAGGCAGCAAAGGTGACTATGCCCACCTCCTACCCCAGAATGGAGGCCGGTGCTGGGAAGGGGCAGAGAAATACATGGGCACCAACATGGGCCAGCAGAGGCTCGGGCAGCACTGCTGTACTTCTCTGTTGCTTGCACCATTCACTCCAGCACCAGGCAGAGTGTCAGACTCATACCCAGGCCCCACAGCCAGGTCTGGTGAGTGGACTTAGGTCCATGGCCCACAGCCCCTCCTGAACCCTGGCCCTCAGGTGGCCCAAGCCCAGGAGGCCCCTCAGAGAGTGGCCAGCACCTATGATCTGAAATAGGCTCTTATTCCTTCCTCCCCTGGTCTGTCCCTCTGATGTGGCTTCCAAGATAAGGGTCAAGAACCATCTAGAAGCCATGTGTTCCGAGGAGGAGAATATCTAATTTGCCCCAATACCATCCAGGGCAACTGATGTTACAGCCTAGATGCCCCTTGCCCTGTCCTCCACCACCTCTTCCCATCCATGGTTCCTCACGTGAGCCGTGAGGATGCAAATGGCTCTAGCAAAGAACACCTCTATCACGAGGGCATGTTGACCTTGGGAGGCATCCTTTCCCCTGGCAGATGTGTCTCCCTCCTGCCTGCATAGCTCCATATCTAGTTGTCTGGCAAAGCTTGTGCCTTGGGGGCCATGACTGGGGATTCTGAGACCCGACCTAGCAGCACAGAGGCAGGAAGACTGGAGAGGCTGCAGGGGACACATAGAGACCAGCCAGTTCTCAGGCCCTTTGCTCTGTCATCCTGCAGTGGCTTCCTTCTGGTAGCTGGACCGGAGCCACAGAAACATTTGTGCTAGTTACTGCCCCAAATATGTACCTCCACCTAGCCCATCCTAGGGCTCAAAACTCAGAGGGCTCCACCCTCTCTGTCATCTCAAGGGGTACTGGGGGCTGAGGTTGCGGCTGAGGCCCAAACTTGCCAATGACCAGAGTCTGCATCTCACCCAACCGTGGGCTGCTGGCATCAACAAGACGATGGACACAAAGCATCCAGTGCCCTCCCTGCCATCCAAAGCTTTTGACAAATATCTGGCCCTGTGCTCCAAGCCTCCATCAGTTCTCCTGCATCATTGGCATTGTGGTCAGTCTCCTTCTTGCCACCTTCTCTGTTCCTACTCTGCTCAGTCGCTTTTCATGTGCTCCCTTGGATCACCAATGCCTCCCTGTCAGTCTCCCTGCTCTGACCCATTCCAGTCCAGATCCCAGGCAGACCTTTCTAAAGTGAGCACCCATAGCATAGTATGATGCCCATGAGGGGGGCAGGGCAGGGCAGACCCACCTCCCAAGGGGAGGGGGTGGAGCTGCAGCTTTGCAGGTTGGCGCTCGCTTATGACCCCTCCACACCACCAGGCACTGAGAGCTGCGCAGATGTACCTTGCTCAGCTCCTACTTCTCCTCGGAATAGCTCAACAAGGTTGTTACTGGTCATTTTTACAGGACAGGGAGACACCACTCTGTGACAGGCCCACTGGGATGCCTCCCACATTCCTTCCCACCAGCTCTTGCCTCAGGGACAGAGTAGGCACTCCCTGGATAGCCCGCTTCTTGGGGAAGAGTCAAGATTACAGGGGTGAAAACGGAAGTGACAGATGGTGCTGGGGATAAAGCGGAGATGGGGGTGTGGGGAGTGATGGGCTGGGAGGAGTGCCAGGCGCGAGGCTGCCATGCCGCACGCTTCTTCCCTCTCCCCCTCAGATCTCCACTTTCCCTGGGCCCTCAATCCTCCCTCGCTATAGAGTTTGAACTCTGCCCCATGAGATTCTAACAGGAAAACTACAGGAGATGGCCCCTGGGGCAGACAAAGAGTAAGGCCCAGAGTCTGGGACCAGTTAAGGAGGAGGGGCAGAGCAAGAATGGACAGGAGTCTGGCTGCCCAAGGAGGGCAAGAGGCAACAGACTCCCCAGAGGGGTGTCCCAGACATGCACATCCTAGGAGATTTCGACCGTAACCCCATGGCTGATCTAGGATTGAGCAAGGCCCAGCCGAAATGTAAAGGCTGCTGAGCCTGCAGTCTTTATATCATGCTACATGGAGAATAGGAACGCAGCACACACTGACCTCAAAGTACCATTCCATATGCTCATCTAAGCTCCAGGTCTGACCACCGAGCTAGCTTGAGGGGCAGCGTCAACCTGCCACAGCTCAACCAGATTATAGCCTCATGGCTGCTGCTTGACACCCAGTTCAACCCTGCAGCAAGTGAGACACCTAAACATATCTCCAAACATGCCATAGATTGCAATTATCTTCCACAAACTCTTTGAAGAATATCAGTATGGTTATTGCCACTTTATAGCAAGATAAAGGAAGAAATGATTTTCCCAGGATGACGAGGCAGGAGAGGAGAATGGAGTCCAAACTCCTAAATTCAGGCCAAACCCAACCCAAGGTCTCCACCCAAATTCAACCGTGTCCATGTCCTCCCAGGAGGCTGACAGCTCAGAGTGTGAAGGGTGTGGAAGGTGTCCATCCATCCAGCTTAACCTGGCACAGTAACCAAGGCCCCTGAGCTCAGGCTGTACATCCTTATTTGAGTCAATCCTCTCTCTGTGCCTCGGCCCACCATGGCAATAATACCTGAAATCCTTGCAGATATGGTTTAAGAGCAAACACAGGAATCTGAGGGGAAGAGCCTTTCCAGCCTAATGCCTGGCACTGCAGCTAGGCCTCTCAGCTCAGCCTCTGAGGATAATCTCTGGACGCGTGTAGTGATGGGAGCCCCTAGGGAGGGTACCGTGTAATGGAGCAAGCTCATTCTCTGCTGCCTTCTTACACACAGGGCCAGTCTTCACATCCACATGGGCACTAAGTAACATGTATTATTTATTGTGTCTTTACCATGTGCCAGACACTGCTCTAAGCACCTCGCCTGGATACTCTCATTAAATCCTTCCAATAACCCTATGAGGGAGGTAGTATTTTTATTCCATTATACCGATGAGAACACTGAGGGGTTAAACAACTTGCCCAGGGTCACAAGGTCAACAAGCAGTAATCTAGGATTCACATCAGGCAGTCTGATTCTAGTTACTCTACATACTGCTCCCACCTGCAAGACCAACTGTTAGAGTAACCTCTGGCCACAGACAGACAAGACCCAGACATAACTTTCTGGTCAGCTGGGCACAGAAAATGCACACAGGCACGCAGGCAGAGATGTACAAACACACACAGCTCTCTTGGCCTCCAGCTAACCAGCAGGTCTGTTGGGATTCATGCACAGCCCTCCTGGGGTACATAAATTCCCACTTACAGTGCAGGGGTAGGGTGAATCTCTGATTTGCCCAACCTCTGAATCTGCTCCTCCTGTATTTAAACTTACTGAACTGACTCGCAGGCCCCTCTCCAATGGGAATAAAACACCCAAGTCTAAAAATTATGAAACCAAGAGTTCCTGCTTTAATTACGCATATTTCCAAAGTAGACCAACATTTTTAGATTAAAGAGAAAATTTACATATATAAGTTCAGATGACAATATTTATAGCATTAATTACATAAGTCCAGAATCCCTTATTTAGCCCCAGAACCAATTCCTTATCAGTCACATATTTAGCATTTCCCCCCTACCCCCAACATCCCTGGGCCCTCCCTCCCCCTCACCACCAACCAGGGCCTCACATGCTGGCAAGAGGACACAGCTTCCTTCACTGTCACAGCCCAACCTCCCAGACACACCCAAATCCAGCCTTAGACATCAGGGGACATGCAGACACAATCCCCAAAAGGCCCCTCTCCCCCGGGTGAATTATGAAAGCCTTTGGGAAGTTGGCTATTGGCTGGCTCAGGCCCAGAGAGACCTGTACAGGGACCACCAGAGACGTTAGCCCTGCAGAAGGCATACCTGGACTGGGGCCCAAACATCCACTGGGCTGAATCTGGAATCCCTCCAGTTCCTGGGGAATGGCTGCTTCAGACCCGACCACTGAGGCCAGACCTGCCTGGAATCGCACCCAGGATCCGGGAGCTTGGGTGGGGGGGTGGGGGGTGGAGCGGGAAGGAGAAGAAGGCCGTGGTCTTCAGGACCCAGGTCTGCAACTGCCCTGGGCTCATTTGAGGGACTCCCTAGGATCCCTAGGGCTTCATCCTCACCGGCTGTACCCATCCAACAGCACCTGCGCGGCTAGGAATCTCCCCAGCCGTGCAGAAACACTAGGGAGAAGTGGGTCCGGAGTATCCTGGATCCTCCCCTCTGGCCCCTGGGGCCCCAGTCTGTCCTCAGACCTGGCCAGGACCAGGCGGGTATTTATCTGCTCCTTTCCGCGAAAGAGGTCTGCTCTTCTTCGCCCAACGGGGCGACCCCGCCAGCCTCCCGGCAAGGCGCCCCCGCCCGACGCCCTGGGACCCCGGACTAGCGCTGTGAAGAGCCCGCTCCGGTGTCCCCCGTCCAGCCCGGCGTCGAGGCCCGGCCGCGCGACGCTGACAGTCCGGCTCGCGACCCCAGCCAGCTGCAGGGCGGCCCCCTCCCCGCGTCCAGCGCCTCCCGCGCGCGCCGCGGCCCAGCAGGGCGCTCACCGAGAATCGTTCCAGGTCAGTGGCCGCCATGGCGAGCTCCGCACCGGGCGGGCGAGCCGGGGCGAGCACCCGGGCCGCGATGGGGACTAGCCGGCTGCGGGACGCGCTCCGCCCGTGCGGCTGCGGCTGAATGGATCCAATATGGCCACTTCCTGGAAACTCCCCTTGGCGGCGGCGGCTGCGGCGGCGGCGGCGGGAGAAGCCGCGGAGCCGCCCCCGCCCCCGCCCGCGGGACCGGCCTCTCCGCCCGGCCCGGCCACGAGCGCAGCCCGAGCCCCTCAGCTTGGATGACCGGGGGTCTCCGCTGCGAGGCGGGAGGTGCCGGCTGCGGGGGCTGCTGGGACTTGTAGTCCCCGAGTTGGGGGACCGGGAGGGCAGTGCCCGAGGGGCCGGGGCCGGTGCCTGCCGGCCTGCCGCGTGTCCCTGGGAGGCTGGGGCCAAGTCCAGGAGGGAGTGTCCCGCTCCCGCGCGCTAGGAAGTCCTCTCCGTGCGGAGGAGATTGGAGTGCTGCGTGCGCCCTAGGGGTCTCCCCCACCAAGCCGCCTCCACCCGGTCGGAGCTTGTAAATGCACTGGGATCACCCGCCAGAGTGTCGACGGACTGCCTGCGGCCGGTCGGGTCCAGGAGAGGCCGCCTCAGCCTCGGGTGACCGTACCTCGGGCCCCACCTGATGCTCTGGTCCGAGCCAGGGCGGCACCCAGGGCGGGACCCGCGCGTCCGGCCGGGCGACCTTCCCGGGCCAGGGACCAGCCTTCAGCTTCTTGCTCAACAAATGCTCAGGATGCGAAGCTCAGGCTCGGGATTCGTGCAATAGAAGCCGAGCTCGACAGTCAAAGACATCACATTGCAAGTGACCGTCACCCTGCCTGTCCCCAAGGGTTTGGGGCGATGTCTTAATGGAGTCTGGGCACTGTGCATAGAAGACTAGGGCCCCCAATGCATGCACATTCTCTCTGCTAACCTCACTACTCAAAACGTGCACAAAACTTAGGAAACGAATACCTCTGCCCAAGCCAAAGGCCTCAGGGGGCTCTAGTCCTTTTCACTGACTGTATCAAATCCAGCCCCAAATCCTCTGAAACCCTCTTTTTCTTTCCCTTCCCTCTGCCTTTCTCTCTGAAACAACCCAGCCTATCCCTCTGACTCAGGAAATTGTCCTGGCTGAAGATGCCCATAGACCATATCTGGACTTGGCACACCTGGCTTTTCACCCTGAAGTGGCTTTCCCCTCCCTTCTCTCCAGGGCAAACACTCACTAAGGTGAACTGACATCCCACTGGTCCTTTCTGACTCAGTGTGTTCACTTTGTTCCTCCCTATAGTGGTGTTTCACACGTCGCACTGTAGTTATCTACAAGAAATGGGCGAAGCTGTGGTTAACAGAGCTAAGCCTACGGCAGACCGCCTGGGTTAGAACCCTGCCTCCATCCCTTGCTAGCTTTTTAACCTTAGGCAATTTACTTACCTGTGCCTCCCTTTCCTCATCCCAAAATTGAGAATAATTATAGTACCTCTGCCACAGGATTAAACACAATAAAATAAGCAAAAGGCTTTAAACTATACTTGAAATAAAATGCTTAATAAAATCTCCCTCTCTAGACTACAAAGGCCCCAATGTCAGAACCCAGAGAAAGGGAGAGAGAGTGTATGTGTGTGGTCAATCAATGTTGAGTTGATTGTCCTAGACCAGATCTGCTGTTTCCTTTTTCTTTCCCGTAACTGGCAAGAAATCTGTCCCAACTACCATTTTCTGCAACACAACTCTCTGGGATCTGCCCTACATTATCTTTAAAATGGTCTTTTCCCCCCTAGTTGGACATATTTCAAAATGATCTACTTCTAGCAGCCCCAGCTGTCGGCTGTGAGAAGGAAAAGCCCAGATTACAGCAGACTTCCTTCTCTTTGGATATGTTCACTCTAGTAGGAAAATTTACATCTACTCCTGAAACCCCAAATTTCTTTTTCTTCCTTCCTCTTCTCCATCTCCATCTCCTTCCTGTTCCTCTTCTTCTCCTTCCTCCTCCTCTTCTTCTTCTTCCTCTTCTGCTCCTCCTTCTTCTCCTCCCCCCTTCTTCTCCTCTTCTTCCCCCTCTCCCTCTCCTTCTTCTTCCTCTTCCTCTTCTCCTCCTCTCTGCCCCATCTTCTCCAGTGCTGCTGCTGGTCAGAATTACTGAAGTAGGGAGAGTTACCTGTGGGGACACAAAGGTGAATACAACAATTATTTCTCATGGCAGCATTTCCTAGTGTTCCTTATACACCTAGGAGGACTTCATAGCTGCACACACACACAGTGGTCCCATAGTTAGATAACTGTATTATGGAAGACATAGTTCCATACAGGAAAAGGTTTCTGTAGAAGTTCTCAGAGCTTTTGTTAAGGTAATATGCATTGTCACTGTCTGAGAGGTAAAGGGAATATGCAGCCTTCCTCAAACTTAGTTGACCACTCCCCTGCCCGCACCCCACATACAAACCTAGCATCACACTGAACTTGACAGGCCTCACTGTTGCTTGTCTTTTACTTTTGTTTATAGTTTCTTTTGTCATGCAAAAGTTCAAAATGTTGATGTTGTAAAGTTTACCTGTTATTTCCTTTATGGTTTTCACCATAAGATCTCCTTTAAAAAAAATCCTTCCCTGTCTCAGATTCATAAAGATATTCTCTTTGTATCTTCTTATAAAACATTAAAATTTTTTTTTCACGTTTAGGCCCATCAGTGATTTGTTTATGTGCATGCCAAACCAATTGTTTCATCATCACTGATATACAATGCAAATAGTATCAGAGGCTAAATTTCTATGTGTGTGTGTGTAGGCCTGTGGCTCAGTTAGGATAAGATTTAGTTGCTTCTACAAGATAGAAGCTTCTTTCTTTCACACATTATCCAGATAGGCAGTCTCGGTGATGTGACATTGTGTGCACACCTCCTATGTTGCTTTGCTTTGAAAAGCCCTGACCTCATGGTCCCATGTGGTGAAATCAGCATTCCAGACAGCAGGAGGGAATGAAGGTAATAAAGAGAAAATGAGCAAACACTCTCAGATGGTTCCAGAAACTGCCACATGGCACGTCTGCTTATATCCTATTGGCCACAGCTGAGAAACGGGGTCTTTATTTTGGCCACCATGTGAAAAGCTAAAAATTCCATAAAATGTTAGAAGGGTAGACATTGGGAGATAGAGGCAATCTCTGCTATAGTCTGTTTTTGAACAATTTATTCTGTTCAGTAAGATGCCTGAAATTTTTTTTTCTAATGCTTTAATTTTTAAATTTATTTACTAGAAAATTAAAATATTAAAAAATGACAAGCAAGGAAATAATCAGCTATATACACCTTTCAGAATCAACCACAGAAATGACCATTATGTTACATCATTCCAGAAAGCTCTCTGTGCATATTTACAGACAGGAGAAAATATCGTAGAGATATTTTGTAAGAAATGGACAATAATACAGGTGCCATTTTAATTAAAATTATTAAATTTAATTTTACTTGAATTTAAAAGTTGAAGTGAAACTGAAGCAATAGTTGAACTTCGAGTAATGCTTCTTGACCACAAGAGATATTACTTCCTAAAAGATACCTCTGAGGGTAAACAAAAATTGTGAAAAACATGAAGATGTTGGAGTCAATTTTTTAAAATTATGCATTTGGGGCTTCCCTGGCGGCGCAGTGGTTGGGAGTCCGCCTGCCGATGCAGGGGAGACGGGTTTGTGCCCCGGTCTGGGAAGATCCCACATGCCGCGGAGCGGCTGGGCCCGTGAGCCATGGCCGCTGGGCCTGTGCGTCCGGAGCCTGTGCTCCGCAACGGGAGAGGCCACAACAGTGAGAGGCCCACATACCACAAAAAAAAAAAAATTATGCATTTGAATTGCATGTTTGGGTATCTGTGTGTGCATTAGCTCTCATGATTCTTTCCATCTTTCCACCTCCCTTGACCCTGCCTCCTCACTTTTGTTACTTATTATTGTTACATTGTCCAAATTTATGATAATCATGTTCTGGGGGAGTTCCCTGGTGGTTCAGCAGTTAAGACTCCACACTCCCAATGCAGGGGGCCCAGGTTCCATCCCTGGTCAGGGACCTAGATCCCGCATGCCGCAACTAAAGGTCCTGCATGCCGCAATGAAGGTCCTGCACACCGCAACTAAGACTCGGCTCAGCCAAATAAATAAATAAGCATTAGAAGAAAATAATCAGGGACTTCCCTGGTGACGAAGTGGTTGAGAATACGTCTGCCAGTTCAGGGGACACGGGTTCAATCCCTGGTCCAGGAGGATCCCACGTGCCACGGAGCAACTAAGCCCGTGTGCCACAACTACAGAGCCTGTGTTCTAGAGCCGGTGCCACAACTACTGAAGCCCGCGTGCCTAGAGCCCGTGCTCCACAACAAGAGAAGCCACCGCAGTGAGAGATACACGCACTGCAGCAGGGAGTGGCCCCCTGCTCACCACAACTAGAGAGGGCCCATGCGCAACAATGAAGACCCAATACAGCCAAAAATAAATAAATTTTTTAAAAAAAAGAAAAAGAAAATAATCATATTCTGTTCTAGTTTCTTGGTATACATTCCAGGCTTAATAAATTCGATGCTCATCTCTGGTCCTTCTATCAAGGATTCTCCATTTGCAAGGTCTTTATTTCAATTCTTCTCTTAATGGGCTGAATTTCATTGTTAAGCTGTTTTCTCAAGAAGCGTTTTGGATGTTTAAGCACGTCTGTCTGTTGCTTTTACACTGGAACCATATCTTGGTTGGATAAAATATACTTGGGTCTCACCTTCTTTCCCATAGAATGTGGTAGGTTTTGCTCCTTTTTCTTCTGGGAAGAAGTCTGAGGCCAGCCTAAATTTTCCCCATTGTGGGTGGCCTTTTTTTCCTTCTTGTATGTCTAAAGAAGTCACTCTTCATCTTTTTTTTTTTTTTCAGTTCAATAACTCAGCTAAAACATAGCTTAGTAATAAGCATTCTGAACAAAGCTTTTCTGGAACATAATGTCTTTCAACCTGCAGTTTTAGTTTCGCTTTTTCTGCATTAAACATCTTTTTTAGCTCTATTTTTGGCTTCTCTTCTTCAGGGATATCAATTAATCCTTATATTGGATCATCTTTGTCTGTATTCCATTTCTATTAATTCTATTTCTTAAATCTCTTTACCTTGTTTAGCTGCCCCAATTCAGTAATTTGAGCTTCAGTGGGGTCAGTTCTCTTTCTTGTTAGTTCTTATTTATTTATTTGTTCTATAATGATGTTGTTTTTGTCCTCAGTTTGTTTCCTTTCCATCAATTCTCTTGTTTTATCATCCCATCTTTGAGCCTCCAATTTAATAAATTCATGTTCTTATTAAGTTGCTTTATATATGAAGCAGTTGTAAGAAATTTCCTTTTGTGGGGGAGGGGAGGAGCCCTTGTCTTTTGCCCACTGTTTTCCCTCTATTTATCATTTATAATTTGCTGCCATGTGTTTGCATCCATTTCTTTTCATCTTGGTTTGCTGGCTGTGTCCAGAACTTCTTTATGCTGCTATAACATGATGGCTGGAGAGGGGTGCTTACTGACCATCTACCCAGGTTTGAGACCAGTCTGTTTTTCCCTCTGACCTAAGCTGGGGATTTAGAGCTTGTACACTTTTTGGTAGTCTGAATGGGAGGAGGGGAAAGAGGAGCACTCAGCCAAAGCAGGGTGCAGTCTTTGCTGGAACAGCTGTGCATGCTCCTGTCCTGAGGTTCTGATTAATATCCAGCACAAGGCTCATGTCACCTGATTGGGGATGGAGAGGGGGACACCATACACCTTTTCCAAGGAAGGAGGATAACTCAGGCTTTGGATCAATTTCTCAAGTTGGAGCGTTATTCTGAAGACTTTATTTCCATTGGCTGTGTCAGCTCCATGGATCATGCTCTAAGCTTCCCTCATTTCTCCCCAGCACATTTTGTAATACTGCTCATTCAGAAAAGGAAGAATATAAGTGCATGACTCATATCTGTTTCTTTTCAGATTCAGGAGCACTGGGGAGGATGTTCAAGATTTTGTCAATCTCTGAGCGTTGAGGACAGGGTAGAGAGCAGAGATGTGCTGTGCCACTCCTTGCCACTCCAAACTCTTCTGTATTTTTCTTTGGATGCCAAATTTGAGGTTTACTGTATGGGTGCTGATAGTAAATTTCCCCTGTGATTTTTATCTACTTTATTTTATTTTGTTAGGAATTGAGAAAGAGAAATCCTGTAGGGAGGATTTCATTCACTGTCTGCATCTAGAAGTGCCCCTACACATTTTTAAAACAGCATTGGCCATCTCTGGCTTTCACATCTGACTTGTTATCAAGGTCTGTGAAATGATCCAAAGCAAGAGCATCCAAGGAGCCTCCTGGGTCTTAGGCACTGAGTTCACAAGTCCCAAGTTGTCCCAATCAGGCAGGCAAACTCTCCCATTTTGCAAAACATGACTCTTAAAAGACAGATTTAGGAATTATAGTCAAATGGCAGTACTGCCAGGTTGAGGCCTAGACCAGGAGTCCTGGCCTGATGGAAAAGATCTCCCAGAGAGAAGGAACCATGTTCCAATTTCTTCTAGGAAACCAGTCAGAGTTTGCACCAAGGCTGGATGCAGGAGCTGTGTGGCACAGGGAGAACAACCAGCAGAAAGCAGCCCTTCCCTGGCCTCATGGGTTTCCAGCTGTCCTCCGCCTCAAGTTCCACAGTGGAGACTGCATGCTGCAGATGGGACAGGAAGCAGGTCAAAACTTAGGCCTCCCTGCCTTCCACCAGAGCATGTGGCATGGATGTCTTATACACAAAGTACTAGGAATGCCTTGGATAGCCCTGGAGATGGGAATCTCTGCCTTTTAAAACAGAAGAGCCTCCCATAGCACATGAGTCCCTGGGTCCCCTGAGAGAGCCCCAAGACCATGGCTCCCAGGAACACATCCTGGGAGGTTTTGTAGAGCTTGAAGCTTATAGAATTTGGAAGGCTTTCTTTGAGAAAAAGAATACACAGTTATAAATACAAGATTGGGTACGGAAGTAATTATTTATTTAGAATGAGAAAAGAACAGGACTTGTAAGGTACTCATGCAAGTGAGAGGCCTGGAATCTTGAGCTTCATGTGTTTCAGGAGGTCCAGGGTGTCCTTAGTAAATGGGCCACAGAGACACCCATGGCTGCCTAGTCCGTGAGTCTACAGGGACTTCTGAAGCAACCCCCATGGCCCAGAACTGCCCAATGCAGAGGAAACCCCACTCCAAACCTGGCCTGGAGGGCCCAAAGAAAGGGGTTGATACCAACTTTACAAGGGACTCCATGTGACTTGTCAGAAGATCCTGCCCATGGCTCTGCCCCCAGCCCCCCCCCTCCCCCCAACAGGCACAGGTCGCCCTCCTCCAAGGTGGTTGTGATCAAAAAGAATTCTCTGGGGAAAAATGTGTGGACTGTCCAGTAACTAGAGAGCTACAATCTATACAAATGGAAGACTTAAGATGCTCACAGATGGAGAGGCCAGGTGATGTGCAGCTGGTGGCCAGACCATTTCAGCATGTTCTCCATCCCCGCAGCCATGAACAGGTTGGATACAAGCAGGTGAGAGGCAGCTCCACATGGTGACAAGCTAGGTAGAGATGAGGAAGTTAAAATGTTTTGCTGTTTTGGAAAAATATGACTTTCAAAGACCATGTGGGAAGTGGAGAGAGAAAGAATGCTTCACTCTGGCCAAGGTGCCAAAGGAAGCCTTCACGAAAGGAGACAGTTAACTCAGGAGAAGCAAATGGTAGGGCATGGCTTAAAGTGGGAGAGGTCTGCAGAGCAATAGTTTTCCAACTGGGCCCAGAGGGACCATGAGGAAAGTGGGGAAGAGAAGGTCTCTAGCCCCTCCCCTAAATGGCTCCATTCTATCTGGTTTATATATTGGGTTTTCGGTTCAACAAAGGATTCTTCTGCAGCTAAAAATAAGTCTGAAAACCACATCTCTGGGCGGAATTTATTCAGAAAGACAAAATGGGTCTAGAAAAGGCTGCTGGTGGTGGGATCCAAGGAAACAATTGAGTATGAGTTAAGATAGCTGAGAAGTAGAGATTTACCTGGAACCAAGGGATTGGCCAGGGAGATTGGAAAAATGAATCCAAAGGAGCTGAGAGAAATTACTATAACTTGAATTGGGAGTAGAAATAAGAGTAAATTAGCAATAAAGAAAACACACACAGAAGGATGGGGCCAGCTGACTGAGGAATGAAAATAGAGAGGACAAAGGACTTGATTAATGAAATGCATAGAACCTAATCCAGATGAAATGATGACCAAGAGGCCAAGGCCCCATAACTCAGCTGTTTAGTTCTGACTGCTGTTTTACTACGTATTCATACTCTGCTTGCAGGGTGGGGCAGGTTGGGGTGGGGGGAGGGGACAAGACAGAAGATTTTAAGAAAGCAGGCAAAGGTTTAAGGGGATACTCCTCCAATCCATTCCATTGCTCTTGTCTTTTGTCAGGAAGAAATTCTTTCCCAGATGTCCCCCTAAAAACTCCCCCTGGGGTCTCATTGACCCCAGAAATGAGTCACATAGCCACACAGAGGTTTTGGGATTGCCAAAGCTTGGCTCACACTAATGTAATACGTAATATGTGTTGGCTGTATTGTTGAGAATTTAAATCTGCTGTAGAAGGCAAGAAAAACAACAACAACAACAACAACCATGCAAAATTCATAAGATCTGTTAAGTACAGGTAGTAAGTTGGTAACTTGTGAGACATGCTAGACATAGAATAAATGAAACATGGATGTTGAACATAGATAAGAAGGATACAAGAACACACGCGAGTGTTATTTGTAGATAGAAAAGGATGGAAAAAGCAAGTGATAAGGTAAGGATCATGTTAATTCCAGATTGACAGCTGTCATCCCCAAATTAGCCCCCTTGGTGACGTCCATTATGATCCTATTCTGTGCTCTTCCCCGGCTGCCCAGAGGGTCATCCACGTGCTATGGTTGTAGCCAGGGGTACTTGCCTGTGTTTCTCTGGTAGAGCATGTGTTGGCTCCAGGCACCTTTGTTCAATCTCAACTCTGGTTCTCATAACTACACTGTAAGTGGGGAAGGATGCTGGGGGAGAGAGAGAGAGAAGATGTGAACACTGTGGAACACAGGATTCAGACAGTGTGCTCCTTCCACTCCGCATACACCATACCTTAAGTGAATTCACCTACCCCACTTCTTTCCCCTTGTTTATTACTGCAAGCTTTAATTGCTTCCTTAAGCTGGGTAATTTGACCATCTTAAATTGGTCTATGAGCCCTTCTGTTCATGACCTCTGGACAGCTTGCCCAATAGAGCACTTGGAAGCTATACGGAGTCAAGGTAATTTCCCACATGACAAATAATAATGATTCATCCCCTAGTGCTGGGTGCATTGCTATCTAAACAAAATTGTAGTCCTGTTAGAAAGAAGGGGAGAAAGGCTAAAGTCAGGTGTCTGAAGTCACAAGAGTTCACTTAGTCTGGCCTTCTGACTCCAGGTCAGATACACTGAGTTTATTTGAGATAGAGTCTATTTTTCTGATATATTTTATTTATTGTCATCTGTGAAATAGATGATTTATAATTTATTGTCATCTATGAAATCCTCTTGGAGGGAAGGACTGGTTCACCTCTCAGGGTCCTGCTGGTCCAGGCTATTACGATTTTATAAGTTCCTAGACTGGCTAAATACTGAGGTCATTTCATCCTTCACTCAATAAAGATTCCCTGAGCACTTCCTGTGTGCCATGGGCATGAGGATAATAAGGCACAATTACTGCCTCCCAGAGTTCAGAGTTCAATAGGAAAGCAAACATAAAAAGTGTTTATGAAAATAATATACAGCCGAACTTGTCCACCCCTTTAAGAATCTGCCCTCAGCAAAGCAAAACGTGTTGGGAGTTCAATAAAAGGCACAAGCACCAGCATCATGAAGCCCAAAGCCTGTGCCACCTCGTGCCAGCAACATGCTCCAGTTTCTCATTGCCAACCTCCACCTTGTTCCCATTTATATTTGTCTCACTCACCTGGCTTGCCCGTTGTGACGTGCGCGTTAGTTTTCTGTTGTCCTCCAGAGCCCTGTGTCCTGGCTAACGCCATTGTTCCTGCTCTCCTTGGCTTGGCAATCCTACTGAAGGCCTGCTAGTGGACACCTGATGGCTCAGTCTGGCTCCTGCCCTCCCAGCACGCTCTCTGCCTGGGTAGATACTGCACCCTCAACCCAGGCTTCCTAGTGGGACTCGTGGTACCCCATGCCAGGGATCCAGAGGAGGCTTCGAGGACGGAGAGGGAAGGAGAAGACTTCCGGGGATGACATTCAGACACACGAATTTGCTCTGGTCACGGCAGCTACTAACACAAAGAATGAGCCCACCCTAGACAAGCACACTCTCTAGGAATGAAGCTAGGGCCTTGGGGAGCTACATTAGCTCTTCCAGGCCTCCACTGAGAGGATGACAGCAAAAAATCCATCTGCTTTCTCGGCATGCTCCTGCCCTGCTTGGAATTGTACAAGAGAAAAAAGTATCGCAAGCCTAGCTGCCTGACAGCACTAGCTCCGGAGGGTTCCATGCTCAGCAGACCGCCCAGAGTTGCTTAGAAATCCTGTGCTTGTACCTAGTCAACACCCTGGCCCATTCCCCAAGGCAGCCACTCCAAATAGCAATCGCTCTTCCCTACTCCATCCCCCTTCACACTCAGCTGACACTGTGACCTTTTCTTTACAAAGCAAATCCATTTATTCAGTCAACAAACATTAACTAAAGGTCTACAGTGTGCTAGAGCCATGGGGACTAATCAGGTGCGGTTCCTGCCCTCTCAGGACAGTGGAGTCAGAGAAACACAGGGGCAGACGACAGGCTACACCGCAAGGGAGGCTGCTTGCCAGTTCCAAGGCCCTACCACAGCTCCAGCCTCCAGCGCTCACCCAGCCCAACACACGTGTCTGCCAATCATGCCTGGACCACCTTCCCTCTGGGATCCAAGACAGTAGGGCCCCAACTCTTTCGTGGGGCATTCCCTTTTATAGTGTCAGCTATTCTTTCCTTTTCTCACGTCTTAAATCTCTTCTCCCTCCCTTCTCCTACCCTCTTTTCCAGCCAACACCCAGAAGTCTCCTCATCTAAAAAAGCCTGTCTTGGGGCTTCCCTGGTGGCGCAGTGGTTAAGAATCCGCCTGCCAATGAAGGGGACACGGGTTCGAGCCCTGGTCCAGGAAGATCCCACATGCCGCGGAGCAACTAAGCCCATGCACCACAACTACTGAGCCTGTGCTCTAGAGCCTGTGAGCCACAACTACTGAAGCCCGTGTGCCTAGAGCCTGTGCTCCGCAACAAGAGAAGCCACCGCGGTGAGAAGCCTGCACACCACAATGAAGAATACCCCCGCTCACCACAACTAGAGAAAGCTCACATGCAGCAACGAAGACCCAACCGTGGCCAAATATAAAAACAAATAAATACATTTATAAAAAAATAAAATTAAAAAGCCTGTCTTGACCCCCCTCCCACCTCGTGCCCCCTGCTTACTCTCTCCTTCCCTTTCCTGACCAACGTCTTGAAGGAACAGTCTACTTTTCAACTCACTCATGTGTCTTTTGTCTCCTGTCAGTCTGTCTTTCATCTCCACATCTCCAAGGAAGCTGTTCTTGTAGAGGCCACCACTGACCTCTTAATGGCCAAACCCAGTGGCTTCTTTTCCATTCTGATCTTACTCTTCCACCACTGCGCTGGGCTCCTGTTACTTTCTCTGTGATATTGTATATTCTCATGGAGCAAAAGAGCCAAATTTATCAGAAGTACATAAAAAGGAAAGAGTGGGAGGCCCCTGTCCCAGCCTCCCACTCCACTCCCTGGGTTGATGCATGGCTTTCCAAATATTTGCCCAGGTATAAACAAAAGTAGAATTCATGCACATTTAGAGTTTGGATTTTAAAAAAGACAAATAACAAAAAAACCCATGAGAAACTGTTATGTCTCATTCTACAAGCTCTATCCCAGCACTGATTTCCCACAGTGGGCCTGGCTCTAGCCCCCCAAACTTGTGAGAAGTTTTCTTTTTACCCTTTGGCACTTCACAAGAGCCAAGCTCCTGAGTATCTCCACTGCATCTGGACTTTGAATCCATCAGGCCTGTGGCTTGAGTCTCTGGGTTTATGTTCTGTTTCTGGTCCATGGAAAAGTTTATCTTGTTTCAGTGCAGCTCCAACTTCTGAATTTTCTCCTCCTGCTCCTTATCTATCATTGCGTTGGGCTTCAAAGCATGAACTCTCAATGCAAGTTCTCTTGCTTAATGGGCAATCCTGTTGAAGCACAAGTTAGATCCTGTCACTGCTATGCTCATCAACCTGCAATGGCTCCCACCTCCCTCAGAGTAAAAGCCTAAGTCCTTATCATGGCCTGCAAGGTTGTATGTGATATAAGCCCCCCACTACTTTTCTGACCTCTTCTCTTGCTCTCTGTGCACCAACCCCACTAGACTCCTCATCATCCCTAGAGCATACCTCGCCCATTCCTTTCCCTACCTGGTATGCTCCTCCCCCAGACACCTATGTGGCTTGCTTCCTTATTCTTTGAGTCTTTTCTCAGTGATGCCTTCCCTGGCCACCTTATGTGAAGTCTCAGCTCTTCCTATATTTCATATCTCTCTTCCCTGCTTTGTTTTTTCTCCTCTCTCTTTTGCCACCTCCTAATATACCATGTATTTCATTTTTCTTATTTGTCATCTGTATTCCCCATACACTGTGAGCTCCATGAGGACAGGGATTTTTGACTGTTTTGCTCACTAATGAATCCCCAGTGCCTGGAACAGTCCCTGGACACTTAGTAGTTCCTCAATAAATGTTGGTTGAATGAATAAAGTGGCTGGGTTCATTTAACAAATATCACGCATGTACTTTGCTCCTGGTCAGTACATACATCTCTTCTTCGTTCGTGTTCCAAAGGGATGGCCACACTATAATTTAGCCATTTCCCTATGTCCTTATTTCTTGAAACCCTTTCCTCCCTTGGCTTTCCTGCCTCTTCTCCTGCCTCTCTGTCCATTCTTTCCTCTTCCCCTCCATGGATTGCTCTTTACCTGCCCCTTCAGGATTGAGATTCCCCAGGGTTCCACCCACTCGTTCCTGCTCTTCTACACCTTCTCCCTAGATGGGCTCACCCACACCCTCATGTCATCCATCATCTAGAAGCTCATGACTCACTCCTGTGTCTCCAGCCCAGACATCCTCTTGAGCTCCAGATCCTCATTCGCAGCTACCTTCCAAGTGACACACAAACACCTCTTAATTTAAAACCTCAACTTGTCCAAACTCAGCTTGCACCTTCCCCTTCTTTAATCTTCCTGTCGCAACTAACAGTGACACTGTTTTCCTCTTCTCACAAGACAGAAACTGTGGAATGATCTTTGAATACTCATATTCCTTCATCTCTGTTTGTAGGGTCACCAAATCCTGATTGTGCCTTAGAAACATCTCCTCAACCAGGCTCTCTTCTCCACCTTCTGTCACTGCCCTAGTCCAGAGCTTTTCGTCTCCTGTGGGCTCCAGCAGTGGCTTCCTCATTGGTCTCCCTGACCTGGCTCTCTCCAGCTCATCACCCACATTGCCACCAGATAGCTTGCTAGGAGCCACGCTGGCCACACATTGACTCCTGGCTGCCCACAGAGAACTTCTCTGAAACAGGATTACAACCCTGAACAAGGCAGATGAGCTCCTGCCTTCAAGGGGCTCAGAGTCTGAAGACAGGCGCTGAACAAGCAATGACTGTAGATAGGGATGTGTGGTGATGGGGAAAGTACAGACTGTGAGGGGAACAAATAAGAGGGCACCTGATCTAGCAAAGGCTCCAAGGAGACCACATCGAGGAAGGGGTCGAGATGGAAGATGAACAGGAGTTAACCAGGCACAAAGTCTGTGTGGGCTGTGAGGTGGGGAAGGAGAATATCCCAAGATTATGAAAGAGAATTTAGAGAAAGAGAGACCCATTCCAGGAACTGAGAGGAGCTAAAGCTCAGAAGAAGAGTGGTGAGGGACAATGCCGAGCCTCCCAGTCCATGTTTACCATCTCTTTCCAATTTACAATAATTGTAAGGAAAATTTTTATGTATATTTCTTTCTGCTACATTACAGAAAAGAAGAGGAGAAGATATCTGCAAAGAAAGGATTTCTCCTTGAGGAGGAGGGGGGAGGAGGAGGAGAACACACAAAAGAAAAATGTCAGAATGGTATTAGACATCTCATTAGCAACATTGGTTGCTTAGAAGAAAATGCAACAATAGTTCTCAGGGAGAACTATTTTCAACCCAGAATTCTATAACAAGCGAAGCTGTCAATTCAATGAAAGGGAGAATAAAGAAGTGTTCAGACATTGTAAAAGGTATAATGCTTACCTCGTGCTGAGTGTGAGAGAAAGGAGATATAAGATCCATGAGGTTAAGTAAAATTCCTCAGTCTTCAATTTGATTTAGAAGTTCTAGTATGAATTTATGATGTATTTTTTCTCTTTAAAAAATGTATTTCCAGCCCTGTCTACTGAAAAGAGCTTAAAAAAATGACCAATCCAGTAACAATGAGAAATTGTTAACTCCAGGTCTAGGATAGGAAATATACAAGATGAAACTGAAACATCTTATTTCAGACATCAAGGAAGAATGAAGTCAAGAGGGTTAGGAGCGAACTGAACAAAGTTTCCACTGGCAAATAAGAGACAATGTGAGCATTGTTAACTATAATAACTGGAACGAATTGAAACTCATCAAATACATTTAAATTCATGAGTAAAAATTGTAAAGCTCACAGGTTGTCTTTGGAAGATGCTAGGGACCCATTATTTTGACAAATGGTAAAGAAAGGGAATTTATTCAACCTTTCCCATAGAAACCTCAGGGTAACTAAATAGTAAATGAGGGGAAATTTCTCTCTAATATAGAAACCTTCCAGCTAGTAAATGAAGGAGTGACAAAATATCACCATGTTGTAATCCCCAATAAAATAATGGATCTAGGCAAGGATCATCAATGGCTGCTCACTCACGTTATAAAAGAGAGAAAGGCAGACATGATGTGCCTCCTTTTGGAAGCAGAGGCTACCACCCATGAAGGTGCATCCACAATAATCAAGCTTGAATCTGCTCAAGACTCTAGATTTTATTACTAATCCACAGGAAGTACAGGAGGTAAAGGACTATGTCGAATGTCACAACAGGAATGCAAGGAGCAAAATCCAGATTGTGGGAAACTTTACAAGAAAAACAAAAAAAGTTCTTTTTCAACAAATAAATTGTAAGGAAAAAAGAGACAGGGGAACCGCAGATTAAACAAGACTCAAGAGACAGACATATCAAACAACTGTAATTGGATTCAATTCAAACCAGCAAACATTTATATACACCAGGGAAATTTGAACACTGACTGATTATTTGATGATGCTAAGAAGTTATAGCTAATTTTTAGGTGTGTTAATGGTATAGTGATTATGGTTTTTAAAAGAGCCCTTACCTGGGAATTCCCTGGCAGTCCAGTGGTTAGGACTCTGCACTCTCACTGCTGAGGGCCCGGGTTTGATCCCTGGTCAGGGAACTAGGATCCCACAAGCCACGTGACATGGCTGAGGAAAAAAAAAAAAAAGAGCCCTTACCTTTCAAGATGTATACTTAAATATTTACTGGTGATATGACATCTGGAATTTGCTTCAAAATAATCTGGGAGTAGTAGGAAGTAACTAGGAATATAGGTGAAATAAGATTGACCATCAGTTGACAATTACTGGAGCTGGTTGATGGGTATATGAGGGTTCATTATTTTATTTTCTCTCCTTTTATACGTGTTTAAAGTTTTCCACAACAAAAAGGTAAGAAAAAATTACTGCTTAAGCATCTTTTCTTAGGAAGTTACTTGATAGCATGCTTCAGCAGGTACCAAGAGAAAGAGAAAGATATGACATTCAGAAACAGTGCATCCAAGCCAGGACAGCAGTCAAGGAGAGTCCCGGGATAAGGGCTGACAGCTGTGCAGCAAGCCTGGAGCCACCAGCCAGACTGATCAGAGGGCTCTCAGAGAGAGGTTGGTGGGAGTGATCCAATAGGATAGAGAGTATGACTGATGACCTGGGAAACCCACAGAATGCAAAAAAAAAAAAAAGAAGAAGAAGAAGAAGAAAGGCAATTATACTCCCAGGAAAACAAACAAACAAACAAAAATAGACAAAAAGGCAGGACTCAAATATGAAGCAAAATAAAACATAGCACAGAGGTGAGTTGCAGTGAATGGGTTTTCATGGTTATTATAAAATAAAAAGTGTTTTGCCTTTTAGAATCAACTTAGAAAGCACTTATGGAAGATTTCACTATGGTTAAATGGAATATAAATGTCATCAAAATGCAAATGTATAAGTCAAGGTATAGGCAAGGAATGGCTGGGCAATGGAAGGCGGATGGTAGGATGGGAGCACTAATGTTCCCATCTTACAAAGCGGTAAGTTAGGGGTAAATCTGCCCTAGATTGATAAAGAAAGAAATTAGGGCTTAAGTATATTTTTTGAGGCTTCAGAACAGACCTGAGAAGGAACTAGGAATAATCTGGGGATGGAGAAGGGAGACAAAAAGTAATAGAAGTCAATTAAACCCTTATTTATTCTATTAAGATATTCAAGATTGATAAATCAGGAGACTTCAGTACAAGCATAATACTTGGGATGTGGATGTGACCACCAGAAGTACCAAAACCCAGAGCTAGCCGAAAGAGTTTCTGTAGGGAGAGGGCCTGGGGATGGGGAATGCCATGTCAGGGTACAAGTGCTTCCCGTTATAAGCTCCTCTGTGCATGTGTTGCGTTGATTAGAAGCTATATCGTAGAGGGTCTTGCAAGCCATTTAAAATAGTTTAGCGTTTTACAAAGACAGCCAAGTGATGTGATTTAGACCTGTGTTCTAAATGGCTTGCTCTGGCTGCAGATAGAGAATGGAATGGAGATGAGGCCGACTGGGAGCCAAGGACATTGAGTGCAAGGGGACGAGAGGACCATTGCAGACATCTAGGCTGGCGATGATGGCAGCCTGGCATAGGAATGGAGAGAGCTGGATGGATTGAAGAAGTACTAAAGAGGGTGAGGAAGAATCACGTTGCATGCCCGGCCGGGTGGTTGATTGTCCCTTTTATGGGGGAGGGACAGAAGGGTTAGGGAAGAAGATACCAGTTCAGCTTAGACACATTGGTTTGAGTTATTGAGGTTGTGTGAGGCCCTTAATAGTCTGGCCCCAATCACCTTCTCCAGTCTGTGTCTGCACTCATTCACCTCCATTCTCACCACCACCGCCCCCATTCTCTGGCCACCCTGAGCTTCCTGCTATTTCACAAACATACTATATGCCTTTGCTTATGCTGATGCCTCTTCTGAGAATGCTTACCTCTCGCTTCTCAGCCTGCAGAGTTCCTGGTCATTAGCTCAAATAGCTTTTAGTTTCTCCCAAGAAGAAGTGCTCCCTCCCCTGGGTGCCCCAGGAGGCTAGAAGATCTCTGTCTGGCCCTAAGCACATCCTCCCATAGATCTCCATTTATATGTCTGTTTATATGTCTATCTTCCCCACCAGGCTACAGTTTATAGTATAGAGGAACTGTCACTTATTATCTTTATATTTTTATCTCTTAAACTAGAAGTATGAAGATATTTCGTCTTGTTTACCAGCACTCTTAGCTTGGTGATAACAACATGGAATGCCACACTGCAGATGACTCCAAAGGGATGCAGGCACTGCAAGGTGGTGGCGGGTTCTGGGAAAGTGAAAGTCTGTCATGGGTGGAGGAGACAGAAACCAGTTCAGTGAATGAACTAACAAGAAACACACCTCTCCAGAAGAGTGAAAATACCCTGCTGGTCTACCATCTTGCCACATAAAATACCTCACAGAATGAGGAGTCTTCCTCTGGGTCTGGATATCTTTATACTGTCAAGGAATTTTTGCTCCCCAAATTTGAGGTACACATCAGGACTCTCCAACATGCAGCTACAGCCATGGGTTTTAGTTGAGACGTGCCTAGGCCAGATCTTGTCATACCCTTGGGTTATCTGAGACCTAGGAACCTGAGGAATGCTACTTCAGGATGGAATCTTCCATTCCAGTAATATTTGGATAAATCTCCCATGTCCTCCTATCCTTCTGTATTAGTTTTCTGGAGCTGCCATAACAAATTATCACGAACTGGGTAGCTTAAAACTGCAGAAATTTGTTCTCTCACAGCTCTGGAGACCAGAAGTCTAAAAATCAAGGTGTCGGGAATTCTCCAGTGGTCTGGTCCAGTGGTTAGGACTCCACACTTTCATTGCTGAGGGCACAGGTTCAGTCTCTGGTCGGGGAACTAAGATCCCACAAGCTGCGTGGCATGGCCAAATAAAATAAAAAATAAAAAAAATAAATGAAATCAAGGTGTCATTAGTCTGTAGCCCCCCCCCCCAAAGCTCTAGGGGAGCCTTGACTTGACAATCCTTCCTTGACTCTTCCAGCTTCTGGGGGCTGCAGGCATTCCTTGGCTTCCTTGGCTGCATCACTCCAATCTCTGCTTCGGTCTTCACATAGCCTTCTCCTCTTCTGTGACTTCTGTCTCTTATGAGGACACTTGTCACTGGATTTAACACCTACCTGGATAATCCAGGATGTTCTCATCTTGGGATCCTTAATTTAATTACATCTGCGAAGACACTTTTTCCAATTACAGTCACATTCATGGGTTCTGGGATGTAGACATATCTCTGGTGGCGGGGTCCACTATTCAACCCACTACATCTTCTAAATGGAAAATAACAAAGAGGACATAGAATTTGTTAACTTTGAGATGTAAACAATTTGTCTTAATGGAGACATACACAATGTTCTTTAAAAATTTAGACTGAATAGTGAAAAACTACCACAGAGAAGCAGCAGCAAAAAAGCCCAATCCTAAACAACAACATGAACATGACTGTTTTTGTCTTCGCTGTCGCAGCCACACAGAAGGCTCTGTGCAGACTGTGGTCTTATTGTCTCTGCCCTGGAAACTTTCTAAGGCCCAGTATGTTGAGCTCCGAGGACATTAGGACATTGTGACATTTTGCCAAAAATTTTCCACTTAAAAAGGAAAGGATTATTTTGTCCAGGAAATTCTATCATCTCTGCCAAAGAAGAGAAGATGGAAGAGGAAGAAGAGAGGAAGGAACACGGTGCCATGTATGAAGAGCCAAGTTGCAGACTCCATCCTTTTTCCACTGAGAGAGAAACCCCCAATAGTTTGTGTTTCAGAGACTGGTTGGGAATGCAGAAGCTTTCATCTGGCTGAGCGCCCCAAGCTCCTCTGTATTTTTGTTCCTTGCTTTTGCTCCAGCCATTCTATGTGGAATTGAAGTCCTACAGGGTCAGCATAGATGTTTCTGTTGCTTACTATGCTGTGCTCACCTCCGTTTGATCAACATCTGAGAAGGTAACCAGAAGTTTACATTTAGAAAAGTCCAGGAAGGCAGACCTCTCCATGGCCTCACTCCTAGCTCCTGAAATTATGGGGCTATTGAACCATGGTAACCTGTTGTAACATATCCAAGCTGTTTACTGACGCCATTTTTGAGAAGGAACAAAGTGATGAGAGTCACTACCACATGACAAATCGTTACTGTTTTGTCATTATCAGTAGTTATTGAACATATTGAATAACTACTGAATAGTTACTGTAGACAGTGCCCTCTAGCCCATTCTGAAAAAGAAAAATCAAAGCAATGAAAGTCACTATTAGTGACAAACTGTTGCTATTTTATCCTTATCAATATTAATTGAACATAGAGCTATATCCTAACTGATGAGGACACAGCATCTTGCTCCTGGGAGCTTGAGCCATTGTGGGAATAGGTAGATGAAAAGAGGCCTATATCATCCTTGTTTTCAGTTAGCACTGCTAGTATTTTATTGACGTTTCATCAAATAGTAAAACCAGTACTGCTAATGACTTCTTCCCCAGACCACACAGCCTCAGAGGTACAGTTCATCTTCCATTTCTTTCTCCTTGTTCAGTGTCACTAATTATTACTCTGAGGGCTGTTAATAAAACTGTTCAATATTCACTTAGCTGATAGTCTCAAAGTGGCAAGCAAGCAGATCTTCTGAGGACCTGGAACTAGCCCTTTACTGCCTGCCCACATCACCTCTTGCTGTTCCCTCTGTTACACAGACCTCAGCTAGACTCCTCCCCCCAACACATTCCCTCTAGAAGGGAGGGTCTCCACCAACATATAACTCTCAGTCTTTTCGTATAACTTACTTCAAATTATTGTATTTTGAGCTCTCTGTTAATGAGCTCTTAGAAACGTTGAATAGGAAGTTGGATAAGTTGCTATCTAAGGATTCTTTCTCCCTTTACCCATGTTGCCACATGGAAGGCAAGATAAACACGGTATGCTCGTACAACAAGAGTTTAGGGAAGAGTTGAGCTATTTCCACCTGTCCATCTCTAAAGCCAGACGCTGTTGGTAGATTTCACATGAATGGGTAACCATCATAGAATGGAAGGCCGGCCTCCGGGTTGCTGATTTGTCCACCCTGACCCAAGCAGGGACTCTACTTTACAATTAAGGAACTGTTTAAAACAACATTTTGCAGGCCTCTCAAACTAAGCCGTCCTAATGTAGACATTGACCCAGGTGAAAGCCCCAAAAGGTCTCTCCGGGGGTTTAAAAATATATATAATTTTTTAAGTCAAAACTTGTCTATGAGAATAAAACAGGCCAAGAAGGGATGACGAAAGGCAGCAAAGGGCATCCTCTTGTGCTACACCTGACCAGGACACAGCTCTCCAAGTCTTCACGGACCAAGTCTCCTGTTCCCTATCAAGCAACCAAGCAACAGTCTGAGGAGTCAGATAAGAAGCCTGAAAAATGAATCACAGATATGAAAACTCAGTTTATAACAGAGGCAAAGGATCTGACATTTGTCACCAAGATTTAGACATAAAGAAAGTCCCTTTGACCTCAGAGAGGACTGGCTTAACAAGTCACAGACATGAGAAAAAAGAGGCCCTCTTGCTTCCCCTGGGCTGGTAAGCAAGAACAAAACATGAGTTGTTCCTGAAGTCAGTACTGCAAAAGCTTGATATCCGGACAAAGTCCCTTTACAGCCATTCTGGGTAGCCCATCCCCCTCTGTCCCTGGTGTCCCTGCCTGGTGGAGACCTAGACACTCCTCTTCCTTACAGGCATTGGTGAGCCTGCAGGGGGCAGAAGAGACAGGCTGTGGTGGACTAAGCCTAATGGAAGGGGCCTATTCACACCACCACGGCAGGGACAAGACAGTTGGAAACATAAAGCCTCCACTACGGCTCTCTATGGGACTCAGACATGGGGTTCAGAGCAGATTGTGGGTTGGAACAGGCAGTGCAATATAACATAACATAACAATGTAACATAACATAATATAATACAGTTATGAAGGGTTTTAATTTTATACATTTTTTTAAATGTGCCTTTAAAAGTGCAAAGGGCCATCTTCCCTGACCTCCTCCAAATTTAAGTTACTGAGATAGGAAAAAAATGTCCTTGTTGCTTTCTCCCATGTTCAAAACACATTATAGAATTTTACCCTTGCTATAAATATACATTTTACGTTTGATTTTCCTAATGTTTACTGGCAAACTTCTGGGTCACTGGAAGAATTGATTCGATGGCCTTAAAAGCAGCCTGGGGAACTGGATGCCACTGACATCCTCATCCTAATGTCTCCTCAAACTATAAACTAATCATTTAAAGTATTAAAGCAGAGTACGTTCAGATGCACGGTATAAAGGTTTAAGCTAGATTTTTATCTGACGACTTCTTCCCTACTTTATTTATTAAACACACAGGACATCAGTTTTAAGTACTGGTGATCCAATTTTGCACAGTGAATGAGCATGAGCTTTGGAATCAGACAAGCTGGGGTTCGAGTTTGGGCTCAGCCAATTATTAACTGTGACCTTGGGCACATTTCTTTGTATAGCTCAGAGCCTGAAGCCTGTTAAGCATTGTCAGTAAACTTGGCTTGTACCAGCAATTCAGTACAAGCAAAGTATTTAATCTCTTGCTTATTCTTAGTGATCATAGTCAGAATGAGTTCAAACCGCAAAAATCAATAATGATCTTTAACGGGGGCATCTTCTCCCTCCTCCCCTTGGAGAGAGGGGGCAGTAACAAAATTCCAAGTTGATTGAGGCTCCACTACCTATGAGATCATGGAAATGATTTTTCCAAGGGACGCAACAATTTGTCCTGAAAAAGCTAAGAAAATAAAACATAAAAAGTAGCTATTGACATGAAAATGGCAACGAAGGAAATGTGACTTTAAAAATGAAAACAGGCGATATAATGCAAGTTCTCCTCCTGAAACTTCTTTGTCACCCATCCCTGTCTTTCTGCCCTAGCTGGATGACCCTCACCATCTCTCACAGGGACCCTGTCATCACCTCTCCAGAGCCCCCTCCTCCACCCATTCACCACATCAGTACTGGTTACAACAGGCTAAGGGAGCATCGGTTATGGAACAATTAGTGGTCTAATTCTATCTGTGTAGAACGGTATAGATGGCTGTTTATATATCTATGGATGTAAATAGAAAACCTCAGAGAATAAACCAAAAAATATTAAGAGTGGTTCTCTCTAACATGTGATCTGTTCTTTCCATATTTTGGAAACTACTGGGAATTGGGAAAACATCATTATTAATGTTATAATCAGGAAATAATTAAAGCTACTTTTTAAAAAGGAAAAAGAAGAAAGGTTTCCATGGCATTCTACTGCAAACAGGATAAAGTCCAAACTAGCATATAAGGTCCTCCATCCATGACCCCAGATTACTTTTCAAACATTATCTTCTTCTGTGTCTCTGACACATACCCTAAATAGAAAACACACTAGACACTCTTTACCCTGAATTCAGCCTTCACAGTCCAAATTCCAAGCCCTCCCCTATCTTGTTCTCACAGCCTGTCTCTTGAAGATTTTCCCAGGTGCCTCTCTTAGAATCTACCTGCCAGAAAGCACATGGAGCATTCATTTCATTTGTACCCGTAACACAACTAGTTGTGTTTTTCTCTCCACTAAGCAGTAAGCTGTTCAAAGGAAGGTTGTGTCTTCTTCCCAGAAGACTTGGCTCACTGCCTTGCACCCAAAGATAGCCAATAGATGTTCACTGAGATAAACTACAGAAGAGTGAAGAGGATGATACACCTGGGGCAGTTGCAGAAGACTTGACTGGGGTGGGATTTGAGCTGGGCTTAAAGAAGGGGTAATATTTAAAGAGAAATGATAGCTGATTACATTTATAATTCTATGGTAAAAACACAAGGACTTTTCCCAAGGACATTGTTGTCATTCTGTTGTAGACTGCTTGATGCTACAGGGTAAACTGATGCTAAAAGTTCTTTAATAAGGGGCTTCCCTGGTGGCGCAGTGGTTGAGAGTCTGCCTGCCAATGCAAGGGACACGGGTTCGTGCCCCGGTCTGGGAAGATCCCACATGCCATGGAGCGGCTGGGCCCGTGAGCCATGGCTGCTGAGCCTACGCGTCCAGAGCCTGTGCTCCACAATGGGAGAGGCCACAACAGTGAGAGGCCAAAATACCGCAAAAAATTAATTAATTGATTTTTTTAAAGTTCTTTAAAAGGGAGATGTACCTTCATATTTTTCACTTATATTCTTAAGCTAAAAGGATACAATATTTGCAATTAAAAACTAGTTGTCTAAAAATGAAAGTGTCATCAGAAAACAAAATTAAAGGACAAACGACAAAGTGGGAAAATATTTACAACATATATAATAAAGGGTTAATAACTACATATTAACAAGAAAATATGGGTAAATGGGGAAAAGGGCAAGTCACAAAAGAACAAAGACAATAAATACGAGGGGAAAAGTTTAACTTCATTAGTAATAAAATAAATGGAAATTAGAATAAGATACAAATTTTTTGACTTTCAAAATGACAAACGAAAAGATATTACTCAGTGTCAGTGAGGGAAAGACAAGGGAATTTCATGGGGCTGTAACTTCTCTGGAAAACAACTCAGCAAAAAGTTTCCAAGAGTTTTAAAAAATAATTAATTCCCTTTGACCTAGTAATTCTACTTGTAGGATTCTATCCTAAGGAATTAATCAGAAATGTGCACAAAGTTTTATATATAAGCAACACCATCCGTAAGAATTAAAAACCAGAAACAATGTAGACTATTAAATGTAAGAAAACAATTAAAGTGTATTACTTTGGAGAAATGTCTATTTAGGTCTTCTGCCCATTTTTGGATTGGGCAGAAGACCTAAATAGACATTTCTCCAAAGAAGATATACAGATTGCCAACAAACACATGAAAGAATGCTCAACATCATTAATCATTAGAGAAATGCAAATCAAAACTACAATGAGATATCATCTCACACCAGCCAGAATGCCCATCATCAAAAAATCTAGAAACAATCAATGCTGGAGAGGGTGTGGAGAAAAGGGAACACTCTTGCACTGCTGGTGGGAATGTAAATTGATACAGCCACTATGGAGAACAGTATGGAGGTTCCTTAAAAAACTAAAAATAGAACTACCATACGACCCAGCAATCCCACTACTGGGCATATATCCTGAGAAAACCATAATTCAAAAAGAGTCATGTACCGAAATGTTTATTGCAGCTCTATTTACAATAGCCAGGACATGGAAGCAACCTAAGTGTCCATCAACAGATGAATGGATAAAGAAGATGTGGCACATATATACAATGGAGTATTACCCAGCCATAAAAAGAAACGAAATTGAGTTATTTGTAGTGAGGTGGATGGACCTAGACTCTGTCATACAGAGTGAAGTAAGTCAGAAAGAGAAAAAATACCGTATGCTAACACATATATATGGAATCTAAGAAAAAAAAAAAGGTCATGAAGAACCTAGAGGTAAGACGGGAATAAAGACACAGACCTACTAGAGCATGGACTTGAGGATATAGGGAGGGGGAAGGGTAAGCTGTGACAAAGTGAGAGAGTGGCATGGACATATATACACTACCAAACGCAAAATAGATAGCTAGTGGGAAGTAGCCACATAGCACAGGGAGATCAGCTAGGTGATTTGTGACCACCTAGAGGGGTGGGATAGGGAGGGTGGGAGGGAGGGAGACGCAAGAGGGAAGAGATAGGGCTTCCCTGGTGGCACAGTGGTTGAGAGTCCGCCTGCCGATGCAGGGGACACGGGTTCGTGCCCCGGTCCAGGAAAATCCCACATGCCAGGAAAATCCCACATGCCGCGGAGTGGCTGGGCCCGTGAGCCATGGCCGCAGAGCCTGCGCGTCCGGAGCCTGTGCTCCGCAATGGGAGAGGCCGCAACAGTGAGAGGCCCGCCTACCGCAAAAAAAAAAAAAAGGAAGAGATATGGGAACATATGTATATATATAACTGAGCCACTTTGTTATAAAGCAGAAACTAACACACCATTGTAAAGCAATTATACTCCAATAAAGATGTTAAAAAGATAAAAAATAGTGTATTACTATATATACGTGATCCTGTCATTTAAAAAATCGTATATTTTTTAAAGAATAGTTACTGTCATTGGGGCAAATGTTCACAATATAGTATAAAACGAGGTTACAAAGAAGATTAAATTGAATGCATTCTGGAAACAGAACTGAAGACAGAAATTGGGCTTCCCTGCTGGCGCAGTGGTTAAGAATCCACCTGCCAATGCCGGGCACAAGGGTTCAAGCCCTGGTCCAGGAAGATCCCATATGCTGCGGAGCAACTAAGCCCGTGTGCCACAACTACTGAGCTCACACGCCTAGAGCCCGTGCTCCGCAACAAGAGAAGCCACCCAACGAGAAGCCCACGCACCACAACGAAGACTAGCCCCCGCTCACTGCAGCTAGAGAAAACCCATGAGTAGCAATGAAGACCCAACGCAGCCAAAAAAAAAAAAAAAAAAAGACAGAAATTACCTCTAGGAAATGGGATTGGGGAGAGGAGGACCTTTCACATGTTCTCTCTCTCTTTTTGTTTTTTTAATATAAATTTATGTATTTATTTTTATTTTTGGCTGCTTTGGGTCTTTGTTGCTGCGCCCTGGCTTTTCTCTAGTTGTGGCGAGCGGGGGCTACTCTTCGTTGTGGTGCACGGGCTTCTCGTTGGGTAGCTTCTCTTGTTGCAGAGCACGGGCTCTAGGTGCGCAGGCTTCAGTAGTTGTGGTACACGGGCTTAGTTGCTCCGTGGCATGTGGGATCTTCCCCGAGCAGGTCTCAAACCCGTGTCCCCTGCATTGGCAGGCAGATTCTTAACCACTGCGTCACCAGGGAAGACCGTGCTCTCTCTCTCTTTTCTTTTTTTTTCCAATGAGTAAGAAAAATAGTAGTGGCTATACTGCTACAAATAATTTGAACGTTTGCTGTGGGCCAAGCATTGTTCTAAGTGCTTTATGTTTACTTTCTCACAGAATCCTCACAACAACTTGTTGAGGTAAGTGTAATTATTGTCATTCTCCCCCTTCACAGGTAAGAAAATTGAGGCACGGAGAGGTCAAGCAAGTAGCTCAATGTAGACCTAAGACTCAAGTGTGGCATTTTGGGTGGGCTGAATTGGGAGATTGGGATTGACATATATACACTACTGATACTATACATAAACTAGATAACTAATGAGAACCTACTGTATAGCACAGGGAACTCTACTCAGTGCTCTGTGGTGACCTAAATGGGAAGGAAATCCAGAAAAGAGGGGATATATGTGTACGTATAGCTGATTCACTTTGCTGTACAGTAGAAACTAACACAACATTGTGAAGCAGCTATACGCCAATAAAAATTAATTTTTTAAAAAAGTGTAAGAGAGCAAGATTCCAGAGTCTTGCTCTCTTCAAGTACTACGGTGCCTCTGATTATATACCTGTAGTACTGTGTTTGTAAATTAAGAAATTGATCCCACCTTTGCCCTGGCTGGTCCCTCTGCTGAAAAAGCTTCTTCTCCTATGTAGCTACTTAAATCCCTGATCTCTTCAAGTCCTTGCTTAATTGTGGCCTTCACAGTGAGTCCTACCCCCTAAACACAGGGTTCAAACTTGCAACCTGCCCCTCTATTTTACTCTGCTTTATTTTTTCCATAGTACTTCTCTAGCATATTATACAATTTTCAGATTACCATATCACTTCTCTTTGTCCCTCCCCACCTTCCCCCCAGCCCACTATGGGAGCACCATTAGGTCAGGGGTTTTTATCTGTCTTGCTAATCGATGTATCACAATCTGAAAAAGTACTGGCACAAACTAGGTGAGCAACAAATACTTGTGGAGTAAGTGAACTGTTAAAAACATAGCATGATTCCAATTTTACTTTTGTATTTTAAAGCATAAACGTGTATATGCATGTGTACGGGAGAGGGAGAAGAAAGATAGTCAAAATGTTAATGGTGATTTCAGGTGATATTTTTCCTTCTTTATGTTTTCCTGTGGTTTTATTCCCCAAACTCAATGTGAAAATGTATTATTTTATCATAAGAAAATTCTAAACCTCGGGTGACATGCATTGCCACGCACAGCAAATTGTCTTTACTGCAAGTTGCATGAAGCCGGTTTCCTATGTGAAACGCAATCAACAATTCAAGAGGTATTGATGATCTTTAAATAAATTATTGCTTTTAAGCAATCGCCCGGTATTTTGTGGTGGTTAAATATTTCTGAAAGGAATAAAAATCCTTGCCTCGCCTGTCGACCGCGGCATCCCTGGGGAACACACCCACCTAGCAACCCGGAGCCGAGCCTGGCACTGCGCCTTTAATTCCCGTGTTGGGAGGCGCGGTGGAGAATTTCCGCTCCCCCACTCCCACCGCGTCCCTGGTGGCAGCTGTCACCGGTAAGGCGAGCACCGCGCACGGGGGATGGAGCCCAGCGCCCATTGGACAGAATATAAAGGCAGAAACCTACCCCCGAAGACTGGGAGCCCGGCGGGGCGGCGGCGGGGCGCGCGCGCCGCGGCCCCCAGCTCATTTTTCCAGGAGACTCCCGGGCCCCGCGGCGCGGGCGTGACCGAGGTCCAGCTTCAGGGACACGCCCGTTACGCCTCGTTGAAAACGATCAGGTGAGCCTGGCCGAGGCGGACGTGACTCCTGGAACCCCGGCTCCAGTGCGTCCCAGCTGGCACCGCGACGTCCACCTGCCCAGCAACCGGGAACAGCTGGTCGGTGGGAGGGGGAGGCCCCGGCTCCCCTGCGGGACCGGACTGACCATGGCGCTGGCCGCGGCCGCGGCCGCTGCGGCCGCCGGCGTGAGCCAGGCGGCAGTGCTGGGCTTTCTGCAGGAGAACGGCGGAAAGGTGCGCAACTCTGAGCTGCTGAGCCGCTTCAAGCCGCTGCTGGATGCCGGCGACCCACGCGGCCGCGCCGCCCGCAGGGACCGTTTCAAGCAGTTTGTCAACGACGTGGCCGTGGTGAAGGAGCTCGACGGCGTCAAATATGTGGTGCTGAGGAAGAAGCCGCGGCCCCAGGAGGGACCAGAGTCCCTTCCCTCCTGCTTCCCGAGCACCCCGGGGGCATCAGCCCCGCCGTCGAAGATCACCTCCGTCTCACAGGGGGAAACCGCTGCTTCGGGGGCTCCATCCTTGGCCTCGGCGCAGAGGGCGGTGGAACCACCTGAGGACCCGGCTCCGCCATCAGAGCCACAGGACACCCCCGGGGCTCCGGCCTCTGAGCCCACTCAGCTGACTAAGGGGCTGCTGTTAGTCCCAGCCCGGCAGGCAGGGATGCCCTCGGACCCCCAGATTACAGCCTTTGAGCTGGCCCAGCCCTCCGAGGGACTCTCTGCAGACGTGGCCCCACCGTCCATGGCACCGTCGGAGGCAGCTTTGCCCCATGCAGAACCGCCAGACCCGGAACCTGCGCCTGGGCTGATAAAAGGGCCGCCACCACCCCCTCCGCGCGCGCTGCCGCAAAAGCCCTGCATGCTGCCCGTGCGCTGCGTCCCGGGCCCTGCGGCGCTCCGGATCCGGGCGGAGGAGCAGGGCCTGCGTCGGCAGCTGTCGGAGGAGCCCAGCCCACGGAGCTCCCCGCTGCTGCTGCGGCGGCTCTCAGTAGAGGAGTCCGGCCTGGGCCTCAGCCTGGGCCCCGGCCGCTCCCCGCACCTGAGGCGCCTGTCGCGCGCCGGCCCTCGCCTGCTGAGCCCGGACACCGAGGAGGTGCCCACCGCACCGCCGCCGTCCGCCGTACCCCTGGAGCCGGCCGAACACGAGTGGTTAGTGCGGGCTGCCGGGGGCCGTTGGACCCACCAGCTGCACGGGCTGCTGCTACGCGACCTCGGCCTGGCGGCCAAACGCGACTTCATGTCTGGTTTCACGGCCCTGCATTGGGCCGCCAAGAGTGGCGACCTCGAGATGGTGCAGCAGCTGGTGGAGATCGCGCGGCGTGGAGGTGCGAGGGTCGACGTGAACGCGCGCTCACACGGTGGCTACACGCCGCTGCACCTGGCGGCTCTGCATGGCCACGAGGATGCAGCTGTGCTGCTGGTGGTCCGCTTGGGTGCGCAGGTGCACGTGCGTGACCACAGCGGGCGGCGCGCTTACCAGTACCTGCCGTGCGGCGCCTCGTACGCGCTGCGCCGCCTACTTGGCGACCCCAGCCTGCGAAGTTCTACCGAGCCCGATGCGACCGGTGGTGGTAGTGGCGGTTTTGTGGCCCGGCGCCCGGTGCAGGTGGCCGCCACCATCCTCAGTTCCACCACCAGCGCGTTTCTGGGCGTCCTGGCCGACGACCTGATGCTCCAGGATCTGGCTCGAGGCATGAGGAAGTCAGGCTCCTTAAGCAAATTCTTGGGTGCCTCGCCCATGGCTCCTCGTAAAAAGACAAAAACCCGCAGTAGTCTGCAGGTCTTTTCAGAAATCTCCCGTCGACCCACTCCGGGGCCCTTGGCTGGTCTAGTGCCCAGTCTACCCCCAGCCACCTGACGGTTCCTGAGGCTACGGCTTAGCTGCTCTAATCGGGCCTGCCTCTCACAGTCTAAGCCTGCCCAAGACGGCGGTCCAACACCTTCGGCTCCATCTTGTTTCCAACTTTGTCCACTGCAGCCTGTTTTACCCAAGTGGGCCTACGTTTCCAGCTTCTGTCTGAAGCTTGATCTTTCTCCAGAGATGGGATTCAAGATCTCAGTGAGAGCCTCCTATGAAGAACTACAGAAGTCAGGATTGAACTTTGGAGGAAATTTGAAATTTAGGATCAAAGGTTAAGGGGCAGCAGCTGGTCTGGCCCCTGAATGATTTAACCCGATGCCTCTGCATCTATATACTCCCAAGCCAGAATTAGAGCTTTGTGTGATGATGGATTGTCAGCTTTAAGATATGTAGTGCTTTTGTAATTTGATGCTTTTATCCTGTTTTTAAATTGAAATGAGGTAAAACAACTTTCATTAAAAAAAACTTTTGAAAGTATATTTTTCCAAAATGCTCAGACATTTTCAATCTTTTGCTAAATATTTTGGAATTCTATTTTAAAAAATAAAGATCAAAATCTAAAGGAAATTAGTCCCAACCAACAAAACCCTTGAATGGTTATCTACCTCATTTTAGGCAATCAAGATTCCAGAGAGTCTTGAATACAGAATGTGACCATTGTGAATGTAATTAATTTCAGTTATACTGAGAATGCTAAATATTAGAAAACAAGTACATCTTGGGAGCAAAAGTGATTTAACAATGAGAGAAAAGAAAAGAGACACTTTGGCAAATACTTTTAATTTGTGGTTGTCTTTATGGTGAAATATAAACATGTGTCTTTGGCACTGGTGGCTGGCTACTTTGATATGGCATGAATATTTAATCTTTTAAAGTGTGATTTATTTGTGAATTGCACCATTGTGCCATGTTTCTGAATCTGTGGCTTTCAAACCAGCTGAGCCTTTCAGTGCAGTAGGTGAACATTCAAAGAAAAAAATGTCATAGCAAAGCACTAGAAAAATCTCTGGTTAAATAGTAACAGATACAATTAAGGAGCAACTATTTTATATGAAAGTTCTGTGCAAGCAAAAGGTACGTAATACCCATTTTAAAAAGCCATCTGAAAGCAAACAACTTATTCCAAAATAGCAAATGCAGAATCTCTTTGCTCAGTGACCTTAGAGAGGGGTGGCTTGATTCATCTGTATCTTTGCTCCTATTTGTAATTGAGAAGGTTTTAAGTATTGCCAAGATTTCCCAGTTTCAACACAGTGTAATTAAAATGGCTCTTTTCCCATTTTAAAGATGTGGAATCTATTTGCTCAACCAACCTTTTTATATCATATTGTAATAATGCTCTGCTTTTGCAAATTGGGTTTGCATGTCATTAGTTATACCAAATAGTTTTTGTGGCACAGGGTACTGGGGCTCCCCTCCCATGTATGTATCAGTGAGGCCTCTGAAATTATTTAAGGCAGTCTCTCATGGAATGTTTTGATTTAAGCAATGAAATAAAGTCCCCCATTTTGTTCTTGCTTGTGTAATGATGTACTTCCCTTAAACATTCTACAGCACTTGCTACTGTATTTTGCTTTTCTTTTCACTTCTTTTCTCCTCATCCTTCTGCCTCTTTCAAGCATTCTACTATTGAAAGAATTTGGATTTCTCTGCAAAAAAAAGGAGTCAACTAAACATGGATATGGTAGCCAAAAACTGTAGGTAAATATAGGCCTGGATCTGACCTCTCCCACCTTCCTAGCTTGGAACTCTAAGCTGCATAAATTATTTCAAAATGAAAATTAAAGTCTTCTGCCTCTGCAAAAAAATAAAATAAAAGGCAGGAGGCAATAATTAAAGCAATCTCAGTAGCTGAAGGTCTAGGACAGGATAAAATATTAGAGATTTTTCATGGTAAAAGAGAGGCTTGACTGAGACGGGTAACAAAGGTCACACACACAGGTATGACCAGCTTTGAGAAAGACAAAATGTAAACCAGCAAAGTAGTAATAACAATAACTAATGTTTATGGCACACTTAAATCAGAGGAGGGTTCTTGAACCGCCAGATGAATCTTTGTGTTTCAGAAGGGTGTGCTGCAAGCCTGCCCAGTGAAGTAAAAACATTTGGCAAGAGTTTAGGATCAATAAGCCTAAAATTCAGGTGTTAGAAGCCACTGCTTTTTCCTTGCAGGCTAAAACTTTCTGAAACTGTAAGTCAGTAGGAAATTACAGTTGATATGCATATGGAAAGTTTTCAAGAACAATATCTGACTAAGAGGAGGTACACCTGTGGAAGGATATTTCCAACAACTGACAAAAAAAATAGTTGTTCATTGATTAAGCTAATTTACCTGGTTAAAATTATCACAGGGAAGAGAATCACTCCTCTTAATGCGGGAAGAGTTAATTGCTGATGTAGATGTGTATGAGTCATGTCCACAGCAAGCTTTTTATTTTTATTGTTTGGCTGCACCAGGTCTTTGTTGCTGTGCGCGGGCTTTCTCTAGTTGCAGTGAGCGGGGGCTACTTTTTCATTGCGGTGCGCGGGCTTCTCATTGCGGTGTCTTCTCTTGTTGAGGAGCACGGGCTCCAGACGCGCAGGCTTTGGTAGTTGTGGCTCACAGGCTCTAGGCATGCAGGCTTCCATAGTTGTGGTGCACAGGCTTAGCTGCTCCGGGGCATGTGGGATCTTCCCCGACCAGGGCTTGAACCCGTGTCCCCTGGACTGGCCGGCGGATTCTTAACCACTGCGCCACCAGGGAAGCCCCCACAGCAAGCTTTTTAATACAATTGTACATTTCCTCTAAGGAGGATGGAAGCTGTTCTTCTTTTTAAAAAAATATTTATTTTGGCTGCACTGGGTCTTAGCTGCAGCACGTGGGATCTTTAGTTGCGGCATGCGGACTCTCAGTTGCAGCCTGCATGTGGGATCTAGCTCCCCGACCAGGGATCGAACCTGGGCCCCCTGCATTGGGAGCGTGGAGTCTTACCCACTGGACCACCAGGGAAGTCCCTGGAGGCTGTTCTTGAGCATGTGTTACCCACCTAATGGAGACCAGGGTATGGGTAACACACATATGACCTGTGTTTACTAAGTGCCAGGCACAGTTGTAAACACTTTGCAGGTATTAACTACCACCTTACAAGGTATGCACTGTTAGTATCTTGATTTTTAAAGTGAGGAAACTGAAGCTTAGAGAAACTGTAAGTAACTTGTACAGGCCTCACAGCTAGTAACTCTCACAGTCAGGATGGCATCCTCTTGCTCTTTTCCATTACAGTGTCCTGCTGCAGAAAAGCAAGGTGGTCTCATCTCAGCTCTTTATTCATTTAGTGACCTTAGGCAAGTGACCCAAGTCTCCAAGCTCCACCTCCCTCTCTGTGGAACTGGCAGTACATATCCTACAGGCTGTGGGGAGGAAGGAACACAGGGAATGAGTAGGTAAAGTCGTCTGTGAACTGCAACACCATCCTGTAATATTACCAGGAGTGCCGAGTTGGTCCCAAAGGGATATCTGGCTGCATTCCAAAACCAAATATCTCTGATTTGTGACGTTGCTCTACATGATCACCATTCTTTTACCATGTTAGTATTTGTATGTATAAACAACAACAGTGACTCTACTAGGAAAAACGTTTCCCCACAAAAGGGAAATATCACTTTATTTAAAATATCACAATGCCTTTCTTAATGCACATTCCTCTAGCATCCCCCTCCCCAACTTCCAGTCTTAAACAAGCAGTCATTCAGCCTTCTGGACTGAGAGCAGCCCTCCACACATGGTTTTAAAGCTGGGCCTACCCAGGACCCATATTTCCCCCCTTTTCTTTGCCTTTTCCTGGAAGAAATTATTTGACCTTTTAAAATGGTTTAATAAATAGACTCTGTCGCTCTCCAGATAGCTTTTTGCCTTGAACCTCTGTGGCTGGCGTCACCTTTCCAGAACTGCCACACCTCTGGACTTGAACCTGTGGAGCAGAGGTGGCCTCAGATATTACTGCAGGAAGGAGGAAATAAGGAAGAGATAGTGAGAGAGGGAGGAGAAGGGGAGAGAGAGAGAGAGAGATGTCTGGACCTCTCCTCAAGAAGGGGAGGAAAAAGTCCTCCTAGTGAGAAGTCAGTGCTGACTTAAGTTTCAAAGACAGCAGGTAAACACCCATCACGACTGTCTAAACTGTAGCTAGGCTGTGACAGTAACGCTACGGGGTCGTTGGAAGGATTGCTTTACAGCATTTCACCTCTTCTCTCTGCGGTCCTCGACCACATTTGACCTAAATGTCCTCATAAGCTTCTGAATTACACGTGACTGAACAGCAAGGTAATTTGTTCCCGTGAGGATTCCTGAGGCTCACGCCAGCCGCTCGCCGAGGTACGTGGTGTGAGGAGCCGGCTGCTCCAGCCAGACTGCGCGTCGGTTTGGGCACCACGGAACCCTGCTTCCCTACTCTGTTTCCAATTTACAGTCAGAAGGTAAAAAGTGCACTAATTACATCCATATTAGGAACGGCGGGGGGGCGGGACGAGGCGAGGAGGAGAGGAGGGAGGCCCCGGGGCTGCCAGTTGCCAGGCAACAACCGCGCTCTGCTCAATCGGGGCGGGGCGCTGCAGGCCTCAGGGCTGGGGGCGGGACCAGCAGGCGGCGGCGGCGGGCGCAGGCGGCTTGGGGAGGTGCGGACAGGAACCCCAACAGAGGCCCAAGAAACGCTCTTTTCCACCGTGGGGAACTACGTAAGGCTCTTTTTGATACTGATCCTCGAGATCAACACCCCCAGCCTCCCCCTCCCCACTCCTCATTAGCCAACGACTTTCGAACAAAGGCCTAGTGGCAAAGGAAAGGGAGCCAACCTTCCCATAACTGGCGGGCCAGGATTTCTTTCCGACAGACACAAATGCTTAGCCCCAGTCTTCAGGTCCAACAGGGACACTGCTCAGGACAAGGCAACGTCCCTGTGGCTAGCCCAGAGGGCCTGGTAGCTGGGGAGGCGGCGGGTGGTAAAGCGTGGCTAGCAGCTTTCATCATGAGGAAAACAGTGCCCTCTGCTGGCAGTGTCCAGGAGGATGGAATTCACCGGACTTCTGGTACTGGCCCCCACCCCACCCCTAGTCTTAGTCTGTGCTGCCAATATAGAACACCTATGCTGAGCTCATTCTTGCCCTCTGAAGGAATAACGGGGTGTGGAAGGGAGATAAACTGGGGCAGGAAGGAGACGGAGGCAAAATGGAAGGACAGGCGCAGGAGTTGTGGCCCTACTTTTGTGGGCTCTCTCGATCTGGTAGAGACAAGCACAGAAGCCTCATATTTCCCCATGGCAAAAACCAGCAAAGAACCAAAGTGCAGTTTAACCAGACAATGGCAGACGCTGCTTCTCATGCCCATCCCGGGCTGGGAGTGTTTTGTCTGATATACACAATTTCCACTGGCCTAATGGACGACGTTAAGTGTGTTTCTAAGTATATCACAATGGGAGAATGCAATGGGGACTGTACAGGGCAAAAGCCAGAAATAAGTAGATTCCATCCAGAACGCGTCTCGAAGAGAGCTGCCCTGCTAGGCAGAGGATCTTAGAGCGGAGGCCCCGCCCACAGCGTTCAAAGGAGAAAAGCAAAACATAATGTTAGAATCAGCAAGAGCCCCATATGTTTTTTATAAAAAGGCACAATGTGAGCATTGTTCTGTGCTCAATAGCGCAACTGTTATAACTAATGCTTTTGGTATGAATACGACCATTTAAAATTCCCAACCAGTTGCACTTAGTGACAATATGCATCAGAAAACGAGCCCAGAAGCAGAGATTTCTCACTTTGAGGTCTGTTGGCTTTAGATACACATACACATGCCTATTAATGTGCCCAGCTTCCAAAAATACACTGCACATTTACATGAACAATGTTCTTGTCCCTGGCCTTAGCAGCTACAAATATTAAGGCAGATTTTCAATGTATATTTGAGAACTGAACATTGATTCTATGTACACAGGACTGACACACAGAGGGGAATGTGTGTCCTGTTTCATACCACTCTAGCCCTTAACTCCCAACCTTAGCCCATACCCAAACTGGCATCTCCAGAACATAAGAAAAGCTGCCTCTGCAGCTCCTCAGCACTACCCCCACAATAATAGGTCTCCAGGTCCCCCATGACTCACCTTCAGCTCCCATCCCCCCAACTGCCCTCCTTAAGCCTGGGTGACCTAGTGGGGACTCCAAAGGAAAGGCGGATAAATTCAGTTTATCCAATTATCCAACATAATTGGAAGAGGAAGAAAGTTCTTTCTGGGTCTTGGAATGAATGTCCCCAAATGTCCAAGTGTACTCGACATTCATCAGGGTTTTAAGGCAGCAAAGTATCTGAATCCATTTTCCATTTGGGGAAGTTCCCTATCCCTTGAGTCTTGAAGGGAGGCAGTCCCCCACTTCCACTATACTACTCATGTCGGGGGCTTGGGTAAAAACCAGCAAAAGAGACCTGGCCTCAGCCAATCAGGCCTAGGCCTCCGTGGTAATAATGCAGTCACCAGAATAGTTAGGGACTACTGGTGACAGCATCTGCTTGGCCCCTCCAGTTTTCAAGCCTGTTTCCTCAGTCTTTCTAGGGATCCCCAGGCCCGAGTGATGTCCTCCAACAAATCTCTTTTCTGCTCTAGTCTGGCAGGTGTCTGTAGTTTGCAAACAAGATCCCTCCTCCAAGCCAGGCTCCAGGTGATACGCACACTTCTCACATCAATTTTTTATTGAGGGAAAAAAATGGCCATTTTGCATCTTAAGTTGAAGTGCTCCTCTGACTTGTCTCCTCTCCCTCCAACCAACCCTGACCGAAAAGGGGGAATACTGCAGACTTTAAAATTCATAAGTTAATTACCAACTAATCCACAAGACTTGGGTAAGGCCACATGAGAACACTTGGAAAAAGTACCCCAGGAAGGCCGGGCCTGGGTCTTCCCCACCCCAAGGGAAAAGCACCGAATAAACCAGCGTCATCCCAATCACGTGGGTGAGAGGCAGGGGCAGTGCTCCTCACCCCCACACCCCTGTAACTAGATGAGGGGAGGGGGGAAGGGCGGTTTATCCGGAGGACGGGTGCCTGGGGGCCAGGCCGGCCTGGGAGTCGCAGGACGACGGCCAAGGTCGGCCCTGACTGTGTCCAGTTGGTCCTGAAGGAGGCGGACCCGCTCGTCCAGGCTGCGCTGCTGGGCCAGGACAGCGGCCTTGCCGACCAACAGGGAGCGATAGGCCCGCAGCTCGTCGGCGGGCAGTGCGCGCGCCAGCACCTCGCGCAGGGCCCGCTCGCGCCGTGCCACATGCTGCTTCAACTCCTTGGCGTCTTCCTGCTGCCGCTGCAGGAGCCCCAGTCGCTGCAGCAGAGAGGCCTGGAGACGCGGGGCGAGGGCGCCGTGAGCGGGGCGAGGGTGCCGCCGCTCCCGGGAGGCTTCCAGCCGGAGCCCGCAGGCCCCTCACCGCCCCGCCCTCCCCCAGCCCAAACCCGTTACCTGCTCGTCAGGGTCGCCGTCTGCGCCCGCCCGGGCCAGGGCGCGGTGCACGCGGTCCAGGCGACTGCCCAGCAGCACCAGGAGGCCAAGCACGCGCTCTAGGTCGGCCATGAACCGGCTGAACCGCTCGAGTTCGTGGGGTGCACAGGCCTGGCCGACAGAGGCCTCCAGGGCAGCCCCGCGCCTGGCCCAAGCCTGGGCCGCTCCCTGCAGCTGCTCCTGCTCGGCCTGAAGCTCCCTTAGCGTCTTTTGGAGGAGGTCCGCCAGCTCCACCTGCAGGGAGGGCGTGGGTACTTAAGTCTGGAGGCAGGGCCCTGACTTAGCCCAGCCTCTAATAGCCCCTCCACACTCACTTTCTTGGCTTGGATGCTGTTATTTGGCTCGGGGAGACCCGGGCCGCATGGCTTGTCAGGCACAGCGTGGGTGGTAAGGTTTTCAGGCCTTGTCTCCTCCTGAGAAGCTGGCAGGTGCTGGGTGGAGTTAAGTAGGTAAGAGCTGGGGACAAAACCAGAGTTCCTTGGGTCGTCCTGCCCCAGGCTGCAGGGGCTTAGAATCCCCTGAGTCCCTGGTACCCCTCACTCACCCTGACGCAGAAGTACCAGCTGCTTCCTCTCCAGCCTCTCCACAGGCTGGCCTCATTGCAGCCCAGACCTCGGCTAAAGGAATCAGCCCATCCAGCAGGCCCAGGGATGGCTCTGGGCTGGGATAGGAGGTGAGAGTGTCACTCAGAGAGGGATCCAATCTGGCCAGCTCCTGAACCAGCTCCTCGAGGCGTGGACTGGGCCATGTTGACCTTGAACCAGTCTGGCCAGTGCCCCAAGCCAGGGCAGTGTGGTCAGAAGGCCCCAGAGTATCACTGCCTGGGGGTCTCAGGGCATCACTTGGGAGAGGTTTGAGGGGGTCAGTCTCTGCAGCTGTGGGGGGATCAGTGGTCAGCAGTCCAGTGGGGTCAAAGGTTGCAATGTCACCATTTGCAGTCCCAGGGGGACTACAGCATGTAGGCCTGGAGACACTCACAGAACCGTTTACCCCCTGCCAACAGTCATCCGCCCTTGCAGTCTCTGGGTGCTCATGGAGGGGCTGCTCTGAGGGGATTATAGCCTGGTCAGCCCTCTGACCCAAGCCAGCTCCATATTGCTGGTCAGAGGCATGGACACTGGAAGTGGAAGAGACACTAAATCAGAAGAAGCTCTGGCCAAAGATAAATGGTGGCCTCCAACGGCCATCCACCTCCCCCACCTCACCCCCCTAGCTCCCAGCCACCAGCCAGGAGAGGGTTCCCTGCCCCTCCAGCATTTTGTAGATGTGTGTAGGAAGGGGGTATCTCACTCTGCTTGAAAGCCTGAGGGAATTCACCTGTTTGGGAGCCCCAGAGGAGCATGGGAGTCTGCAGGTGATCTCATTCTGACCAGCGGGGCTTCTTCCAGGAAAACTTCATCATCAGGAAGGGATGGGAGCCGGGCAGACACAATGCAGTTCTCTGAGGCCCTCTGCTCCCAGTCAGAGGGACTGCTCTGGTGGCCCTCTGCAGAACACACCACTGCAACTTCCTTCTGAGTCAGGAACCTGGAAGCAGGGACCCTACACTGACCACAGGGACCAGGCAGGAAGATTCTGGTTCTGCACCAGACAGACAGTAGGGTGTTGGGGGTGGGATTAGGGGATGTGGTTTGCAAAAGACAGAAGGCTCCAACTGAGGGTGAGTGGGAGGCCCTCTTCTTTCTTGAGCAAGAGCTATGAAAGCTGCCTTCCCCCAGCTTTCAGTCCCCAGAGTGGTCCATGTCTCTCACCTGGAAAGTTTGGTCTGAAACAGTGGTCTGGGGGTTTCTGCTCCTTGGGGAACAGCCTGGAAAGGCAAGCAGTTGGATGAAATGTTGCTCAAGTTTTCAATCTTCTGGATGCCCCCAAGCCAAGCTTGCAGCCCCTATCTTCCATACCTGGGCAATGGGCATGACCCCTCCTGGACTCCCCCAGGGGGACAAGACTTCCCCCGAAGCGCTCCGACTCCGACCGGCAGGCCTATAGGCATTGCTGAGCCTCAAGGACTGGGGTTTCGGGTCCTCTATGCTTCGGGGCTGGGTCGCAGGCAGCCATCTGATCTGGTGACCTTCGAACTCTGCCAGCGTCCGCTGCTGCCATTCCCGGGGCTCCGGCCTGGCGAGGCCAGAGCTGGAGCAGGCCTCCCCCGAGCATTCCCCCGCCAACCCACCGCCCCGACCCACGCGATCCAGCTTTCCCGGCTCTGAGAAGCACCACTTCCGCTGCTGGCTGGCGAGGCGTCCCCTGCCGGCGGTTCCCGGCGCGGGAGCCCCGGGGCGCGCCGGCTCCGCTTCCCCGCCGGGGTGGCTGAGCAAGGCAGAGCGAGGGTGCGCGGCGGAGGGCCGCGCGGGGGCCGCGGGCCGCAGGCGGGCGGGCAGGCTCATGCGGAGCTCCTTGCGCTGGAAGGACGTCTCCCGGAGCACTCGCCGCTGCGCGCCCTGAAGCCGCTGGCGGTAGGCGGCCCGCGACGCAGGCGGACTGGGCGGCTCGGCTGCCCGCGCCGCGGCCTCCGCCTCGGCCGCCAGCGCGTACAGCAGCGGGGTGGTCTGGCGGCTGAGCGGCCCCGGGGTCCCCCGGATCTCGGGGGGACGAGGCCCACTGCGTGCGGCGGCCGCGGGCCGGGGCTGCGGGGAGGCGCGAAGCCCGGCGGTGGGGGCCGGGCCGCCCCACACCACGCGCACGTAGTCCCAGTCCAGGTAGGGAAGTTGGTGGGTCCCCGGCGACGGTGTGCGCGGCTCAGGACCGCCGGAGGCGGCGGAGAAAGAGCTGTAGGCTGAGTCGGCGCGCGCGGACAGCCGCCGCAGGTCCAGGCTGCGAGTGGACGAGGCCGGCGAGGCGCAGTCGCCTCCAGGACCCAGAGCCTCCATGGCTGCGCGGACGCGGGCGGAGGCTGGCCAGCTCTGTGGGGCCTGGAAAAGCATAGACGGGGTGGTGGGTGAGGCGCTCCGGGTTAGGGTTAGGACAACCTTCTGGCACCTCCAACACGGACATGCTTACACATCCCCTCCCTAGTCTCACGACCCTTATTAGCGCTGGCCCCCCCCCCGCCACCTCCCTAGTCTGGAATGGCAAGGGCAGTAGGACCAGGGGATCAACTCTGGAGATTGAGGGCCTTAGCTCAGGGGAAGGAACTGGCGACTAGCGCATCCCCCGCTGGGGCTCTTCTGGCCCGCAGCCCCGGCTTCTACCCTGGCACCTCCTGGAGCTCTGAGAATGTACCCATGCTCCTGCCCTCCCCAGCCCTGTCCCACCCTGGCTGCTTCCTGGCTGCTTTGTTAGCTTCTCCATGTGATCTTTCCCTGATAAACAATGGTCAAGAACGGTCTGAGATCACAGGGGAGACAAGAAAGGAGGGGGAAAGACCCAGGTCAGGTGGCAGGGGCAGCTTCACAGCCTTCCTCCCTCCCTCTGGGCCAGTTATGTTCCAGGTGCTTTGAATAAATATTTGTCTTTAACACACTGCTTTAACGCACAACTGCACAACTGTGTCTTTAACGCACAACTGCTGTCTGCATTTTACAGATGAGGACACTGAAGTTCTGAAGGGGGAATGATTTGCCCAGAGGCACACAGCTGGTAAGAGGCAGAGAGCCCTGCCTGGAATCTGGGCCCGCCTCCAAGCTTACTGCAGCCAGAATCAATTTCCTAGAAGCAAACCCTGCTGAAAGCCAGTTCACCCCCAGCCGCCAGGGGCCTGAGCCTCCAACAAAGCCCAGCCTCCACTATGGGAAACAATCGCCCCCATCCCTTCAAAATACTGGCAGATTCCAGGATAATATGGCCCCTGCTTGGGAGACTCTCTGCCTTTTGTCTAGGAATCACAGGCTCACCCCCTCTTTGTCCTGCCACTCTTGCTCCTCCTACAGGGCTCAGCTTAGAGGTCTTCTGACCCTTTGGGATCCCTACAGTGTCCTGAGCTTCCTGCATCACCGCACTCATCGCCCTGCATTGTGATTGTTGGCTTGCTTTGATTCCCTCTCCCCATTCCCACCCCTGAGCTTCCTGAGGACAGGCCCTGCACTTACTCATCTCTGTACCCTCGGTGCCAGGCACGTAGTGGATGTTAAGTATTTGTTGAATGACAAGGAAAGGAGCAGCCTTTCAGGGAGTAGATGGGGGTGGCTTTGGTGGAGAAGGTTGAGGGCTTCTTTGCTTCCACCCACTTTTCTCTCCCTATTAGTCTTTTTGAGAAAGGGGACAGAATGGGTGAGGCAGCTGCCACCCATGGACACTGACCAGGTTACTCAGGTTATTAGGAACCAAAAGCGCAGGCAAGCACAGCTTGGAACAGGAATGGCCAGAAATCAATACTTCCCCAGTGGCAGGAGGGGGAGCAAGGGGAGGAGCTAGGTGTGTGCCTGGGTCAGGGGTGAAAGCAGCTTTCAGTCTTGGGAACTGAGGGCTCCCTATGAGCTATAGGGACTTTGGGGGTGGGGTGGGGGGTGGGCTTGCCTTTCCTGAGCTGCTTGGTTGGGACTGCAGAGGAGGGTGGCCCACAGTTGGGTGGAAACTGAAAAACAGACTTATGTGAGCCTCTAGACACTTTTTGGAGCTCAGGATCACCCTCTACCCCATTCCCTGAGACCCCAGATGCTACAGATTGCTGGATAGGGCAGGTAGGGAGGTTAGTGGTGGGAGGATATGATGTTTCCTAAAAGGGCGAAGCGGTACCTCCAACATTCCCAGGAGGGGATCTCAGCTGACCTGGTACCAGAACATCTTGACATCACCCACCTGGAGGCATCTTTGTGCCCACTAAGGCCAGCCCTGCAGGTTGGTCTTCACTCAGGCTTGGGGACCATTTTTGCAAAGTAGTTTATACTCCCTGAACTTCAGAAAGACAAGAAGCTACTCTGAGTAGCAGCCCCTGGGAGGACAGTCACCTCCTCTTGGTAACCACCCCCCCCCCCCGCAGCCACCCAGACAATAGCTCTCTCTCTTCCTATCCTTCTGAGCCCAGCTTGGGAGCACTGTTTACCCTGGCTCATGCCACCCATTCTTGACTTTCGCTGCATCTATAGGCATGGGTAACTGTTCTAATACAAAGATGTTTCCTCAAAAAAGGCCTTGACAATTCTATCTTATTTGTGAGTTACTGACTGATAAAGGATTCTGAGTTCACCAAATAAAAACAGCTCAAATGGATAACTAAAATGTGTGTACATTTTCTTATTGACCTTAACTTGTCTCGAGGATGCTTTTGCAGTTGTAATGCAAGCACCTGATACCCATGCAGGATGCTCACACTGTGCCCTTTGTAGAACCTGTTATGCCAGGAGGGTCCAGCTCCTTTAGTGTGTTTTGGGGCCTCAGCCCAAAGAGCAAAGAGTTTTCACACTTGTCTGGCTGCAGGGAGCCTCTTGCAGTTCAGCCAGTCCTTGTGGCTGGGGGTAGCCACACCCCAGGAGCCCTAGCATCAGCATTACTGTCAGCTGTGGGCTGGGCTGCAGAGCCAGTGCCTGCATTGAATGTAAGTCCAGAAGCTAGAACTCAAAGAACCTTTTGCCAAGCCCCGTCAGAGCAGGGGGAGCAGAGTGGAATCCCTGCTAGAAAACCACCAGATTGGGGTCATTTGCAATAAACTTATCACCTGAATCAAAGAGCAAGAGAGGAAAAGGTTCCGTGTTCAGAGCTAGGGGCTGGGGAGGTGGAGGTGCCGGTCCCAGGAATGAGGAAGCTGAGACGGGGACTAGCCAAGGGATCCAGTGCTCAGTCTGGGGCCTGTGGGCTTTGCAGTGTTTGTGGCAAGTCTGGCAAGCAGGTGGTAAGTTGAGATGTGTGTCTGGACCTCAGGAGAGAGGTTGGACCAGGCAAGAAAGCAGACCCAGGTTTTTAATTAGAGGTTCGTGGGGAAATCCACAAAGACAGCTTCCAGTGGGTAAAATCACACAAAGGCAACGGAAGCAGATCCAGGTAAGGTGACCAGAAAGGCAGACAACCTCAAATTATCAACAGTGATCAGGAATTAAATCATATCTTTCCCAAAGGCCACCTCACGTCTGACCTCTCTTATGGAGAGGTTGTCCAGGCCACCCCACCTGGATGGTCTGGCAGGGAGACTGCCGCCCTGCCTGCATGGCAGTCTCCCTGCCGGACTGAGTTTCTAGGTCCTGGGCCGTGTCTTGAATTCCACCACTCCAGACCAGGTCTAGAAGGGCAGGCATTTTGGTAAGTTCCGTGGCTCTCCCAGTTCCCTCCGGCACCCCATTCTCCCGGCCTGTCAGCACCACAGCTCACGTCGCGAAGCGTCTGCTCTCAGCTCGCTCCCGCGCACACGTAGAGTCTCCGTAGACTCTAGCTCTGTGCCACGGTCAGGAAACCCGGGATGCTGGCGGCACTTGGGGAGAGGAAGCCGCGGTCGAGATCGTACCACATACCTGGGGCTTCAAGCTGAGTCGAGGCGCTCCAGGGAGGAAAGAGGCGCAGGCCTGGCGGCCACAGGGGGCGACAAAGTCACGCGGTGCGGCTGGAGAGCGAGGCCTCGGGGACGCTGGGAGAGCGGATGGCCCCTGGCCGGCGCATTTCTCGGCCTTTCCTGTTGGTTGGGTTCACCGTCGGGGGAGGAGGGCTCAGAACGCGAGGAGGGGACCGCGCGATCGTGAACCGGAGAGGCCAGGATTCCCCAGTGGCTGCGCGGTCGAAAGGCGGGAGCCGGAGGTTGCAGGGTGAGACCCCACTGCGTGCTCGGGTTCCCCGGGCGCGCTCCCCAGCAGCTCCCGCTGTTGCCGGCTCTGCGCCCCCCACCCCTCTGCGAAGGGGCCAAGCGCGCAGGGCCTTGACTCGCGCAGACCAGACTCCGCGCGGAGCCCAACCCCTCCAGACCCAACGAGGCGCGGGCTGCTCCGCGGCGCCCCAGCCACCCCACCCGCTCCTAGCGGCGGGGCTCGCCCTGCCGCCCCCGGGAAGGGCGATTCCGCCGCCCACTCCCGGCCGTCCGGCCCCCCCGGCCTCACCGAGTACCTGAGCTCCAACCCGAGACGCGCTCCCGGGCGCCCGCGGCCGCGCGGTGACATCAGAGTCCCGGCCTCGGGCTCCCGACCCCACCTCCAGGCTCCCGCTGCCGCGGGGGAGGCGCCACGTCCGGCTCCCGGGGGCGGGAGCGCGGAACGGCGGCGCTGCCCCGGGAGCCGCCCGCCCCTTCGTAGTGTCCGCTTGCGGGCCTAGACCTGGGTCCAGGGGTTGGACGCTCGTTCCCCCGCCGGGCACAGACCTCTTGCTCCAGCTGAAGAAGCTGGAAAGTAGGGGAAGGGCCACCAAGGCGCTCGCCCGCCCGCCTCCGCCCAGCGCGTTCTTACCGCCGGTAGCGCGCGGGCCCGAGCACCGAGGGTCCAGGCCACCCCTTCTGTGGGAAAGCCCAGGCCGGGTGCCCACACGAGCACCCCATTCCTTTCAGAAAGTTTGGCCAAGTAAGCAGACCCGCCACTGTCCTTGTCCCTCTGAGTACAGTACAGTTCGGATGCTAATCCATCATCCCTTGACCAACTGTCCCTCCAGATACTCCATTTCCAGAACTCTTCCAGCTCTTTGATTCCCAGTGTGGGCTCTTCTTCTCCCATGTTTGCCCGTTTTCTTTTCATTTCTCCCACTAGCCCACATAGTCTGGGCCCTTCTGGCCAGCCACCTGAAAGGGGAGGGAGAGGAAGGGAAGGAGAGGGGAGGCTCTGCTGACGTCTGTATTCACTCCTGCTACCCTCAGTGGGTCCTTTAGGTGCTGGACTATGCGTATCCCCTGTGGCCTCGATAGGATTTACGCCAGCCATAGAGTCTGGCTCTTGAGATTTTCACCTTTGGGGATCTCCAGGCTCCAAAGAATGCTCTGAATTCATCTGCCACTGTGCATTCCTCACTGCTCTGTCCTCAGCCTTCCTTGCCCCTGCTTTCCAAACATTTATCCTGTGGATACTGGCTCTGCCAAGAAATGCTCCCTCCCTGGAAGGGGCTGGGGGCCTTTTGCTGGGCCTTCAGTGCTCGTCTGTCTTGAGCCCCAGCTATTGCTGTGGCTGCCCTCACTCTCCCACAGAATCAGCATGCCTGGGGGCAGGAACCATATCCCCCTATATTTGCATCCTCGGCTGACAAGGTTTGTTATGGTAAAAACCAGGACCCAGAAACCCAGACCAGAGGTCAAGGCTGCCACTTTCTGGGGGCACTAAGAGCCTGGGGAGCTCTGAATGCTTGGGTCTTCTAGGGGATGGAGGCCGCAGGCACCTGAGCCTGGCTTCTGATTGGCACCCTCCTGGCTCTGGTTCTTCTTCAAACACCATCCTGACCCAGGCATCAGCTTCAGCTTGAGCTGGAGCTCTGGACTCTTAAGACAATGGCTCAGAACTTCTTGGCTTTGAATACCTGCCCTTTTTAAGATCCTGATCCGCATGGTTGGTCTCAGAGCAGTATTACAATAGAGGGAATACAATCCAGCAACCAAAAGCCAATTCAAAATTGTTCAAGATTTTAATTTATATTTTTTAGAAGTTTTTTGTTTTTTGTTTTTTTTTTTTGGCGGTACGCGGGCCTCTCAGTGTTGTGGCCTCTCCTGTTTCAGAGCACAGGCTCCGGACGCGCAGGCTCAGCGGCCATGGCTCACAGGCCTAGCTGCTCCGCGGCATGCGGGATTTTTCTGGACCGGGGCATGAACCCGTGTCCCCTGCATCGGCAGGCGGACTCTCACCCACTGCGCCACCAGGGAAGTCCCTAAAAAGTATATTTCTTGACAACCATGAAGTGGACACAGTGTCCACAGCAATTCTTGTTAACCCGCTCCTCCTCCCGCCCCCTTATTTCTGTCGCACACGCTGCAGAAACTCTCTGCCTAACTCCTCCAAAACTGAAATCCCGCCCACCCACTTCTCTGCTTGCCTCTTCTTCTCGTCTGAGAAAGAGAAAGCAGTCCCTGACATCTGGATGTTGGCCTGGGACTATCAGTTAGACCTTGGTGTTGTAGAAGTTGATCTGACATTCACAGCCAAGGCCTTGGAGTTCTCCTGTTGCACATAAACTATTTCACAGGACATCAACATCGGACAAGGCCATCTGTAACCATGATGGGTCAAGACAAAAACAAGACCATTCTGTAATCATATCCAAACACAGACAAACCATGAACGTTGTCCAAGTCCCCAAAATGACCAAATGTCTTTCTATCCTGGATAATATGCGAGTGCTGTTTCCTTGCCAATTGCAGCTTTAACTTTGCTTTAGTTATTCCTTTTTCTAGATAAGATTTAAGGTACCTAATCATAGAATTACTCTTGCTTCCCGACAGCATCAAACACTGAGAAAAGTCCTGCTTCTTTAATTCTCTCCACAATCACTAATACAAGCCCAAATCCTGTAAGTCCTCTCTAATGCCCTCTTACCAAAATGCTCCATGGTTCCCCATCCTGTGTGTTCCCCTCACTGTAACAAGTAATACACTCCATTTTTTTCAACTATAGGTGTGTTCCTCAGGGTCTTTGACTGGAGGGCATTTCATTATTGCAAAAGCCCAAAGAATCTTAGAGGGGAGGAAGGGGACGAAACTGCTGCGAAGTTGGAGTCTCCTTTAGTGGTGGCAGTAGTTGGGGAGCAGGGGCCATGGAGAAGATGGACACGTGCACGTATTAATCATGTTTTTCTACTACATAAAAAGACATGCCTGTGCCCCTCAGTATCTCAGTACTTTCCCAGGCCTGGGAGAGTTCAGCTGACATTATACGGGTCAGAGAACCACCACCCAACCTAGCCCTTCCTCAATTTCACAAGTAAAATAATTGTAAATGGGAAAGCCACTAAGTTTTGGGGTTGTTTGTTAAACAGTAATAGATAACTGTAACAGGGTATGTAAATTTTCAAATTTGGTTAATCTCAAATTTCTTACAATGAGTGTGTACCAATTTGTATCCCATTAATATATATGAGAGTGCCCATTTTCCTACATCCTCACTAACACAGTACATTATCAGACTTTTGACCTCTGAAATATGAAAGGTGAAAATAATATGTTTTAATTTACATTTCTTTTTTATATATAAAATTGCATATCATTTTGTACATTTAAAGCCATTTGTATTAACTTCTGTGATCTGTTAACTTTCTTTGCCCATTTTTCTATCAAATTATTGGTCTTTTTTATTGACTTGTAAGATCTCTTTATATATTAAGGCAATTAACTTTTTTTTTTAATATGTGGCAAATATTTTCCCAAGTTTGTATCTTTTGACTTTGTTTGTGGTAGCAGTGAATTTATAACCTGTGGTTGAGGCAAAAGATGTTTCTTTCTTGTAGACAGTAACTACATAGCTGTCTTGATAATTCAGAGACTGTCATGTATAGGTTAAAATACACTAAAGGCCAGAAATCATTCAACAAATCATGTTGTCTATTTTTGGAAATCCAATAAAGCACGAAGCATTGTTTTTACACAAGTGTCTACTTAAATGGTAAGTGTTCCCTTAGAGCAAGTTTGTTTGCTTTTTAATTATGCACTGAATTCACCACACTTGTTCCTATAAATAGGAAGGCAGCCACAAGAAAAAGTACAGGGAGAATGGAGCACCCCCTCTTCTATGGGGGCATCTGGCAGGAAGGCCTCTGGGCGAGCCTGGGTAGGGACTGGATGTCCCAGCGATTGAACCGAAGTTCCCTTTGAGATCAGCAGTTCCCGGGAAGGAATGCTGGGCTGTCACATTCCTACTGAGTACACATATATCACCTTTTCCCTACAGACACTGGGTGACTCCTCAGCCTCTGTTTGATTTGGCCATAAGAATTCAGCTTTTCTTCTCTAGCCTGGCCCCAAGCTCCAGGCCTGGGACCATTCCATCCTCCTGGTCTTCCCTCATTCAGATGTTACCGACACGTCCCTGGCCAAGAGACATTCAAGGAGATAGCTGGATGCAGGCCTCTCTCCTCTTCTACCTACTCCAGTGGACTCAAGACACGTAAGTGGTAACCAAGTGAGCTTTTCCACTTTGCTTTGCTGGCCTCCCAGGACCCAGATGGAAAATGTCTCTTATGCTTCATTTTGGTCCCCAAGAATAGAAATAAACTCAAGACTATGAACAAGACCCCCAGTGGCATCCCCAGGGAGGGCAACAGCTGGCTCAAGCCTGGGAATGGCCAAACTGCCCCTTCTGTGTTCAGGCACTAACAAAGGGATGAGATGGTCTCCAAAGGCCCCTCTCCTAAAACTGCCTTCTGTTTGAGCTAAATCCACCAGGTCTCTGCTCACCAAGGAGTCATCTGATCAGCATTTGCAACGGGAGGCCACTCTAACTCTAGAGCTCTGGGCCTCGGGCTGCACACGGAAGCGTTAGTGCAGGATTGGGTCACAGCATGCCACATGTACGTGGGATGGATTTTGGTCATTGGCTATGGAAGCAGATAATGCATGTTCTTAACATTCACTGAGAAAATCTTGCTGATTTTAACTGATGTGTCTGGTCAGTTACTCACATGGAAGAGACTTTGTTCTAAAACCTGAGGGTGCGTATGTCTGTCATCCATCATGGTTCATGAGTTTTTGGGACCCTGCCAGGAGTGAATGTGACAACACACACACACATACACACACACACACAATCTAGTTGGCAGCTTTTTGTGCTTCAAGGGAAGCATTGAGAGAAGCTTAAGAAAGGAGGACAGGGAGCTGTTCTCCAGTTCACTGTATCCCAGGTATAAGAAAACCAGCAGTGAGAAAGCAAGCATGAGTCCACAGCCTGGCAGACCTAAGTATGAATGCCAGTATGACCCTGGAGATATCCCAACCTTCCTGAACCTTCATTTCCTCATCTGTAAAATGGATACTACTATATGTTTGGCAGGTAAAGATTAAATGAGATTTCATCAGATATACTCAGCAGTGGGCTCACAGGAGACCATCAATAAGTGGTGTTAGTTATAATTCCTCACTTCAGCTTCTCTTGTAGGGAAGACAATCTTGACTAAATTCCAGCCTCAGTTTTATCTCTAAGGATTGGTTTATACACCAGAGGTCTCCAATGAGTGTTGGTCCTCTCCTAAGCTTTGCTTACTGCTCCCCCAGACAAGGCCGTAGTGGGCATCTGAACTCTTCCTTCCTGGGGGAACCCACGTTGTGTAGGTCTTGGGGAGACAGAGCCCCTCCTCCCACTTGAAAGCCAGCTTGCCACAGTGCAAGCCTTCAGACCTGGCTTGACCAATGTGATGCTCCTGCCAGGGACTGGGACTCTCATGTGAGTGACATAGTGATGTAGGGACAGGTGAGAAACCATCAGTAGTTGGGGGTGTGTATGGTGGTGGTCCTAACCTGTCTCCTGATCTTGCTATACAGCCTCCTTTGGAGGTGGAGGAGGAGGACCATAGGCTGGTCCTCCTGCCTTTTAGTTAGTTCTGTGGGCCACCAGACCTCCTTCCAGTGCATCCCTTTTTTGAGTTGCAAGAGCTGGTTGCTGCTGCCTGAACCTAAGAAGTTTCTGATATAGAGCCAAGACACCTTTTAATACTGGGATGCCAATGTTAGACTGGAGGAAAATCTGGGCAGACTTGGGTGTTCAGAGGTACTCTTTCCTTGGAAGAAGCAACCGCTAGGCAAGAGGGCAAGAGAGATCTCCCATAGCTGCTCTGGGGCTAAGGGGATGCAGTCCCTGCCCTTTGATGTGTCTGGAGATCCTCTAACAAGGCTTACACAAGCTCAAAACTAGCAACTCAGGAAACAGGATAAAGCAGCACAGGAGAAATACAAGGCAGGCAAGTTCCTGCTTCAAAGTCATACATTTGCTATGAAAATGAAAACAAGATTTCCCTTGATAAACATAAAATCAAAGACAAGAAAATTTGGAGATCGGTTGGTTGCTTTTTCCTATTCCTACACTAAAGAGAGTTGACCTGGATTCTACCTGTTTTTTTTTGTTTTTTTTTTAAACACCAGCATGAACCAAAAGACTAAGCTGATGTCAGGCCAAGGTGGGCCTGGCTGGAGACCCTGAAGCATAGGCTCCCGTCCCATAGCCACCCCCCCATAGAGGGTTAGGCATATGCTGAAGCTTCTTCTTTTCTTCCCTTTCCTACTAGCAAACGCCCGTGGGAAGGACCCATCGTGACGCTGAGTTATACAACCCTTGAACCAAGTGCTGCCTCCTCGGTGAAACATCCTTGTTATCCCTAGGCAGAGTTCATTGTTCTCTCCTGCACCTAACATTATATTGTAGAATATATACTCATTTACTTGTGTGTCTGCCCCATAAAACAGATTGTGAACTCTTGAAGGAAATTACCATGCCTGGCAGTACCAGGCTCAGAACTACTATCAGTGATTGTTGAATGAATGCAAGTGGGAGACCTGACCCCACGTGAACATCTGAGTCACTCCTCTTTTCTGTGAATTCACAGCTGGTAGCAACATCCTAAGGATAGCCTTGGTCCCCAGGACTCAGTGATTAGAGTGTGTGTGCACGCTTTAAAGTTTACCTACAATTCTTGTTTCACTTTCTCCTGTTGGCGGTTTTAACTAAACGATGTCACTTACCATATTAGAAGGGGCTACTTTCTTTTCAGAGTAGACTGCTTCCTTCAGTCACTCACTTGAGCACAGCAAACAGAGGTCTGGGAGCTGCTGCCATGGATGGAAGCAAGGATTTCTAAGAGTTCATCTGGGTTTTCAAATCCTTTGCACTGGTTCTTAGAAGTAGATTAATAATCTTTACTAGTGATGGCAATAAGTCCTAGTTCACAGTCTGTGAACAGAGGTTCTTTTGGGAAATGTAGTAAGTGCCTGAAAAGAATTAAAAATGAAGCCAGGGCTTCCCTGGTGGTGCAGTGGTTGAGAGTCCACCTGCCGATGCAGGGGACACGGGTTCGTGCCCCGGTCCGGGAAGATCCCACATGCCGCGGAGTGTCTGGGCCCGTGAGCCATGGCCGCTGAGCCTGCGCGTCCAGAGCCTGTACTCCGCAACGGGAGAGGCCACAACAGTGAGAGGCCCGCGTACCACCAAAAAAAAAAAAAAAATGAAGCCAAACTGCCACCCTCTGGTCTTCCTGGAGCAGTGAGGGCTTTATCTAAACTAGATTCACCTTAGCATGCTAAACAGCTTACAATTCAACAATAAAAAGGCAATCCAGTTTTTTTAATGGGTAAAGGGTTTGAAAAGACATCTCCCCCAAGAAGATATACAAATGGCCAATAAGCACATGAAAATATACTCAACATCAAATACAAATCAAACCATGAGGCACCACTTCACATCCACTAGAATGGCTATAATCAAAAAGACAGACATTAAGTGTTGGCAAGGATGTAGAGAAATTGGAATCTTCATGCGCTGCTGCTGGGAATGTAAAATGGTGCAGCTGCTTTGGAAACATTTTGTCAGTTCATCAAACAATTAAACATAGTTACCATATGAGCCATCAAGTCCACTCTTAGGTATATAACCAAGAGAATTGAAAACATGTTTCATGCAAAAAACGTGTACATGAATGTTTATAGCTGCATTATTCATAATAGCCAGAAAGTGGTAACAACCCAAATGGCCATCAACAGATGAATGGATAAACAAAATGTTGCATATCCATACTATGGCATATTCTTTAGCCATAAAAAGAAATTAAGTACTGATACATGCTACAACAAGCATGGACCTTGAAAACATTATGCTAAGGGGAAGAAACCAGACAAAAAGACCATGTATTGGGATTTCCCTGGTGGTTCAGTGGCTAAGACTCCGTGCTCCCAATGCAGGGGGCCTGGGTTCTATCCCTGGTCAGGGAACTAGATCCCACATGCCACAACTAAGAGTTCACATGCAGCAACTAAAGATCTCACGTGCCACAACTAAGAGTTCACATGCAGCAACTAAAGATCTCACGTGCCACAACTAAGACCTGGGGCAACCAGATTAAAAAAAAAACAAAAAACCACAAAATGTCTAGAAGAGGCAAATCCATAGAGACAGAAAACAGATTGGTGGCTGCTAGAGGAGTGGGTGTGGGGAGTGTGTATTAATTGGTATGAAGTTCTGTTTGGGGACCATGAAAATATTCTGGAATTATTATAGATATTGGTGATAGTTGTGCCACCTTGTGAGTGTACTAAAAATCACTAAAGTGTACGCTTTGAAGTGATGAATTTTAGGATATGTGAATTTTTCTGTATGTGTATGTAGTACGGCTGCACAATGTACGCATAGAGTTAACAGTTGTTGCTGACATTGGCCTATTCTTGCTCAAGATCTTCATATATAAGCAAGAAATGGTCTTTACTAAGGGCTGTAACCTCTCTGACATTTTAAGTGTGTGTCCCTAAATGCAGAAAGAAAGCTCATGTATTCTTGCACTAATTTACCCACTAGCTCAGAGCACCATCTGCTCACAGACCTAAAACCATCTTGCATGCCAGGAGATCTCAAGTTTATCTGTGGGCCACAAGTCTCAATATTCACATGCATGGATGTCACATGACTTAAATTACTATTGAGGATGAATTAAAGTCTACTAGTTTTTTTTTTTAAAGAGTCTTTAGCAGCAATACAAAAGGAGTCTGATCAAAAGTATATAGCCTAGGGACTTCCCTGGTGGTCCAGTGGGTAAGACTCCATGCTCCCAATGCAGGGGGCCCAGGTTCAATCCCTGGTCGGGGAACTAGACCCCACATACCTCAACTAAGAGTTTGCGTGCTGCAGCTAAGAAGTCCACATGTCGAAGCTAAAGATCCTGCATGCTGCAACTAAGACCCGGGGCAACCTAAATAAATAAATAAATATATTTTTTAAAAGTATATAGCCTAGTGCTACCTGTTAACAAATTTTGATCTGACTTGAAAATATAATCAGAATACCTAAATTATTGTCAGGACCTATTAAGTGAAGGCATATTCCAATCCTGACACCATATGTGTATCTACATGGTAGTTCTCAGCTTCACACGTGTGGTTTCTTCAAAGAAAGAGAACATCAGCAGAACTAGGTCCAGAGTCTTTCTGGTGGACAGAGTTTATCAGTTCTTCTGACTTGGATGGGGCAGATAATCAGACAGACCCTGAGAACTATACTCCAAAGGTAGCTACAAAAAATTAATGCAAGCTTCTGTACATTTCAATCTGTGCCTCTCTCCTCAAGTTGTTGTCACTGTTCTCATCAGTGGGAGCTGTGACTCATCTTTTACCAACAGTGATTCTACCAGGATTGGGCAGTTCCATAGTAGGAAAGAAGTACATTCAAGTATCATTATTCGAAAGACAGCTAGGAGGAGTAACTGTATCAGATTAAGTGATAAATATATAGTCGTCCCTTGGTATCGAGGGGATTGGTTCCAGGACCCCCTGCGGATACCAAACTCCATGATGTTCAAGTCCCTTATATAAAGCAGTGTAGTACAGTCAGCCCTCCCTATCCACAGTTTGCTCGTCCCGAGGTGGGTTGAATCCAGGTGCAGAACGCCATCCATACTGAGGGTTGACTGAATAATGTGTGTACTTTATGAGTGTCAGGAACTCTACCTTGGGGTGGGGGCAATATCAGGGTGGAGTTTAGAGTGAAATCACATGAGGAAGAGGCTGTTGTGCAGTCCAAGAGACATAGAATGAGCCACAAATGTAGTCTTAAGTTATCTAATAGCCACATTAAAAAGTAAAAGAGAAACAGGTGAAATAAATGTTAATATATATTAAATATATATACATATTTAATATATCCAAATATATTCAACATGTAACTAATATAACAAAATTAGGTGTTTTACATTTTTTCATACTAAGTCTTTGAGATCTGGTGTGTATTTTACCTTCACAGCTCACCTCAGTTTTGATAAGCCACATTTTAAATGCTCAATAGCCACGCGTAGCAAGTGACTACTGTATTGGACAGCACAGCTTCGGAGCATCTTAGTTATGGTGGTATTAATAAAAGCAGCACTTAGTGAGAGTCTATTTGCATGACATTGTTCTAAGCTCTTTAGATGTATTAATTTAGTTAATCCACACGACAACCCTATGAAATAGGTACTCTTTTTTCCCCATTTTACAGATGAGGAAACTGGGTTCACAGAGGTTAACTCACTTGCCTGAAGTTACAGCCAGGGTGGTTCCAGAACTCATGCTCTGTTCCCTGGGGCGTGCCTACTGTCCTCTCTGGAATATGATCTGATGAGTAGTAATAAACCAAGTACTGCTCTCTTGGGGATTCTTTTTACCTCATCTGCCTATAGTTTTGATGGAGAAGGAGCTGGATAAGATGAAGCTATGAATTCCAGGAAGTGCTCAATGTGTGACATCAACTCAGAAAATCCCCGAGATTCCTTAATCTCCACAACCCTGCCTTAGCCCTTTACAAATATTTCACAAACTGGTAATGGTCAAGGGTATGAACACAATGAAAACTTATGATCCTGATTACTTTCTTCTCCAATCATGCAATGATTTGCAAGGTTTGAAGTACAAATTTTCCTAGCAAATGATGCAATGGAAGCTAGGCACATTCACCTTTATTTCGACTTTAATAAACTCTTAAGCTTGTTTTTCCCTTTTCTACAGGTACAGTTGAACTCAGTTTTCCTACATTTAGACAAAACTTCAGATTATTTATTGGCAGGTAGTTAATACTAGTCCTGCTAGTCAATAGTATCTAATGAAGTACTTTTTTATGTTAAATATGGTATGCATCCCAAATATTGGATGTTCTCCTGTTTTAGACATACTTCCACTTCCCTTAACCAAAACTGACTAGACCAGGATTAGATGGTGAAGTTTATGGAAGCCATCAAATAGAGACATGTGGAAAGTTCTTTTCAGGTCACAAAGGGATTACAGTTTGCAATAGACTTTTTCTTACCCACTTGCTCTGAGCAGAGGTTTGAACAAGGACTTTACATGCTGCTTAAAGATGTACCCATTTTTCATTTGGGGAGCTGAGCACATACACTGGTCTCTAGTCCCTCCCACTAACATTAGAAGTGATTATCAAATATACCCATAGGGCAAAGAACAGGTAAGGACAGCACAGCAGGTGTGTGAACAAAGTTTTGGAATGAAAACTGTCTGGAAGAGTGAGCAGAGCTAATTAAAAAAGAAACCTAGACCTGCAGGGGGTGGGGATGTCATTGAGAAGCTAGGTGAGTCACAGCAGAGAATGCTGGGAAGCTCAGGAAATGAAGATGCCATGTGCTATGGAAGGCAGCCGTGCCAGCTACAACTAAGTGGGTATTGACTGAGTCTGTAGATGGAACAGTTGGACCCACCCCCACCCCAAGCAGCTAGGGGATCACCCGCCACCCAGCAGGAGACTAGGGGTTGACTTTGTGGAAGAGTTGAATCAAAGATGCTCCATACAGAAGAGTTGAAGCAAAGAGGCATGGTGGAGGTTGGGGGAAGAGATGCAATATTGGGATAAAAAGGGATTAGGTAAAATCTTATAGCCCTTTGTACTGCTGGGCTCTAAGAACACCAGCAGCTAAGTGTACATCTTTGCCCCATCTTCCTCCCACAAGAAGACTGGATAATTCTTTTGTGGAAAAACTTAAAGAAACAGAGGAGCCTCAAACTAAAGAGCCATTAATTAACACATCCTACCCTCTCATACAGAGCTTCCAACAGCTTTCTAAAGCCTTACACTTATAAATGGACAACAAAAAACATTTGAGAAAAGCCTCCAACATGAAAGGCAAAGACTGAAACAGGGATTCCCTGGTGGCGCAGTGGTTGAGAGTCTGCCTGCCGATGCAGGGGACACGGGTTCGTGCCCCGGTCTGGGAAGATCCCACATGCCGCAGAGTGGCTGGGCCCGTGAGCCATGGCCGCTGAGCCTGCGCGTCCGGAGCCTGTGCTCCGCAACGGGAGAGGCCACAACAGTGAGAGGCCCACATCCAGCAAAAAAAAAAAAAAAAGAAAGAAAAAGACTGAAACAAACAGAAACAAAACAAAACTCAAGAAATAATGCAAGAACAAATGGAACAAAGAAAAACTATAATTAAGAGGCAGCTCATGTGGATGGGAATATGAAGCCAGGGAATGGGATAAGTTTTATCCTCTCATTTCACCATAAGAACCTAAGTGTCTTCTCTTAGTAGAAGGTTGCCATCCTACAACCTTAGAGAAATAGGCTAAGTAACAAACGGAGAAGCCACAAAAATAAATTCCAAGTTTTTTCACATCTCTGCATCCCCATCTCCACTGCCATACTCCAAGGCAGCATAATCTCTCCCCTGGACTATGACAATAGCCCCCTAAAACTCAGAAGTTCTCTCTGCTTCAGACTCATCTCTGCCAAAGAACACTACATAGAACACTGAGATGATATTTAAAGAAATGAATCTAACCATTTCAGGCCCCCAATTAAACACTCTTAAGAGCTTCCTATTGAACCTAGCATAAAAATCCAATCCCCTTGTGCTGGCCAACAAGGTCTTGTATCATCTGGTCTGTCTGCTTCTTCAGCCTCATCTCCTCCCACTCCACTTGCCCTTCCACCCATTCTTTCTCCTTTCCCACTTGCAATCACACGCAGTTCTTCCTGTTCTTTGAACACAAGTTTCTTCTCACATCCATTTGCTCTGCCTAGAAGTTCCTGTATGTGGCTACTTGTGTTAATTGTTTTCGTCTGTCTCTTCCCCACTGTAATAGATGCTCCATGAGATCAAGTGCCACGACTATATTGTTTACCACTCTCATATCAGCATCTAGAAGAGTCCCTTACATGTAGTATATGCCCAATAAATATTGAATAAAATTGTAGTTTAAAAGTCTCCAAGTTTCTAATGAATATAGATACAAAAATCTTCAACAAAGTATTAGCAAACCAAATCCAACTATATGTTAAAAGGATCATACATCATGATCAAGTGGGATCTACAGATCTAAAAATCAAAACTACAATGAGGTATCACCTCACACCAGTCAGAATGGCCATCATCAAAAAATCTACAAACAAAAAATGCTGGAGAGAGTGTGGAGAAAAGGGAACCCTCTTGCGCTGTTGGTGGAAATGTAAATTGATACAGCCACTATGGAGAACAGTATGGAGATTCCTTAAAAAAATAAAATTGAACTACCATACGACCCAGCAATCCTACTACTGGGCATGTACCCTGAGAAAACTATAATTCAAAAAGAGTCATGTACCACAATGTTCATTGCAGCTCTATTTACAATAGCCAGGATATGGAAGGAACCTAAGTCCATCTACAGATGAATGGATAAAGATGTGGCACATATATACAATGGAATATTACTCAGCCATAAAAAGAAACGAAATTGAGTTATTTGTAGTGAGGTGGATGGACCTAGAATCCGTCATACAGAGTGAAGTAAGTCAGAAAGAGAGAAACAAATACCATATGCTAACACATATATATGGAATCTAAAAAAAAAAAGGTTCTGAAGAACCTAGGAGCCAGACAGGAATAAAGATGCAGATGTAGACGAGGGACTTGAGGACACAGGGAGTGGGAAGGGTAAGCTGAGATGAAGTGAGAGAGTGGCATTGACATATATACGCTACCAAATGTAAAATAGATAGCTAGTAGGAAGCAGCTGCATAGCACAGGGAGATCAGCTTGGTGCTTTGTGACTACCTAGAAGGGTGGGATAGGGAGGATGGGAGGGAGATGCAAGAGGGAGGGGATATGGGGATATATGTATGCATATAGCTGATTCACTTTGTTATACAGCAGAAACTAACACAACAATGTAAAGCAATTATACCTCAATAAAGCTGTTAAAAAAACCCATATGATCATCTCATTAAATGCAGGAAAAGCTTTTGACAAAACTCAATATCCATTTATGATAAAAAAAAACTCTCTAGAAAGTAGGTATAGAGAAACATACCTCAAAATATAATAAAGGCCATATATGACAAACCCAAAGCTACCATCATTCTCAACAGCGAAAAGCTGAAAGCATTTCCACTAAGATCAGGAACAAGACAAGGATGTCCAATCTTGCCACTCTTATTGAACATAGTTTTGGAAGTCCTAGCCACAGCAATCAGAGAAGAAAAAGAAATAAAAAGAATCCAAATTGGGATGGAAGAAGTAAAACTGTCACTGTTTGCAGATAACATACATAGAAAATATACATACTATACATGGAAAGTAAACATACAATACACATAAAATCCTAAAGATGCCACCAGAAAACTACTAGAGCTCATCCAAGAATTCAGTAAAGTTGCAGGACACAAAATTAATGCACAGAAATCCCTTGCATTCCTATACACTAGCAATGAAAGATCAGAAAAGGAAATTAAGGGAACAATCCCATTTACCATTGCATCAAAAAAAGTAAAATATCTAGGAATAAACTTACCTAAGGAGGTAAAACACCTGCACTCAGAAAACCGTAAGACACAGATGAAAGAAACTGAAGACAACATAAACAGATGGAAATATGTATCATGTCCTTGGATTGGAAGAATTAATATTGTTAAGATGACCATACTACCCAAGGCAATCTACAGATTTACTGCAATCCCTATTAAACTACCAATGGCATTTTTCACAGAACTAGAACAAATAACTTTAAAATTTGTGTGGAAACACAAAAGACCATGAATAGCCAATACAACCTTGATAAAGAAGAACAGAGCTGGAGCAATCACACTTCTTGACTTCAAACTATACTACAAAGCTAGAGTAATCAAAGCTTTGGAACAGAACAGAGAGTCCATAAATGAACCCACACATGTGTAGTCAATTAACCTATGACAAAGGAGGTAAGCATATACAATGGAGAAAAAACAGTCTCCTCAAAAAGCGGTGCTGGGAAAACTGGACAGCTACATGTAAAAGAATGAAATTAGAACATTCTCTAACACCATATACAAAAATAAACTCAAAATGGATTAAAGACCTAAATGTAAGACCAGATACCATAAAATTCTGAGAGGCAAACATAGGCAGAAGACTCTTTGCCATAAATCTTTGCAATATCTTTTTGGATCTGTCTCCTAAAGCAAAGGAAATAAAAGCAAAAATAAACAAATGGGACCTAATTAAACTTAAAAGCTTCTGCAGAGCAAAGGAAATCATTGAGAAAATAAAAAGACAACCTATAGAATGGGAAAAAATAATTGCAAATGATACGGCCAATAAGGGGTTAATATCCAAAACATATAAACAGCTCATACAACTCAAAGAAACAAACTCAATTAAAAAATGGGCAGAAGACTTGACTAGACATTTTTCAAAAGAGGACATGCAGATGGCCAACTGGTACATGAAAAGATGCTCAACATCGCTAATCATCAGGGAAATGCAAATTAAAACCACAATGAGGTATCACCTCACACCTGTCAGAATGGCTATCATCAAAAAGAACACAAATAATAAATGTTGAGGATGTGGAGAAAAGAGAACCCTCATACACTGTTGGTGGGAATGCAAACTGGTGCAGCCACTGCGGAAAACAGTATGGAGGTTTTAAAAAAAACTAAACATAGAATTACCATATGACCCAATGATTCTGCTCCTGGGTATATATCCACAAGAAACAAAAACACTAATTTGAAAAGACAAATGCACCCCAGTGTTCATAGCAGCATTATTTACAATTGCCGAGAAAGTAAAGTAAGCGCGCATCAACAGATGAGTGGATAAAGAAAATGTGGCATATATATATATATATATATATATATATATACACACACGCATATATATATACACACACAATGGAATACTGCTCAGTCATAAAAAAGAATGAAATTTTGCCATTTGCCATAACATGGATGAACTTGGAGGGTATTATGCTAAGTGAAATAAGTCAGACAAAGACAAATACTGTATATCATTCACATGTGGAATCAAAAAATGCAACAAACTAGTGAATAAAAAAAAAAGAAACAGACTCACAGTTATAGAGAATAAACTAGTGGTTACCAGTGGGGAGAGGGAAGTGGGGAGGGGCAAGATAGGGGTAGGGGATTAAGAGGTACAAACAATTATGTATAAAATAAGCTACAAGGATGTACTGTACAACACAGAATATAGCCAATATTTTATAGTAACTGGAAATGGAGTATAACTTAAAAACTGTAACCTATATTGTACACCTGTAACTTACATAATACTGTACATCAACTATACTTCAATTTAAAAAACCTCAAATTTCAAAGGTAGAGATGAAATGGTGTAAGACAAAAAAATATTGAACCATTATTTCCACCCAGAGATATCAAAACTTTATTGATGATAGGGTCAACATTTCCCTTGACCCAAGTAGGTTTCAACGTGTGAAAAATTCTAACCTAGTGTATCAATGTCAAATCCTAGTTGTGACAGTATGCTATAGTTTTGTAAGATGTTATTGAGGGAACTGGATAAAGGATACATGTGATCTCTCTATTATTTCTTACAATAACATGTGAATCTATAATTATCTTTAAAAAGTTTAATTAAAAAATTCTAGGAGCTTCCCTGGTGGCGCAATGGTTGAGAGTCCGCCTGCTGATGCAGGGGACACGGGTTCGTGCCCCGGTCTGGGAAGATCCCACATGCCGCGGAGCGGCTGGGCCCGTGAGCCATGGCCGCTGAGCCTGCGCGTCACGCGCTCCGCAGCGGGAGAGGCCACAACAGTGAGAGGCCCGCGTACTGCAAAAAAAAAATTCTAGGGCTTCCCTAGTGGCGCAGTGGTTGAGAGTCTGCCTGCCCATGCAGGGGACATGGGTTCGTGTCCCGGTCCGGGAGGATCCCACATGCCATGGAGCGGCTGGGCCCGTGAGCCATGGCCGCGGGGCCTGCGCCTCTGGAGCCTGTGTTCTGCAATGGGAGAGGCCACAAAAGTGAGAGGCCCGCGTACCGTTAAAAAAAAAAAAAATTCTGGGGCTTCCCTGGTGGCGCAGTGGTTGAGAGTCCGCCTGCCGATGCAGGGGACACGGGTTCGTGCCCCGGTCTGGGAAGATCCCACATGCCGCAGGGCGGCTAGGCCCGTGAGCCATGGCTGCTGAGCCTGCGCATCCGGAGCCTGTGCTCTGCAAGGGGAGAGGCCACAACAGTGAGAGGCCCGCCTACCGCAAAAAAAAAAAAAAAAAAAAAAAATTCTAAAGGTAAGACAATTTAGTATTCATTCAGCCTGCTTATGTAGTACCACCCCAAAATGTATTCCTCCACAGAACGTTCTGTGGTGCTGAACGCTCACTGATGGAACTTAGGGTAGTAAAGGAAGTCTCCATTTCTGGTAGGTGATATATTTTTCCCTGAGCTGAGGACATCAGACTCTGTTCTTAAGCACACACAGCACCTGCCCATAGTCAGTGTTCAATAAATATTTATTCAATGAGCTAATTATTTCTGAGAATGCCAAAATGACATCCAGGCACAGGCTATGAACTCCCAACACTGCCTGTCACAGCACTTCAATGTGGAAAGACACCAGCACCACAGACAGGTCTGTAAATGACTCTGAACTGTTCACAAAGCACTTATTCTTAATAAGATGTCCAAAATGTACAGCTGACTCTTATCCACATTTATCTAGTTACTTAATTCTTCCATACAAGTTGTATTACGTAGTAAGGTAGAACGAAGAAATTACTGTCAGGCCATCTATAAAATCCTGTTCTTTAAATGGATATTGAAATAGTCCTAGTCTTACTGACAAATCAAGCCACTTTCCAAAAATTGACTAGTATAAATGGGGTTTGGGAAGGACATCCCCATCAGGAAGTAATTAAGCACATGAAGAGAACCTACTTGGCTTGTCAATTCTGGTAAAGGATGAAGTGTCTAAATCTCCAGGTTGTGTTTATTATTCCATCTATTTAGAGAACAGTTAATGTATAAAACAGCATACTTTTCTACTCTATCATAATCCATTCAGCCAATCTCTATACTTAAGGAATGTTTTGGGGACTTACCATCCTCTAAATATTCTAAAGAGTATTTTAAGTGTTTTAATTTCATTTCAATTATCATTTTATAAGTTACAATCTCTCCAAAGTTGCAAATTGAAATCAACTACTTAATTTTAATATAAACCAAGTTCTTCTGTCTGAGCATTTTTCTTTTATCACTTATATAGTCAGGAATACTTCCTCCTTTACCTCGTGAAAGAGCAACTTAATTTTTCCCACAGGCTGTCTAAATTGAGTTCTAAACCAACTCGAGCAGCTGCTGCTTCTGAAGCTGATTAGTAAAACAAAGTATTCAGCGTAACACAGGAGTTGATTTAAACCGATAAAGAGCAGGAAACTCAGAGCTGAAGGAGAACCCAGCTCCTGACATGGCCCATTGTTCCTTGGTACACTAAGGCACTCATCAAGTTAGGTGACCTCGTATCTCATCTGGACTAAATACCAAAGCTGAATGCACCTATTTAAGGCAGATGAAGCCTCATCCTTGAATTTCCAGATCTAAATCATTATGGTCCTTTCTCATTTATTTTCTAAATTGGCAGCTTTTATAAGAGTAACTGAAGAAACACAGGTTTCATACGGAGGAGGCAGTTGGGAGACTAGTGTATCCTCCTCGATTGTGTAGAAGAGAATCTTTGAAGTTTAAATTCAGCAGATATAGAAGCCCTGCATATTAACGCTGTCCTCTGAATGAAAGAGACTAGATTTACAAATAAAGCCTAAAGGGATGGGGGAAGTAAAGCTTACGGTTTTCAAGCTATCATTATTCAGCTATAGCATCAAAACACTGTGCAAAAGTGTTTTAAGTCAGTCAATTTTAGAACTTACCTATACGGATGAACTATATATTTAACTACTCCTAATTTTGGTATTGACCCTAATACTTAACTTCCACCAAAACTACCCCACCATTTTCTTCTTTTCAAAGCCTCTGATTGCAGACCATATTCCATACTCAGCCACAAAACTAGGCCATGAAAAAAAAAAACACCCCAAAACAACAGTAAAGCAAAACAAATTCCCCTGTTTAAGGGAAAAAAAAGTCAGTTTAGGGCATTTGGGGAACTATGAGGAATCCTTAAAGTTGATGTAGATTTCATGTGGTCCATTTGAAAACAGCCATATTTAAGGGAGATTTACCTTTAAATAAGCTCAGTTGTACCTTGTCACCATCACTCGTGCCCTGGCCATTCCAAATATTTTTTTACTCCTAAGAATGACAGAATGATACAAAACCCTGAAACACCATTTATCTCTTATACTTGCAGATTCATTTACCCAAGAGTAATGACTCCTTCAAGTTATACAACAAGATGGCAAAGTTATTTGGAAACTAGGCCACCTAAAACTTTTCAGTCCCGTTTTTTGGAAAAAACGTTTTTCTGGAGGGAAAAAAATCATGAGCAGATAAATAGAGCATTTAGGACAGTGTGTGCAGGTTTGTAAGGTGTATGCAAAAGAGCACCAGGAAACAATTCAAAAATAAAGCTAAGAAAACAATTTCATTGCCAACAGCATCAAAAGAGAATACTTAGAAATAAATTTAATAATGTAAAGTGCAAAACATACTTGAAAACTACAAAATATTCTCTAAAGAAATGAAAGATCTAAATAAATGGAAAAACTTCTCACACCTGTGGATTGGAAGACAACGTTAAGATGGCAGTACACCCCAAACTAATCTATAGATTCAACACAATCCCTATCAAAATCCCAGCTGACTTCTTTAGACACTAAGCACCAAGCAAAAATCATTTACAAGAATGAGAAGTACTTGCATCTTGGAGTTACTTTTGGTTTGTAGATGAGGGTTTTACAAACTCTGAAACAAAAAAAAATCACTGCATCGGCCAGGACTCTGCGCCTCCAGGGCTTTCTCAAGGTAGGTTTACTGAAAACCCACATAAAAGCCCTCATATCCAAACAAGGCCCACTCTGTAATATAACCTAGTCACTGCCAGCTTAATTTAGTGCTAACAGTGCTATATCCACCTGGAAAAAAAAACTTGTCGGGGTGGAGTGATAGGAGCTGAGGGAAAGCAGCAAAAACAAACCAAGCAGCCAAGAAAAATCGCTTCTTGACCTCCTTGCAACGGGTCAGAGTTTTAAAATATATAAAGGAGAAAATACGTTTTAAAAACCTTGAACTCTGCATTTTCTTGGGAAAATTTGCAAGGCTATTTCCTTTAAATAAATGGGACAAATGTTATTGTTTGACATGAGTCAAGCAATTTATACAAGCCATCTAAGGAGCAGAGTTAGTACCAATCACTAATACAACAGAAATGGGTTATATTGCATACTCTCTAGTCTAATGACTCTCACTTCGTCAGGAATATAGAGAAGTTAGTCTCTCTCACTCTGAAAAAGGGATAGTAAGTGGAGCTGAGACTATCTTTTAGACACATTTCCTCTCCCTCTCAAATGACCATTTAAAAGCAAATCTTTAATTAAAACCACATACACAGAAAATTTATGCCACTCACAGGAATTTATTGTTCCATTAAATAAGACTATAGCAATCTGAATTGTCTATTTAGAGCTGCAGTTCCATCCAAGATTTATGCTAATTCAGCCTTTTTTCTTACATCAAAAACAAGACTCCTACAAAAGAAAAAAAATAATCACTCAGGGGAAAAAATTTTAAAGCTTTCCAAAAGAAGTACATTTCATTTACATTTGGAAATGAGAAAGGCAGCTGTTATCCCTTTACAGTGATAGATGCCACAGAATGTGCTAATCTACACAGGCTCCTCCTTACACAACACACTGCATTACATTTAGAGATTTGATACATGAAACTTTCTCCCAAAGGCACAGACAGGCGCACGGCATTTACTTTGGCCGGGAGACTCACGGTTTTACTTGAGAGGAGCCTATGTTAACGACAGGTGCACTTAGTGGCTATCATATCTTCATATTCCTTATAAGCGATTGAGCCATCAGGCTCAATTGCCAAAACACTCAAAGGGCTGTACTTGGCAGGTACACAGGATGGTCTCGGCACTGCGGAATCGAGCTTCTCATGGATGATGTTCTGCACCATGGTGTGAACCGGAGAGCCATATCGATGTCCGACCGCCCTGGGACAGTCCCCTTTACAGTATCGAGGGTTGTATTTGTGTGGAGCCACAATCCAGTTGTCCCACTTCAGCTGACTAAAGCTGAGTCTAAAGTCATGGAGCTCACACTCATTTTGGGGAAAAAGAAACTGTTTGAAGTATTCACTCGGATTGAATGAAGCTGGAACCGGAGGCTTCTTCAATTCAGAGCCGACAGTTTCCTGATCTCTCCGGTGACGGGACGATCTTACACCCTCAGCAGCCTCTTCTCCCATGGGATAGGCAGACAGCTCTCTCTTCTGGTCAGGACCCTGTGAAGGCCTCTTTTTATAGTGGAGGGAATACCACCTGTGATAAGCCTGAGCACTTGTGTCATTCAGATATAAAAGCAGTGAGGGGGCTACCAGAAGAGTCAGGTTAAGTGGACTGTCCTGCGCTGAAGGATGCTGCAGCTGGTCTTTCACACACGTAACGTTTACAGACATGCGAATACTCCTCTTGTTGGAGGCCACTAGAGGCTGAAGGAGAGCCGTCACATCAATCTCAATCCATCTGTCTTTCTTTCTAAGTTCAAACTGTGAGTGAAAGGTAAATGAGTATGGAACTCTTGGGAGAGTCTTGCTAGAAAACTCTGGCTCTTTTATCACCAGGTTGCACACACATTTAACAGGAGAGGGAAAAGAAACGGAGTTGTTGAAAGTGTATAGCAAGACTGACTTGAGTAAATGTTCAACAGCGGTAACACGATCCAGGTTAAACAGCAGGTCCACTGATGATGGAAGGGTACCTGAGGAGAAAAACAAGCCACCAGTAATGCTCAATACAAATCGAAAGCAACGCAAAGTCAGATCAAGGGATTAGCACCTCAGAATGTGCTTCCACCTTTCTTTTCCCACTTTCTCAAGTCTCAAAAAAAAAGTTGGGGTGGGGTGGGGGTTATAAAAAAAAAAAAAAAGCAGGTAACCAGTACCATAACTAAGTCCCAGCACTTACAGCTGGATACTTAATCACCAGCAATTCAGAACAGCTCTGGTGAATTAAAACGGGGAATCATTACATTCTGAAGTTTCAGAATCTTAATAATTTGCTTCAAACATAGAGGAAGCTAAGAAAGCAGTATTTTTCTCTTGAAGAGTCTCTAAGGGGAAAAATATAATAAAGACACTTGCCAGGCTTGTTAAGAAAACATTCAAGTCCTTATGGACAGAATCAATAAAGAAAATATAATTGCCCAAGTTAATTTGGAACACCTGAGACCGATAACAAATGGAGGCTCTAAACCCACTATAACAAAACAGGACATCAAGGAAGGAGGAAAGGTTTTAAATAGCCACAAAGGACCTGCTGAGTTAGAAGGGTTTTCTGTAAGTTATGAGCTAGTGAATATAGATTCTGTTTTTTAATAGTGCTGCTCCCTTCTCTCACACACACAAGATTGTTGACTAATGCTTTGTTCTTATAAGGATCTACTGTTCCACATAGGTACTTAAGCTTTCCTCTCACAGAAAGCAACAAACATGGGGAAATATCCTGTTTCATAAAATACACCAACAGCTGAAAGAGATTCTTTAGGCACATATACAGGCCAGAATTGGTAGAATGAGAAGAATATGCAACTTGGAAGTCAAAATACCTCTTTTCCAGTCTTGATTTTGTGACCTTGGACAAGACGCTAACCCCCAGCAGCACTTTCCCAGCCTTTAGGGCCATTAAGTCTCTTCTATCATATTAGCCCAGCTTAACCCATGAGGGCATTAGGAAGAAACAATAAGATCAAGTACCAGATTTGTCTGGAATTTGATATTGAGTATCGTGCAAAGTAAAATGTGAGTCAAGGAGCAAGGGCCAGATCCTTTCTGTAACTGAAATGCAAAAGGTCTATCTTCTTCCCTCCACCCATTAACCAGTCTGCTCCTACACACCTGTCACCTGGTCCCCAGGAGCCTGCTTGTGCTGGGCACAGGGGGTGAAGAGCCGAACAGTGTTGTAGAGGTGACTTCTGTTGGACTTCGGGATCCCCTCCTTGGTAGCACATGCTTTATAGAGCCTCTTCATGTAGTGCAAAGCTCTGTCATCTGGCTGCAGCCTGGGGGCCTCCGTTTGCCCATCGTACAGAACCTTAAAGAGAGGGGAAAGGAGGCCAGGTCTGTGTCTCCCATCTAGAGGCTGCAGAGAGGACCGAGGCTCAGCCTCAGTTTCCAATGGAGCACTAGCTGCAGTCTGAGCTTCTCCCCTAGAAGCCTGAGAACCAAGGCTAAGAGGAAAACAGAGCCAGGCAAAGCAGCAAAAACAAAGGAAGAATTTGCTGGGAAGTGCCATGGCTTGGAAGAATTAGCAAGAAACACGTTTCCCCATACCAGTCTTCTTCCTAAAAGCCAGGAAGAGCCTCTGTTGGTCTCTTAAATAAATTTTAGGTGTGTGCGTGGGCTAGGTTCACTTCTGTAATCAGACATCAAGGATGCCTAGCTGAAGGTAATTTTATCAGCTGTATGTCAAACAGCTGATAACACTCTATTTATCCAATTTCTCCTAATTAGATACAGATTTACTTGGTTATGTAGCTTTCCTTTTCCCTTTCCCTGGCATTTATTTAAAAGCGCTTAAGTTAATGGACTAGTTATGTAGCTGAAGGGCTAAGAGGGATTGAGGAATGATCTTAAAACAAAACCACCCATTTTCTGAGAGAGATTAGTATTCTTAAAGTGTTCCTTAGGTGCTTGCTGAAACTTCCAAGGGACATGGAAAGGCTAACTAATTATTCATGATGATACACAGATCTGTTGGTATGCAACTTATGGTATTCGGTTTACTCTCCCTCTCTATTCTCATCACCTCTCCCACTTCCAGGTGCTTAGAATAATTTACTGCATGTTGATTTGGAGGGTGAGAGAAAGTCACAATTGGCAATGAAATTCCAGAGAGCACAGAACTATTAAGTTGCCTAGTTCTCTCAGGTAACTGAGTAAGGATATGTACTTGGAATACTGCAATATGCTTTTAAAAAGGAGGACATCGCCTTTAATCCTGACTCATTTTTAAATATAATTATCTTGATGCCTTTACTTTGGTCTGCACATTCATCTATACATACTTTAGTTGAAAGGTTTAGAGATGTTTTCAGGTGCTAGAAAATAAATGAAAGTTTTATTAATCACTCAAATGGTGGTAGAATTTGCTAGGATATTTTTGTTCTTAACTGTTATAAGTATTTATGTTCCTGCCTCTGAGCTAAAATCAGGTTAGAGATTATGTTTTAGAAAAAATGAGATGGGTGCACAATGAAGAGCTGAATATACTCATGGTATAAGATACAGACCAGTCTATGCAGTACCCAGGCTGATAAAACCGAGGTATATTCGTAAATATTTTTTAAATAAATTTATTTATTGTTTGTTTTGGGCTGCACTGGGTCTTCATCACTGCACGCGAGCTTTCTCTAGTTGCTACGAGCAGGGGCTGCTTTTCCTTGTGGTGCACTGGCTTCTCATTGCGGTGGCTTCTCTTGTTGCGGAGCACGGGCTCTAGGCGTGCCGGCTTCAGTAGTTGTGGCACGTGGGGTCAGTAGTTGTGGCTCGCTGGCTCTAGAGCTCAGGCTCAGTAGTTGTGGCGCATGGGCTTAGTTGCTCCACGGCATGTGGGATCTTCCTGGACCAGGGCTCGAACCCGTGTCCCCTGCATGGGCAGGTGGATTCTTAGCCACTGCGCCACCAGGGAAGTCCCTATTTGTAAATTTTAAGTCATTGCCGGCCAAGCCTCCCTGGCCTGTGGCTGGTAAGCAGGGTTATAAAACACAGCCAAACTGCTGAATGAGAACTTAGTCCTAGATTACACATGGCCAGCAATTCCATGAACATTTACAGACATGCTGCATCAAGTGGAAAAGTCAGTCAGCTGCACAGGACAGCGGCATCCTTAAGGAGACAGCACTTTTCCGAAAATGGAATCGCCTCCCTCCTGGGAAGTGGAGTGAACTGTGGGCAACGTGACATCCCGCCCGCGGCAGAACCCTGTCCGAGAGAAGCCGGCTGCTGTGGAGGTCGCCTCTTTCTTCCCTCCTACCACCACTAACAGCTGTTCAGCAGTTGCTGGACTATTACTTGAGGACTCCTGTGGCTAAATTTGAGGAAACATTTTTATTCTCTCTTGGGAAAGTCTACACCCTGCCAGTGGATTCTAACCCGGTGGGTGCCAAGAGAAGTCCCAGATCCGTGTCCCTGGGGTCGCTGAGAGCTTGAACATAACCGATTCCTGTTCCAGCTACTGGACAAGACCCTACAAAACCTCGCGTCGGCTGCGGGCGGCGGCCTCAGGGGCGTTCTCCACCGCGGGAGAACACCCGACCCTAAGCGCGCGGCCAGCGAGGCCCTCGAGGTCGGCGGGCCCCTGGCTCTTCAATTCTTAGTCCGTGCGGCTCCCGGGAAAGGCGGGAACCGAGGAGAAGCTTGAGAGGGTCGAGAGGGCGCCGCCGGGCCCCAGCGCCCACTCAGTCGCGCTGGCCCCACCCCCAAGCAGGCACCGCCCACCTCACGTCACTCGGCCGGGGCGCTTCTCTCCCACCCGGGGAGGATGGCGCCTTCCTCCGGAGACAGCCGGGAACTGGTCCTCCCGGAAGTGACCTCATTGCCTCCTAGAGCGGCGTCGATCCTACCGGAAGTGGCGGACGGAGGCTGGTGGATTTCGCTCTGAGGAGGGCGAGGTGACCTCGGTGCGGGTGTGGGGTCCGGTAGTGCGGTCTCGGTGGCCCTGGGGGGGAGTGGGGGCGCCGTCTAGGCTGGGAGGGATGAGGTGCGCTGGGGAGAGCCTCGGGTTGGGGGCGGCATGTCCGGGGCCTGAGCCCAGCGCCTTTCCACCCTCCGTCCTGCAGGCGCCGCCGCGACCATGGGCCGCGAGTTTGGGCATCTGATGCGGATGCGGCATGTGATCACCTACAGCTTGTCGCCCTTCGAACAGCGCGCCTTCCCGCACTACTTCAGCAAGGGCATCCCCAACATGCTGCGCCGCACTCGGGCGCGCATCCTTCGCGTCGCGCCGCGTGAGTGCTCTGGCCGGGCGGGGGGCTGGACTCCCATCCACAGTGGGCACTGCGGGTCCCTCACTGAGCACTCTACAGCTCGCCATACACACGTTTTCTCATTGAATAGTCCTGAATGACGTTGAACTGGTCATATCGTCCCCATCTTATAGATGAGGGAGGTGAGTCACAGAGAACTTAAATGACTGGCCCAAGGTCACTTGTGTGACTCCAGCGTCTCCCTCTGAGATCATCTTTACCCACTTCTTAGCGATGAACTGTTTTGTGTTAAAGGTGCAGCAGATAGTGATGATAGTTGCACAACATTGTGACTTTGCTAAAACCCACAGAAGTGTACGTTTCAAAATGGTTAAATGATGACGTTTATGTAAATTTGATCTCAGTTATCTCATTAAAATATTTTAAAATGTGCAACGGGAGCGATAGGGAAGAGTTGGTCACAGATTTTCCTGGGTAAACCCCTTTCTTTTACACACCTGTAAAAATGGGTTTGTAATGTAACCTTTCTTGATCGTCTCATTTAAGAGTAGTTTCTTAAAAACTAGAGACAGGAAGGCAGAATATGTTGTGAGTCAGAAAACGACTGAGATCCATGTGTCTTGTAAGTGCTCACTGCTTATTTTCATTTATTATTTTTATAGCATTCGTAGTGTTTTATCTTGTCTACACATGGGGAACACAGGAGTTTGAGAAATCCAAGAGGAAGAATCCAGCTGCCTATGAAAATGACAAATGAGCAACTCATCTGGATAATAGTTCCTTGTCTCTGAAAGACCCTTCTCTGGGAGACGAGTCTACATTGTAGTGTCTTGAAGACACAATAAACTTATTATAGGCTGCACTGTTGTGATTTTGCATTTTGTGTGAGCAGAGTCCTTGGATGTGATTGCTACTTTTCAAGTTCATGAATTCCCCTCCCCAGCATGAGTCCTGAACCGTTTTGGCTAGTCTGAGTTTGCTGAAGGATTGTAGCTCGCTCCTTGTTCTATAACCTACAAGAATGTAGCTGCAGCTACTCCTGTAGCTGAACAGTTGTGGATGGCATCGACTGTGGGTAATGTTGGCTCCCTGCCCACTATTTCCATGCTGACAATAAAATCTAGTAATTACAGTGTGTCAGGTACTCTTCTTAGCCCTTTACACAAATAAGTTCTTTTAAACCTCACAACTACCTTGGATTTTTCAGGGTTTTTTCCTTCAAAACTACCTTCGAAGTATCACTATTACACTCATTTTGCAGATGAGGACACAGGCACAGAGAGGTTAAGTAATTTGCCTCAAATTATACAGCTAGTGAATTATACAGCTAGAGCACTAAAGTTTGTGCTCTTAAGGCTGTGCTGTACCACATGATAGGAAGTCAGCTATGAAAGGAAAGGGTGAGGTGACCCCTTTGCCTCTAGAGCTGGGGTCAGCAAGCTGGCTGTGTTTGTACCAGGTTGCTAACAGTGCTTTTTAGCCGTGTATGGCCCACCCATAAAGCCTAAAATATTTACTCTCTGACCCTTTATAGAAAATGTTTACCCCTTAGAGCCTCTGAATTATCTTTCTAGTGGAAAAGACCCTTTTCCCTTCACCAGGACATGGTGCAGGTAGGTGTTGGCAGTTTTATGCTTCTGGTTCCCCTGCTCCATTTCTAGAAACTTCCTCTCTTCTAAGGAGATTTCCTGCTGGTCCAGAGCAGCAGCTTTCACAGGGCAGCCAGCATCTGGCCCAGGCTGTGTCTTTCCTTCTTCTAATGATTGTTCCTGCCTTTCAGGAACCAAAACTACCTCAAAACAAAACAAAAGTCAGTAAGATGGCACTGATTGTGAGGCAGCAGAAGGAGGTACAGCTGAGGCCGACAGACTTGGGCCCATATCCTTTAACTGTTGCTTCCTCAATGTGTGATAGAGGCAAGAAACCCGCATTCCTTAGCTGTGAGCTTCGCATCCATGAAATAGATGTATTAAGACAAAGCCATAGGTCTGAGGTAACAGTGAAATGAGTGGTATGTAAGAGTCTGGCAGGGTGGTACAGGCTTAACAAAGGACAGCAGTGTGATGAAAACTCTTGTCTCACCACACATAGTCTAATTTTCCTGTTTGGCTTTTTGTCCAAGTTTATTTCCAGGGCTTGCTGCCTGATCTGCAATGTATATGGGTTATAGACTCCTTTGAGAATCTGGTGAAAGCTGTGGACCTGAAGAAGGTGTAAATGCATCCTTAACCTGGCATAGTTTGAACAGGTTCACCGCCCAGGGGACGATCGATCACTGCCTTGACAGGCCATTGATCTCTTTTTTTTTTTCCCTCCAGTTTTAGCCCCAAGCTTCCTAGGGACTATGGCCACCCTTCCTTGTCCCATATCTTGGCTTCATTTTACCCTTAGACTTTTTTTTTTTTTTTTTTTTTTTTTTTTGTGGTACGCGGGCCTCTCACTGTTGTGGCCTCTCCCACTGCGGAGCACAGGCTCCGGACGCGCAGGCTCAGTGGCCATGGCTCACAGGCCCAGCCGCTCCGCGGCATGTGGGATCCTCCCGGACCGGGGCACGAACCCGTGTCCCCTGCATCGGCAGGCGGACTCTCAACCACTGCGCCACCAGGGAAGCCCCTACCCTTAGACTTTTATTCTGGTTCTTTTGAGTCCTTTGGCGATATCAGCCCGAAATCAAACTTACCCTTTCTTAACCCAGACCAGGCACTGAGCCTCTTGGTCTGAAACCTTTTATCCCAGGAGTGCTCTACTGAGAAGACTGTTCTATAAGCCCGTGCACGTGCTAAGCTTCTGCTTTTGGATAAAATTGCTAAAGGCTGCTTTAAGCCTGTCTCTCACCAAGGGGCTTCCCTCTCTACGCTTGGAGACCGAGAGCTCTGTGTAGCAGGGTCCTGCAGGGGGTGGTGTGGGGCTGGTGGATGGTGTGGAATGTGAGTTATAGCTCAGTGTTCCTATACATGATATGTATGGGATCTGGGATCATATTATGGTTTATTCTATCTGTAGAAATCCATAAAGAAAAATGGGTGAGGTCTCTTAAGAGGGATCACTGTTGTGGGCCTCTGTGCCTATAACCCACCCACCTGGAGCCTCCAGCCAGGGTGTGGCTCCTTCACCTGCTGCTGGGGCACAATCACGTGTTCATTTAGCCCTTCTTTTCCCCAGCAGTGCACCTGGTCCCACAAGGGCTTTTATCTCTGCAGAATGCGGCAAAGGGCTCTTCCGTCGGCCAACACAGTCCCAGAGATGCAGGCCCAGAAGTCCATGCCAGTTCTAGCCAGCAATTGAGCAAATACACTTTGACCCTTTGTTGAAGTTTTACCTGGAATAGTCTTTCCATTTCAGAGGCTTTCATTTTTCATTAGGCATCTCCTGCTCAGGGGCAGCAAAAAAGTTTCCAATTACTGTCAAGCCCTTCATGATCTCCCCTCTACCTGGAATGTGTTTCAAATAGCTGCTCATGTAGCTACACACTCTGTCTCCCGTTTCACCCTAGGCACTTAACCTCAGAAACAGAAAATCCCTCAGAGTTGTATTCAGAGTTTCCAAGCTGTAAGCTATCAAACATGCTTCAGTCTCACTTTGTTCTTCTAAATTAATCATTTGAACCCCCAAATGTCAGTGCCTGAGGGGCCTCAGAGATATGCTCCCATCTCATTGACAGAACAAGAAACTAAAGCCCAAAGAGGGGCAGGGCTGGCATCTGGTCAGCTACCCTACCTGGGCCCCTGGCTCCTGCCTCCCAGCCAAGCATTTCTCCTTATGGCCGCCTAGACCTTTCTACTGGAGGAAAGCACATGTACTTTGGGTTGATTCATTCAGCAAAGTACTTGTAGAGAGCCCCTAGACTTTTACAATTTTTATTTTTTAATGTCAGGAATAGGCCACAGCTACTCAAGGGATGTGGGATGGCTGTGGACAACTTCTGTCACTTCGGTTTAATGCTGTTTGGATGCTGCTTTGCTTTTAAAAGTTTGATTTTGCTCCATATTTAAATAAAACAACTACAGAGTTTGTAGACACATGAAATACTCTCCCTCACAGTGATTCCTTCCACAGGCAGTAACTAATGCATCTTTTCTTTTGGGAGGAGGGATGGCATACAAAATAGAGGCTTAGGGCTTCCCTGGTGGCGCAGTGGTTGAGAGTCCGCCTGCCGATGCAGGGGACACGGGTTCGTGCCCCGGTCCGGGAAGATCCCACATGCCACGGAGCGGCTGGGCCCGTGAGCCATGGCCGCTGAGCCTGCACATCTGGAGCCTGTGCTCTGCAACGGGAGAGGCCACAGCAGTGAGAGGACCGCGTACCACAAAAAAAAAAAAAAAAAAGATAGAGGCTTAAGGGACTTCCCGGGCGGTCCAGTCGTTGAGACTCTGCGCTTCCACCGCTTCCACCGCAGGGGGCGCGAGTTCCATCCCTGGTCGAGGAAATAAGATCCTGCATGCCTTGCGGTGAGGCCAAAAAAAAAAAAAGAGAGAGAGGCTTGAGCTACAAAGTCTTCTGCAGTGTCGTCACACCCATGACGATGAATAGTCCTTCTTCCCGTGCACAGAGGGGGCCCACAGCCTCAGGCCCTTATTCTTGGCTGTCGTATTGGCTTTATAAGTTAATACAAAAGGCTACTTTGATTTTCCTTGAAGTACAGGAAGGCAGAAATGGAGGATTAGGAGAAAGTATCCGTCTTTGGAATCAGCACTTTCCAAATCCCATTTGGCACATCAGTCTATGCTCGTTAACGGGAGGCTGGCACTCAGTCCACAGACCCAACTGGCTCTAGGATATCACGCTGTTCAGTCTTTCACTTACTTAATCAGATTTGTGTTCTTACCCAGTGTTCACTAGGTCACCACACAGCCTCTTCCCCACCCCACAAAAGTTCTAGTTAAGCCCCTACTTGGGGTCATTCTGTATCAAAGCTCAGGAGTAAAGGGAAGGAACAGCTAACTAGTCTCAAAATTGCAGGACTGCTTAGGTGAGTTTGGCATAGTTCTGCTTCTCAATGTTCCTTAAGTGCAAGCAGTGGTATCTCCCTCCAGGCCTTGCCTGGTCCTGAGAGGACTGGAACCAGGCAGACAGATCTGTGGAGTCACACCCCGCCCAATCCCAGCTCTGAGGCCCACCATACCACCCTCTTCTCCCTTGGCAAGAGGATTCGTGACTATCCTGTTCCACCTTCAGCTGTGCCACATCTCCTCCACTTTTCCTTGGGGAACAGGCAGGCCCTCACCACATATCCAACCTGTGAAGATGAGAAGGGCTTTGGGAAGAGGTAACAGCCAGGTGTTCAGGGAGACACAAGGCAGAAAAAAAATCTTGTTGCATTTGTCTTCTTGGCTTTTCCTTCCAGGTTATAGGAAAATCTGAAGTCCTATTTATCTCCTTACTCAGAATTCACATCTTTCCCTACAAATTTATTAAAATGTCTATGTCATTTAAGGAGTACCCATAACTACTCATGGTTTAGGTACATGCTTTTTCTTGGTCTAGAAACTTGTGTTGCTTCCTACTTAAGGTGACAATGCTTTGGGCTTTGGAGAGATCTCAGCCCTATGCCTGCTTCCCTGAGGCTGCTGGAAGGATGTGCTCTGTAAAAGGCCCAGTCAGCTACTGGCAAGAAAGCTAGTAATTCAAGGTTGACAATGTTTATCACCACCATCAAGCTCTCTCACTGATTTAGGGGCCCCTGCTATCTCCTCATTCACATTTTAAAAAAGGAAACAAAGTCAACCTATACTTCTTCATTCAATTCACCCATGATTGAAACACCACCAGTCAGTCCTGATTGCCCTTCCCCTGGGAGATGGCAGGTAGGCCAGACTTTGAACTTTCTGAAGCTGGGTTTCCATTCTTTACAGAGATGATGTGGAACAAATAATTAGGGTGATAGTCCATCTATACAAATGGGGATCCGGGGCACTTGTAGACCATGCTTGCTGAAGTATCCTCCCACAGAAGGGAGATAAGGGCCTTATCCAATTGCCTGTAACAAAATAGGTCAGTGCTTCTTTCCTAGACAAGGCTGAAAGGGGTCAACACTATTTCTGAAGACCTCATTATTATTCTGTTTTGACTGAAGTGATCTCACTAAGCTATTTTGGAATCAAAACGTGGCCAGGTGTCTGGTCTCCCTCAATGGCTTCACGTGGCTTTTCAAAGGGGAGGAGGTAGTGCTGACTTTTGGCAAAATGGGTGAAAAGGTCCATGCCAGCAACACGATCACTCAAAGTCCAGATGAGGGATCAGTAAATACTACATGCATGAAAGGCAGGCCTTGAGCACATTCCTCTCTGGTAGACATTAACTTATTAAATTGACCCTGATTGCAAACATAAACTTTGCCCCCATCTCACTTGGCAACCATACAAGAGGCAGAGCTATCTATAAAAGGAAGTGGGAACTGTCCCCAGCCTTCAGGATCCAATATCCCATCTATTGAGATGTGGCACCTCAAACCCTTTGCAGTACTCCTGGTCTGCCTGCTGCTGTTACGCCAGGTAAGAAGAGAAGGATACATACGTGGGTGGGTGGGGATGGTAGTGGTGGTGGAAGAACTGTAAGCAGACCTTGAGCGCCAGACTCAGTCCTGAGGAATGGACCCTCTGCTCTGAGTCTACAGCATCTGTGGGGGGGATCATTATTCCAAGTTGTACAGCAAGGCTTCAACTCTTCCATACCTGAGGTGAATCTGTCTTTGTCCTACAGGTATATGGCTCCCCAATACCAGAACTGAGTTCAGCAAAGAGAAGGCTGAGGAGAATGACCCCATTTTGGAGAGGGGTTTCCCTCAGGCCCATTGGAGCCTCCTGTTGGGATGATTCTGAATGTATCACAAGGCTATGCAGGTACTCCACAAACCTGGGCCCAAGAGGCCTGGGAAGCTGCGCAAAGGAGCAATCAGCACATACACAGACCCAAAAATAAAATTGGGGTGGAAAAGTGCCTGGGTTGAGGTGGGAGCTCCACGGGGGAGAATCCCTCAAGAGTTAAAAGCCAAGAATGGCTCCACACAGGTGCCATGAAAGAGTAGTTCCTTTCCTTTCTTCGCTCTACCCTGAGATTGGATATCAAGCAGAGGAAGGAAATGCAGTAGAGGTGGCTCTGGGCACTGCCAGACCTCTGTCTTAAAAATCACCTTTTCTTTTCCCTTAGAAAAAGACGCTGTTCCCTAAGTGTGGCCCAGGAATGATGTATATACACCAGGGGAAAAGAGGACAGCACTTACCTACAACAATGCTCCGTTCTATGGAATATTGATTAACTGTATTTGGTTGGAGGCACTTAAGTGAAGCAATGTTATGTTTTTAGATGTTTAAAGACAGGTGTATGCTTTAAATTGGTCTCCGTTTCTTCTTACAATGTTGATATGCAGATAAGCATAACTAAACTTGTCAACTTAAGAGTTTATTTTTCTATTTATACTATTAAATGTCTCAAACTGAAATTCTGGCAGCATGGAATTCATGCTTTTGAGGGGAAGAAGGATTTATTTTGTATATTATAGAAAACCCAGCATTGCCTAATAATGTGTTAACTTCTCAATCTGGAAAGTGCAGTGAGAGTTAACATTTCTTGAAGAAATAAAGAACACAATGGCAGGCTAAAGGCAAAAGTTTACTAATAGCTAGTGATTAACCTCGGCAAGTTCATAAACTATGGCCCTGGATCCTAACCCTTCACTCCATGTAAAGAACATTTCAGTGAGATGTCAAAAGACAGGCGATAATGGCACTCAGTACCTGACGATGTGCCCTAGTTTGTCTATGAACAGAGAACTGGAAGAAAATGAAACAATAAAAGCCACCAAGAATAACAAAAAGGATGTGTATGAGATTTCTGTTGGAGCAGGGTGAATTCTGATCTATGCAGAAGGACCCATGGCCAGCCAGTTCAGAATTTCTATAATCAGAAATTAAGACCTGGACTGATGGGACCAGACTTTTAAAGAAGAGTAGCACTGGACCCTAAAATACAAAACAGAAATTACACGAAAAGGGCAAAGTAGGAGTTGAAGAAGTGTAGAGAGCAGTGTTTATAAACTTTAATACAGAAAATCTATTTGATATTTATTAAACTTCGTTTCTCCAGCTATGGTTTGGCATTATACAAAGCATCTTAATGACACAGTAGAGTTAAAAAGATCTTTACAAATTGAAATGTGATACCCTTGTCTCCAAATATTTTAATTGCCATAAATTTGTTTAAAAATACACATTAAACGCATGTTTGACACTCTAAACTTTCTATAATCTCAATACCACAAAATACATATAATATACTATACAGATGTGGAAAAATCTAGTTAGTATATAATACTTTGCTCACCATTAACAGCTTTGTTATGTGAAATGCACATACTGACTTAGAAATCCTAGCTTTTGAGCCCCAAAGTACCTCTGAAATTTTAATGTATTACAACAAATAAAAATCACAGTATATAATTGGAATTTTGGTTGAAAATGTCAGATGCCTAAATATTTTGGATAAAAGAAATGTAAAACAAAGATCTGGATCATGTACAAAACAAAGGCATTCTATCAGACACTAACAGTACCTTTCTGCAGAATCAACAAGGCTTTTATCAGCGGCATTACCTCCCCTCCAAAACCCTCCCCAAATATCAAACCATTACTCACCAAATAATTTTAATTTCAAATAAAAGGATTTTCAATAAATATATAAGTATTTCCATCCTCCATATACAAAATTTCTTAAAACCATTCAAAACGGAGGCTAGATAGAAATTTTCATAACTGTGCTTACCAACCCTACATCTGGTCCTCAAGGGTGATGCCTTTTCAGGCTCTACCACCTGGGCCAGCTCTTTTGGTGAGCCCCGTCCCGCCCCGCCCCGACCCCAGTACTGCTGAATGCTCATGTCAATGACTTGCCAGGTGTGTGCATAAAGTTGTAAAATGGGGACACTTCTTGAACAGCAACAACAAACTCAACAGTATGGATAATCATGGCATTGATTTGAAAGGCAGCATTTCCAAATAGATATTTTCCAGAGAGGAACACAGCAGGTAGAAAATTCCAATGGATAAAAGCTGCTTCCTATGTGGAAGCAGTAAGAGGTCAAAACTGAATATTACTAGAATTTCTGGGTGGGAGCTTTTTTCCCCATGCTCATTTAGAGAGCTTTTTAGCTGTTTCTTTTTAAAAATGGGAATTTATGCTTAGCTGAGCAATGGTGGCAAGGAGAGGTCCAAGCTGACATTCCTGAAAGTCAACTTCATTATATGATGATTACTTAGGTCGCTATTTTAGGTTGCTTAAAGATTGTAAGACTTGGTTTAGACTTAACTCTAATGCCTTATTCTGTGACCAAATTCTATCAAACAGAAGAGACTGAGATATTCTTTCCATTCGCTTTTCTGGAGACTGTAAGTTCTTTTTAATTAACCATATGGTTCAAGTAAATAGAATCTGTATCTGCTTTACCAACTGTTAATAACTTACTTCCTATCACTTGTCGGCTTAGTTACAGGGTCTAGGGGTCTAAAATGAATTTCTCTATTAGTGAATATGTGAAAGATATGCTCACAAACATGAACAATTTGGCCTCTTGTCACTACATATTCTAAGTCATTCAATACTTATCTCTTCTATTTATTTTACTGAATAGCAACCTTAGATGTGCAATATTATTTATTATTGGAAAAAAGTCTGCCTCTCCAACACATAGGTAGATACATGAAATTGAAATGAAATCTGTGTTCCACGTAATTAGGGAATATGAGTTATAGGAATCTATATGGAATTGAAATGTTTTGCTTCCCATTTAGGAAAAATAAAAAATCATCACAATCTGCCTAAAGCATCATTCCCAGTAGATGTTCGTGGGACCCAGAGGCAAACTTCTATAATTCAAAATACATTATGAGGCCCTTTTGTTCAATTAGCAACTGGAAAATTAAAATCCTTCCCACCCTGTAAGAGCCCTATTATACTACGGAAGGACTCAAATATATTTTAAAAGTTAATTTACTACAAATCATAGTAATTAAGCTTTAACAATCTAAAAGGAATATACATTGCACCCTTGAACATTAATATTCAAGGTGTCAACAAGAAAGTGTCTTAGATCAATTTAATAAATAATGTGGAAATAGTTGCACTAAGCTAAAATACTAAACACACACATTTTTGACAAACTAACTTCATGTTTTCATACATACATACATACATATATATAAAGTGTGTATGTGTACATAATTTTAAAATCCAAAGTCGCATACCCTCACACTTAGAAGAGTGCACAGCGTACCTCTCCTCTACACAGCTAGGCATCACTGACTGGAGCGATCACGGGCTGTGCTGAAACTCCGCAGAGTGCTGCTGGCCTCCAGAGCCAGAAATTTCACTTAGAACAGGTGTGTTTTGTAAGCTCTTGCTTCACAATGCAAGCTTATTCAATAAGGTAATTTCTCGAAGTTACTGTCATTAAATATAAAAATGATGCTGTCTGATCTAGCTGATTAAAACTTTCTTTAATGAAAAGAAACAAACAACAATTAAAAAACAACAGCAGCAAACCTAATAAAGCCGTAAGTGTGTCGCTCAAAGTGCAACCCAGATGCCTGTGGATCCACCAGCGTGAGAGCCCCACAGAGCACAGGCATGTGTGGGCACGTGCACACGTTACTCTAGACAGCTTTTACGCTGGAGAGTTAAACTAGTGATGCTCAACCTTCTCTACTCTTCAGCAACTACAGCTGTAAATTTATCTGAAGTACTCGTTGCTTATAAAGTCAGTTCTTAACTACTTGCCCAGAAAAAGGTGGCACTGAGGCAAGAAATGGGCTGAATGCTCCCCAGCCAGACTGGACCTGGGCTGAACTCAGGAAGCTTGAATCACCTGGAGGGGAGTGCTCCCCACAGCCCAGCCTAGGCCGGGCAAGACTATACCATGTGACAACTTCATCCACCGTAATATGTTCGTTGGTTGCCTGTAAAGAGTCCAGTGGGGTAGGCTACTGTCTCCTGGCATACAAGTGTGGTCTTAGAGCAGTCAACAGAGTAATTTTTTAAATAGCTGCTATTTTTATAATTAACTATATTAAATACAAGTCTCAGACTAAGTAAGTTTTTAGCTATTTTTCAAAATCAGTTGTAAATAGAGAACACTGAAGACACCTACTGAGGAAGAAGGAATGGTCGCCTGTGAAGGAGTGCAAAGTATGTGCTGGAACAGATGAAGACAGACAGAACTTCTGAGGAGATGGACACAGAGGAGAGGGAGTGGTGTTTCCAGAGACTATTACACTGAAAATTCAATTATTTAGAAAAGGATTTTGATCCATTGCCCATTACCACCTGGTGGGAAAAACCCTCAACAATGAAAAGCTTGTAAAAATTCATTTTCCAAGAATTAACACAGTTTTAGAGAGAGAGTACTTTAGCACAGCACCAAAAAACATGCAGGAAATTCTGCTTTAACAAATTATCACTGTGATCTGGGAAATGCTCCTGCTACCTCTCAGGACCCACAAGAGACTAGAACACACTGGAACTCAGAAGTGCCCCACTGGCTGCTGTTGCTGGAAGTCTAAAAGCTCAGAGGATACTTTTTCCATTTCTAAGATATCACGGAAAATTAAGGAATCAGAGTCAGAGAAATCAGAAAAGAACACGACAAACATCTACTTGATTAACTGTGGCAAGTTTCTTACTGAATAACAATCACTGAGAAGCTGTCCTCTTAAGGAAAACTGTTCCTAAAACACACTAAGATTAAGTTAGCAAGGTATCAGAGGCAATTTCTCCAAGGGAAAATTGTTAAATTCTGCATAATTTGGAGATCTGAATCTTCAGTTATATGCAAAAACAACTTGAGGTACAAAACCATTAAGAAGCTCTCTATGAGGCCACAGGACAATGAAAGTTCACTAGCTTCATAAGTAAGTGTAGACTCAGACACAGAGGAGTCATTATACCACTGGGCTTGGAGATTTTCTATCCCTTCTTTCCCATTTCAAGCCTTAGCAATCATCTATAAATAGCAGGGCAATCCTTTTTTCTGATTGGATGGATTCATTTTTGAAATTGGGAGAAGGACAAACTATTTTTTGAAGCAGCATTACCCAATAGGTTAGACTAAGTCATGTACCAAAGCATTAGCTTTTCTGAAAGAATTGATCTTTATGTGACCCTAAAGGATGATTGAAAAGGAAAGAGAATTTAACATTATTACTACAGAATACCAACCATATGGGTGATCTGCAACTAGTGTAAAACTTCATCTGTAAACAACCCATAGACTCTTCATTTAAAGGTAAGATTTAAGGCACACCAGATATGATAGGGGCACTAAAAACAAAAGATAGAAGGTATATTTCTCACTTTTGACTCCTATATGCACCTTATAGGGAAAGGTACTTTGATATACAACTCTTACAGAGCTGGCTTCTCAAGCTCTACCCGTTTCCCTTCCCTTCCCAAGAGAATTCATACTGAACCAAGTTAGGTACTTTTCTAGTGTGAATTTTCTGATCCCATCAGAAACATACATCATTGATGAGGGCCTTCATAATACAAAGGTAGTAAACACAAGACAGGTTTAAAAGGAGAAACTGATCATCTCTACATCAGGCATTAGAGCTCTAAGTTGTATAGCAAAAGCACACACACCAAAGCTCCAGCCCATTCCTACACCAGTCACTGAATGCTCCTATCAGAGCATCACAACCTAGTGTGGGAAAAAAGTTTTAAGTTAGAATTCTGAAGAGAGATTTTACCCTACAAACATCATCAATGCAAGAGATATAGGCAGCAACGTTCAGGAGTTAGATCATCCTTTGTTCAACAGTAACTTATTCTGTTTCAGTTAAGTGTCAAATTATTAGTAACAAAAACCCCCAAAAAACAAAAAACATGGTTTTAATAAAATCCATAAGGTTCAAGATTGTCCTTTTATGAAACCCTTCACATGCTATGCTTCTCCTAGAAAGTTTGCCTGCCCTCTTTTGTAATGCATTAAATGCAAGTTATAGTCACCTTGTGATTGCTATAGTGTTATTAACACATGTTCACAGTTCTTGAAATAATGCATACCAAATCAGAAACATTTCATTTTACATCCACGTAGAACGCCATCTTCTCATATTTAAGTGATTTTTCATGTGTAGAAGAATATCCTTAATACTAAGTATAAATTCTGCAATAATAAAATTGTACTTAAGATCTGAAGTAATATCAGGTAGTAGGTGTAGAAAGAACATGTCCACATTCTAGATGAACCGACTCTTACTCTTAGAAGAGTTACCACAAAAAGACATTATTTTTAGGTAACAAAGCTCCCAAAGTATATAAATAAAAATGCCTACATTAAATTTACACAAAATATTCAACAGAGTAAATTTATAGGCAGAAATAACTAAGTTTTAAACTAGCCCCAATCTGGGCACTTAAAAAAATTAAAATAAATAGAATTTCAACTGGTTAGTTATGAATTGCAACCGAAATGTCAATCTTATTACAGATCATTGTAACCAGCTTATCAACGTGCTGCAGATTTAAAAGCATTTAAATAATTTTTCATATTGGGAATATTGAAGGGGTCAAACTACATGATGGCTTTGGGTTATGAAAAACAACACATGAACCAGGGAGGAGAAAACCATTCCTCATTCTTAGTGTCGACTAGGTGGTATGCTATGGCAGTTTTCCTTCGTGATGTGACACAGTGTTGTGGAGAAAATCAGAGGCAACAAGAATGTGTTCAGTTCAGGATATCAACTTGGCATCCTGGCGAAGCCAGTGCAGTCCCTGCCGGGTATAACGAACTAGGTCTGTCATGATGCTTGCGTTAAAGATGAGAGGACCCATTACTTTATCCAGTTCAGCAAAGAATTCTAGAAAACCAAAAACACTTATTAAATGATGCACACTCTTTTGAATCAGTGCTTTATAAAGTTTTTAGTCTAGACTGTAAAATACTATTCATATAAGGTAAAAAGCACTCCCTCCTGCACTAAAATAACTCTTCGTGTTTTAAAACAAATCATCCCATAGTCTCTCAAGTTATATTTTTTCCCTAAGTCACGAAACATTTTTAAAAGACTATATGGTCAGGAATTAAGAGTTATACATATAGACAAAATGTCACTGATGGAAATTGCTAGTATGCAGCAAACATTATTAAAATGGAGACCTAATTCTACAATGTACTATTACTCAAAACATTCTCTGTGTACTGTTTTTCTATAAGAAGCAAGTGGTACAAAAAAGGAGGATGTTATCTGCATTTTTCCCGATAAGAGCCACTGTGAGGTTAGACAACCTTTCTGCTATAATCATATGTCATGCAACTTTGATACATTAAATCTCATGTTTTAGACAGTAGTTTAAAAATGTAAGAGACAGAAATGAAAGGATTCTTCCTAAGTGAACAAATACAGACTGATGTGCATGTAAGGCAGGGTACAGAGAGGAGGAAGGAATGATAATATCCTGACATTTGATCCCAATGCAATTTTGGAAGAAGACGGATGTAGGTAGGACTCAGTAAGGAGAGTTTTTACATGTGCAGTGATGACAAAGACCTCAGTATACTTAAACAAGATAAGAAGTAATCAAACAGTTGAGGAGAAAAGAATCTTCTTTATAGAATTCCAGCTAATAAATTCCTGATGAATTTTCTGTTTCCTAATGGAATAGCACATGTAGGTGATGACCATCAATGGATGCTAAAAGCCTAAGTTAAAGTTTAACAGGGAATCTTAACATCAAACTGAGCCAGGCCGACACCATCTGAATGAATCAATGGTCAAATCTTACTGACACTAAAAAAGGGATAACCATTACATGCCTCATAATATGATGTAATAGGAAATATGGAATAACACCTATGAAAAGTTCTTACCTAAAATAATGAACTTGAATCTAATCAAGTCTCAAGATATAACTATCAGCATGAACGAAATGAGGGGGACAGAAGAGCAAGCTAAATGTACCATGAAGAAGTAATCAGCCACATCTAGACTATGACACATGCTATGCTGCAGCTTCTCCTTGACATCAATGGCATGCCCGCACCCCCACCCCCCCAAAAAAAGTGGAGGAGAGGGAGATACTTAAGAGACTGATGAATGAATGTTTGGATCCTGTTTGAAACAAACCCAACTGTTTAAAAAAAAAAAAGGCATATTTGAGAAAATAGGGAAATCTGATGGGAGACTATGTCTTAGATGACATAAAGGAGTTGTTAATTTCGGTGGCTGTGATAAAGGCATGGCGGTCATGTTTTTGAAAACTCCTTATCACCTAAGGATGCATACCAAAGTATGTTCAGGTGAAATGTCGTATCTGATACATGCTTTAAAATACACAGGGTAAAGAAAGGTAGGACGGGGGGCGGTGGGGGGCAGTCGGGGGTGGGAGATAAAACAAGATTAGCAAAATATGTTGTTGAAGCTGAACTTGAGTAAAAGGGACATGGGGTTCATTATACCATTCTCTTTCCTTTAGTCAGTGTTTGCAAACTGCCATACAATAGGTAGGTGGGTAGGTAGGTAGGCAGGCAGGCAGGCAGGCAAGTAAGTGTTACTGTAAGCAAGGAGCCGGGGAGAGAAGCAAGAAAGTGAGGGGGGAAGGGATGGAGGGAGGGAGGGAAAGGAAAGGAAGAATGATGCTAGAAAACTGGCATCAGGGAGAAGAATGTAAAGTAGGGATGACTTAAGAAGAATTTCAGCTTTGTAGCCTTTCCTGAGTAGCACTGATAATATTTAAAATTTTAGAAACAAATTAGGTTTTCAAAAACACAACTTTTTATTGCATGTTGTGGTTCCCCTTCTACCCTTCTCCCACCATTATCCCTCTTTAGGGATAGGAATTTTTCATTTTCATCTGATCACCTGTTCATGCTATAAGTATTTAAATATACTCTGTGACAAAAGGACACTTGATTGATTGGCTACTTCAAGTGTTTCTCTACAAAGGAACTGCCTGAATAGATGCTACACACACATATTTACTAAAAATATCTACTAAAATAAGATGGTGTTTATCTTGTACTTTTCCAAAGATCTTTAATACTCCCTAATTCTCAGTGTTCTTAGTTTTAGAGATAACAAACAGGGTGCAAGGCCTCAAATGACCTAATATTAAAGAATGCTGTAAGTCTATTCATTTTGTAGTCTCTTTTATCATATAAGTTTCTTCCAATATACCTAAAAATCCAATATGAACATGCTTTCTTATATATTAAACATCTCATATGTACAAGATGTCTGGATGTAATCCTATGCCCATAGCCAAATTTACTGTTAACCATCCCAGAGTAGAATCTACATTTTATTACTTTTACAGTATAAGCTGTAATTAAATTTGCCTGAACAAAGGCGTATTTGTCTTAGACCAAAAACTATTTTTTGTTTAGTTTGTGTCACCACTATAGTGCAAGGTATTTTTTGACTGAATTCAGTATATTCACGATTGATAAGCAATGGCAATCAGCAAACTGATTGTCATTAACTCTAGACTAGATAATAAACTAAATGCATACCAGAGACTTACTTAACTATATCATAAAAGCTCTTTTTAACAATTCCATCATTCAGATTCTCTCCAGAGACCTCCCTACCTTTCTGCTCTTTGGAAAGCTGTTCAGCTTGGTCCCAAATTTCGGTGGCATAGAGGAAGTTGGATGTAACCTGAACATAGCTGGCTGCCATGTGGTGGATCCTCTGTGGAATGGTCACTGAAGAACCACTTGCTGAAGCACTACTGGCCCCAGAAGAATAATTTCCCGAATTGCCTGGTGACAGCTTTGGAGAAACAGGGGAAGGCATCCCAGCAGCTTTGCTACACACAGAGAAATAGGAAGTTTATTCATATGAATATGGTGAATGTGAGGAAATCAGTGTACTACTGGCTCTTCCTACATGAAGACTTTTAAAATTTAAAGATTCTTTTAAACTAGAAGAGTTTCGAGAGAAGTACAATTTCTTTTAAATAAATACTTAGCTCACTGAAGACCACTGCAAATTATCATTTTATCTAGACTCTTTCCTCAACACACTTTGCACCTATTCGGGCAAATAATTAGGTACTTTCCAACTGTTTCATAGAAAGCTGGGTGGATTAACAATTAACACACACAAAAATGTGGTAGTAGATGGAAACATCTTACTTTGAACTCCATAATTTCTGGTACTTTCCTAGCTTAACCAACTTATTCAGAGATGACAAAGAAGAACAGCTTTCTCAATCAACTGCAATCATCTCAAGCTTCCTGTCAATTAAGCATTTCCTAGAAAACACATGTTGAAATCTGGCCGGTTCATTTCAGCAGTACTAAAATTTCTGAAAAGGCCCAAGACCATAAAAAAAGGAAAATCAAACAGTAGTTGAGGGGAGAAAAGCTATTTGTTAAGAATATTTTTATCTGCACATTTCGCACTTTAAATGTGGTTAAGAAAATACATTAAGGCAAAAGACAGACTGTCGATTAGCATAAACAAAATAATTGAACAAATAAACTTAGAAAAAAAAGATTTCATGGTGTTTTTCCTCCTTTTTGTGGGTGGGTGGGCAGGGAGTGATGTGGGAATGGAGGAGAAACTGTAATCATGCCACTGTTATTAAATTCGTGTCAAAACATGAGTAAAGATAAGCTCAAGGTGATGAAAACCAGGCTAGCCATAGAAATCAAACTGTGAGAAGGGTTGAGGTACTGTAAAAAACTTAGACTTCTGCAGGTGAAATGTCCCCTTTTTAATCTTTCTAAGATCATGTTCATGATATTTTCAACTTAAAAAAAAAAAAGAAAAAAATACTTTAAAAAATACATTATTAGACATGGCCTTAATTTTTTTTTAAAGTTGTCATCTTTCCATTTTTGGAAAGTGGCCAAACCCATTCCACTTTTACATAAAAATAAACTTGTCATATAATATTTTATAGAATAAAATTTACCCACCTTCCCAAGCCTGGTGATGGTGCTTGAGAATTATTATAAGAATTCTGTGGAGAAAAGAGAATGTACTTAATAAAAAACAAAAACAAAAACAAAAAAAACACTACTTATGAAGTATTAAATATATTCAAAAGCATTGGGCCAGTACTGATCTTAAGAAAGTTTACAAACTTAAGAAACCAAAATGTGTGTGTGTGTGTGTGTAAATGTGCAACAGAAGGAAGTTATTTAGATGGGAGCCGGGGTGTTCTGGAAGACTGAAAGGGAGAGACAAAGAATGAGTAACATTCAGATGGATAAAGAACAGGGGGGAAGGCAAAGAGAGGTAAGTCATACTATGTACAAAGGCTGCAGAAAAGAGAATGTATATGACCCATATAGTTTATCTACAGCAAAGGTTTAGAAAAGGAACGGGAGAATGACAGAGAGAGAGAGAGAGAGAGAAATCTTGAGGGCCTTGCAGGTCGGGGTAAGAATCTTTGACTTAACTTGACCCTGCAGGGAATGATAAGCTACGAAAGGGTTCCAAGTCATAATCAGGGCAGAATTTTAGGAAGACTTATGTAGTGCTATCATGAAAAAACGTATGAAGGTATTTTAGGAAACTAAGAGAATAGTTTAAGGAAGGATGGTAGTGAAAACAAAAGACCATTTAAAAAGTATAAATTAGGTTTTGTGATAAAAATAGGCTACATCTACTGAAATATTATTAAGAGCTACTGAATATGGCTACATAGGTTCTACAATCAGATACGTGTGCAGTTTAAACATCAAACTATTTGAAAGTTGCCAAATAGTAGCTTCTCCCCTGCTCTGGTAGGGAAAACATGAGGGCACTTCTGGGGTGGAGATAGGAGACTTTATAAATTTTGTCCCCTGGGAAACAGATACTCCTCTTTTGCACACTTACCTTCAGGTGCTCTGTTAGTGTCTTTGAATACTTCAGAGCAGTTTCTTTCTTCAGTTTGAATAGCCTCAGGTACAGCAAAGACTGGCATCGCAGGCTAGCCAATGGAAAAGGGCAGCTTATTTACCAGGACAACAGACTCTGGCCACATCTGTATAGACAACCTTTGCATAGTGCCAGACTACATGATTGGCTCATGTGAGCAGACCATGGCATAAGAACAACAACACTAACTCTTAGGCAAAGCCAAAAGATGTGATCTTCTTATGGTACATACCCTAGGGAGAAGAAGGAAGGGGAAGAGACCTAGGACTAGCCTCCTGTTTCTTGACATTCAAAAATCAAAACCTTACCCACAGGACACCAACATGTTATTATAACATATGGACTCAAAAAAATCCCTGCGGGAAAATTCCCTGGCAGCCCAGTGGTTAGGACTCAGTGCTTTCACAGCCACGGTCTGGGTTCAATCCCTGGTCAGGAAACTAAGATCACGCAGGCCACGTGGCACGGCAAAAAAAAAAATCACTTTGGGGCAGAATCTCTACATCAAATTACAATATAAATAATGTAAAATAGTAAAACTAGGAACTCAACTATGAATATCACAATTCTATACATCTTTATTGGAGTATAGTTGCTTCATAATGCTGTGTTAGCTTCTGTCGTACAAAAAGTGAATCAGCCATATGCATACATATATTCTCCATATCCCCTCCCTCTTGAGCCTCCCTCCTACCCTCCCTATCCCACCCCTCTAGGTCATCGCAAAGCATCGAGCTGATCTCCCTGTGCTATGCTGCTGCTTCCCACTAGCTAAATATTTTATTCGGTAGTATATATATGCCAATGTTACTCTCACTTTGCCTCAGCTTCCCCTCTCCCCCGCCCCATGTCCTCAAGTCCATTCTCTATGTCTGTCTCTTTAATTCCTGCCCTCCCACTAGGCTCATCAGTACCATTTTTTTTTTTAGATTCCATATATATGCATTAGCATACAGTATTTGTTTTTCTCTTTCTTACTTCACTCTGTATGACAGACTCTAGGTCCATCCACCTCACTACAAATAATTCAATTTCATTTATTTTTATGGTGGAGTAATATGCCATTGTATATATGTGCCACATCTTTTTTATCCATTCACTGTTGATGGACATTTAGGTTCCTTCCATGTCCTGGCTATTGTAAATAGTGCTGCAATGAACATTGGGATACATGTCTCTTTTTGAATTATGCTTTCCTCAGGGTACATGCCTAGTGGTTGGATTGCTGGGTCATATGGTAGTACTATTTTTAGTTTTTAAAGGAACCTCCATACTGTTCTCCATAGTGGCTGTATCAATTTACATTCCCACCACCAGTGCAGGGTTCCCTCTTCACCACACCCTCTCCAGCATTTACTGCTTCTAGATTTTTTGACAATGGCCATTCTGACTCGTGAGAGGTGATACATCATTGTAGTTTTGATTTGCATTTCTCTAATAATTAGTGATGTTGAGCATCTTCTTATGTGCCTCTTGGCCATCCATCTTCTTTGGTAAAATGTCTGTTTAGGTCTTCCGCCCATTTTTTAATTGTTGTTTGTTCTTTTGATATTGGGCTGCATGAGCTGTTTCTACATTTTGAAGATTAATCCTTTGTCCGTTGTTTCATTTGCAAACATTTTCTCCCATTCTGAGGGTTGTCTTTTCGTCTTGTTTATGGTTTCCTTTGCTGTGCAAAAGCTTTTAAGTTTAATTAGGTCCCATTTTTATTTTCATTACTATATGAGGTGGGTCAAAAAAGATCTTGCTGTGGTTTATGTCAAAGAGTGTTTTTTCCTATGTTTTCCTATAAGAGTTTTATAGTGTCTGGTCTTACATTTTGGTCTTTAATCCATCTGGAGTTTATTTTTGTGTATGGTGTTAGGGAGTGTTCTAGTTTCATCCTTTTACATGTAGCTGTCCAGTTTTCCCAGCACCACTTATTGAAGAGGCTGTCTTTTCTCCATTATATGTTCTTGCCTCCTTTGTTGTAAATTAGGTGACCATATGCGCGTGGGTTTATCTCTGGGCTTTCTATCCTGTACCATTAATCTATACTTCTGTTTTTGTGCCAGTATCATACTGTCTTGGTTACTGTAGCTTTATGGTATAGTTTAAAGTCGGGGAGCCTGATTCCTCCAACTCTGTTTTTCTTTCTCAAGATTGCTTTGGCTATTCAGGGTCTTTTGTGTTTCCATACGAATTGTAAGATTTTTTGTTTTAATTCTGTGAAGAATGCCATTGGTAGTTTGATAGGGATTGCACAGAATCTGTAGATTGCTTTGGGTAGTATAATCATTTTCATAATATTGATTCTTCCAATCCAAGAACATGGTATATTCCTGCATCTGTTTATGTCATCTTTGATTTCTTCCATCAGTGTTTTACAGTTTTCAGAGTACAAATCTTTTGCCTCCTTAGCCAGGTTTATTCCTAGTTATTTTATTCTTTTTGTTGCAATGGTAAATGGGAGTGTTTCCTTAATTTCTCTGAGTTTTCGTTGTTGGTGTATACGAATGCCAGAGATTTCTGTGCATTAATTTTGTATCCTGCACCCTTACCAAATTCATTGATTAGTTCTAGTAGTTTTCTGGTGGCATGGCATCTTTAGGATTTTCTATGTATAGTATCATGTATAGTATCTGCAAACAGAGACAGTTCTACTTCTTTTCCAATTTGTATTCCTTTTATTTTTCTTCTCTGATTGCTGTGGCTAGGACTTCCAAAACTATGTTGAGTAAGAGTGGCGAGAGTGGACATCCTTGTCTTCTTTCTGATCTTAGTGGAAATGCTTTCAGTTTTTCACCATTGAGTATGATGTTTGCTGTGCGTTTGTCGTATATAGCCTTTATTATGTTGAGGTAGGTTCCCTCTATGCCCACTTTCAGGGGAGTTTTTATCATAAATGGGTGTTGAATTTTGTTGAAAGCTTTTTCTGCATCTATTGAGATGATCATATGGTTTTTATTCTTCAGTTTGTTAATATGGTGTATCACATTGATTGAGAATATTGAAGAATCCTTGCATTCCTGGGATACATCCCACTTGATCGTGGTGTATGATCCTTTTAATATGTTGTTGGATTCTGTTTGCTAGTATTTTGTTCAGGGTTTTGTATCTATGTTCATCAGTGATATTGGTCTATAATTTTCTTTTCTTGTGATATCTTTTTCTGGTATTGTTATCAGGGTGATGGTGGCTTCACAGAACGAATTGGGGAGTGTTTCTCCCTCTGCAATTTTTTGGAAGAGTTTGAGAAGGATCGATGTTAGCTCTTCTCTAAATGTATGATAGAATTCACCTGTGAAGCCATCTGGTCCTGGACTTTTGTTTGTTGGAAGATTTTTAATTACAGTTTCAATTTCACTACTTGTGATAGGTCTGTTTATATTTTCGAATTCTTCCTAGTTCAGTCTTGGAAAATTGTACCTTTCCAAGAATTTGTCCATTTCTTTGTGGTTGTCCATTTTATTGGCATATTGTTTTCAGTAGTCTCTTATAATCCTTTGTATTTCTGCAGTGTCAGTTGTGACTTCTTTCTCATTTCTAATTTTTTTTTTTTTTTTTTTTTTTTTTTTTTGCTGTATGCGGGCCTCTCACTGTTGTGGCCTCTTCCGTTGCGGAGCACAGGCTCCGGACGCGCAGGCCCAACGGCCATGGCTCACGGGCCCAACCGCTCCGCGGCATGTGGGATCTTCCCAGACCGGGGCACGAACCCGTGTCCCCTGCATCGGCAGGCGGACTCTCAACCACTGCGCCACCAGGGAAGCCCTCATTTCTAATTTTATTGATTTGCATCCTCTCCCTTTTTTTCTTGATGAGTCTGGCTAAGGGTTTATCAATTTTGTTTATCTTCTCAAAGAACCAACTTTTAGTTTCTATTTGTTTGTTTGTTTATTTATGGGCTTCATTGGGTCTTTGTTGCTGTGTACAGGCTTTCTTTAGTTGTGGCGAGCGGGGGCTACTCTTTGTTGTGGTGTGTAGGCTTCTCATCATGGTGGCTTCTCCTGTTGCGGACCACGGGCTCTAGGTGCGCGGGCTCTGTAGTTGTAGCTCACAGGCTCTAGAGCATAGGCTCAGTGGCTCACAGGGCTTAGCTGCTCCGCGGCACGTGGGATCTTCCTGGACCAGGGATCGAACCCACGTCTCCTGCATTGGCAGGCAGATTCTCAACCACTGCGCCACCAGGGAAGTCCCAACTTTTAGTTTTATTGATCTTTGCTACTGTTTTCTTCGTTTCTATTTCATTTATTTCTGCTCTGATCTTGATTTCTTTCCTTCTACTGACTTGGGGTTTTCTTTGTTGTTCTTTCTCCAGTTGCTTTAGATATAGAGTTAGATTGTTTATTTGAAATTCTTCTTGTTACTTGAGGTGAGACAGAATTGCTATAAACTTCCCTCTTAGAACTGCTTTTGCTGAGTCCCATAGGTTTTGGGTTGTCACGTTTTCATTGTTATTTGTTCCCATGTATTGTTTTATTTCTTATTTGATTTCTTCAGTGATCTCTTGGTTACTGAGTAGCACACTGTTAACCCTCCAGCTATTAGTGTTTTTTACAGTTTTTTCCTGTAACTGATTTCCAATCTCATAGCGTTTGTGGTCAGAAAAATGCTTGATATGATTTCAATTTTCTTAAATTTTCCAAGATGTGACCCAAGATGTGATCTATCCTGGAGAATGTACCGTATCCACTTGAGAAGAAAGTGTATTCTGCCACTTTAGGGTGGGATGTTCTATAAACATCAACTAAACCTATCTGGGCTATTGTGTCATTTAAAGCTTGTGTTTCCTTATTTATTTTCTGTTTGGATGAGCTGTCCATTGGTGTTAAGTGAGGTGTTAAAGTCCCCTACAATTATTGTGTTCCTGTTGATTTCCCCTTTCATAGTTGTTAGCATTTGCCTTATGTATTGAGGTGCTCCTATGTTGGGTACATAAACATTTTTAATTGTTATATCTTCTTCTTGGATTGATCCCTTGATCTTCATGTAGTGTCCTTCCTTATCTCTTGTAACAATCTTTATTTTAAAGTCTATTTTATCTGATATGAGTATTGCTACTCCAGCTTTCTTTTGATTTCCATTTGCGTGGATTATCTTTTTCCATCCCTTCACTTTGCCTGTATGTGTCCCTAGGTCTGAAGTGGGTCTCTTGTAGACAGCATACATATGGGTCTTGTTTTTGTATCCATTCAGCCAGTCTGTGTCTTTTGGTTGGGGCATTTAATCCAATTACATTCAAGATTATTATTGATATGTATGTTCCTATTAACATTTTCTTAATTGTTTTGGGTTTGTTTTTGTGGGTTTTTTTCTTCTCTGTGTTTTCCATTTAGAGAAGTTCCTTTAGCATTTGTTGTAAAGCTGGTTTGGTGGTGCTGAATTCTCTTAGCTTTTGCTTGTCTGAAAAGCTTTTGATTTCTCTGTTAAATCTGAATGAGACCCTTGGTGGGTACAGTAATCTTGGTTGTAAGTTATTCTCTTTCATCACTTAAGTATATCCTGCCACTCCCTTCTCCTCTGCAAAGTTTCTGCTGAAAACTCAGCTGATAACCTTATGGGGATTCCTTTGTATGTTATTTTTTGCTTTTCCCTTGCTGCTTCTAATATTTTTTCTTTGAATTTAATTTTTGTTAGTTTGATTAATACATGTCTTGGTGTGTTTCTCCTAGGGTTTATCCTGTATGGGACTCTCTGCGCTCCCTGGACTTGGGTGACTATTTCCTTTCCCATGTTAGGGAAGTTTTCCACTATAATCTCTTCAAATATTTTCTCAGATCCTTTCTTTTTCTCTTCTGCTTCTGGGATCCCTATAATTCAAATGTTGGTGCATTTAGTGTTGTCCCAGAGGTCTCTGAGATTGTCTTCAATTCTTTTCGTTCTTTTTTCTTTATTCTGCTCCTTGGCAGTTACTTTCACCACTCTCTTCCAGCTCACTTATTTGTTCTTCTGCCTCAATTATTGTTACTGAATCGGTATTTTTCATTTCAGTTATTGTGTTGTTCATCTCTGTCTGTTTGTTCTTTAGGTCTTCTAGATCTTTGTTAAACATTTCTTGTATTTTCTCAATCTGTGCCTCCATTCTATTTCCGAGATTCTGGATCATCTTTACTATCATTACTCTGAATTCTTTTTCAGGTAGATTGCCTATTTCCTCTTCATTTATTTGGTCTTGTAGGTTTTTACCTTGCTCCTTCATCTATGACATATTTTTTTTGCTGTCTCTTTTTTTTTTCTTTTGATGGTTGGGACTGTTTTCCTGTCTACTGGTTGTTTGGCCTGAGGCTTCCAGCACTGGAGTTTGTAGGCTGTTGGGTAGAGCTGGGTCTTGGTGCCGAGATGAGGACCTTTGGGAGACCTCCCTCTGATGAATATTCCCTGGGGTCTGAGGTTCTCTGTTAGTCCAGTGGTTTGGACTCAGAGCTCCCACAGTAGGAGCTTTGGCCAAATCCCCAGCTCATGAACCAAGATCCCGCAAGCCATGCAGGGTGGCAAAAAAAAAAAAAAAAAAAAAGAAAAAGAAAAAAAGAGCAGAGCAATAACAAAGAGTGAAAAATAAAATTAGACCAGGAAACTAACAGATATGTTAGAAAGAATATAAAAATAAAAATACAGATGAGGGCTTCCCTGGTGGTGCAGTGGTTGAGAATCCGCCTGCTGATGCAGGGGACACGGGTTCGTGCCCCGGTCCAGGAAGATCCCACATGCCGCGGAGCGGCTAGGCCCGTGAGCCATGGCCGCTGAGCCTGCGCGTCCGGAGCCTGTGCTCCGCAACGGGAGAGGCCACAACAGTGAGAGGCCCACGTACCGCGAAGAAAAAAAAAATACAGATGAAACAACAATCGGAAGGTAAAACAGAACCACAATAGTAAAAAAGGGGGAAAAGAAAAAGAGAAAAGGCCTTGGCTGTGTGGGTGGGGCTTAGGCAGGGGTGGGGTTTTTAGGCTGTGGGCAGGGCCTATGTTTAGGACCCACAGGGCTGGAAAAGTGTGTGTGGGCAGGGGTCGGACCTAGGCTCAACAAAACAGAAGGGGTCCAGGCGTGCCTCTGGTTTGCCCCGAGTGGGCGGGGCAAATGCCCTCCTCACCTCTCCTGCTCCTCAGGTCCTGGAGGATCCCTCCCACTTGCCTCTCCTGTTCTCCCCCGCCTCCCTCCTATGCTCCCAGGACCCACAGGGCCCGGGAGGGGGCTTTGGAGAGTTGGGGACCCAGCCTGGGAGCCCAGCAGGTTTCCTACGCTGAGTGGGCAGGGCAAAGCCCTCTGCACCTCTCCTGCTCCTCTGGTCCTGGAGGGTCCCCCCAACTGCCTCTCCTGTTCTCCCCCACCCTCCCTCCTATGCCCCCAGGACCAACACAGCCCAGAGCAGGCCTCTTAGGGCACAGGATCTGGCCTGAGAGCTGGGCAGGCTTCCCAGGCCAACAGGGCAGGGGAAATGCTAGGTGCACTCCCCACTGATCCGAGCCCCCGAGGGTCCCTCCAGGCGTGGGAACCCCTCCCCCATCCCAGCCACCCCTCAGCGGTGTGGTCCTGTCCCGCCTCCACTTCTCCTCTCCCCTCAGTCCCCCCACGTCCTACCCGGTCGCTTGGGGGTTCCTCCCGTCTCCTTGGGCGTCAGTCTCCCGCCAGCGTCCGGCAGGCGCCCTAGTTGTGGGGAGACGCTAACTCTGCATCTTCCCATGCTGCCATCTTGACTCCTGGCTCTGAATATTACAATTCTGATGTAACATATATAAACCCAACGCGGCTCAAAGGCCCTGCATGATCATCACTGCCTACCTCTCCAGTTACTTTCACTTACTTCTCCCTGTCTTTTAGTTCCTTAACAGAAAGTTTCCAGTTTCTTTCCACTATCCAGCTGTGTACATGTTTTCTCTACCTAAGGATTAAGTATCCCTACATTTTACTGTTATAGTTACATAAACTTTTGCTTCAAAGTACTTAATTCATATACTTGTGTGGTTATTTGATTAATTTCTGTTTTTTCACACTAGACACTAGACTCCATGACAAATAGGACCAGTCAGTTTTTCCCAAGGCTGCACTCCCAGTTGTTAAACATGTGCCAGGTAAAGTATATACCCACAACAAATAAACTATCTCTCTGGGAACAAGCAAACAAACCATATTCTTTATCCTGAGCAAGCTAGATGTTTGCTCCCTAATGTAAGGTATATGAATATGTAAACGGAGAGAGAGGCTACCAAAAGAAGAGCCTGGATTTTTTATAGTGTCCACCTTTACTTCAATACACAACAGAAGTCTGAGAGTAATAAAAATAAACTATAGTTAAAAAAAAAAAAAAAAACCCAGAGCCTGAAAAAGTGACCACTTAAGACAACAGAAAGTTCTAACATCAGTCCCCCTCTACCATGGCTTTTCCCAAGAGGGCAATGGATCAGAGACTCACAGCAACTAAAATATTTCTGAAGGAATTCTGAGTTATTTTCTACTTTACCCATCAAGAACAGATTTATGACTGAGTTATGGAAGGAAGATTCAAGGATAACTTTCAGAAGAACATAGCACAATTCATTATGAAACTGCTTTGTCATCTAGCAGAGGCTAAAACACACGACACTTACCAAAGTACTGTGAGTCTTTTATCTGCAGCTGTAGCATCTGGTGCCAAGTAATTCTTTAGCTTCATGGTGTATCTGTGAGAAAATATAAGAAACAAATGACACAAAATATAATACTTCATCTGTCTTATGACCTCCTTAGTCCTCTAAACATTAGAATCAAACCTAAATAAAGGCAAAAATACCCACTAAAGCAGAGGTCCTCAACCCCTGGGCCACAGACCGGTACTGATCTGTGGCCTGTTAGGAACTGGGCAGCACAGCAGGAGGTGAGCAGTGGGCGAGCGAGCGAAGCTTCAACTGTATTTACAGCTGCTCCCCATAATTCGCATTACCTCTTGAGCTCCTCCTCCTGTCAGATCAGCAGCGGCATTAGATTCTCATAGGAGCATGAACCCTACTGTGAACTATGCATATGCGGGATCTAGGTTGCGTGCTCCTTATGAGAATCTAATGCCTGACGATCTGAGGTGGAGCTGAGGCGGTGATGCTAGCACTGGGGAGTGGCTGCAAATACAGATTATCATTAGCAGAGTGGTTTGACTGCACAGAGACCATAATAAATCAGTTGCTTGCAGACTCATATCAAAACCCTACCAGTGAGTGGCAAGTGACAATTAAGCTGCATCTTACAGAGTAGACGGGACATAAGCAACACACTTTGGGTGTCACTGTCTCCCATCACCCCCAGATGGGACCATCTAGTTGCAGGAAAACAAGCTCAGGGCTCCCACTGATTCTGCATTATGATGAGTTCCATAATTATATCATTAAATATTACAATGTAATAATAATAGAAATAAAGTGCACAATAATGTAATGCGCTTGAATCGTCCCCAAACCATCTCCCACCGCCAGTCCGTGGAAAAATTGTCTTCCACGAAACCAGTCCTTGGTGCCAAAAAGGTTGGAGACTGATGCACTGAAGTGTCTAGTTTTCCTTATCCAAGGACAATAAAGGACTAAGGATCCTCTTTAGCTTTACTGTATATAACTATATTAGTCTTTTCCTAGAAGGACCAGAGAAATATTATTGCCAGTGATGTGGCAAGTCTTCCCACTTACTTGATGAGCTCCACTGTCTCTGAATACATAAGGAATGGGGATTTAGATTCCTGAGCATTTTTCTCTAATGCATTCCCACATTCAATGAAAGATACCACAGCATCAAGATAGTATACAGCTTTCTCAAACCTGTCAGACTGAAGAAAGGAGAATAAAGGTAAATGAGAGCCACACTGATGTACTATGAGAACAAATGAAGATTTAAGTTAATCTGATTAAATATATAAATGTGAGGAGAATATTTACATACCAATGCATCTGCATTGTGTTTTAGCTTTTTTGCTTCTTGTAAATAATGGTCTGCTGAATAATTTCTGCAATGTAAATTTTTATTATAAGTAAAACGGTAAATATTTTCATGATACTAGTTCACTTTAGTCTCTAATATTCCTCAGTTTTCATGTCCTCAAGTAAAGAAAATGAACTATTACTAAACATTCAATTCAGTTTTTTCTGATGAACATTTAAATTGGGTTAAGAGCATAAATCATTTTGGCCAACTTGGCAAATTTTCTACTAGGAAAACAGAAATCAAACTCCCTAGTATTAACTGCTAACTTACCCAAGTTGTTTGAAAGATTGAGAGTAAATAAAATGTGGGTAGGAAAAATAACCTTTTATCAAAATGGAGGGAAAAAAAGCAACATTGCTCTTACTTATTAAAGAAAGCCCTTATTTTAAACAGTAAAGTCAGCAGCAGTAAGATTCTACTGGAAGGTACATTATTCACATTCCCCATGAGAATCATGGAGTTAATAAGTTAAAGGAGCAATACTTGGACTAGTAGGTGCCTTTCAAATTAAAATCTGAATATTCTGTGATCACAACACAATCAATTCTTCTGGTCACTGACAGAAATTAAAATGAGTTTTTTATATGCTGACTGGAATGATTTCTTTTATGCATAAAGAATCATATTTATCTCACCTGTCGTCAAAGGCAAGCTTCGTTCTCCGGGGCTTAGAAGCATCAGGAGTTGGTGTAGATGGAGGACAGTTAGAAGAGCTATTTGGAGCCTTTTCCTGACCAAAAAAATATATGTAATTTTGTTGAAAATTGTGAGATTAAAATTAAAAGTATTTGAGTCAGTGGTTAAAAAGCAAAGACAATTCCATTGCCTTTGGTAATTAATTTCCTTGTTATAAAATATTACAATTTCAGAAGGTAAATGTCCTTTTTATGGAATGAGCCCATTTTACATAACCAAAAATATTATTTATAATATCAGGGGTCTACTATGTGCCAGGCACTGACCCTGGCACTTGTAAAAACATAAGGAAGACACAAACCTATTATCAATATAGCAGTACTACTTAAGACAAAATTTACTGGTAATAAATGGTCGATGAAAACAACAATAATATCTAACATCTACTATGTGCCTACTACTTACTAGGCATTCAGTTAACCAAGTACTTAGCACAATGATTAATCCTTCAACAACCCTATGAAATAGGTACTGCTATTAGGATAGAATAAAAAGTAGTCTCAAGGAGGCTGAGTAACTTGTCCAAGTTCAAACAGCTTTTAAGCAGTATTCCTGGAAACTCGGCTTCCAGTTTCTCAGATTTCAACCAGATCTCTCAGATTTCAAAAGCCTGGACAGGGACTCCCCTGGTGGTCCAGTGGCTAAGACTCCATGCTCCCAATGCAGGGGGCCCGGGTTTAATACCTGGTCAGGGAACTAAGATCCCACATACTGCAACTACTGACCCCGAGTGTTGCAACGAAGACCCAGCGCAGCCAAAAAAGGAGCCTGGACACTTTCTTAAATTTTATTCTGCCTCCTATCAACATGTCCATCCTGTCTCCTATCAACACAGACCTCTATGCAATGGCTATGACCCTGTCCTCCCAACTGCTTCCCCATCCAGCCCTATGACACAATAATATATATTTTATTACTTCTGCTTAAAATCTATTTTTAAAAAAACATGTAACCATTTTTTTTTCTTTTCTTGTAAGAGTCCTTCAGTTCCACCCATTACAGCTTCCTTCAAGAATGAAAATAAAAGCCCTGAGATTTGAGAAAATGCAGTCTGCATGTTTATGAAATGGCTTCCTAAATACTGTTGCAATCTAACATTACTTGGACAGCTTTCCCTCTGTGTTTTATAAACAGATCTACAAATGCCTAAGTTTATTGATGGAAAACTGAAGTTTCTGAAAATAAAAAAAGAAATTACTATGTGTGGTAAGAGATGCTAACTAGACTTACTGTGGTGATTGTTTTGCAATATATACATATACGTAATCACTATGTTGTACACCTGAAACTAATATAATGTTATATATCAACTATATCTCAATTTAAAAAAAACTGGAAGAACTTCTCTCAGTGAACAATAGGACAAACTGACAAAATATCAGTCAGCGTATAGAAGGTGTGAAAACATGATTAATCTAATTGAATTATATAGCTCCCTGTCCCCAATTCATGTGGAAGACACAGTCTTTTCAAACAAATATAGAACATTACAAAAATCTACTGTATACTATGCTCTTTTATAAAGCAACTCTTAACAAATATCAAAAGACTGCTACACGCAGATCACTTTCCAGCCCCACTGCAACTAAGGTAGAAGTACTAACCAAAAGACAACAAGAAAATCTCTACATTTGGAAAGTGAGTAACACACGTTTAAAAACTCTTGGATCAAAGATGAAATCAGAAAGGAAATTAAAAAACATTTTAAACTGAGTTATAAAAATATTGTATACCAAATCTTGAAGATGCAGGTAAAGTAGTATTCAGAGGAAAATATATAGTCTAACTGCTTATATTAGAATGTTAGAGAAAAAGGACTGAAAATTAATTTTAAAAAACTTGAGCTAGGTATCCATCTTTAAAAGTTATTAAACAGAACAGCAAAACAAAAAGAAATTAAAAGGAAATTATAAAGCATGTAAGTTAATGAAACAGAAAAACAAAAATAAACTACAGAGAATACAGACAAAGAAAGGTTGTTTTTTTGAAAAGACAAGTAAAAGTGATAAGCCTCTCATGAGACTGATCAAGGAAAAGAGAAAGATGGCTCAGAAAACTAATACTAAAAGTAAAAGAGGATCATAAGTAGCAATATTATAGATATTAAAAACATAAGAGACTATAATTAACAAAATTTATGCCAGCATATTTCAAAAATTTGATATCATCAAATATCTAGAAAAACAAAATTAAAATTATATGTAATTTTGGTTTTTCACGTTATCTAATTTTTCTTTAGTTGATATGAGAAAGAGCATATTTTCTAAGTTAATTATAGAATTTTCTTTAATAAACTCATATATAATTGCCTAAACTGGAAACTGCCAAGACTAACATTAACAATTTTAACAACTGTTAAGTGCCATAAGATCTTGAAATCAAAGGGGTCAGGGCCAATACATTTTATATTTTGTTGATAACAGCAAAGAACCAAATAACTACATTTGATCCAAATGTTTCCTCATTATCCAGAAAGTTAAACACTGGATAAAACACAAAACAAGTAAGATACAAATCCCTGCTTTCAAGAACCTGACAAACCAATATGGAAGAGACACAGAGAGTGTTACCTATGAGCTAACAGAAGCCAAATGAGCAGGTGAGCTCACTTAATGAGTGCATTTAAAGTGAGAGGGAGAGAGAGACAGAAAGACAGAGAGAGACAGAGAGAGGGAGAAGAGATTTAAAGAAAGAAGCACACAGGCCTGAAATCCTACAGTTCCAGGATGGGAAATGGAGAAAGAGCCAGTCAGGAGGTAGACAGAGAACTGGGACAGTGAAAGAGGCCAAGAGGACAGGTTCCTCGAGGGCACTAGGACTAACTCTCTAAACTACTATGGAAGGGGGTCCAGCAGGAGAAAAAGTCTTCTGTATATCTTAACAGAGATGTTCACCATTTAAATTACCTCAAAATTTGAAAAATTTAATTACCACATTTAATAAGCACAACTAACTGCCTTTAACAGTCAATTTTTTTCAACCCCCTTAGTCTCTGTTTATTTAAGTCACAAATAATTCAGTAAATTATATACTTAAAAATCTAGGTATTTTCTTAATTTTGTCAGGTAGTTTGCTCCTGATCAGAACACTTTAGAAAGCAATACAAATAACCTGGTAAACAAATTCAGGGTGAGAGCCTCAAGTATAGCCTTGAAAAAGCTTCTTTGATCTAATTACATACCCACAAACATTAACAGTATTCCCCTACATTATGATCATGCTCTAGAAATAATTCCAGTGGTAGCTCAGCTAAAGAAATTTTTTCTTCATGAAACCAAATGGTTGCTTTATCACTTTATAAATAGTATAACTTGCTTGTAAAATCTAATTCTAAAAAATCCAAAGTCCATTTAAAACCATAGGTAAGAACTCAATCAGAACAACTGGAGCTATTTACAAATTTGATCATAATCAACTGTTTTTCCATAACCAACTTTTCCAATTATGGGTTTCTATGCTAACTAATATGCATATGGCCAGATGACTTCATTCCTTTCATGGTCTCAGATCACTGCACAAGTTTATTAACAAGATTATGACATTTTGAGTAAAAATGCACAGGTCTATAAAATAAAGACGTTTACAAAATTTTCAAAGCACAGTGTCACCTTGGAGAAGTCACATGGCAAGGAGATTTTTCTTCAAAAGGCTCAAGCCCCCAATGCCTTACCTTGACCTCCTTAGAGCTACTGGAAGTCTTCCCTTCAGTCCTCTTCTGCTTTGATGTGGAGGAACTGTTTTTGCTGCTGCTGCTGTTTTCCTTGTTGCTGTTATTACTTGACTTTAAGGAAGAAGACTGACTAATAGTCCTCTTCCGAGAGCCATGCTCTGTTTTTGGATCTTTTGAAGGAACAGGCCCAGCAGGAGAAGGCAACAAATCTTTTTCTTTAGCAGCACTCTGTTTAGATGACCTGCCAAACCAAACAAATGCCCTCATTTCTCCACACGGTCACACAGGAGTGATGGATTTTTTCCACTTGACTTTGCCTGCTTTCAAGACAAATTTGTTTTTCCCTATTTGATTACTAGAACACATGATTTCTGCAAAACAAAATAAAACTGTAAATTTCATGAGGGCAGACATCTTGTCTGGTGTTTCCCCCCATCATGGTTGTATACCCAGTGCCTAAACCTTGGCCTGCCACACAAGTATTCAATAAATAGTGGTTGAATAAATTAACAAAAAGATGAATGGTGAATGATGATATTAATGCTCGTAAGTCTCCTGCAAGTTATACCTAAGCTTGTCACTGAGCCTGAAAGTGGTAAAGCTTTACTTTAATTCTTATCCTATAAATACCTCCTATTCCACTAAAAAAAGGAGAGAGGAAGATGTGACCGAATCTTAATTGCTTTTCATCCCAATTAGCTAAAAGCAAAACCTCCCACTACTTGGTATATGACTGTGTATAGATGTGTATGGCATATATTTACTAAAAGGAACATTCTAAGAGCATGTTAGAAAGTACCCAATAGCAAATAACAGATTGACACACATGTAACATGTTTTGCAAACGTACTCTTTGTTGCTGGATGGCTTGTGGCCTGCCGAATTCTTGTCTTCCGTTTTGGGTTTCTTGCTCTCATTGGCTCTGTTATCATCTTCATTCTGCATGAAAAAAAAAGCAGCTAGGTTTGACTTCTATTCATCAAATTTCAGTTTCCAGTACTAGTTACCCTCAAACAGTTTACCTCTGATAAACTTCAGAAAGAAGATAAATGTGAAGTAAAAGAATTCATTTAAACGATGTTCAATAAATTAGGTTTTAAGTCTGAGAAAGAGCCTCCTATTTTAGATAAGAAGAGCTGAAATGCTGCAACAGTCTTTTAGTGGCACCTTTTCAGCCTAATGATTTGGGGAGGGCTGGGGATGAGATTATAATTCGGATATAATTCACATACCATAAAATTCCCTTTAAAAGTACACAATTCAATGGCTTTTAGCATATCCACAAAGTTGTACAACCATCACCACAATCAATTTTAGAATATTTTCATTATCTCAAAAAGCACCCTGTTCTCCACTGGCAGTCACTCCCCATTCCCTCCACCCTCAGATCCGGCAATCACTAATTTACACATTTTGTCTTTATGGATTTGCCTATTCTACACATTTCATAAAGTGTAATCATACAATATGTGTGGCCTTTGTGTCTGGCTCCCTTCACTTAGCATATTTTTAAGGTTCATCTATGTTGTAAGATTTGTCAATACTTTATTTCTTTTTATGGCTGAATATATGGTGGTATGGATATACCACATTTTATTTATCCATTCATCAACTGAGTTGTTTCTACTTTTCAAGTACAGGTTGTTTTTTTTTGTTTTTTTTGCGGTACGCGGGCCTCTTACTGTCGTGGCCTCTCCCGTTGCGGAGCACAGGCTCCGGATGCGCAGGCTCAGCGGCCATGGCGCACGGGCCCAGCTGCTCCACGGCATGTGGGATCTTCCCGGACCGGGGCACGAACCCGCGTCCCCTGCATCGGCAGGCGGACCCTCAACCACTGCGCCACCAGGGAAGCCCTCAAGTACAGGTTTTTGTATGGACATGTTTTCACTGTTCTTGGGTATATACCTATGAGTGCAATTGCTGGGTCATAAGGTAATACTACATATTTACTTTGTGAGGAACTGCTAAACTATGTTCCAAAGTGGCTACATCATTTTACATTCCCACCAGCACTGCAGTTCTCCATATCTTCACCAATACTTGTTACTGTCCATCTTTTTGCTTATAGACAAGCCTAAAGATTTTTGAAAAACTTTTTTGCTGGGGCTTCCCTGGTGGTGCAGTGGTTGAGAGTCCGCCTGCTGATGCAGGGGACACGGGTTCGTGCCCCGGTCCGGGAAGATCCCATATGCCGCAGAGTGGCTGGGCCCGTGAGCCATGGCCGCTGGGTCTGCGTGTCCGGAGCCTGTGCTCTGCAACGGGAGAGGCTGCAACAGTGAGAGGCCCGCATACCGCCAAAAAAAAAAAAATTTTTTTTTGCTGAAACAAAAGCTATGGGCATGTCTATAATCCCCAAGCTACTTGCTTGATGAATTTAAGATTTCCTATTGACTTAAATATCAGGGCACGAATATTGCAAACTTTCTGCCATAACAAAAGAATTTGTTCCCATACACAAATGATTAAAGTTGGACATGTGAAAACATGAGAAAAAGGAATCCACATTCTTCATTATCCTTGGCTGGGTCTCTTCTCAGTACTATCTGCTGTATCCTCAGGAACTGCCCCTGACACTTAATTTTACCAAAGCAGCAAATCTCAAAAAACATCACTGGGAATTCCCTGGTGGTCTAGTGATTAGGACTTGGCACTTTTACTGCGGGGGCCGGGTTTGATCCCTGGTCAGGGAACTAAGATCCCGCAAGATGCGGGATCATCACCCAGTTTCCTGGTGATATACATACATTTTATAAAATCAAAATTTGACTCATAGGTATTGATATAAAAAACCTGTGAGGGGGCTTCCCTGGTGGCACAGTGGTTGAGAGTCCACCTGCCAATGCAGGGGATGCGGGTTCATGCCCCGGTCAGGGAAGATCCCACATGCTGCGGAGCGGCTGGGCCCGTGAGCCATGGCTGCTGAGCCTGTGCATCCGGAGCCTGTGCTCCGCAACGGGAGAGGCCACAACAGTGAGAGGCCCGCATACCGCCAAAAAAAAAAAACAAAAAAACCTGTGAGGAATATATGCCAGTGAGATGTGGGGGAGGGAAGGAGATATGGGCCACTTTTTAGACGAAGGGGATTTTTTATTGTAAGTTATATATATTGTAAAATTTTAAACAAAAGAGTAAAAAAGACTCACTTTCTATATTATATTTTTAAATGTTTAAAAATTTTACAAAGGGCTTCCCTGGTGGCGCAGTGGTTGAGAGTCCGCCTGCCGATGCAGGGGACACGGGTTCGTGCCCCGGTCTGGGAAGATCCCACATGCCGCAGAGCGGCTAGGCCCGTGAGCCATGGCTGCTGAGCCTGCGCGTCCGGAGCCTGTGCTCTGCAAGGGGAGAGGCCACAACAGTGAGAGGCCCGCCTACCGCAAAAAAAAAAAAAAAAAAAAAAAAAAAAAAATTTTACAAAGAACATGTAATATCTTTTAAAGACAAAAGGACCATTTTTTTTATTCCATAAGAAACACCTTAGTTTTTTAAAGAGCAGAACCTATCATATACAAGCTCTTATTTCATGTAATTCTATTAATTAAATCCCATAACCAAGTCCAGCAATCTGAGGCTGCGGGCTCTAGAGTCTAGCAGCTCTAAACAGCTTACTAGTTGAATAAAGTATCCCTTTACTAAAACAATGGAAGCGCATTAGCTATAGCACTGAAAGTAGTAAGCTTCAGTTTTCTAGAAATTCAAATTTTAAAAAATCTTCAACTTCTAGGGCTTCCCTGGTGGCGCAGTGGTTGAGAGTCTGCCTGCCGATGCAGGGGACGTGGGTTCATGCCCCGGTCCGGGAGGATCCCACATGCCGCGGAGTGGCTGGGCCAGTGAGCCATGGCCACTGAGCCTGCACGTCTGGAGCCTGTGCTCCTCAACGGGAGAGGCCACAACAGTGACAGGCCCGCGTACCACAAAAAAGAAAAAAAAAAAAAAAAAAAAGTGTGACTTGGTCTGGGTGTAAGAGAGAAAAAAGTGTTAGGGACTGTGACAACCTGAAGAGTAAATAATCCCAACTAAAGACAATGAGAACCAAAATTTTAAGAATGTTGTGAAGGCCAGTTTGCAATCTCTGCTTCACTCTCACCTCTATACTGGCCAGCACACATCATGAACAGAAGCACTGGCTCATTTCTTATTTGATTAGAAACTATAATTCTTTGCTAAAGGAGATAGGCAGAGGCAGAGTGGTCTTCAAGAGACTCTTGTGTCTGTAGCTTCACTGGGGCTTTAGGCTCATCTCTATTTTCCCTCATAGCTGACTCAACTAGCTATTTTTTGGCTTACTGAGATTTCCATTGCATTTTAGATGCTGATGTTCAAAAAACAACAACAAAACCCTTTACAAACCTTATGTTTCCTTTTGCCTTTGTTGGAAACTTTTTCTGAGGCTTGTTTCTGAGCCTCTCTTGTGTGCTTTTCTGGAACATTTTTCTTTTCCCCCTTGGGTGTCTCTGTTTCTTTGTAAGGCTTTCCTGGTATTCTAGTCAAGAGATTCAGGTCAATCTTCACAATAAGTGGATACCTGTCATCAGGCTCACTGAGGGGTGAAAGAAGTTCCTTCTCTTCCATAGGAGAGAACATTCGTTGCCGAAAAAAGCTATCTTCTTCCTCCACTGAGGAGGGCTTAACAGGAGTCCTATTACTCTCAGGGTACTTAGGAGTTTGTGAGGAAGGAGGAAGGCTCTCGCTTTCATCCGAATCTGAGGATGAGGTATCTGTTTCTATGATTTCCCTTGATTTCTGGGAAGATTTACTTGTTGACTTGTATTTCTTTTTCTCTGCTGAAGGTCGAGGGGAAGATTTGGACTCCTTTTTTATATTGGGTTTCCTTGAGCCTTTGGTAGCTGCTTTGTGTCTGCTGGAGGGCATGCTGGTAGCCATGTCTACAGGGGTTTCACTCTCTATCTTCAGGCCTCCGCGGGGCTCTTCAGCAGCTGCCTTCTCAGTCTTTTTGGGTTGTTTTTTGCCTACAGTTCTCCTCTGTGCTGTGCTGTCACTCTGTGCAGGAGACTTCTGCCTCCCACGCCCACTCTCTGATCCCTTTTGGACAGTTTTGGAGTCTCGTCCAGGAGTAGCAGAACTTGTTTCTTTAGGACCACCTGGATCAGTATAGCTATTCCCTGTGCCCTGTTCTCGGCCTTCCTTTTTATAGCCTTGAGATGATGGGATATTACTGTCCACAGAAGAAGCTGGTGACACTTTATGTGGGTTCACTTTATTCAGCCAATTATCAAGTTGCCATTTGTTTGTGGGTGGTGGTTCAGGCTGAAAAACAGAGAAAGAAGTATGCTTTTTCAGTACTGAAACTTTCTCCTTCCTTTAAAATTTCGAGGAAGAGGGAAAAACATAATGCCTAATGCCACAAACGCATTTGTTTTTCATTGTTCTGAATGAACCAAAGCAAAAGGCTAAAAATACTAATTGCTTTAATCACTTGAATGAGAAGATAGGCTTAATGTTACATATAGCCTTTAATTACTGAATATCCCTGTCAGGAATCCAAATGACCATACAGTACATTTAATTCCAGAAAGTAAACAAATGATGTAAGTACCATAGGGATTTTTAACAACATTTTATCAACCTACAGTGCAATTATACTATTTAAGACTTTTTTCACCATAACTAAGTAACATTACCGGGTTGAAACAAAAATAAAACCCAAAGTAAATAAATCCAATATTTTAGTGACCTGAAATATGACTGCAAATAGTCCCTAATCTAGACCAAATATGTTCACATAACAAGGACACTGAAGTATTTAAATTTCCCCCAAGATACACGTTTCAGTTTCTTTTTGTCAGAATATGTAATCTTCTTTTCTTCATTTTTATATTTGAAACTAGTCTTAACTGGCCATCACCAGGGGCCTTCAGAGGGCCTATGGAAGGCACCCCCCTGCCCCCCTCTCACCTCAGGAGATGCACTCTGGGATGGCTCATTTGCCTCACTGTCACTGGAACTACTTTCGCTCTCTGAGTCAGATCCAGAGCTGCTTTCAGACCCACTGTGGCTGCTGGAATCATCCCTGGAGTTATCTGCCCCTTCACTATTATGGTGTGAAGGTTCAGAGTTACTAAAAGAGATAAAACATATAAATGACCCCAAAAATTTTTTTTAGAGGGACAACAGGTAAGCATTCAAATCTGACAATGAACTTTATTTAAAATGTTTACTATTTGTTAAGCTCTTATAATTCTATGAATCTAGAACTTCATTATGAATCTAGAACTTCATTATAAATGAAATAAATACTTCCTTAAAAAATATCTGAAATGCGGCTCAGCCATTAGTACTTACCTTTAAAAAAGTTTTGCTGTGGTATAAATTACACACCATAAAATTCACCCATTTGAAGTATACAATCCAATGATTTTTAGTTAATTTACAGAGTTGTAAAACTGCCATCACAATCGATAATATTTACTTCATAAGGTCAATTACTCTATCACTACACTGTTATCAGATTGACCATTCCACTCTAAATAAAACAAGAAATAAAAGGATGCCTACCTTCCAGGTGTACTCCTTGGCATTGTCTTATCACAATCCTAAAATTAAAACATGAGAGGAAATCTGTGAATGAATAAATAGTACTCTATCTGCTTGATGTGAACAATATCTGAAATCTTAATAGAAAAACTGGTTTCTCTAATGTATGCATCAATGGTCACTTAACACTTACAAAAATACTGTTTTTACCTGAAGAATAATTTCCAGGGTAAGATTAAAAGCTGTGTTAATAGTTCTTCTTGTAAACAATCTCATGCTTCACGAGTATATTCTGATATATGCTAAGTATTAAGAAAAAGCCAGTTTTTTTAAAATAAGAAAAAAATGGAGGTTTAAAGACAAAGTGGAAAACTGTAACATTTAGTGTCAGACAGCAGGAAGGAACTTATTTTAAATAAGTGAATCATATGTATTATTCAATTATAATTCTTTTAAAATACAATGAAAACACTGTATGAAACCGGCAAAATTATATAGTAGTAGACACACCTGTTCCCCATCACTGTCTTCACTGCTGCTTAGTTTTAAGTCATCTTTTAACATACTAAAAGGAAAAGGCAGAAAGGATTATTATTTTTGGAACTTCATCATGGCATACCAGAGTATTAAATATCTACCAATAATTCTAGGAATAATCACTGTGGTAGCCAAAGATTTACTTGAAAAATAAAGAAAACAAGTCTTACTCTATCTGGTTTGGTGTACATCTAGAGTAAAAAATTAAGAAAGGTGGAATTTAACAGTTTTGGAAGCTCACTTTTCCATATGTACAATATTCATCTTTCTTTTCTAATTAAACAAAAGCTACCTTCCACAAACTCTTATACTCACTTCTGTTATCTCTAGCTTTTCTCTAATTGCATACACACAAACTCTTCCATTATTAAAACAAATGACCATACGCATACCCAACAGTCCACTAGAGAAATATAACTCCTAAAAGGAAGGAAGATAAAATGAAAGCATCAGCAATTCTCTTTCACTGTCCCCAATGTTTCATGAAGAGATATGTACACTTGGGTGACTGTGAAAACCAGAACACACAGTCAAAATTCTAGTTCATAAATGCCTTGCTATGAAAGACGACCGATCCTTGCAGATGTAACAATTCTGGGTAAGAACCTTGGTTATACAAGAGAAATAACAATGTATAAATTAAAAATAAACTCCAGTCTCCAAATCTTCCTTGATCAAAAACACAAATAAATACTGTAAGTTGATAGTTTCTGGAATTAGTTTTTGAAAGTAAAATTACGGATTTAAATTTTCCTTAAGGCCATAAAATCAAAATTAAAAACTGAGTAATGAACCACAAAACACTCCTTGCCTTTTTACAAGAAAGGAAAAATTAATACAAAGCTTAGGGAGATAAAGCAAAAACGAAAACAAACAAACAAAAAAAGGGCTTCCCTGGTGGCGCAGTGGTTGGGAGTCCGCCTGCCGATGCAGGGGACGCGGGTTCGTGTCCCAGTCCACGAGGATCCCACGTGCTGTGGAGCGGCTGGGCCCGTGTGCCGTGGCCACTGGGCCTGTGCGTCCGGAGCCTGTGCTCCGCAACGGGAGAGGCCACAACAGTGAGAGGCCCGCGTATCGCAAAACCAAACCAAATCAAAACAAAAAAAAGCTTAGGGAGAACTACAACTAGAAAATGTTTAATTTCTCATTACCACTAGCTCCATTTACCTTTCTTCTTAAAATTTCACGACAGTCTCCAATCAGCAGAAAGGAAATATTTCACTCCAACAACTACTTACACTCTCCCCTCAAAGCTTAACCTGAGTTTCTAAATCTGATCCCAAATTCAGAGTATCACATAAAAGATCACCTTGAAACAAAGTAACCACATGATTACAGAATTATGAAAAGTGTTCTAAGGATGACCAATTAAGTGGAACAGAGAAAAAGAGTTTTAGGGCTTAGTGCATCTTTATGACTGATTTCGTGTAAAGAAATGTACTTAGTCTGAATTCTCTCAGTCCTTATGCTTTAATAATGGCAGCTCAATGAACCTGTTTACACATGTGAATATGTCAAAGCTTTTACCAGACCGCTCAAGGTCCTTCATGCTTTTGTTCTGTCAGCAACCAAAGTGATATGCACATACATGGTAAGCTCCCATCAGTTTTCTGCCCATGAATAAATATGATAAATAGGAATTTACATAATTTGAATTCTTCAGCAGTGAGGCTAAACTCCTTGCATTCATATACTTTCATTCTCAGCTCGCACTATGTTTAGCTGAAGAGGCTGAGGTTATCAGTATAGAGTGTGGTTATGGTATAAAGCTAGCACTGTGGTCAGTTTCTTTAGAATTTTGTTTTAATCACTGGGTTAACTTGTGGTCTCAGGAATTCAGTAGTTAGTTCATTCTTTTTTTTTTTTTTTGCGGTATGTGGGCCTCTCACTGTTGTGGCCTCTCCCGTTGCGGAGCACAGGCTCCGGACGCGCAGGCTCAGTGGCCATGGCTCACGGGCCTAGCCGCTCCGCGGCATGTGGGATCTTCCTGGACCGGGGCATGAACCCGCATCCCCTGCATCGGCAGGTGGACTCTCAACCACTGCACCACCAGGGAAGCCCTGTTAGTTCACTCTTTAAGCTCGGAATTTATTATCATCCAATATACAACCCTATCATATTTTGATTTATTGGGATGGCCAAAAAGTTCATTCAGGTTTTTTTCATAAGATGTTATGGAAAAACCCAAATGAACTTTTTGGCCAACCCAATATATTCCTGGGTCTACCTACAAAATAAAAGTAGGAAAACTCAGACAGTATGAACTATGTTGCTTTAATATTCTACACTTAGTGGTCAAATGGAGGGCTTACTAAGAAGAATCCTATATTTTTTCATGTGTTTTTTTTTATTAAAAACAAACTATCAACACACACAAACACACACACATTTCTGAAAGATGAGAAAAAAGTGTAATTGCAATCGCAGAGCAGGGGTAGGCAAACTATGGTCCACAAGCGAAATCTACACGTATTTTGTAAAGAAAGTTTTATTGGAACATACCCACACCCATAGTCTATGGCTGCTTTCAAGCTACAACTGCAGAACTGAGTAGCTGAGACAGGAACCATTTGGCCCCTATTTCACTATCTGGCCCTTTACATAAAAGTTTGCCTACCCCTGCCTTAAAAGATTAAGTACATATTTCTAAGTGTTGTTCTAAATATCGATACTACAGTTAGACTTTTAGCAAAAAAAGACAAACATTAAACTTACTAAGCCATAAACTTACGATTTAGACTGGTGTCCATTGGAAGTTTTAGAAGAAGGATTATATCTTTCTGGAACAAAAAGGAATGCAGAAATCAGCAACTATAGTATGGCTATTTATATTTTAAAGTATCTATCAATATAACCTTAAAGAAATATAAATCAAAAAATTGGGATAAAATTCTTCATCCATCAAGTTGGTAACACCTTAAAATGCGATAATATGAAACACTGGTGGAAATAGGCATGTTCATATGTTATTGGTAGGGCTATAAACTCATACAATCTTTCTGGAGAGCAATGTGATAATATTATCTTACCAATACTGTAAATACACATATCCACTGACCTAGCAATTATAAGGAAAGGAGTTTACCTTACAGGTATATCTAGAGGAATACATAAACGCACAGACACACAGACACACACATACAGTTTATTATAGTATGGTTTGCAACAGCAAAAACTGGAAACCAGTGTTCATCTACAGGGGACTAGATAAACAAATTACAATACTTTCAACAATATAACACAATTTTGTTTTTAAAAATAATGAACTAGAGCTTTATACTGATACAAAAACAGTTCTAAAATAAATTAAGTGAAAAATACAGGTAATAAAGAGTAGGTGCAGCTTATGAGCCCGGTTGCCAATAGGGAGCTTTGGGGAGAGAGAATGGGGGAAGGGGAGAAGTAAGGATGAGACATTCTTAAAAGATTTTAAGAGAAAATGTAAACTTTCTGGCCTACAGCTAGCTATTTACTGTATATCAACAACGTTGGGTCCTTTTTTTCCTGTAACTGCAGCTTTAAGGCAGAACGAAGAAACAGATACATAAAAAGTTTGTTAACCTTAAAATGGATATTCTTCTAGTTTTGTCCCTGCTTTAAGATCATTAAAGACAACTTTAAGGATTAAAATGCTCCACATATTAATCTCCCCAAATAGCTTATGACCAGAGTAAATCTATCTGAAAAGTTATTGCTCTTGGCAAAAGAACATTTGTTTTGTTAGAGAGCTATATGGTGAAGCCCAGACATTTGCAAGGTTCCTGACCTTACCACTACCAGTTCACACAGCCATCAACTCTTTGAATCACACTTGAATTCCCCAAGGCTATCTTCCCCTCAAGTTCTTTGAGAGGCCAAGAGAGTGGAGGTGGAGGGGGGTTGTGTAGCAGACAGCAAACTTTCTTCCCAGCCAAAAACACCCAGGAAGAACAGATAAATATAGATACAGGAAGAGAAGAGCCATGGTAAGCTAAAATGACCCCTTCTTGCCTGGAGTTTTACCATAATAGAACCCAGTATCTTCATGAAGGAGATGGAAAGACAGAAGTATGGCTCTTGGGGTTATGAGGTGCCCATCAAATTGAATTCATGAACTCTGAACTATTAGTTCAAATACTTAGTAAAAACAGTTAATTTTGATCTTCAATGATCTTTAATTCATCTTTCAAGCCAAGATTCAGTTCAACCCATTACTGATCATCAGGTCATAAATACTGGGATAAGGGACTTCCCTAGTGGTCCAGTGATTAAGACTCCACGCTCCCACTTCAGGGGATGCAGGTTCAATCCCTGGTCAGGGAGCTAAGATCCTACATGCCATGTGGTGTGGCCAAAAAAATTTTTAAAACTGGGATAAGACACACAAAAGAATTATTAAAGAAATACATGATGTGACCATGAGAAATGAATGTGCAACAAACAGCTTAATTTGAAAACCAAAAGGAAAAGAAATACTCACTTTGTTCTCCAGGGCCAAAATTGGACTGCTGAGACTCCTAAGAAAAAGGGACATAAAATTATATAGTGACATTAAGAGAAAAAGGTTCATTAGAGAAAAATGCTTCAAATTAAACTATTCAATTCCAGCTAATTCAATGAAAGATCCCGTTGAGTTCCTAAGAATGCATAAAAGAAAAAAACACCAAAAGAATTTAATGATTACATCTGATCAGCTTCAGCAATTTTGTGGTCAATAACAGAGTTTCCCAGAGCTTAATACAAAAAGCATCAAGCTATGTAAGTCTTTCTTTATCATTCATTTCTATTCAGCAGCATCCATGGTACTCATATCCCAATTTAATTCTTGGTCTTAAGAAAATGCTATTTTTTAAAAAGTAATACTAATAACCATATACTAGAGTGAAAATAGCTGTACAAACTATATAGACTCAAAATATACCACTTTTATGAACTAGCAACTCCTACTATGTTATTCCCATGTCATTTTACTTCCTCTCCCTGCTCCCAAGATCTTACAATTAGCAAACTGAGGAAGAGATTTTCCATACTCGTTTTATATACTTCTTTGTAAGCCCTATACTAGCACAGTGCCTGGCATTCAGGAAGCATCCGTAAAAAGAAAGCCAAAAAGAAAAGAAAAGAAAACCAAAATGTCAGTGTCCATGAAAGAAACATGACTTTCCAAAGTCAACTTTCAAGATCAGAACAGCTGTTTCACAAGTGCAAATTGTGCATTTTTCTAGGTTAAGTCTGTGGTACACAATGTAGTACTAAGATTACACAAACATCCCTAACATCTGTAACAGCTTACTTAAAAATAAGCACAATCTTCCTTTAATGACAGAATTATCTATGAAAGAGAAATCCAAACAGTATCTAAGCTAAAATATAGTTTTGGTGTTAAAAAAAACTGTAAACCTACATCAATTGTCAACTGATTTTCAACAAGGGTGTGAAGACCATCCAACAGGGAAAGAATTCTCTTTTCAACAAAACGTTCTGGGACAAGTGAACAGCCATATGCAAAAGAATGAAGTCAGATGCTTACCACAGACAATATTAAAAAATTAACCTGAAATGGATCAAAGACCTAAATGTAAGAGATAAGAGATAAAACTACAAAACTCTTAGAAGAAAATGTAGTGCCCAAATCTTAATGACCTTGGATTTGGCAAAGACTTCTTACATGACACTAAAAGCACAAGACACAAAAGAAACAAACAGGTAAATTGGATTTCATCAATATTAAGAACTTTTGTGCTTCAAAGGACACCATCAAGAAAGTGAAAAGACACTACCATAAAATAATAATGCCAATAAAAACAAAAATATTCTAAGAAAAAAAAGTGAAAAGACAACATACAAATTGGGAGAAAATATTTGCAGATCATATATCTGATAAGAGACTGGTATCTACAATATATAAAGAGCTCTTACAACTCAATGATAAAAGTCAAGTAAACCAATGAAAAAGTGGGCAAAGGATCTAACTATATATTTCTCCAAGAAAGATATACAAATGGCCAGAAAGCACATGAAAAGATGTTCAACATCATTTGTCACTGGGAGAAATACAAATCAAACCCACAATGAGATAACCACTTCACACTTACTAGGATGACTAGAATCAAAAAGACAGATAATCACAAGTGTTGACAAGAATGTGGAGGAATTGAAAGCCTAATGGGAAATACAAAATGGTGTGGCTAGCTGCTTTGGAAAACATTCTGGCCGTTCCTCATATGATTAAACACAGAGTTACCATATGACCCAGCAATTCTGCCCCCAGGTGTATAACCAAGTGAAACAAAAACGTATGTCCACACAAAAACTTGCATACAAAGGTTTACAGAAGTATTATTCATAGTAGCCAAAAGCTCAAAACAGAAAAAAAAAAAAAGCTCAAAACAACCCAAATGTCCATCAGCTGATGAATTCAGAAACAAAATGATATACACCTATACAATGGAATATTATTTGGCCATAAAAAAGAATGAAGGAACTGATACATGCTACAACTTGGAAGAACCTTGAACATTATGCCAAGTGAAAGAATCCAGTTGCAAAAGACCATATATGATATGATTCCATTTACATGAAATGTCCAGAAAAGGGAAATCTATAGAGAGAACAGATTAGTGGTTGGGTAGCACTGGAAGGGGAACAGAGGGGAAAAGGTTGATAGCTAAACAGTAGGGAGTTTCCTTTTGAGGTGATAATGTTCTAAAAAATTATTTATTTGTTTGTTTGTTTAGTTTTGGCTGTGCCATGTGGCTTGTGGGATCTTAGTTCCCCGACCAGGGATTGAACCCAGGCCCTCGGCAGTGAAAGCGCAGAGTCCTAACCACTGGACCACCATGGATTTTCCAAAATGTTCTAAAATTGACTGTTGTAATGGTTGCATATGTCTATAAATATACTCAAAACCATTTAATTGTATACTCTGAATGGATAATTTGCATGGTATGTGAATTATATCTCAGTAAAGCTACTCTAAAACACTCTTTAAATACAGCAGTGGCCAAGAGGTCACTCCTGTGAATCTTATTAAAAACGAAAAGAATTCTCCACCCCCCTTGAAAGGCTAATTGTCTTATACTCATTTACCTAGTAAATGGCCTAAACGTTTAATAGCCCGAGCTTTTAAGTAATCTCTGACTCCGTCCCCTCACCTCTGACAACAGTCAGTCAGCTAGTTACCAATGCGACTGGATTCTGTGTCTCCAGACCATCTACTACAAGCAACACCTTCTCCTCTCCATCTACACTGCGAAGACTTTAGGTCCTCACCTTTCTTCATCTACAATGGCCATCTAATGGATTTTCCTGGCTCTAGTCTCTCTCTCCTTCACTCAGCTATAGCCTCTAGTTGACCTTTCTAAAGCCCAAATCTTAGTATTTGTCATCATTACTCCTATTCTTCACAGAGCCTCCAATGGCTCTTTGTTTTTCCTAGGGATGAAACCCAAACTCCTTGATATAACATTCACTCACATATCTAAGTACTGGAAAAACAGAATTAAGCAAAAACTAACATGGGCCTTGTCCTCATGGAGCTTAATGTCAATGAATATCTTTGCAACTACTCATGCAAATCAAGGTAAAATAGCAATTGTGTTAGGTACAATGAAGGGCAAATGCTTACACAGCATTATAAAAGAGCTTACAATTGTGTGTGTGTGTGCACGCAAAACAGACACATACAGATACATACATACACGCACAAACACAAACACACACACACACACACCTGATCGGGAAAATGAACAAAGGCTTCCCTGAGTAGGTACTGTTCAGTATGAAATTTGACGGTTATGTAGGAAGTAAACTGGGAAACGAAGGGAAAGGTAAGTGTTTAGGGTAGAGAGAAAAGCACGTGTAAAGGCAAGAAAGAACAGGAGCACAGCTAGTATAAAGAACTTAAAGGCAGCCCATGGGAGGAAAAAGTACAGAAGGAAGAGGGTTAAGAAATTAGACTCAGGACCAGAGAGGCTAGATCACATCGTTTATAGACTTTATAGACCATATTAAAGATTTGTGTGTGTGTGCAATTTACTAAGCAGAAGAATTATACAAGCACATCTGCATATTGTGATGATTACCTTGGCTATTAAGTAGAGAACAGCTTTGAGAAATCTAGAATGGAAGTAAAGATATTTGTTAGGAGATAACCGCAGTGGTACAAATAGGAGATGACAACAGCTTAAACAAACTGGTCTCCACGCTTTTTTGATCATGTACCCCCCACCACTAAGAAATTTTTGCATTTGTATCTCCCAAATATGTATACTGTATGCATTGTTATTTAACTAGTATATCTTATGTAAAACCAAAATATTGACATTTTAAAGGGCTCAGATAATATTCTAGAGTAATTTAAAAATTATATTTATCAATGACAACAACACTTTTCTTACACACACAAAAAATATATAGTGCCTCAAAGGTCTGACACCAAAACTGGCTTGATATTTGGTTTCACTGGACATCACAAAGACACAGCTATACAAACGGAAGTGCTATACTTACTAAATCATGATACCAAAATTTCAATTTATACCTTAATTATGCAAAGGTTTCTGTTGAAATTGAGCTAATAGATTTCCAATGTTCAATGATACAAAACAGGTTTTCAGGAAAATAAATTAAAAGGTTGTGATTTAATATTTTTAGGAAATAGGTTCAAAACCCACTGAAGTTAGAAAATTCTAAGTCTTTAAAGGTTGCACATATGACAATCATCATAGTTTTTGTCAACAATAAAAAATACATAGTAATGACATTATTTTTAAAATCTTGTTTTCCTAGCTTAATGACATTATTTTTAAAATCTTGTTTTCCTAGCTTGAGGCAGTTACTTTTTCATTCATTAAGATATCACTTTTATTCTAAGAAGAGGGTTTAATTTATTATTATTATTTTAAATATGTTATGAAAAGATCTAATGTATTTGGGACTTGTGTGTGAAAGAGTGAGAGGGGAGAGGGAGAAAGGAGTGAGGGAGGGAGAAAGGAGAGAAGAGGGAGGGAGAGAAAGGAAGGGAAGGAGATGTCTAATTCATTTTTCTTAGCTTGAATTATGCATTTATATAATTCAAGATAGAGAGGTACAGATACTACATTTATTTTTGATGTGATTATTTTAAAATACTAACATTGTAGTGGTTTGGGGGACTAGGTCAGAGCCAGATATTCTTCAGAATCATTATGGATTAAGCACTGCCTTTTGATGAATTATTTTCTTTTTTTTTTTATAAGTGAGCTAACTTCTTATGTCACTAAACAAATAATCAGTGAACTTCTGCGTTAGTATAAAAGGTATCTGGGAGTGCCACACAGGTTCTCCATGAAGGAAGGAGGAAGAAAAATTATTTATACATTAGGATTTAACTTCTGTTATATCTTTCTTTGAGTGGTGGTACACACACAAAAAAATTGCTTTTCAAGTATTTTATAACTAAAAAAGAATCTAACAATATCTTAAACTGATACTACCAGAAGCACCTGCACTTTCATCAATCTATATATAGCTAACTTTGTACACTGCATGATTTATTCTAATATTTGTTCTTGAATCTTTAGCTTTGCTTTCTAAGCCTGTTTCAATAGTGTTTCCTGACAAAGGAATGCATTTTAGTATGTTTTCTCTGTGTTCTCCCTGTACTGGATTTCAGTCATTTTCATTGGAGTAAAAAGACTGAGTTTTTAAACAAAGGTTATAGAACACTGGGAGAAACATCAAAGAAGTTTTTAATAAAATTTTATTAGGCCTGATTTATGTTTAAGGACTGAACTGAATACCACATAATTCAAAATATCACTAAGTACAAATTATGATGCTTTCAGTTTCATCAGTTACTATCTCAAGGCACTTGCTATATACACTAAAAGCAAGGTTAATGATAAACATGCATGCTCAAACTACTGTTGATAATCTGGACTTTTTTGTTTCTTTTTTCTGCTTATGGGCATCTTTGTTTCTACTTTGTAGTGGCAGATGAAGGAGAAGGACAATCTCAACTCTGCCATTTTCTTGTTTGGTCAGAAATGCATTTTAGTGTTACTTTCATTCAGTAGTTTCACTGCAGGTATGTCTTTTAAGCCATTTGTGCATTAGTGAAGATTAGTTGAATTAAAACCAGTTAATACAATCTGTAAATCATCTTAACCAAGCGCACTTAAAACTGCAATATGACACAGCTAGGAAGAACAAATGAATGAAAACAACTCTGTCAATTTTCCATATTGAAAAGACCTAAACTTCTCTTGGGATACCTCACATACCAGACATAAAATGTGACCATCTGCCATTCGGATCAAGAGACAGCAGAATGTACGTATTTGATTTTTCTTTCAAAATTAAAAAGCAAATAAATTGGCATTTTTAGAACTAAAAAATAAGAATAAACTTTTCATCCCCCATCCCCCATTCTCCAATGCACACAACACTGGGGTATATGTTTTCCACTCTGGAGACCACTGACTTACCACAGCGGTAACAACAAAGATGGAGAAAAATGAATGAAATTGAAATGCATTAAAGGAATTAAAATCATTAGGACTTGGTGACAGTCTATGAGGTGTGATGAAGAGGAAAATGCCAAACATAACTCCTATAAGGTTTTCTAGCTTCACTAAGATATGGAACAGTAGAAGAGAACCATGCTTGTTCTTCTCTTTGCTTTTTGGTTGGGAGAATAATGACTTCTCCTCATGTTTAGCTGTGCATCCAATTAAACACTAACATGTAATTCTTTTTTCTTTCTTTTGTATTATTTCATTTCCACAACCAAATGTTTGACACACTGGCAGAACACATTTCTTCTTTCGTATTCTCTTATAGTACTCAACACAATGCCCAGAAAACTTACTTTTAATGGTAGAGGGAGAGACAGAAGAGAAAAATGAGCAACCGAAGAAACAAAGTAAATCTGGATGAGCAGTGTATAGTGGGAGACAAGGAAGAAATAGGTTAAACAACATTCAATGCTCATGAGAAGCTCAATGAAGATAAAAAAATGAAAAACATTAACTGGAGTTGCCAAAATGGGCCCCTGGTGATCTTAATGGTTTTGGTGAGACACTGAGAGTGAAAGCAAGATCAGCTTGGACTGAGGATTAAATGGAGGAAAGTATATAGACAGCAAATATGAACCACTCTTTAATAAGATTAACTCTAAAGTGGAGGAGTAGCTGGAGAACAACATGGAACAGACTGGATTTTTTTGTTGTTGTGTTGTTGTTTTTAAATGGGACAGATAAAGAATGGTTAAGCAAATGATAGTGATTCACTAATAAACTAGCTCTCCAAATATGTTCTTAAACTCAACTTCTCACCCATGACTATGAACTGCTCTTTCAGATCTGTTAATGGGTAGGAAATCCTCTCTGTTGTGCTCCTCATCTTCCCATGTGCTTCTGGCACTCCTATACTTCCTGTTCTAATCCCGGTTGTTGTCATCTTCTCTAGGATGCCATCTCCAAATTCCCTGAGTATCAAAACTTTGTCCCTTCTCTGTCTGCTCATTAGACTTAGTCCATATAGTTAGTGCACAAGGAGAATAAATACCTATTAAAGCTTCATATAAAGCTTTAAGCTATATTATACGTGAAGCTGTATTCACTGAAAATTCAGAGCATGAGACAAGCTATAAAAGAGCAAAACCCTGTAAAAGCAACCAAACCAAAGCAATAATCATTAAGCAGCTAACTGAGCTGTTTCATAAATATCAAAAATCTAAACATAATTACCTGAGTATATATACCCAAATTCACTCAATAAACATTTACTGAATATTATGTGCCAGGAACTATTCTACACATTGACACCATCTAAATGGTTCAGTGCTGTATGTATAGCACCTAGAACACTGCCAGGGATTGTTCAGAACATAGAGTGAATATGAGTAAAGGCAGTCAAAAGCTTTAGTTTGCTTGAAACTATCACTGGAAAATCTACCAACCTATCTCTAACTACACCCATTCACTCTGCTTTCCCTCCTGTGGAAAAGAATGACCTAATTGTGCTCTATTCTAAGGCCAGTCTTTTCTACTTGGGCATGAATGTCAATCCCTCTTGTGGAGATTTCCTAAGGTTACCTTCTCTCTTTCCCATATATCACTTGTTTTTCCTTTTTTACAAAATCATTTTCATCAGCATATAAATATGATAAAATGTCCTCATCTTATAAAAAATACCTCCCTGATAATATCACCATACCCTTTTGGCACCCCCACATTTCTCTGCTCCCTTTTACAGACAATGCCTCAAAAGAAAATCTCCATTTATATAATCATTGTCTCCAATACTTTTTGAGCCCACTGCAATCATTCTTTTGCCCTCACCTTTCTAACTAAAAGTGTCACCAATAAAGAATACATTGTCAGGGACTTGCTGGTGGTCCAGTGGTTAAAAATCTGCCTTCCACTGCAGGGGACGCAGGTTCGATTCCAGGTTGGGGAACTAAGATCCCACATGCCGCAGAGCAACTAAGCCTGCATGCCACAACTACTGAGCCCTTGTGCTCTAGGGCCCGTGCGCCACAACTAGAGAGAAGCCTGCGTGCCACAACGAAGAGCCCACACACCACAATCAAAGATTCCACATGCCGCTACGAAGATCCCATGTGCCACAGCTTAGACCCAATGGAGCCAAATAAATAAATAAATAAATTTTTAAAAAAGAATACACTGTCAAATACCGTATGATATCACTTGTATATGGAATCTAAAATATGACAAAAATTAACTTACCTATGAAACAGAAACAGACTCACAGACATAAAGAACAGCCTTGTTGTTGCCAAGGAGGAGGGGGTGGGAGAGGGACAGATTGGGAGTTTGGGATTAGCAGATGCAAACTATTATATACAGAATGGATAAACAGCAAGGTCCTACTGTACAGCACAGGGAACTATATTCAATATCCCATGATAAACCATAATGGAAAAGAATATGAAAAAGAATGTATATGTATGTATAACTGAATCACTGCTATAAAGCAGAAATTAACACAACATTGTAAATCAATTATACTTCAATAAAATTAAAAAAAATTTTTTTAAGCTGGAAAGAAAGAAAAAGCATTGCAATAAAAAGTACATTCTCAGGAACTCCCTGGTCATCCAAGTGGTTAGGACTCCACGCTCTCACTGCAGAGGGCTCAGGTTCAGTCCCTGGTCTGGGAAATAAGATCCCACTAGCCCTACGGCATGACCAAAAAGACTGTAAATAAATAAAATTTTAAAAAAATACATTGTCAAATTTAGTATCTGAAACATAGTAAGAACTTAGTATCTGTTTGATAAAACACATAAACATATCAGGTTTACAGAGATGAAAACTAAAATATCTGAGATTAAAAATATGTCAAATGGGATTAATAGCAAACTAGACAATGCAGAACAAAAGTTTACTGAACCTGAAGATACAGCAATAGAAACAACTCAAAATGAAACAACAAAAGATAAAAGATTGGGAAAAATGAAGAGCACATTACTACACTGTTGAACAACTTCAAGAGGCCCACTATACATGTAATTGGGGTCTCTAAAGAAGAGGAAAAAAGGAAAGAAGTGAGTACAGAAACATATTTTGAGGTAGTAATAGCAAAATTTTTCCAAATATGATGAAAACTATGAACCCAAAGTTCCAAGAAGCTAAAAACAAACAAACCCAAGCACAAGAAAGATGAAGAGAATCACACCAAGGCACATCATAAATGAACAACTTAAAATCAGTTGCAACCAGAATACTCTTAAAAGCAGCCAGGAAAAAAAAGACACATTATACACAGATGAAGAAAGAACAATAAATTACTTTTCAGAAACAATGCAAGCCAAAAGACAATGGATCAACATCTTCAACCTAGAAATCTATATTTAGTGAAAGTATCTTAAAAACAAAAAAGAAAAGGTGAAATAAAATTTTATTTCAGACATACACAAGCTAAAAGCATTTATCACCAGCAAATAAGCACTATAAAGAAAAGTTAAAGAAGTCCTCCAGGTAGGAGGAAAATGATACCAGAGAGGAATCTGGATTAACACAAAGGAAGAAAGAGCAAATGAAATGGTAACTATATGGGGAAATACAAAAGCCTTTTTTTCCTATTATTTAAATCTCTTTAAAAAATAATAGACTTTCAGGGCTTCCCTGGTGGCGCAGTGGTTGAGAATCTGCCTGCTAATGCAGGGGACACGGGTTCGAGCCCTGGTCTGGGAAGATCCCACGTGCCGCAGAGCAACTAGGCCCATGAGCCACAACTACTGAGCCTGTGCATCTGGAGCCTGTGCTCCACAACAAGAGAGGCCGCGATAGTGAGAGGCCCGTGCACCGCGATGAAGAGTGGCCCTTTCACAACTAGAGAAAGCCCTCGCACAGAAACGAAGACCCAACACAGCAAAAATAAATAAATAAATTAATAAACTCCTACCCCCAACATCTTCTTTAAAAAAAATAAAATAAAATAATAGACTTTTTAAATGATTAACAATTTTGTGGGGTTTATAACTTACATGAAAGTAAATGTATGCAACAACAGATGCGGAGAAGTGAAAAACGCAAGCATAATGTTGAGAAATTTTTATATGATAGAAAAGAATGGCTTAGTATTACTTGAGATAGATTTCAGCAAGTTAAAGATACATTCTACAAACCCTGAAGTAAACATTCAATAACACAAGAATTACAGCTAATAAGCCAAAAATGATATATAATAATAAAAACTACTCAATCCAAAAAGAAGGCAAAAAAGACCAGATGGGGCAGGTAGATATCAAAAAGCAAGATGGCAGAGATAAATCCACCCATATCAATAATCACATTAAATATAAATGGACTAAATACCCCCAAAAAAGAGGAGAGTGTCAGACTGAATACAAAAAAGCCCTAGACAAAATTATGTTACCTATAAGAAATGCATTTTAAATGTAAGAACACAGGTTAAAAGTAAAGGATGGAAAAAGGTATATAACTTAACATTAATCAAAAGAAAGCTAAGTGGTTATATTAATATCAGGCAAAGTAAATTTTATAGCAAAGAATAATATCAGGATTAAAGGGAGGTCCTTTCATAATGATAAGGGGCCAATTCATCTAGAGCTAATAACAATCCCAAATGTTTAAGCACCTAAAAGCAGAACTTGAAAAAGTAGGAATGAATAAGTAAGGACAAAGAGACAAACTCAAAGTAATAGTTGGAGATTAACTATAAGTTAATAATTGGCAGAACGAGAATTAAAAAGAATAAAAACACAGAAAACTTGAATAACACCATAACTAACTTGATCTAACCGACATTTACAGGACACTCCACTTGACAACGGTACACTCTTTTCAAACATTTCCCAGAAGAGACAATATTCTGGGCCATAAAATAGTCTTAACAAATGTAAAGGGATTCAAGTCACACGGAGTATGTTCTCTGACCACAACGGAATTAAACCACAAATCAATAACAGAAGATATATGAAAAAAATCTCCAAATATTTGGAAACTAAATGACACTTCAGAATAACCCACAGAACAAAGAAGAAATCAAAGAAATCAGAAGTTTATGTTGACAGAATTCCCTGGCAGTCCAGTGGTTAGGACTCCGTGCTTCCACTGCAGGGGGCACAAGTTGGATTCCTGGTCAGGGAACTAAGATCCTGCATGCCATGCATGATGTGGACAAAACAAAACAAAACAAACACAACAACAACAACAAAAAGTTATGTTGAACTGAATAAAAATGAAAACATAACATATCAAAATCTCTGGGATGTAAACAAAACATTACTTAGAAGGTAGTTTATAGCATTAAAATCTTATATTAGAAAGTGAGAAAGATCTCAAATCAACAACCGTAGCTTCCAATTTAAGAATTTTTTTTAAAGAGCAAAATAAAGCAAAACAAAGCAAAACAAAAAAGTAATAAAGATCAGTGTAGAAATCAATGCAACAAAATTGAAAAACAATGGAGAGAGGGAAAAAAAGCAGTTTTTTAAAAAATAAGATCAATAAAACTTACAAACCTCTAGACAGATGAAAAAGAGAAGAAACACATTACCAATAACAGGAATAAGAGAAGAGGCATCACAACAGATTTTTAAAAGTATAATAAAAGAAAATTATCAAAAACTTTACATCAATAAATTTGACAACATTTGACAATGAGTGGATAAAATGGACAAATCCCTTGAAAGACACAACTGCCAAAGCAGATGCAAGGAGAAATAGATAACATGATTATAAATTCAGTTTTTACAAAACTGTCCTACAAAGGAAACTCAATACTCACAGGGCTTCACTGGTTAATTCTAGCAAACATTTAGGAAGAAATAACACCAATTCTACACAAACTATTCCAGAAAATGGAGAAGAGAGAATTAGGTGCCAACTCATTCCATGAGGTCAGCATTACTCTGATACCAAAGCCAGACTAAGACAACAAGAAAAGAAAATTACAGACCAGTATCCCTCAGGAACATAGGTGCAAAAATTCTGAAAAAAAAATTTTTTTGAAAATCAAATTCAACACTACATAAAGCAGATAATACATAATCACTAAGTGGAGTTTTTACCAGGAAATGTAATGTTGATTTAAAAATTTAAAATTAACCAATGTAGTCACCATTTCACAGACAAAAAAAAGGAAAATCCTCTGACTATATCAATAAATTCAAAGAACACATTCAAAAAATCCAAAATTCATTCCTGATAAGAACTCTCAGGTAAATAAAAATAGAAGGGAACTTCCTCAACTTATTAAATGACAGCAGGCTTCCCTGGTGGCGCAGTGGTTAATGCAGGGGACATGGGTTCGATCCCTGGAATCTGCCTGCCAATGCAGGGGACACGGGTTCAATCCCTGGTCTGGGAAGATCCCACATGCTGCTGAGCAACAAAGCCCGTACGCCACAACTACCGAGCCTGCGCTCTAGAGCCCGCAAGCCACAACTACTGAGCTTGCAGGCCACAACGACCAGAGCCCACGTGTGTAGAGCCCATGCTCCGCAACAAGAGAAGCCACCGCAGTGAGAAGCCTGCACATCACAACGAAGAGCAGCCCCCGCTCGCCGCAACCAGAGAAAGCCTGTGCGCAGGAACGAAGACCCAATGTAGCCAAAAAACAAAAAACAAGAAGATCCAGTCACAAAAGATCACATGTTGCATGACTCTATTTATATGAAATGTCCAGAATAGGCAAATCTACAGAGATATAATGTAAGACTAGTGGTTGCCTAAAGGCTGGGGGGTGGGGAGTGGGGTTGGAGGAAACAGGAGGGTGACTCTAAAGTGTACAAGGTTTCTTTCTGGGGTGATGAAAATGTTCTAAAATAATTGTGGTGATGGTTACACAACTCTAAATATACTAAAACCCAGTGAATTGTACATTGTAAATGGATGAACTGTATGGTATGTATATTACATCTCAATGAAATAGTTACCGAAGAAAAGGAAAAGTAGCTATTAGCCAGAATTACAAACATATATCCAAAGTCTTCTGATAAACTCAAGCTTTAACTTACAATTACAAAAGAGGTATAGCTATTAAATAATATGAGACAGAATATTAAAAAATAATTATTTAACCCAAAAGGATCTCAAGAAAGGGAACAAAGAAAGAAAAAGCTGATGGGACAAATAGAAAACAAGTAGCAAATGGAATATTTAAAGCCTACAACACTAATGATTACATTAAAGGGAAATCTTTTGAATGTGCCAAGATTACACACTACATGGGCAGAGTAAATAAAAAATCAAGACCCAATTATATGCCACCTATAAGAAATTCACTTTAAATATAAAGGCACAAAAAGATTAAAAATAAAAGAATAGAAAATGTTAAACTATGTTAACCATAAATTCTTAAAAAGCTGGAGTGGCTTTTATATGAATATCAGACAAAGGAGAGTTGATTGTCAAACTAAATAGCACAGCAAAAGGAACCATAAACAAAATGAAAAGACAACCTACAGAATGGGAGAAAATATTGCAACCAATGCGACCAACAAGGGCTTAAGTTCCAAAATATACAAACAACTCATATAACTCAACAACAACAAAAAAAACAACCCAATCAAAACATGGACAGAAGACCTAAATAGGCATTTCTCCGAAGAAGACATACAGATGGCCAACAAGCACATGAAAAGATGCTCAACATTGCTAATTATTAGAGAAATGCAAATCAAAACTACAATGAAGTACCACCACACCCTGGTCAGAATGGCCATCGTTAAAAAGTCTACAAATAGGGACTTCCCTGGTGGCACAGTGGTTAAGAATCTGCCTGCCAATGCAGGGGACACGGGGCTGAGTCCTGGTGTTGGGAAGATCCCACATGACGCGGAGCAACTAAGCCCGTGTGCCACAACTACTGAGCCTGTGCTCTAGAGCCCGTGAGCCACATCTACTGAGCCCGCATGCCACAACTACTGCAGCCCGCGTGCCTAGAGCCTGTGCTCTGCAACAAAGAGAAGTCACCACAGTGAGAAGCCCGCACACCGCAACAAAGAGTAGCCTCGCTCGCCGCAACCAGAGAAAGCCCGCACACAGCAACGAAGATGCAACACAGCCACAAAAAAAAAAATTTAATTAATTAATTAATTAATTTTTTAGAAGTCTACAAATAACAAATGCTGGAGAGGGTGGGGAGAAAAGGGAACCCTCCTATACTGTTGGTGGGACTATAAGTTGGTACAGCCACTATGAAAAACTGTGTGGAGGTTACTCAGAAAACTAAAAATAGAATTATCATATGATCAAACAAAATAAACTTCAGAACAAGCATTAATACCAGATACATAGAGGGAAATCTTATAATGAAAAAAAGAGATCAATTCATCAGAAAGACACAGAAATCCTAAATGTATATGTACCTAAGGACAAAGCTCCAAAATACATGAGCCCAAAATGGACAAAATTGAAAGGAAACATACAAAACCACGAATACAGATGCAGATGTCAACACTCTCCTTTCAGTAACTGAGAGGACAAGTTGATAGAAAGTCAGTAAAAATATAGATGACTTAACCACTCTCAACCAACCATATCTAATTGACACATATAGAACATATTGTGTCTGTTGCTCATGGAAGAGTCACCAAGAGAGATCATTTACTAGGCCTTAAAACATTTGAATAAATTTAAAAGGACTGAAATTCTACAGCGTATATTCTCTGACAAGAATATAAATAAATTAGAAATCAGTAAAAGAATAATATCTGTAAAATCCTCAAATACTTGAAAATAGAACTACATACTTCTAAATAAAACAAAGAAGAAGCCACATAGGGAATTAGGAAATATTCTGCACTGAATGATAATAAAAACAGAATATATCACCATCTGTGAGGTACATTTAAAACAGGGTGTAGAGAGAAATTGATAGTTTTATATACTTAAAACAAGAAATATTTACAATCTGTGATCTAAGCTTTCAACTTAAGAAATCAGGAGAAAAGCAAATGAAACCCAAAATAAGTAGAAAGGGACTTCCCTGGTGGCACAGTGGTTAAGAATCTGCCTGCCAATGCAGGGGACACGGGTTTGATCCCTGATCCGGGAAGATCCCACATGCCGTGGAGCAACTAAGCCCGTGCGCCACAACTACTGAGCCTGCGGTCTAGAGCCCGCAAGCCACAACTACTGAGCCCGCGTGCCACAACTACTGGAGCCCATGCACGTAGAGCCTGTGCTCTGCAACAAGAGAAGCCACTGCAATGAGAAGCCCACGTACTACAACGAAGAGTAGCCCCTGCTCACTACAACTAGAGAAAGCCCACGTGCAGCAACGAAGACCCAATGCAGCCAAAAATAAATAAATAAATAAAAATTAAAAAATAAAAGAAACTTCAAAATAAGTAGAAAGAAGAAGATAATCACAGTAAAAGCAAAAATCAAAGAAACAGAAAACTGAAAAAAACTAAAAGATGGTTCTTGGAAATGACCAACAAAACTGAAAAAGGTGTAGCTAGACAAATCAAGGAAAACAGAAAGAAAGAGAAACTACACATCACCAATAGCAGGGAAAAAAGGACTTCACTATAGATCTTACAGACATTAAAGAGTAAGTATAGATTATAAATAACTGTGCCAATAAATTTGACTGAAATGAACAAAATTACCAAAACTGACATAAGAAGAAATCGAAAATCTGAATAGCTCTATATTTAATAAAGAAATTTAATTTGTAATTCAAAACCTTCCAATATAGAATACTAGGGGTACAGATTGCTTCACTGATGAATTATATTAAACATACAGGGAAGAATTAATACTAATTAAACTATTTCAGAAAATAGAGATGAAGGGAACATTTCTTTGCTCCTTTTAAGAAGCCAGCACTATCCTCATATCAAACCAAAGACATTATTAGAAAAAACAAAACAAAATTACAATCATCACCCACCCAACTCTGGCATCACCATGACCACCACCACCACACCCACACCCACACACACACCCACCCACCCACACACACACACACACACACACACACGGCAAAGGCCAAAGTTTGAACTGACATTTCAAAGAGAAGGCAAAGGCAAAAATTTGAACTGATATTTCAAAGAGAAGAATGGCCAATAAGCTCATAAAGAGGTTCAACATCATTAGTCATAAGGGAAATACAAATTAAAATCAATATGAGATACCTCTACATGCCCACTAAAATGGCTAAAACTACACAGAATGACAATAGAAAATGTAGGCAAGGATGTAGAACAAATGAAACTATCATACACTGCTGGGAAATGGGAGTGAGATAAAGTAGGAGTGTGATACAATCAATTTAACACACACTTAATACATGACCCAGCAATTCTACTTTCTTCCACATGACTCAGTATTTACCCATAAGAAAATATAAACACAGAAATGACTGTTAGTGAATGTTTATAAATACTTAATTCTTAATAGCCCAAATCTAGAAACAACCCAAATGTTCATCAACAGGTGAATGGATAAATAAATTTTGGTATTTTCATACAACAGAAATAAAAATGAACTATGAATAAAAAGGAAAAAATTACTGATATATTCAAGAACATGGAAGAATTCCAAAAGTATATACTAAGCAAAAGAATGCAAATATATATGCCAAAAAAGTATACACTGTATGGAGTACATTTATATGAAATTCTAGAAAAAGCAAAACTTACCTATAGTAACATAAAACAGGTCAGCCATTGTGTGTGGCCAGTGGTGGGGGTGAGGGGGACTGGAAAGGAACTTGAGGGAACTTTGTGGGGTGACAGAAATGTTCTAATTCTTGATTAACGTGGTGGTTACACAGGTGCATATGTCTATCAAAACTGGGGCTGTACATTAAATATATGTGCATTTTTTATGACTTAAAAAAGTAAAAGAGTGGTATGGCACACATATAGGCAGATGTGAGTGATATACCTCACATCACTTACAAAAATAAACTGGGCTAAATATAAACAAAGAAAATAAAACTGCAATCGCATTAAAGGAAAAATAAGAAGATATGTTTATGATCCTGGAGAAGGAAAAGCTTTCTTTAACAAGACATTAAAAAGCAAAAGCTTTGGGCTTCCCTGGTGGAGCAGTGGTTGAGAGTCCGCCTGCCGATGCAGGGGACACAGGTTCGTGCCCCAGTCCGGGAAGATACCACATGCTGCGGAGCGGCTAGACCCGTAAGCCATGGCTGCTGGGGCTGCGCGTCCGGAGCCTGTGCTCCACAACGGGAGGGGCCACAATAGTGAGAGGCCCGCGTACCACACACACACACACAAAAAAAAAGGTAGCATAGCAAGGGGGTTGGTCATGGTGATGAGACAGTTCTCCCTGGATTTAGGCAATAAAGAATAAAGGTGTGCATTTAAAAAAAAAAAAAAAAAAGCAAAAGCTTTATAGAAGAAAAAGAAATTTATTCATCAAAATTAAAATCTTCTAGACCATAAAACTTAAATGGGCTCTAACTGAGAGAAACATTTGCAGTATGTGGAACAAATTATTTGAATCCAGAATTCAAACAACACAAAACAAAAAAAGAAATTCTGCTGAAACTTACTCAGTGAAAGATGTAGCCCAAAAGGCAGAGGAAATAGGCCAATTCATCCACGTAGAAGTTAAATGGACTAAAGATGATGAACCTCACTAGCAATCTAGGAAATGGAATGCCATTTCCCACTCAAAAGACTGGTACTTAAAATAACAAATAGTGGTGTGCATGTAAGGAATAATAGAGAATACAAGTGGGAGTACTGACTAGTACCATCACTATGGAGGGGATTTGAGAGAATATATTAACTATATACTCTCAATATCCAACAATTATACTTCTTGCTCTTTACACAAAAGAAACTCATATGCACACAAGAAGGCATGAACGAAGTTATCCATTATAGCAATGTTTACAATTTAACTTGGCAACAAGTTAAATACCAATGGGAAATGGCTAAATAAAGTAAGATATACTTATAAAATGGATGCAGTTAAAAGAACTGAAATACCTCTATATGTAATATATTATCTATATATAATCTCTCTATATATATATATAAAATAACATGAAAAAGTCTCTAAGACCTATTGCTGACTGATGAAAAATACAGTAGAATGTATCTGTACAGAAATTAAATGAGAAAATGCATGTATGTAACAATTACATTACATGTGTATGTAAATGCATATGAAAAGACTTGTAAACGTATGTATGAAGTAGCTCTGGTGAGAGATGTAGGAGACAGAATATGGGGAAGACTATTATTAGGGGTCCTGCCCAAACTTTCACAAGGAGAATATATTTTTGCATTATTTGTATAAGTATAAATTAATGTAAAAAAACCAAATCTGCTGATTTTAGATGAGCTTGGAACTGTTGTCTGAAAACCTTTACCATATGACGTAAGTATGGTTGTTGTGTCCTCTGGAAAGGAGTTCCTCATACAAACAGTTTGGGAAGCCCTTATCATCTGTGGCCTAGAATATCATAATAGTTTGCAACAAACATTGATGACTTCTAAGTCTCTTTCCCATGTTGCCTCCAAAGATTTTCCAAGTATCTCTCAATCCAAGTTAATCTCGATTCTATGTTCTAGTTTTATTTTCTTCATAGTAATATCACTATACAAACTTACCTATTTATTCACTTATTATCTATCTCCCAGTAGAATGGGAATGGCAAGATAATTCTGAATTCACATGATTTTAGTCAAGCCATTTAGAGATTTCTTACAGTATAAAGACACACTTCATTTACTTACCTTAGTTGGAAAAGGAAATTTGGAAGGTTCGGTTTTGCATGGTGTATGAATAGCCGTTAGAGGGGGAGGCCATGAATGCGTCATCTCCTGAAATGTAATTATTACAGTTTGTTTTCAAGCAGGTCAAGGATAAAAATTACACAGCTAAAAACCAGATTTGTATTATAAATGCTGGTTTCATGATTGCTCCTCCAAAAGTATACATATTTAATCAATCAATATTAATTAAGCACAGTGTGTGCGAGGCACTATGGGGTAGGTAATAGGAAGATAAATAGTTTACACTCTCTGGCTTCAAGGAGCTTAGAGTTAAGACGGTAAGACCTGTGAACAGTTATAGAAATCAGCCTGTAATCAAACACAAGGCTAGTAAAATGCTACTGAGGAAGAGCTTTCTGTGGGAGTGGGAGGAAGAGAATAACAGTAAGAAAAGCAGCCAGCATTTACTGCGTACCTTTAATGGGCCAGATACTGTTATTTTACATGTTTGTAACTCAACTGGTCATCATAATGACATTATGAAGTAGATACTGTTATTATCCTGACTCTATGTAGGACAAAACTGAAGCACAGAGATTAAGTTATTTACTCCAGGTCACACACTTAGTAAGTAATGGACGCAGAATTTGATCCTAGGTAGTCTGGCTACAGAGCCCATTCGCTGAAAGGAAATTTTGGTCAGGTGGAGGAAATAAGAAGAGAGCTATCAAAAAAGCACACAAGGAGGAAGACAGACAAGAAAGGCCATACGTCTGATTTCATTCAATGCCTTCTGTCTAATCATATGCCAAGTATGTCCAAGTAGAGGTTTGGATACAATCACAATGTATATGTTAGAGAAGCAGGACAGAGAGAGGTATCAGATTTAGAATAAGGAGGGAGTGTTTTATCTCTGGCATTTAGTTCAAAGTAAGCCATCAAGTAGTCTGAGAAAATACAATAAATTAAAGGTGATATAACTTTTAGGAATTTACCCTATAGCTATACCCGCAGTTATGTAAAGATACATATTCAAGGGGTTCACACTTTTAAAAAACGAAAACAACCTAAGTATCCAACAACCAAAGATTAGATTACCAGACATTCATACAATGGAACACCAAGCAGACAGAAAAATGAGAAAGTTACCTACTGAAATAAAATGATATCCACAGTTACTGTTAAGTGGCAAATACAAATCATAGTGTATATCCTCGTAAATGCTTATCGATGAAAAAATCTCTGGAAGACAGTTAACAGTGGCTACCTCTGGACAACAGAATGACTGAAGGAGGAAGAGACAAGGGCACTTGATGCAGCTTCTACCACTTGAATCTCCTGAAACAGCCACCTGCACTAAACTTGCTCTTTATCCTCTTACAAGGCTTTATTTTTTAATAGCATTTCACTTTCTGAAGTAATTGTATATAATTGATTATTTCCTACATCCTGCTCGAGACTGTCAGCTCAAAGGATGCAACATTATCACTATTATCACCACTATGTCCCTAGTACTTGACACACAGTAGGTACTCAATTAGTAAGCTTTGAATTAATACATCATTTTTTACAATAAACATATATTACTTTTAGATTAGAAAAACTTTTTTTCCTTTAAGTTCGTGATGGGGTTCCCAGAAACAATATGACTACAAATATCAAGAAAACAAGAAGGGGGACTTCCCTGGTGGCACAGTGGTTAAGAATCTGCCTGCCAATGCAGGGGACACAGGTTTGATCCCTGGTCTGGGAAGATCCCACATGCCGTGGAGCAACTAAGCTGATGCGCCACAACTACTGAGCCTGCGCTCTAGAGCCCATGCACTCTAGGGCCTGCATGCTGCAACTACTGAAGCCTGAGCACCTAGAGCCTGTGCTCCGCAACAAGAGAAGCCACCACGATGAGAAGCCCGCACACCACAATGAAGAGTAGCCCCTGCTCGCTGCAACTAGAGAAAGCCTGCATACGGCAACAAAGACCCAACACAGCCAAAAAAAAGAAGAAGAAGAAAAATAAAGAAAACACGAAAGGAGTGTAAACCTGAACTTCCTTGCACACTGTACATAGGGAAGGGAAAAGAAACAGAAACTCATATGCCCCAGGTTTTCAATGTTGGCATTTTACACCTCAAATACCAAAATACTCTCAATAGAAAATCTATTTAACTCCCTACCATCAAATGACTGAGCACCTATTACACCCAAGGCCACGTGCCAAGTCCTGCATATACATAAAATGTGCAATAAATGGTCAGTAACATCAAAGATATAATTAAATTTAAGAAAATCTAAGATTTCTTCCAGGTATTAAAGTGCCATGCATTTTTCAGGATTTAGGAGTAAAGATATATGCTCCCTTAAACTTTTTATGTACATGGCAACTGAAAAATGAATGCAATATGAGTTATCACTGTGGTCTGACGGCCTGATACAGGGGGAATAAGGATTTCAGTGGGATTCTAAGAAAAAACAGAATCTATGTATAACTGAAGAGGAAGGAGACACACATTCCATGAAAGTTTACTTTACAAAGATGAAAGAGCAAGAAAGTGTATGGCTTAGGGACACCAGTTTGGCAAAGTGGTCAATCAATAGTGCGAGAGGGTGAAACTGGCCTGTGGACAGCCTAACATTTAAAATGTTAAATTTGCACATTATTCTTTCTAGGGGCCTTAGAGAGCCACTGAAAACTTCTAAGAAGGATATCACTTTATGAAGACAAAGGATTAAAGCAAAGAATCTGGCAGCAATACAGAAGACAGATGAGCAGGGAGACTCTGGAGACAGAAAGGCAGAGTGAGGACTGTATATTACAATTACTGAAGCTCAAAGTGGCAGAAATAGAAATGAAGGAATGAACATTTTCAAGGAATTTTCAAACTCTACATGAAGTTTTTGTGATTAAATAGAATATGAGAGAAAGAAGTGGAAAATAACTAGGATTCTACACTTGTAAGCAAGGGAGAATGGTGATACTACTAACAGAAGTTAACTCTGATAAATACAGCTTTAGACATGTTGAGTCTAAAAAGCAGGGAGAAATCCAAATGGAGACCCGGCTAAGAAGCAATTAAGAGACACAAACCAAAACCCAAAGGAGGCCAAAGCAGGAAAGATTGAATAGCTGTCTAACAGATAAATCCCAAAGGATGGAGGAAAATCACATCAAAGAGGAGAAAGAAAAGAGGAGAGGCTAGACAATGCACCCATATTTAAGAGATAAGAGAAGACACAAGTGTTCCCAAAGGGCAGAGAATGTGAGACAAGAAAGGTGTGCGGAAAATAAAAACAGTGAAGCATAACAACAGTCAAGGAAGAAAGAATGATGTTTTCTGAAGAAAAAAATAAAAATTCTTCAAAACAGCAGAAAGAACTCAAATGAAGCCTCTGATGACATGGAAGATAATGACCTTGGAGAAACAAGTTCAGGAGAATGGTAGAAGTAAAAGCGATTTTAGCAGGCTAAAGGAAGGAAGGAGAAAATAAAGTGGAAGCAGCCAATGCAAGTAGTCTTTCAAAAGTATCCATAGTGAAATACAAGTACAGACACAAAAATTCAAGAGTGTACACAAAAAATACAATTAATATGTGACTGATGGTTTTTGTCTATTGAGCCAAAAGCAGTCACTGTCACTCAGTTCACTGGACTTTCTCTTCTTCCAAAGGACAACGTTTTCTTTTCCCAACAGAAGAATGTACTCTTTGGTCATGTGTCAAGTTTAAACATATTCCATTAAACACTCAAAATGTGTAGTATTCAGAGAAGATCTTCCATCGTAGGATTTGACCAGTATATACAGATAAACTACAAAGCAAGCTATTTTCAACACAATGGTTTGACTGATAACTACTGAGATTTTTAGTACTTCAAATTATTAACCGATAAACCTGAGAAGGTACAGTTTATATTTGGTTTCTTCCTCTTTTCAAAGCAAGCTGTTAAGACTAGTTTGTTTTTACTTACAAAACAAAAAAACAAACCAAAAAACCCCAGCTTTTTGAGGGCAAATAGTAAACAAACCAAGTGATTTAGAACTTAAGTATGAATATAAGTAGAACAGAGTCAGTTACTTTTGATGGCCATAATCAGGTTATACATGTAAGCTATCTGCTGCAGTTTCAGATACTTTGTGAAATACAAGGGGAAGGAGGGTAAGAGGGTAGCAAAGCATCATAATTAAAGAGACTAAAACTATTTTTTTTAAAACTTACTTTAAGAATTTCATCCACACAGCTCACATCACCAGAAGCAGATGCCTAAAGAAAGAGGAAAAGAAACACACATTAGATCTGGAGTCATTTCTTATTAGATTTGCTTTAACATTATTAGAAATGAGATTAAAATTAAAGGCATATTTAGTATCCCACTACTTTAAGTCAGAACACTAATTAGAATCTTTGGACTAATTTCCTTAAATACAAATTTTCAAGCACTAAAAAAATTTTAATCACCAAGCTGTACATGACCGGAAGAGCTTTATATTAAAAAAATTTTTTTAATTAATTATCTTTGGCTGCATTGGGTGTTCGTTCCTGTGCACAGGCTTTCTCTAGTTGCGGCGAGTGGGGGCTGCTCTTCGTTGCAGTGCGCAGGCTTCTCATTGTCATGGCTTCTCTTGTTGCGGAGCACGGGCTTGAGGCATGCAGTCTTCAGTAGTTGTGGCAGGCGGGCTCAGTAGTTGTGGCACACGGGCTCTAGAGCGCAGGCTCAATAGTTGTGGTGCACGGGCTTAGTTGCTCCGCGTCATGCGGGATCTTCCCAAGACCAGGGCTCGACCCATGTCCCCTGCATTGGCAGGCGGACTCTTAACCACTGAGCCACCAGGAAAGTCCCAAGATAAGATTTCTTTAAAAAAAATGTTAAGGACTTCCCTGGTGGCGCAGTGGTTAAGAGTCCGCCTGCCAATGAAGGGGACATGGGTTCAAGCCCTGGTCCGGGAAGATCCCACATGCTGCGGAGCAACTAAGCCCGTGCGCCACAACTATTGAGCCTGCGCTCTAGAGCCCGTGTGCCACAACTACTGAGGCTACACGCCTAGAGCCCATGCTCCAAAACAAGAGAAGCCACCACAATGAGAAGCCCGTGCACCGCAACAAGAGTAGCCCCGGCTCGCAGCAACAAAGACCCAACGCAGCCAAAAAAAGAAAAAGAAATCTTATCTTTCTTACACTTGGATTAGAAATAATTTTTAAAATGTACTTTTTTCAGGTGAACAACTTGTCAAAAATTTACAAGCTGGTTTATATACAAAATATACCATGGTACTGAGATCATCATTTCACATAAATAACAAACAGAATAAAACCAATATTATTGAAAGATTAGTTGTCTGGAACATGCTGGACATTTTACATAGTATTTCTTAAATCTCAAAAGTTAATTTTATTCTGAAGTACAAACAGGAACTGGAGAGCTACAGTGAAGTCTAACTCTAAGGATCATGTTATACTGTTTGAAGAAAGAACAAGTTACCACTTTACTGTTCTCTTGAGAGGAGTAATTAGATGACAAATGCTACAAACAATGAGTTTCCCAAGGCCACAAGAAAGATTTTAAAATGTCCTTAAGACAGCATTTTACCTATTCCTGATCTCTTCCCCCACCGTTTTAAGATATGATTTTCAGCTACTGATATTACTTAAAATATTTTTTATTGCAAAAACTAGATTAAAAGATAAAATTTCAGCTATTCCACAACGAATGCTCACTTCTTTGGTTATTCTGAATAGCATGTTTTGGTATGTAGTTATAAATACTGTAAATTTCAAACCACCACTATGCCTGGAGCAGCTGCCTCAAACCTTTAAGTGTAACCAGAGAAAAGGATCATGGCATCCAAACCATAAAACATTACCATCTTCATGTACCCAAAAAAGTTCCAACATTCACCGCAACGAACCATGCCCACATCTCATTGATGAGTATCACAATGAGAACAGAAGTAATTTTTTTAAAACAAAAGAACACAAGATGTATTATTCCATAAAATCAAAATGAGGAAATCTAAGGTATTGATAGACCATGTTTTAATTCTATAACTGACTTGTCATTTTAATATTTGAGAACAATGAATGACATTTTCTCTACTGCTCAAGAGGGGTAGCTAAGAGCTCTACGGATTCACTTGGGAGTCAATCACAAGTCTTTCCTTAAACTTTTACATTCCTTACTATTAAGACAAAGAGACAGTTCAAGTTCAAACATAATTTCAGGGTGAATTGCTTCATATAGTTACAATGTTAAAAAGCTCTAAATGTGTGACTTACATCCAATGGTTGGGAAGGTATTTTCAGCTTGGTGAGATGAGCTTTGCTGCTGGGCTTTAGTTCAGTCATACTGTTGCCATGAGATTGGCTGCTGTAGTGTTCAGAGGGCAGTTTTGGTTCCATGGATTCCTGTCCATCCATAGGCCGCACATAGGCAGTGGGTTTCTGTAACATTGAACTGGACTTTGACATCAATGAAGGTGGGAAAGACTGATTTGAGTGCTGCCCACTTGAAAAAGGTACACGGGAAGGAGAATCCCAGTTAGCATCAGGGTCCCGAGGTGATTTGGAACGCTGATGTTCCTTGCTATGGTGATCATTCCCATGAGACCTGGAATGACTGGAGCTTAATGAAGAAACAGCCTGGGGTTTTCCAGGGCTGGAAGAGCGTGATTTGGAGTGTTCTGATCCATGCTGGCCTTTTTTCCGGCTACTGCTCCCACCACTGCTGTATGAGTCACGGTCATGCCTCTGGCCACTGCTATTAGTGCCACTGCTGGCACCTGCACTGGCCCGCTGGCTACTGTGTCCACTCTGTAAGCCTGAGGACCGTTTCTGAGACTGAGAAGTGCTGGGTGCAGGTCCTACTGGAGTCCATTTGCTACTCTGATGAGAGCTCCCATGTCTCTGTTCAAAGAAATTTGGGTTAGATTTTTCATCTGCTGTCGGCGGTACTGTAGTCTTGGGAATTGCAACAAGCTTTGGTATAGATCTGTCTCCTATGAAATCCTTCATTTCATCGTAGTTTCCAAGCATACTCTGAATACGACTTGAGAGCTTATCTTCTTTGCTAGTCTACAAAAAAAATTGTAAAATAAAATTATAAAATTAGCAAAACTAGAAATAAAAGATGCTTCTAAACTAACTTTACAAACTTCAAATGGAACGGGACTTTTCAAAAGAAGTCTCATCTCATATCTTAAGGTTAAAATCTCAAAACAAACTCCAAATACATATATTTTTTATGGTGAAAAAAATGAACTGAAGGTGAAAAACCTTCATGTTAAAACACAAATATCATAGAGGACACTGAGAAATATACACAATAGACTACAGTAGATGTTTCAAAAATCCAAATTTCACCAATAAATATATTGGAACAGTAGTAAAATCTTTTGAAGAGCAGGAAAATTATGCCTTTATGTAATTAAGTTCCAAGTCACAGATTAGCCAATACGCACATTTTAGCAGTCTAGGAAAACATCATATTCCTTATAATTCAATGTTATAATTAGAGGCAGAAATAAAAACTTAAACAAGTTATACGCAAATGACTTTTTATAATTCCTTCTTTTACTGTGACTCAACAAGTTAATAAAAATCAACAACAAATTAAGCATGGAAAATCCAGTAATAAAGTTTTAAATCTTGACTATTAATTCTGACCATCAAATGCTCCAACATTTGAAGTCAATAATACATACTTTAAGTTTCAAGAATTATTCTTGAATAATAAGGTCCAAGATGTCTACAAGCTTTAGGACTCTTTTGTAAGCATATACATGAAAGAAAAAAAGTTGACTGATTACATTAAAAGGGAAATCAAGACTTTGAAACAAACAGAAAAGCCTGAACCACCACTATTTATTTTGAGGTTGGCAGGAATCAGTAATGACTTTAGATTATTTGAAAATCAGACTGAGAGGTAAATCTACAGCAATTTATTGACAACATCAAGATCAGAAATCAAATCCAATTCATTACAATGTAATTACAAAATAAGTTGTAGTATGATTCAAAGATTCTGGACCAAACTCCTGCTTTTTTCAAAATGTCTTTTATCCCAAAGTTTTGTGTTACACTCATAAATGATGTCAGTATAACTGCCCTTCATTGGACAATCCTTATAAGCTCTGAATAAATGTTTTTTTATATAGCTCCCAAACGGTTTCTACAAACACCAAATGTTATAAGGGTAAACCCAGGATATGTCATTACATTTGTATTTCATCAGAAAAAAGTCTAACACACTCTCAATCTCATACTATAAAGCCAACAATGGTCACTAGTGCTGCAATACATAGTATTACAACTATTATACACAGTATAAGCCTTTAAATTATAATAATACTTCCAATGAAATCCAAAGCCAAATCAAACCTAAGAGAGACATGTGTGGCCACTACAGCTACAACAGAGTCATGAGATTCAGTGTTTTATGTAATCCCAAATCAAGTACCATGATAGTTTAAAAAAAAAAAAGCAATTAGTTCAATTTATTGAACACGTCTGATAACATGTTTTAATCTAAATTTGATATTGTTAATTAAGCATTAAACATATAGAAAATCAGAGAATTTAGTATATAACAGAAAAAGAATCAGATTGATGCTGAAGACACATTTATTCAAACTTACTAATAATCACTGAAACTTAGTAAACTAAGTAAGCAAATGGCAAGAAATAGGGAGAAACAAAAGAATCTATGAAATATTTGTCTTTGATGTTATACCCAAATAGCCAAGGAAACAGCAGACAATGCATAGTGATTCACAAACTTTTAATTTAATTCAAGGCTCAGAAAGGTGAAATGCCTGCTCAGGGTTAGTGGTAGAGCCAGGAATACAGATATGAATGTTTGAGCTACTCCAGACCATATTTCAAGAGTATAGGGTAGCAATGGGGGTGGGGGTGGGGGGTTGTGAGGATGACTTTAGGGTACTAGTGATGCTGTAGTTCTTGATTTGGGTACTAATTATGTGAGGTTGCTCATGTGGTGAAAATACTTTCATTTGTAACACTTACTTTGTGTACTTTTCCATAGTATGTTATACTGCAATGAAAAGTTTACACCAAAAAAGTATATTCTGAGAAAAGGAAAAACTGTTAAAAGGTGTAACATAACAACCCTTTCTAATATAAAAACTCAAGTTTAAAAATTTTAAAAATAAAAACTGTTATGTTACAGGGGAAAAAACATTCAACGGACAACTTACAACTTTGTATGGCTCAGCAAAGAGAGGAGAGCTAGGTGGGAAGGCGTCGTCCCCCTGCTGAATTTCTTGATTCCGCCTTTCCCGTTCTTTCATACGCAGCACATTCCGGTCTTCACGGTTCATGTTGCTATGAAGAGAAACACAATCTTTACATCACAAAAAGAAAAGGAAAAATTAAATGTTCTGTACTCATTTTGTCAGTTTAACACTTTAATCGGAGATTCCCTTTCAACTTTCAAGTAATAACAGGCATTAGTACTGAAGTTGGGTTTTGGCAACGGTTTTATCAACTAAACCGACAGTGTCTTCCACAACTATCCAGACAGGAAACACTAGCCCAGAATATTAGGATCCACCCCACTGAAATACTTAACCTTATGAATTTTTAAGTGTTCTGCTAGCTAAAAGTCAACTAAAACTTCTATATTCAGAGGGAAAGTAGTACTTAAACCCATAATTCTTAATATTTCCTATAAGCCTTCTATGGCTTCCTCTTCAGAAATCTAGCTATCCTTTGCCATTAGAGGCATACAACCCACTCCCACCTACCACCCTCTCCCCCCAGGGTCCAGTGCTTTTCTCTACTTTGCATCTACCTTATCTTGATTTCTTTTTGTCCCAAACACAGCTTCCTTGGTGTCCATCCTTATGGCAGTTTGACCTCAGCTTTGCTGTTGCTCTAGATTCCCTAAAAAACGACATTTCTGCTCTAAATACATTAATATTTCAATTAGCACCTCAATAAATGGCAAAACTGAGGCTTTCAGCAATAGAATCTAAAATTAACTTGGGTTAGTAACAGTAGTCGAAATTGTATGGAAAAAGAAAAAGTCTTTGGGGAGAAAGGGTAAATGAGGGTGTCATTTCTATAATCGTGACAGTATGTTGTCATACTGTTGTCACTAAGAACAAACCAAGGAAAATAGTTTCTTTATAGCAGCGGGAATTTTGGTTAGATAATGAAAAATGTTGTCAACACACTCTTCCCAGGAGATAGTTTTAATCAATTGTCCTGGTTATGTTTTGTTTTGTTTTGAAAGTCCTGTTGGAGGCCAAAGGGAAAAAACAGGTTATACTGTGGAGTATTTCCAGCCTTATGATTCATAAATCAAATCAAATCAGAAAATTAAAGTCAATCAAGACTGGGGGAAACTATAATCACAAAATGAGAATGGACAGCAAAACCAATATATTCTTGAGGACTTTTTTAAGTACAAATAAACATTCAAAGATAAAACATCCTGATTAGTTTAATATCATGCAAATAAAGCAATTTCGTGTTTAAAAAAATGTTCTAAGTGTCCAAATGTGTATTCAAGTTCTTTCTTATATGCACAATTATCTAATAAATTTATAAGAAAACATAAACTATTTTGAGGTTATGGAAATAGTGTGTGCTTGCTTTGGTCTCCCATCAGAACCACATAAAGTATTTGATTCTTTCTTTAATAAATACCATAAAACATCTACACTTTGGTACTCAAAAATAAAAACAAAGAACATTTATTATCCTCCAGCACACTTGAACCAACTAATAACTGTGTATCACCAACAATCAGGTTTCAAATAGACCTCTAGAGCTATGGTGCTGCAACATACAAACTTATCTGTATCTGTTAGGGTCTATGTTAATGACCAATTTCCTTATGTTTCCCTAAACTTAATTCTTGAAAGATCAGAAAACAACAGAAATGCCTTATTTAAACTATGATTTAATTTTATGTATTCAACAGCACTAAAATAATCATGCAAGAAACACGTGAACATTTACTTCAAAAACGGACGATTCCCACAATAAAACTCCTCCTATAATTCAATAAAACCTTTTCTTAAACAATAAGTCATCACACTGAATATTTCCTCTTTTAAACAAGGCTGCCAAGAAGCTCATAATGAAATTAAATGATTATAAGAACTATAAGAACTAATATTAAGTTCTATAAGCTTATAGAACTATAAGCTTATATAGAACTATATAAGCTTATAAGAACTAATATTCTAGTTGTAGCTCTTATTCTCTAATTTTTTTCTGATTTGACTTATTTTTACATCTAATATGTCAGTTCTATTTTTTTCTCCTATGTCTTTCAACATCAGTATCTCTGCCTAAAATAAAGTTTTCCCCAAAGCAGTAATTCCAGTAATTCCACTTGAGCTGCCCTAAAATTATTATGAAATTTAAGTATGACTCAATTTGAATTATATCTCTGTTTGTAAAGGCAAAACTATATTCCTCAGGACATCTGCAACTGTACTGAAACAGGATTCAGTAAAAAATAACAAATTGCTGTATGATAACAAAATCTGACTACTAGATAAAATAATTTTTAAAAGAAAATTAGCAAGTAGAAAGGAGGTTCTCCATCTAATATTTTTAATTACTTAAGGTAAATTGTTTAAGTACCCATCCGGTACTTATTTTAAGTTGATATATTAATAACCAACAAATTTTTCTTTCAGTTTTACTGAGGTATAATTAATATACAGCACTGTACAAGTTTAAGGTGTACAGTATAATGATTTGATATATATCATGAAGTGATCATAACAGCAAGTTTAGTGAACATCCATCATCTCATATAGATACAGAATTAAAGAAATAGAAAAAAATTATTTTTCTTGTGATAACTAATAATTTTCTCTCATAATTTACTCTCAACTTTCATATAAAATATACAGCACTGTTAATTTTATTAATCATGTTGTACAGTACCTCCCTAGTACTTATTTATAACTGGAAGTTTGTACCTTTTGACTGCCTTCATCCGATTCCCTGGACCCCGACCCCAAGCCCCCCAGTCTCTGGTAACCACAAGTCAGATCTCTTTTTCTGAGTTTGTTTTTGAAGTACAATTGACCTACAACACTATGTTAGTTCCTGTTACACAACATAGTGATTTGATATTTCTATACATTTGAAACTGATCACCACAATGAATCTAGCTAAGATATGTCACCATACAAAGATATTACATAGTTATGACCATATTCTCCACACTGTATATTTCAAACCCTTGACTCATTTACTTTGAAGCTGGAGTTTGTACCTCTTAATCTCCCTCACCTGTTTCTTTCCTCCCCCCCCCCCACCGCAATCCCTTCCCTCTGGCAACCACCTGTTTGTTCTCCGTATCTAAAACTCTGTTTCTGTTTTGTTGTGTTTGTTTGTTTTTTAAGATTCCACATATAAGTGAAATCATACAGTATTTGTCTTTCTCTAATTTATTTCACTTAGCATAATACCTTCTAGGTCCATCCATATTGTTGCAAATTGCACAATTTCACATTCTTTGTTATGGCTGAGTAATTTTCCATTACAAATATTTATAGATCACATCTTCTGTATCCATTCATCTACTGATGGGAACTTCAGTTGCTTCCATATCTTAGCTATTGTAAACAATGCTGCAACGAACATAAGGGTGCACATATCTCAAGTGTTTTTGTTTTCTTCAGGTAAATACCCAGGAGTGGAATTGCTGGATCATATGGCAGTTCTATTTTTAATTTTTTGAGGAATCTCCATATTGTTTTCCTTAGTGGCTACACCAATTTACATTGCCACCAACAGTGCAGAAGGGTTCTCTTTCCTCTACATCCTCCCCAACACTTTTTATTTGTTGTCTTTTGATAATGGCTATTGTGTGTGAGGTGACATCTCATTGTGGTTTTGATGTGCATTTCCCTGATGACTAACGATGCTGAGGATCTCTCCTGTGCCTCTTGGCCATCTATATGTTTTCCTTGGAAAAATGTCTACAGATCCTCTGGCCATTTTTCAGTTGGGCTGTTTGTGTTTTTTATGTTGAGCTGTATGAGTTCTTTTACATTTTGGATATTAACCACTCATCTGACAGAGCATTTGGAAGTATCTTCTCCCACTCAGTAGGCAGCTTTTCATTTTGATGATGTTTCCTTCACTGTGCAAAAGCTTTCTAGTTTCACACAGTCCCATTTGTTCATTTTTGCTTTTGTTTCCCTTGCCTGAGGGAATATATCAAAAAATATTACTAAGACCAATGTCGAAGAGCATACTATGTTTTCTTCTAGGAGTTTTATGGTTTCAGGTCTTACATTTAAGTCTTTAATTCATTTTGAATTTATTTTTGTACATGGTGTTAGAAAGTAGTCCTGTTTGACTCTTTTGCATATAGCTGTCCAGTTTTCCCAACACCATTTACTGAAGAGGGTGTATTTCCCTCATTGTATATTCTTGTCTCCTTTGTCATAGTTTAATTGCTCATGTACGTATTAGTTCATTTCTGAGCTCTCTGTTCTGTTCCACTGATCTATATGTCTTTTTGTGCCAGTACCATACTGTTTCGATAGCTGTAGATTTGTAGTATGGTTTGAAATCGGGGGACATGATACATACAGCTTTGTTCTTCTTTCTCAAGACTGTTTTGGCCATTCAAGGTCTTTTCTATTTCCATACAAATTTTAAAATTATTTGTTCTAGTTCTGTGAAAAGTGCCACTTGTATTTTGATAGAGATTGCATTGAATCTGTACATTGCCTTGGGTGGTATGGTCATTTTAATAACATTAATTCTCTTAATTCATGAACACGTTATCTCTTTCCATCTATCTGTACCATCTTCAATTTCTTTCATCAGTGTCTTATAGTTTTCCAAATACCGATCCTTAACCTTAGTTAGGTTTACTCCCAGGTATTTTATTCTTTTTGATGCAATTGTAAATAGGATTATTTTCATAGTTCATTGTTAGTGTATAGAAATGCAACAGATTTCTGTATCATAATTTTTTATCCTGCACCTTTACTGAATTCACTGATGAGCTCTAGTAGTTTTTCGGTGATGTCTTTAGAATTTTCTATTTATAGTATCATGTCACCTGCAAACAGTGACAGTTTTTACTTCTTTTCCAATTTGGATTCATTTCTTTTTCTTACCTGTTTGCTGTGGCTAGAACTTCCAATACTATGGTGAATAAAAATGGCAAAAGTAGATATCCTTATCTTGTTCCTGATCTTAGAGGAAATGCTTTCAGCTTTTCACCATTATGTTGTTAGCTGCAGGCTTATCATATACGGCCTTTATTATGTTGAGGTATGTTCCCTCTAAACCCACTTTGTGGAGAGCTTTTTATCATAAATGGACACTAAATTCTGTCTGAGGCTTTTTCTGCATCTATTGAAATGATCATACAATTTTTATTCTTCAGTTTGTTAATGTGTATAACACTGATTGATTTTCAGATGTGGAACCACCCCCTTGAACCTCTGACATAAATCCCACTTGATCATGGTGTATTATTCTTCTAATGTATTATTGAATTCAGTTTGCTAACATTTTGTTGAAGATTTTTGTATCTACATTCATCAGTGATACTGGTCTGTAATTTTCTTTTTTTGTGTTGTCTGTGCCTGTATCAAGGTAATGCTGGCCTCAAAGAATGAGTTTGGAAATACTCCTTCCTTTGCAATCTTTTGGAACAGTTTGAGAATGACAGGTGTTAACTCTTCTCTAAATGTTTGGTAGGATTCTCCTGTGAAGCCATCTGGTCCTATACTTTTGTTCATTGGGACTTTTTAAATTATTGATACAACTTCATTACTGGTAATTGGTCTGTTCATATTTTCTATTTCTTCCCAATTCAGTAAAATTCAAAACAGTTTTAAATGAAATCCTAGGGACAAAAAGAAATGCAAAGAAATATCTGCAACTTTAGTTGGTTGGTTGCTGGTAAAGATAATGGTGTAGCAATTTTACTGCTACAAGACTGAACAAATAAGTAAATGTAAACATCCTGAAACTTTTAGGGAACCAGGGACCTTACTATGGGAAAACAGACACAAATATAGAGTGGAATAAGAAGAAAAAGAACCTTTGGGGATTAGAAAGTAGTACTATGAACTCATGCTTATATTAAAAATAAATTATATCTAAGTATATATACACACATATACATATATATATACACACACACGTATGGTGTCTCTAGCTCCATCCACTGAAAGAGTCTAGAAGCAGTGACAATCTGGTAGAAAGAAGCACCCTCAGCAACCAAATTTTGTTTTCTTTCTTTTTTTTTTTTTTTGCGGTACGCGGGCCTCTCACTGTTGTGGCCTCTCCCGTTGCGGAGCACAGGCTCCGGACGCGCAGGCTCAGCAGCCATGGCTCATGGGGCCAGCCGCTCCACGGCATGTGGGATCCTCCCGGACCGGGGCACAAACCTGCATCCCCTGCATCGGCAGGTGGACCCTCAACCACTGCGCCACCAGGGAAGCCCCCAAATTTTGTTTTCTAATATCATTCCCTGCTAAAATGGAACAGGACTTCTTCGGGTAATAGATAATTCCAGAGCTATAGCAAGGAAGGTAAAAAGTGAGCCTAAAGTATCTTGTTGTAACAGTAAGAAACCGCTCAAAAACAGATGGAGACATATCAAAAGGACACAAGAACCAGCTTGAAGGGGCTCTCACTGGTCAAATTTTAAAACATGAGCATCACAATGAACAAGCAACGGAATATAACAAATTGAGTAAAAAAAGAAACCCTGAGAACTATACCCAATATCTTGTAAAAACCTATAATGGAATATAATCCTCAAAAAAGCCAGAATCACTATGCTGTACACCTGAAACTAACACAATATTGTAAATCAACTATACTTAAAAACAAAAGAAAAATCTCTGAATCCACAGAATAATAGCAAAGAATAAAATTAAAAGACAAATAAGTCAGGGAGCAAATGTACTTCTTCATAGAAGAATGCCAACTAATAAATGTAGGAGAAATGAAAGAATTAAAAAATCTCTTTTCTGCAGCCACTAAAGTAATAATTGAGGCAAAAAACATCAATGGATGCTAAAACCATTGGGTAAAAATTTGGGAGGCAATGGAATATTCAGTATCACCCCCACAGAATATCAAGTATAAAGAAAAAAATCTTTGAAGTAGAGAAGTAAACACTACCCATAATCAAGTGATCAGACTTAACATATCAATAATGGGGCAAACTGACATCATGTGCCTTCCAATGTGATGCACTAAAGACATATCACCACCTCAGTATTCTACCTGCTAAAAATATTTAATCTGAATCTAATCACAAGTAAGCAGACAAACCTAAACTGAGAAACATTCTACAAAACTGGCCTGGACTCTTCAAACAATGTCAGAGAACAAAAGGAGAGACAAACAGACAGGGGCAGGCACTGGAGATTATGTCTATATTCTACATTCAAGATGACACAACAGGACTTCCCTGGTGACACAGTGGTTAAGAATCCGCCTGCCAATGCAGGGACACGGGTTCAATTCCTGGTCCAGGAAGATCCCACATGCCGCGGAGCAACTAAGCCCATGAGCCACAACTACTAAGCCCACATGCCACAACTACTGAAGCCTGTGCACCTAGAGCCCATGCTCTGCAACAAGAGGAGCCACCGCAACGAGAAGCCTATGCACTGCAACAAAGAGTAGCCCCCACTCGCCACAACTAGAGAAAGCCCGCGTGCAGCAATGAAGACCCAGCGCAGCCATAAATAAATAAATAAATAAATAAATAAATAAATAAATAAATAAATAAATAAATAAATAAATAAATAAATAAATAAATAAATAAATAAATAAATAAGAAAGAAAGAAAGAAAGAAAGAAAGAAAGAAAGAGGACACAATTAAATGCAATGCATGATCCTTCATACCCCAGACCCTGGATCTGAGGAGGAAAAAATGGTTGTGAAGGTCATTAATGGAAAACTTGGGAAAATTTTAATATGAATGGTATTTCAGATAATCATAGCAATGTGATAACTGTATTTGTTTATGCAGGAGAAAATCTTTGATTCTTATTTAGGACATAAACAACACACAGGCGAAATGTCATCATGTTTGCCAACTCTCAAATGGTTCAATGACCACTGGAATATATATTTATTATGTATAGATAGCATGTATATAGATAGTATGTGTGTGGAGGGTGGGAGAGACAGACAGACAGAGAAGGATGGATAAAGGAAGGAGGGAAAGACAGAGGGTGAGGGAGGGAAAGAGTCAGGAAGAGAAGGAAGAGTAGCAGCAGCAGCAATTAAATGTTCGCAGGAAAAATGTTAATCTAGGTGAAGGGTATACATATGTATATTATACTTTTCTTATAGGTGTGAGATTTTTCAAAATAAAAGATGGAAGGATAAGAGTGATAAAATTTATATATTAGAGCACTATGGGTGCTTTCCAACATTTTTCAGCCTTGGGATTTACCATCAAACTGTCTCTTCTCTAGGGCTTAAAGTATTTCTCTCATGACTAAGGTGCACCCCTGTCTCCAAATTCACACCGATATCCAATTCTCCTCAACTCCTCCTCTGTGTCACAATTTATTACATTTCAGAAAGAAATTACATTTATTACACTGCTAGGAGAGGACAACATCCACATGCCAAGCTCAGCTCCCTAAAGTAAATGGGCATCCAGAATTTATCTAAAGCAAGATTTAATGTTTATTATTAAGTTTACTATTAACTTAATATGCAACAAGCATCTATTAAATACTTAGCATTGGGGAGAGAACAAGAAGAATTGGCCACACTAGATTAAAACTTACTATAAGCCATCACCATTATCAAAATAGTATGGTAGTGCACAGAAATGAACAAACTGATCAGTAAAACAGAGGGAAGAAATAAACCCAAAGATATATGGGATTTTAATAGTTAACAAAACCAATTCAATAATAAAATGTTTTGGGACTTCCCTGGTGGTCCAGTGGGTAAGACTCCTCGCTCCCAATGCAAGGGGGTCAGGGTTCAATCCCTGGTCAGAGAACTAGATCCCATATAAATGCCGCAACTAAGAGTCAGCATGCTGCAACTAAAAGATCCTGCATGCCACAACTAAGACCCGGACCAGCCTAAATAAATAAATAAATAAAATTTAAAATAAATAAATAAAAATTTTAAATAAATGTTTTATTTAATAACAGTTAAAAACCACATACTTTTCTAAGATGACGGTTATAAAATGGTGAAGACATTTCAAACTCAGCCAGAAAAAAGACAAATCCTTCAGCCCAGTAACCTCACTTGTGGGACTATATTCCACAGAATTAAAAGCACAGCCATAAGCTATGAAGATGTTTACTGCAGCACTGTTTTTAGTGGTAAAACAATTTAAAATAACTGAATGCCCAAGAAAAAAGAAATGCTTAAATAAACCATTGTTTTTTAAAACAAATGAGGTAGATCACTGCCAGTTACCTTGGAGGAATTTCCATAAATGCCGTTTTGTGAGGAAAAGTAGATGCAACACAATGTATGCCATATGACTGATGACCTCGTTATTTCTTTAGGGTAAACTCAGAAGTAGAATTGTTAGGTGTTGAGTATATAGAAAGAATGAGATACAACTAACTCAACTAACAGCAAAATATGCCAACTACTATTCTCATAAGCTAAACACAAGAAAACTGAAATCTGAATATCCAGTTTTCACACATAATATGAAGGATGTCTATTTAGGTAAATCTTCTTTCTTGACCCTAGTAAATATTTTGGCTGTTCTTGTAAATGTTAATAAGGAACAGTCTTCCACTTTTGTATTTTCCAACAGAGATAAACCTTTCTAAAAAAATTTTTATTGAAATATAGTTATTTACAACATTGTGTTAGTTTCAGGTATACAGCAAAGGGATTCAGTTATACACATATATATGTATATATTCAGATTCCTTTCCATTATGGGTTACTACAAGATACTGAGTATAGTTCCCTGTGCTATACAGTGGGTCCTTGCTGGTTACCTATTTTATATATAGTAGTGTGTATATTTTAAACTCAAACTCCTAATTTATCCCTCCCCACTTTCCCCTCTGGTAACCATAAGTTTGTTTCTATGTCTGTGAGTCTATTTCTGTTTTGTAAATAAGTTCATTTGTATCATTTTTTTTAGATTCCACATATAAGCAATATCATATGATATTTGTCTTTCTCTGATGACTTACTTTACTTAGTATGATAATCTCTAGGTCCATCCATGTTGCTGCAAATGGCATTATTTCATTCTTTCTGATGGCTGAGTAATATTTCATTGTGTATATATACCACATCATCTTTATTCATTCATCTGTTGATGGACACTTAGGTTGCTTTCATGTGCTGGCTACTGTAAATAGTTCTGCTATGAACACTGGGGTGTATGTATCTTTTTGAATTATAATTTTCTCCAGATATATGCCTAGGAGTGGGATCGCTGGATCATATAGTAACTCTGTTTTTCGTTTTTTTAAGGAACCTCCATACTGTTCTTCATAGTGGCTACACCAATTTACATTCCCACCAACAGTGTAGAGGGTTCCTTTTTCAAAAGAGATAAACCTTGATGGGTCTGTTTTTCCAACTACACAAGTAATACTCGCTCTTTGCTCAAAAACTCTAATATGATTAACATAAAGTAGAAAGCAGAAGTCACCAATAGTTTCAGGGAAGTGAAACTTCCCTTTAATATTGCAAAGAGTCACACATTAGTCGTGTAGAAAACTGTTACACATACAGTTCTTATTTCATTTAATAAGTAATGAACATAGTTCCATATCAATACATATGAATTTTCATTCTTTGATTGACTGCATAGTATTCATTTAACCAGAAAGCCCGATAGTTAGGTTGTATCCGGAATTTAGTATGATAAACATTATAATGATTGTGTGTGTGTGTGCACGTGTGCGCCAGCACACTATTTCAGTTTCAGATAAATTTCTCCACGTGAAATTGCTGAGTCAAAGGATATATGCTATACCACTTTAACGTATATCACTAAACTGCTTTTCAAAAAGATTGTGTTAATTGACAGCGCCCCAAAGGAGTATGAAACTGCCCTTTAACCATGCCATTTCCAATCCCAGGCATTATGAGTCTTTTTTAATCGTGCCACCAATCTAAGAAGTAAAAAAAAAAAATTATTCCAACGTTATTTGTTTATTTCATTCATTCAACAAATACATGAGCCTATTTACTATGTCTAGGTACTGTCTTAGGAGCCAGAGATAAAACGGAGAATGACTCACGGTCTTTGACCTTATAAAGCTCATAGTCAACTGCTTTCTAGTCAATTTCTCCGATAGTTAAACCACACATCTTTTTCATGTCCTACTTAGCCATTCATATTTCTTCTCTTGTGAACTGCCTATTTACATCTTTTGCCCATTTTTCTATTAGAGTGATAGTCTTTTGATTATGTAATAACTAGGCTTTCCCAACCTGCCCTATATCTTAGCTGAGGAATATAAGGTTAGGACTAAATTTTATGCTAAACTGCATACTAATTCTACTGACCACCTCCTTCAAGTCGTCTGCCTCCTCTTTCAGGGCCACTCCCAAACTACGGGAAGGCCATGCCTAAACTCTCCTCAATCTAAGATGCAAACTTCACACTGTGGTTTTCAAAGTTTGTCAATACTCTCTCCAAGTCTCTTGATTTGTTTCTGGCTGGCTCTTTTTTTTTTTTTTAATTTATTTGTTTGGCTACGCCTGGGTCTTAGTTGCGGCACGTGGGATGTTCAGTTGCGGTATGTGGGATCTAGGTCCCTGACCAGGGATCAAACTCGGGCCCCCTGCATTGAGAGCATGGAGTCTTAGCCACTGGACCACGAGGGAAGTCCCTCTGGCTGGCTTTTTGACTTTTAACTTTCACCTTGATCTGCAACTGTTTAGCCTCTCTGGAGTTTTCCATTCTTTATTTCTGTGGTCTAACTACAATCAATCTAAATAAATAACTTTAAATGTCTATACTACAGATAATGTGCTATCTGTATCTTTACTTCTCAGTTACCTAGTATCCGAAGAGACTAAAAGTGAATTATACTATGGACTACATGGGATTGAGGTACTAAAGGAAGGAAAGGGTTGCTTTGATAGGCAGCCTCTGCTACCCATTGCAGTTATTCTAAGTCTTATCCACCCACTACTAGCAGCTCTGTCCAAGTGAAACTGCATTTATAGCGGAACCGGACAAATTTGAAAGCGGTTATTTCTCAGTCATTTATATTTCTCTGAAGATCCTTAGGACCTCCTGGGGAGAAACCAGAAGGAAATGAGAGAGAGGTTAAGAATACCAATCTCAGGGAATTTCCTGGAAGTCCAGTGGTTAGCACTCGGCACTTTCACTGCCGGAGCCCAGGTTCAATCCCTGATCCAGAAAGACCCTGCAAGCCATGCAGCAAAGCCAAAAAAGCAAAGAAAAAAAGAGAATAGCAATCTCAGAAGAGCATCAAAAATAACTCAGAGCATATGGTACATGTGCAGTTACTATCTACTGGAAGAATATTTGGGGGAAAAAGGGATGTCCTCCCTTATTTCTCCATAATCAATATCAAAGAGGCTAAGGTATTAATTTGCAAAATGACCCTCTATTTCCTAATACACAGTTCTTCAAATTGAAGTGATTCAGGTGGTTTAATTATAAGCAAAGACTATTGGATAATCCTGATGTAGAGTGGTATCCTTGCTAATAAAAACTCTCAAACATAAAACATCTAGTAACCAAAAACCAATACAGGCAATTACCTCTTTATTAACTTCTTAAATACCTTAACAAAGTAACATAACTTCCAAACTTCAATTGAGCTGTAAACAGCTGAGGCACCATAATTTTATAAATGGGACAATTAGGGATACCTGATGTTTAGTTGTGATTATATAACATACTAGACATATGATTTAGGCAAACAATCTCCCTAAACCTCAGTTTTGCCTTTTATAAAATGTCCATACTAATCTGATGGTAAGGATTAGATGAGAGAACTATTTGAATGTACTTGAGTATTTAACACTATACAAGAATAAAGGGGGGACTTCCCTGGTGGCACAGTGGTTAAGAATCCACCTGCCAATGCAGGGGACACAGATTCGATCCCTGGTCCAGGAAGATCCCACGTGCCACAGAACAAATAAATGAAATGAAAAAAATAAAAATAAAATGAATAAAGGGGCAGTCCAGTGGTTAGGACTTGGCACTCTCACTGCTGGGGCCCCAGGTTCGATCCTTGGTCAGGGAACAAAGATCCCACAAGCCACATGGTGCACCCACCCCCGCCACCATAAAAAGAGTAAAGGGTAAAACAAAGAATGAAGAGTGACTGTAAATGGACACAACAGATCTTTTTAGGGTGCTGAAAATGTTCTACAATTACATTGTGGTGATAGTTGCACACTCATAAACTGATTAAGAATCACTGAATTGTACACTTAAAAACAAGTGAATTTTATGGAATGCAAATTATTCCTCAATAAAGCTGTTTTTGAAAAGAGAATAAAGAAACCTTACCTTTGTCAACTTTTCCTTTATCTTCATGAACTTATTAATGGGCTTCAGACCAGTGCATTCCTTTAAATAATTCATGCTCCCAACCTTCTGCTTAAACTGCCTGTTTCCCTATCAGAAACGACTGAGGTCTCATATCATTAAAACAACCTGATGTTATTCAAGAGATAAAGGATATGAGTAGAACAAATATTACAGTCTCTCAGGTTTTGATACACTAAATTGAGCAACACTGTAATAATTCAGCTAGATCTAACAGATATAGAACACTCAACAAAAGCAGAATACACATTCTTCTCAAGTGCTCATGGAACATTCTCCAGGATAGACTGTATGTAAGGCCATAAAACAAGTCTAAATAAACCTAAAAGGACTGAAATCACACCAAGTATGTTTTTGGATCACAATGGGATGAAATTAGAAATCAAGAGCAGAAGAAAATTGAGAAATTCACAAATATATAGAAGTTAAACAATATACTCCTAAATAACCAGTTGGTCAAAGAAGGAATCACAAGAGGAAGGAAACCCTTTAAGATAATAAAAACAAAACCCCATACCAAAACTTATGAGATGCAGCTAAAGCTGTGCTTAAAGGGAAATGTATAACTACAAACACTGTTATTAAGCAAGGAGAAAGATTTCAAATCAGTCATAAGAAACTAAAAAAATTAAAAGTCAACTAAACCAAATGCGAGCAGAAGGGAGGAAATAAATGAAGATTAGAGTGGAAATAAAAGAGAATAGAAAAATAATACAGAAAACTAGCAAAACCAAAAATTGGTTCTTTGAAAAGATTAAGAAAATTGAAAAACCTTTAGTTATAATGACCAAAAAAGAGAGAGAACTCAAATTACTAAAAGCAGAAATGAAGAGAGGACAATATTACCAACCTTACAGAAATAAAAAGGATTATAAGGGAATATGATGAAAAGCTGTATGCAAAGTAGATAACCTAGATGGAATGGACAAAATTCCTAAAAAGACACCAAATTCCATAATTCAAGAAGTTAACAGGGGGACTTCCCTGGTGACGCAGTGGTTAAGAATCCGCCTGCCAATGCAGGGGACACGGGTTCGAACCCTGGTCCAGGAAGATCCCACACGCTGTGGAGCAACTAAGCCCGTGTGCCACAACTACCGAAGCCTGTGCGCCTAGAGCCTATGCTTCGCAACAAGAGAAGCCACCACAATGAGAAGCCCACGCACTGCAACGAAGAGCAGCCCCTGCTCACTGCAACTAGACAGAGCCCACGCGCAGCAACAAAGACCCAATCCAGCCATAAATAAATAAATAAATAAATAAATTTAGGAGGAAAAAAAAAGTAACAGGAAGCCTGAATAGACCCATAACAAGTAAAGAGACTGAATTAGTAGTCCAAAAACTGCCTATAAATAAAAGCTCAGAACTGCATGGCTTCATTGCTGAATTCTAACGAACGTTTAAAGAATTAACACTAATCCTTCACAAACTCTTCCCAAACAATGGAAAGGAGGAAACTCCTTCCAATTCATTTTGTAAGGGCAATAGTACCCTGATATGAAAACCAGACAAAAACATTACAAGAAAAAAACCTATAGATCAATAAAAAGCTTATTATATATACATAAAAATCCTCAACAAAATATTAACAAACCAAATCCAGCAATATTACAAAGGATTATACACCATGACTAAGTGAGGAATGCAGGATTGGCTTAACATCCAAAAATCAATTAAAGTAATACACCATAACAATAGAATATAGGACAAAAACCAAATGACCATCTCAACAGACGGAGAAAATGCATCTGACAAGTTGCGACATCCCTTCTTGACAAAAACACTCAACAAACTATGAATAAAAGAGAAGGGGGCTTCCCTGGTGGCACAGTGGTTGAGAGTCCTCCTGCCAATGCAGGAGACACGGGTTCGAACCCTGGTCCAGGAAGACCCCACATGCCGTGGAGCGGCTAGGCCCGTGAGCCATGGTCGCTGAGCCTGCACGTCCGGAGCCTGTGCTCTGCAACGGGAGAGGCCACAACAGTGAGAGGCCCGCGTACCGCAAAAAAAAAAAAAAAGAGAAGGGAATTTCCTCAAGCTAATAAAGTGCATCTACAAGGAAAACACAGCTATCATATTTAATGGTGAGGTGCTGAATACTTTTCCCTTAAGATCAAGAACAAGACAAGGATGTCCTTTCACCATTTCTATTCAATACTGTATGGAGAGTCTAGTCAGTCAATTAGGCAAGAAATAGAAATAAAAGATATCTGAGCTGGAAAGGAAAAGTAAAATGATGTTGTACATAGAAAACCATGAAGAATCCACTGAAAATCTGTTAGAGCTAATAAACAAGTTCAACGAGGTTGCAGGATACAAGATTGATACACACACAAAACAGGATTGTATTTCTGTACAGTAGCAATAAACAAACCAAAAATGAAATTAAGAAAATAATTCCATTTACAATATCATCAAAAGGAATAAAATACTTAGAAAAAAATTTAACAGAAGAACAGCAACATTTACACTCTGAAAACTATAAAACATTACTGAAAGTAATTAAAAGACCTAAATAAATGGAAACAATCCTATTCATGGAATGGAAAATTTATTAAGATGAAAATACTCCCTTAATTGATCTACAGTTTCTACAGAATCCCTATCAATTCCCAGCTGACTTCTTCACAGAAATTGACAAGTTGATACTAAAATTCACATGGAAATTCAAAGGATCCAGAACAGTCAAAACAACCTTGCAAAAGAACAAAGCTGGAAGACACACACTTCCCAATTTCAAAACTTACTACAAACCTATAGATCAAGAAAAGAGAACTGGGAGTCCAGAAATCTACCTCACTTTTTTTTTTTTTTTCCTGGCCGCATCACGCCTCATGCGGCATTGTAGTTCCTTGACCAGGGGTCGAACCCACACCCCCTGCAGTGGAAGCAGAGTCTTAACCACTGGACCACCAGGGAAGTCCCTATACCTCACATTTGTAACAGATTTTCCACAAGAATGCCAAGACAAACAACTCAGTCAAAAAATGGGAAAAGGGGGCTTCCCTGGTGGCGCAGTGGTTGAGAGTCCGCCTGCCGATGCAGGGGACGTGGGTTCGTGCCCCGGTCTGGGAGGATCCCACATGCCGCGGAGCGGCTGGGCCTGTGAGCCATGGCCGCTGAGCCTGCGCGTCCGGAGCCTGTGCTCCGCAACGGGAGAGGCCACAGCAGTGAGGGGTCCGTGTACCGCAAAAAAAAAAAAAAAAAAAGGGAAAACGATTTGAATAAGTTTTTCTCCAAGGAAAATATACAAATGGCCGATAAACACATGAAAAGATGCTCAACCACATTAGTCATTAGGGAAATGCAAATCAAAACTAAGAGATACAACATCACACCCATCAGGATGGCTATTATCAACAAATTAAAATTTAAAAAAACAAGTGTTGGCAAGAATATGGAGAAATTAGAATCCTTGTGCAGTGCTGGTAAAAATGTAAAATGGTGCAGCTGCTGTGGAAAACAGTTTGATGGTCACTCTAAGAGTATAACATAGAATTACCATATGACCCAGCTATTATACTCTTATGTATATATGGCCAATGAAAGCAGGAACTCCAACAGGTAGTTGTCCACACCATGTTCATAGCACCATTATCCACAACAGTCAAGAGGTGGAAGCAACCCAAGTGTTCACCAACAGATGAATGGACAAACAAAATGTATGTGGTATACACATAAAAGAAATATAATTCAGCCTTAAAAAGGAATGAAATTCTGACACATGGTACCATGGATGAAGCAGTCACTTACATGAGGTATGCAGAAAAGGCAAACTGACACAGATAGAAAGTAGAGGAAAAAGAAAAAAAAAAAAAAAAGAAAGTAGAATGGTGGTTGCAAGGGGCTGGGCATAAGAGGGAATAGGGAATTATCGTTTAATGGGTATGGAACTTCTGTTTGGGATGATGAAAAAGTTCTGGAAATGGACAATGGTGATGGTTGCACAACACTGTGAATGTAAATAATGGCACTGAGTTGTACGTTTAAAATGACTGAAATGATAAATTTTGTTATGCATATATTACAATAAAAAAATTACAGTACTCACAGTTCAAAAAAAAGTGTGCATTCCCAATGAACCAGAAATTCATCTCCTATAATCCTTTTAATAAAAACATGTATTAGTTTTATAGCCTTTTAAAATTTAAAATTTCAAAAATAGTTTAAAGAGTAAAATGTGACCTTTAACTTGCCCCTTTCAAGTGTTCAGAACCTGTTACAATGTTTTTTTTTCAATTAGTATCTTAGAACTATCCTACTGAAAAATGAAGCCATTCAGCTACCAGAGTATTAAATGATTTACACTCCAAAAGTCAAAATGAGACTTAAGCTAAGATTTCAATTATTTTAGAATCCAGTTTATTACAACTGCTATTAAACTATAACTTTAAAATACACTATCTTAAAGCAAAAAGCCTTATAGGTAGAGAAATCCCTCTTGGCCTCATTTGGCAGGATTTCTCTACCCATGAGAGTCTGAAGAGGTCAGTTCCTACAAGGCAGGCAAACAGAGGTTGTACACCTGGAGATCAAAGCCAACAATAACAAAACATCAGGTCCCAAAATGGTATTTTGCATAAAAGGACCTTTCACCCGAAGTTAGTCATGAGATTTCCATAGCCTTCAGGTTTAAAATAAGATAGTAAAGGGACTTCCCTGGCAGTCCAGTGGTTAGGGCTCTGTGCTTCCAGTGGGGTTGGGGGGTGGGGAGGTTGTTTGATCCCAGTTGGGGAACTAAGATCCCACGTGCTGTGCTGTGTGACCAAGAAAAAAAAAAAGGTAGTAAAAAACATGAAAGCAAAGATAATTCCATACCGTTTTTGCTTTCTTCATCATATCTTTATACATTATCTAATTTCTCATAATCATGTTTCATGAATCACTTTCAACTAGGCCCTCAAAGTTTCCCGGAAATTTACTATCCTTCTCTGACAAATGCTCTTTCCTATTCCTCACAAGTATTTTCATGGAGTTCTATGACTCTTCCTCCTAGCTTCCATTCCACAAATGACCTTATCTTACTGGACAAAGATTACAAAGATTAAAGACCAGAGAGAAATCAACTATCAACTTTCAAACTATTAACACTGCATCCATTCTCTTTCCTCTGTCTAAAAAAGAAAAAGCATCTCTCTATCAAAGAACAATTATGCCCATTTTGCTATCTTCTCCTAGACCTTTATCAGTTACTGCCTTCTCTCCAGCAACTTCAACTTTTCTCTCTTTAATGAATCCCTTCCATCATCATTCAAACATATTCTTCTTAAAAAAAAAAAAAAAAGTCTTCCCTGATCCCATAGATCTCTCCAGCTCTCACTCTATCTCTCCTCTATTCTCCTTCACAGGCAAAAGGACTCTTGGTGATTCCCCACTCTCTCTGCAACCATTTGTTTGATAAAAAGGACCCAAAAAGGTGTAAGGAGCAATATAGTAAACACTTGTGTTACCCATGAACCGCCTTGGGAAATACAGCATTGCCAATATAGTGGAAGGCTACTGTGTACCCCTCCTGGATCACATCTCCTGTGCTCCCTTCCCCTACAAGAGATAGCCACTATTCTGATTTTGGTGTTAATCATTCTCATAGATTTCTTTATACTTTTACTATATATGTATGTATCCCTAAATAAGACATTGAATTGTTCTGCATATTTTTCAACCTTTAAAAAGGGTACACTTTAAAGACTCTGAGCCTTTTAAATTCTCAGCATTATGTTGAGGTTAATCCATCATGATACATGTTGCTGTAGTTCATTTGTTTTCACTGCTGTGTATCCACACAATTTACTTATCCACTCTCCAGATGATGGATATTTAGGTAGTTTCCCCTTTCTCTGCCATTACAAACGATGCTGTAATGATTTTTTTAATATTAATTTACTTTATTTATTTACTTATTTAATTTATTTATGGCTGCGTTGGGTCTTTGTTGCTGTGCACGGGCTTTCTCTAGTTGCGGAGAGCAGGGGCTACTCTTCGTTGTGGTACACGGGCTTCTCATTATGGTGGCTTCTCTTGTTGCAGAGCATAGGCTCTAGGCATGTGGGCTTCAGTAGTTGTGGCACATGGGCTCAGTAGTTGTGGCTTGTGGGCTCTAGAGCGCAGACTCAGTAGTTGTGGTGCACGGGCTTAGTCACTCCGCGGCATGTGGGATCTTCCCAGACCAGGGCTCGAACCCTTGTCCCCTGCAGTGGCAGGCGGATTCTTAACCACTATGCCACCAGGGAAGTCCCTGTAATGATCATTTTTATACACTTCTCTTTGTACCAATGAGTGAGAGTTTTCCTGGAAGAGACACCTACAAGTGGAATTGCTAGGTTGCAGGGAATGAGCATCTTCAATTTTAATTGATATACACAAACTGCTTTCCAAAATACATCCAATCACTATTCCACATTGTTTCCAACCTTCCAACATTGTTTCCAACCTTCCAACATTGTTTCCAACTTCCCACACTCCACTCCTTTGCCAAGATCACACTGATTTGCAAGTTGCTAAATTCAACAGACACTATCATTTTAGTTGACCTACTGTTCAACATACTCAGCCACTAATGGCTCCTTAATATACTTTTGGCTTCTATAACCCCAGCCCTCCCAGTTTTCCTAGCACCTCTGGCTTCTCCCATTCTATCTACCAGACTTAAAAATTGGTGCTCCTCTGCACTCAGCCGTGGGCCTTATTCAGACTCCGATTAAGTCTTTATTCAGACTCTGATTAAATCTACATTCTTTCCCTGCATTCTCATGGCTTAAAATACCATCTATATGTCTATACTACAAATACCAAAATATACTCCACATCAAGCCCGTCTGATCATGTCCTTTGACTAAGGAATATCAATCTTAATACATCCAAAATGGATTTCTTGATCTCTTTTCCCTACCGCCAACAACTTCTGCTCCAGTGATCCTCATCCTACCAACCACCTGCTCTTGCTGAACCCTCCCTTCAACCTCCCTCCACATCCACTCCATAACCATGGCCTCCAAAATATATTTTGAATTTATCAGTTCACTTCCTTCTCCACTGTCACTGTTCAAAACAAGCCATCATTTTACCTCAGACTTGGACAAATGCTACAGCCTTCTAATTGGGACTCCTAGTTCCCCTCATCTCTAATCCATATTTCATACAGCAGCTAAAGTGATCTTTTTTTAAAAAATTAATTTTATTTATTTATTTATTTTTGGCTGCGTTGCGTCTTTGTTGCTGCGCGAGGGCTTTCTCTAGTTGTGGCGAGTGGGGGCTACTCTTTGTTGTGGTGCGCGGGCTTCTCACTGCGGTGGCTTCTCTTATTGCAGAGCATGGGCTCTAGGCGCACGGGCTTCAGCAGTTGTGGCTCGCGGGCTCTAGAGAGCAGGTTCAGTAGTTGTGGCGCATGGGCTTAGTTGCTCCGCAGCATGTGGGATCTTCCCGGATCAGGGCTCGAACCCGTGTCCCCTGCATTGGCAGGCGGATTCTTAACCACTACACCACCAGGGAAGCCCTAAAGTGATTTTTTTTTTTAAGTGATCTTTTTAAAACACAAACCAGATCATTTCACTCAACCCCTGCTTTAAAAATTTTAGTAACCTTTCCACTTGCCTTAGGATAAACTTTAAGGTACTTAACATGGCCTACAAAGCCAGGATTTGACTTTCTACTGACGTGACTCCTGCCTATCTCATCAGATTTATTTTATATCTCATTGCCCTCCCCTCCCAGCTCCCACCAAGGGCCTTTTTTAGGCTTCTTGAACTGTGGCGCTCTTTCCAGCTTAAAAAAATTCATGTAGACAATTCCTGTTTCCTTCAGAGTACCTGATCACAATTAAGTATATACTTATTTTTATGTTCATTTATATTTCCTCTCCCACTAGACAATAATCAGGGAATGTGCTTGTTTTTCAGCATTGCATACCTAGAACATAACCTAGTAGACAATCACTTAAATGAGTAAACTTCATTAGTTGGTTAGAAAGTAGAGGTTCTCTCATTTACTAGGGGTTATCTCATTTACTACCTCATTTCCTGCATTCAATATATTATCAACCCAATAAAGCATTAATAATAATACTAAATGAATTTGGTTGTTTTTAAAACAATTTCTCTAAAAGAGTTTATCTAAAGGAAAAAAAGCAACATACGTACAAGAAAAAAAACACTTGTACAGAAATGATCAATTTCTATTTTTACTTAAAACCTACACTCTCAAATGTTCACCAAATACAAGTGCTAGACTGTAAAATCTCATAATCATACTTGGCAAACTGAGATGGTATAAAAACTGAGTGTTTCAGTAACAACACCCAGAAAGAAATGATCTGTTCAAAAGAGTACTGCAAGACTGCTTTCATTTATAGTACCTGAGGAAGCCAAGAGAAAATAACACATGTCAAAAAGGCAAAATAAGGGCAATTTTATTACTTAAAAATGTATATAGCAAATTAAACAAAAGTTAAAAAGCATTACACAGCGAAGATTCTTTAGTTTACGCTAAAAAGGAATTATTTCTGATTAATTTCATCTTCATCTGCATATATGGAAGACAAGTGATAATAAAGTATCTGGGTTTCCTAAAATATATTTAGTGTCTTAGAATATTACAAAAAAGGTTAGAGAGAAAACGCTAACGTACTGAATGAAGAAGGCAGATACTCAAGGCTTGTGAACTTAAATCAGCCCCTATCCTAATTACCTTAACTTCTTGTTAATAAGGTTCTATTAAAATGTAAATAAGAATATTGCTTTAAAAGGTAGTTAAGGTCATTTAAGGCTATTGCTCTTTAATCACAGAATACAAATTTATATATTAAATGAGTTATTATGACAGAGAGAATATTTACTTTGAAAAATCAATTTATAAAGTGATAAGAGTAAACTTATTGTCAAAATATTTTCTAATTCAGACTTGTAACATATTTAAACAGAACTCAAAAGATTCTGAAGGCTTTAAAACTCTGATTTTAAAATCTGTCTCTTCAGTATAGACCAATATTATATATACGGTACAACGTTAATACTGTAGTTAACCAGGGCATATGTTGTGTCACACACTGCACTAAGGCTAAGGATATAAAAATAAAAATTACCCATCATCTCCAAGATTTGGTTGCAGCTAGACCAACTACAGAAAGGTGGCAGGAGGACAGGAGGAGGGAAGGGAAGGAAGAAGAGGAAGGGAGGGAAGTTAGTTCTGAGCAGAAAGAAGACCATGTGGAACAGCCCTGAAGAGAGAACATAGCATACACCCAGGGAATAGAGATAGATCAAGAGTAGTTGAAAAATAGGGTTGGGGGAGTACAAAATGAAAGGTGAGACTGGAGAAATACATGGGATCAGACTAGACCTGTGGGTTTGTTTCTGAAATCTGAAAGACATAAGGATACCTTTTCAGAGAAAATTAATATCTCCCAGATCTTGAGTGATGACCTTTTTAAAATTATAATGTTAAGAATCTGGTATGGATATAAAATTAGGTATGAACTCATTATGTTATATAGCTCTTATGTAACCGTAACACTAAAACAACTTTAAAAATTAAATACAAAACAAAAATTTAAATAACACTAATGTGGGACTTCCCTGGTGGTCCAGTGGCTGGGACTCCATGCTTCCACTGCAGGGGACACGGGTTCCACCCCTGGTCAGGGAACTAGGATCCTGCATGCCACGCAGTGCAGCCAAAATAAATAAATAAAATGCTAATGTAACAGATTATGTTGTTTTACATAAACTAGACCAATGATGTATTCAATCCTGGAAATATGTAGTCTCAGGTCTAGTTTTATACACACACACACACACACACACACACACTTTTTTTTTCTTTCCCAGCTGTGCCGCATGGCTTGTGGGATCTTAGTTCACCGACAAGGAATTGAACCTGGACCCTTGTCAGTGAGAGTACAGAGTCCTAACCACTGGACCACCAGGGAATTCTCATAGTTCTATATTTTTAAACCACTTCTGTAATTTGACTTCAATAACAGTAGTGCATAAAATGCTTATAAATATGTAAAACTAAACAGATTTAATAACTGCAAGTGTTTATTTGCTAATTTAGGGAAATACAACCTTATATATACTACCATACCAGCTAGTGGTCCTTAAATGTCGGTTTTAAAGAGGCCTACTTGTTAACTCTGGCAATCTTTCTTGTTCATTTGTGGTTCAGTACCTTAATGAAAACTACATTAAATGTGTATCTAATATAATCACTGCTGAAGTTTGGAATAAAACACTCACACTGCAAACAAACTGTTTCACATTGATTAATTACAAGATGGGATCTACCAGATACATCTCACAGTGAAAATATGATACTAAATACTAAGCCGGGGTTTGACCTGCCTGTACTAACATATACCATGACATGATCTAATTTAACTCACCATCTTTCCCTGTCTGAGCATCATCAGTACAATGCTTTATAAGTTGGCACAAACACAATAATAAACAAAATCTAAACACAGCAACAAACTCCCAAGGGATTACTTGGCTATAAAGCAGTCCTTTAGAAGTTATATAAAACTCATTAATGTACAAGAATACCCAGTTAGAAAAATACTACAGAAAACACAATGTTACTAAGGAGTTCTAAGAGAAGTGAATTTGCAGTTTAGAGGGAAAAAAAATCACTTTGGTACAGGATGAAGTAGATTATAAGGAAACAAATGAGAAGACTGTTGCAGTAACCCAGGTAAGAAATGAAAGCCTGGATTAAGGCAGTAATAGTAGGAGTGTTGATAATGTAGATAAAGCGTTTGGATTCAAAGATGTTAAGGAGGTAGAATCTTGGGGCCAGACAGATGTGAGATGTAAAATGGATCTTGGGGCCAGACAGATGTGAGATGTAAAATGGAGGAATCAAGGACAACTTGCAGGTTTCTAGAAAAAACAATGAGAGTGGTACATCCTCCAAGGCAAGGAAAATAGCAGAATTTAGGGATGAAGGGATTGAGAAGTAGTAGAATAGTTAATTTGAACATGATCAACACTTACAGAGACTATTTGATCATCTTCTAGTCTCACCTCACTCACCCCCAGCTTTTCTCAAAATTCTCTCCCCCATTCACATAGCTGTACTAAGAGCAACCATGTTACAATGTAACCTATAGTGTGATCCTACCTTCAGGGTACAGTTGACAGATAAAGTCTGAATCCTTAACTAAAGCTAGGCCAATATGCAGACCCCACCTGGTTTATTTATATCTCTATATGTATATGTAAATGGGTATGTATACACACACATATGTATACCCACATTTATACATACATACACAGATATATACATATACATACACACACACACACACACACACACACACACAAAAATCCCCTAACAACCACCACAGTAAATAGGACCTTGTAACTAACAGCTCCACCCTAAGGCAATCCTCAGACTCAAATATCCACTAAGGGTCATTTGATCTGCTAAGACAAAAGATGACAAACTGTTTTAAAGCCACACAGTAAATATTTTAGGCTTCACAGGCCATAAAGTTAGGACTACTCAACTCTGCCACTGTATCAGCAAAAGCACCTACATACAATACATAAACAAATGGGTGTGTTGTCTGTGCTCCAATAAAACTTTATTCATGGACACTGAATTCTGAGTTTCCTATAATTCTCACATACCACAAAATATTCTTCTTTTGACTTTTTCCCACCATTTTAAAAAAATGTAAAAACCATTCTTAGCTCTCAGGCCATATAAAAGCAAGCAGCATTGGGCCTACTAACCTTAGTGTGTCAACCCTTGTGCTAAGGTAACACAGAACTGCCCTCTCCTATTCTTTCAAATGTCCTCTAAGTGTCAGAAAAGGAAAATCTTTCTAGTGGACAGAATTGAAAATCTTCATTTGGTTGCCAAAGAACTCACTCCATTTGCAAGGAAGTAAGTCAACAAATGAAGGCCCATGCAATTTGCTGGTTCTATCATTTACCTTCTACTGTACCTGTCCAGCAAGATACGGTGTTAAGTTTCGGAACAATGATACCTTCCTCTCCCCTCCCCTCATAAGAGTTTTAGCTATTTTTTTTTCCTACTACTGTGTATCAGTTATGTTGGGGATGGTTAAATTCAGTATTTAGTCCACAATTTTCAAACATGTGACAAAGCATATCTAGGCCTGATTAACAAAGAGTATCACCTTTAGAATCTGGACTCAGAGAACAATGACCTCTGGATATGCTAAGTAGATATGAATTTGGGTTGTTTCCATAGAAGAGATGAGAGTGTTTGCTGGTATATAGAGATAGTGAGATTATGTTAAAGAAAATATTTAATATATATAAGAAAAGTAGGACTCTGTGTGTGTATGCTAAATAGCCATGGAATGAATGAACTGGACAACTATGATTTAGAGTGTCCTTTACTCCTCTTCTCTCTGGGATGTAGCCCGGTAGCCACAGCTGTGGTCCAGAGCTGGACATACAACATAACGAGTCCCTTTCCTGAGATTTGAGACTGAGGATCAGGTCAGTCTCTCTGATGGCAGAAGCTATAAGATTTAAAACTCAAAAGATATTAGTAAGTGTTAAAAACTGACCTGCAGCAAGAAAGAACTAACTGAACAAAGAGTATCTTGTGTGAAAAAAAAAAAAAGAGTATCTTGTGAGACATAAAGAGATACTCCTGACCACATATGGAGTCCCTGGATCTAGCTGTTCCTGAGTTCTAGCTGTCCTCCTATGGCTTGATTGCCTTTCTGAGAATTCACGGGATACCCGTATGTTTCAAAAAAATTCTTCTTTTTGCTTCAGTTAGGTATGTGTCGCTCTCCTAACTAAAACAAAGTACCTACTGGACAATCTAAATAGGGATATTCAGTTGGATCAAAGAGTTCTGGTGGGGCTTCCCTGGTGGCGCAGTGGTTGAGAGTCCGCCTGCCGATGCAGGGGACACGGGTTCATGCCCCGGTCCAGGAAGATCCCACATGTTGCGGAGCGGCTGGGCCCGTGAGCCATGGCCGCTGGGCCTGCGCGTCCGGAGCCTGTGCTCCACAAGGGGAGAGGCCACAGCAGTGAGAGGCCCGCGTACCGCAAAAAAAAAAAAAAAAAAAAAAAGAGTTCTGGTGAGTTTAAAACACTTAAAGATGGTAGCTACAGCAACAAAAATGGAAGAAATCACCAGGAAGAGTGAAAAGAGATGGTCAAGGTGGAAATTCATAAATATCAATATGATTAGCAGAGAATTAAGAGTCTGCAAAGAAGCAGCTAGTAGTAAGAAAGGCAGGAAAGGGACAGTCATGAAAGTCAAGGAAAAAAAAACAGTATCAAGGAGACAGTGGTTAACAATGTCAAGTATAGAAAGAGGTAAAGGAGTAAGCAATGATTATACAATTTGTCAATGTAGAAGTCACAGGTGGCCCTGATAAGAGCAATTTCACTGGCATGCTAGGATGAGAAGCCAGATTGAGGGTTTAAGAATACATAGGAAGGGCTTCCCTGGTGGCGCAGTGGTTGAGAGTCTGCCTACCGATGCAAGGGACACGGGTTCGTGCCCCGGTCTGGGAGGATCCCACATGCTGCAGAGCAGCTGGGCCCATGAGCCATGGCCGCTGAGCCTGCGCGTCCGGAGCCTGTGCTCTGCAACGGGAGAGGCCACAGCAGCGAGAGGCCCGCGTACCAAAAAATAAAAAAAAAAAAGAATACATAGGAAGGGCTTCCCTGGTGGCACAGTGGTTGAGAGTCCGTCTGCCGATGCAGGGGACATGGGTTCGTGCCCCGGTCCAGGAAGATCCCACATGCTGCGGAGCGGCTGGGCCCGTGAGCCATGGCTGCCGAGCCTGTGCGTCCGGAGCCCGTGCTCTGCAACGGGAGAGGCCCGTGTACCGCAAAAAAAAAAAAGAATACATAGGAAGTACATAACTCTACCTATGAAGTATTCTTCCCATTGAAAAAAAAAAAATTCAAGCCTGAATCGGAGCAAGCTTCTAGATGTAATTACCAATTTACAGGAAAAACTGTGGACAGAAGAACATACTACATGAAACCACAGGGATGCAATCAGCAAAATCCAGACTGTGAGAAATCTCATAGGGCAAAGGCTTGGTTTCTTTAACAAACCAATTGTATAGGAACAAGAACAAAAAGACAAAGAAGGTTGAGACACACATCAACACAATATAATGTATGAACCTTATTTGGATACTAATTCAGACAAACTGTTAAAACAAAACAAAAACTGTAATCAGGGAAATTTGAACACCGACTAGAATATGTGATGATATTAAGGAATTAGTGTTAATTTTTTTAGTAAAATCTTAAATTGGATTATTGTTTTTTTTTTTTTTTTTTTGCGGTATGCGGGCCTCTCACTGCTGTGGCCTCTCCCGCTGCAGAGCACAGGCTCCGGATGCGCAGGCTCAGCGGCCATGGCTCACGGGCCCAGCCGCTCCACGGCATGTGGGATCTTCCCAGACCGGGGCACGAACCCGTGTCCCCTGCATTGGCAGGCTGACTCTCAACCACTGCGCCACCAGGGAAGCCCTGGATTATTGTTTTAATTCTTAGAGATATACAGTAAAATAGTATAACACAGTCTTTATTCTACTAGTGAGTCTTCACTGATTGTGCTCAAAGTCATCCAGCCTGCTACAGTCCCATAGTTAGCTGCATAACAAATATTAAGAGAGATACAAAGCGATACAGGGATTCAAAGGAGATAAGTCACTATTGGGGTAGGGAATCAAGCAAAACTTAAGGCAATGGTATTTGCACTGTGCCTTAAAAGATGATGAAATATTAAGAGACAGGGAACAAGACAGGAAAAGTGATATTCCAGATGGAAGAAATGATAAAAATTGGAAAGAGGTGGGAAGGCCTATCTACGAAGAGTACTGACTCTACTCACCTTTCCATAAAACTGTCCCTACCCTAGTGATGACAAGAAAAGGAGAAGTCAAAGTGAAATGTCATAACCCACTACACAGCTCCAAGTTGACAAAATCATGGGAGACCCATTCAGGCCCAAAACAGACCGAGGAAGCCCAGTCCCAGGACAGATCACGACAGTATCTGGGTAGCCAAACCATACTGGCTTTCCAGAGCAATCTATTCATGTCAATCTCTGGGTGTGGGGAGTTACTGCAAGTAGGGGTGCTCTCCCTAAACCAAAGGGAAAAGTAGCAAGGTAACAGGTCAGGTTAGCTTTAAGCAATTTTTAGTCACTGACTACACCTTATTTCACAATTAACTGAGACTGGCAAACACCCTCCCAGAAATCAATATAATCGTTCCAACTTTTCAGAGAAAATAAAAAAGGAAATGGGAAAACCATAATGAAGACTGGGGGTTCAAAAGCTGGAAATCCTTTACATTATACAGGAAAGTTTTTATAGTAAGTTATCTGTAGAATAGAGCTGAAATAAAAAATAAAATCTACCATATGATCCAGCAATTCCACTCTTGGGCATATATCCAGACAAAACTATAATTCAAAAAGATTCATGCACCCCTATGTTCACAGCAGCACTATTCACAATAGCCAAGACATGGAAACAACCTAAATGTCCATTGACAGATGAATGGATAAAGAAGATGTGGTACATATATACAATGGAATACTACTCAGCCATAAAAAAGAACAAAATAATGCCATTTGCAGCAACATGGATGCAACTAGAGATTATCATTCTAAGTAAGTCAGAAGGAGAAAGACAAATACTGTATGATATCACTTATATATGGAATCTAAAATATGGCACAAATGAACCTATCTACAAAACAGAAACAGACTCAAAAGACATAGAGAACAGACGTGGGGGCAGGGGATGGACTGGGAGTTTGGGATTAGTAGATGCAAACTATTATATACAGAATGGATAAACAACAAGGTCCCACTGCATAGCACAGGGTACTATATTCAATATCCTGGGATAAACCATAATGGAAAAGAATATAAAAAAGAATGCATATATGTATATAACTGAGTCACTCCGTTATACAGCAGAAATTAACACAACACTGTAAATCAACTATCCTTCAATAAAAAATAAAAAATAGTAAAATCAAATCAAATCTAAGTTATCCATTTTTATAATACACACTGCACTTCTGGGTCACTGTCCAGGTGTGCCTTCGATATTTAAGACTACCTCTTTGGAGACTTCCCTGGTGGCGCAGTGGTTAAGAATCTGCCTGCCAATGCAGAGGACATGGGTTCGAGCCCTGGCCCAGGAAGATCCCATATGCCGAGGAGCAACTAAGCCTGTGCGCCACAACTACTGAGCCTGTACTCTAGTGCCCGCGAGCCACAGCTACTGAGCCCGTGTGCCACAACTACTGAAACCTGCACGCCTAGAGCTATAAGAGAAGCCACGGCAATGAGAAGCCTGGTACCGCAACAAAGGGTAGCCACTGCTTGCAGCAACTAGAGAAAGCCCGCGCACAGCAACAAAGACCCAACACAGACATAAATAAATAAGTAAATAAATTTATATTAAAAAAAAGACTACCTCTTTGATTTTTATGAAAAATACTATGAAGAGAAGGCCTCATACATTTTGGACTCCATTCTAAACCAGTAGATGGCCACAAAAGAAGAAATACCTGTTTTCTTTGTTCCTCTCAGGTACACATAAAACCATGACATTTACCATAACTCTTAAAAAAATGTACATAATTTTAGAAGGCTTCACCTTCTGTCATCTTCTGTAGCTGACAGCTACTTTTTCCCCTACAAATAAATACTGATCACTTGCTCATACAGCTTTTTTTTTTTAAAGAGTACCCTTTTGTGAAATCTTGGGTTGGGTATCACATTCAAATTCAACCTAGTAACTGTATAAAATACTGGGGAGGACACAAAGAGGTATAAATATAGTTCTTGCTCTAAAGACATGACAGATCTATTAAAAAATTACAACACAAAGCAGAATGCATCAACTGTCACAAAGGGGGTACAGTATCTCAAGAGCACAGAGAAGGGAATGTACATCATCTGACAAACAGAAACTTATTCTGAATGAAAATATGCTATCTTTAAGAATTACGCAGCTTCAAAGCACTGTAGAATCACCTTTACACCTCAAAACTGTAGACCATTTTCCAATAATCACAGCTAAGCTCTTTTTTTTTAAATCAAACAGTAAAAGTTTGGTCACTCACAAACATCCCATCTTGCCTCCACTTGACACAGAATTTTATTTAAAGCAAAATCTGCCTACTGTTCCAGTAGAGCTAACAAAAACCAAAGCCGTCAGCCTGCAAGCCACCGCAAACTGAATGAAAATGCTGGTGTTAAAAAAAAAAAAAAATTTTTTTATTGCCTCAGGTAAGTTAACGCTATAAGATAATTTAAAATAACTTCTTAAGATTTTTTTTTAATGTTTGGAGACTGAAGGAGGCATTGATGAATAAGTAAAATAAACCTGAGCAATTTAAAGAAGCCAGCTTTGTTAAAAACCAGATGGCCACTTGCCAACACTTCTTCATGCACGTAAAACCAAAGATGATTCTAGGCAAGACTCACAGGCCACAGAGGCTCTTTATTAAATGTCAAATTAAGAAAGTTCTCATATTTCAATTTTGATAAGTTAAAGGACAGTTAAATAAAAGGAGCACTTTACAAAGCTTTGCAGAATCAATATGGAAACAAAGCTTTGCGCTTTTAACACCTGAACCCTCAAAAACAAGACATTTTAAACGTCACATTTACAAACATCCTATACACAAGGAACTATCGCCTAGATTCTGTAAGGAAAAACAGTGGTAACTGGAAAAGGGACTGGCCTTAGTTTAAAATCTCCAACAGGCCAGCAGAAAAGAAATCGCACAATTCTTCTTTGCAAGTGACTATGAGAACCCTAAATCGAACTCTTCGTCTTAGTTTGAACTCCTTACAAAAGCATTTCAGATTTGTATCTTTGTACAAATTTGCACCTTTGTATCATTCCTACAAATGATACCATTTGTGAAAGAAAAGGTAATAAGGATACTCCTCAAACTCCTATATCCCATAATCCATCCTCAAAGAGTGGAAGGAACAGCAAAGTGGAAGGAACAAAGCACTGACGTCAATTACGAGATTAACCCCGGGCACAGGCAGCTGGAGGAAAGGCCTACACCATCAATATCCAAATGCAAGCTATCGGGGTAACTAGCTAACCGATTCAGAAGTTATGGGGGGTATTCAAGTATTAAACCCCCACATTCCCATTTTTAGTCAACCCCCTTCGCCAGTCGAAGGCGGAAATTTTTTTTCCTTTTTTTTTTTTTTGCGGGGGGGGCGGGGAGGAGGAGGAGGAGGAGGAGGTGGTGGTGGTGGAGGAGGACGTACGCAGGATCGCGAGAAGGAAAGCGAGAACTAGTTGGGTAATGATAGCCAGAACCTAGGCCTATTTTCTCTTTAACTAGAAATAACTTGAAATTGAGAAGGGTATTAAAAAGTAACAGATCAGTCGATGGAATTTCTGAGCGAAGGAATGGATTAATGGACTAAAGAGGAAAGGAGAAACAGTGAAAAGACTGATTTCTGGGAATTTTTGTTAGGACTGGGTTAGCCTTTTTAATTAATTTGTATTTTTGAGGGTCGGGGGTGGAACGCGAAGACGAGGGAAGCCGGATCGAGCAGCCCTAGCCCGAAGGGTCTCTCCGAGCCCCCAAACGGACCCTGTCCTCCCCTCCCCCCAGCCCCTCCCCGCGGCCGGGCCCGGCCCTCAGTCTGTCTGTCTGCTCTTCTCACCTCCAGTCCCGGCTCCGCTAGGCCCGAACCATTTCCCGGTTGCGGCAGAGGCGGCGCCGGGCCTGCACCTTCACCGGACGCGCATTCGAACCCGTTCGGGGGGCGGCGACAGACTGCCAAGGGCGAGGAGCTCCGAGCGGCGGCGGGGATTCGGCAGGTCTCGAAAAGCGCAGGCGGCGGCGGTGGCGACGCACCTCACACAGCACAGGCGGAGGTTCCGCCCCGCTCCATGACTGTCGAGCCCAGACCGGGACGGCTGGCTGAGGAGGCAGGGGCGGGCTGACGAGGACCTGGCACCGGGATCCCCCGCCCCGTCCGCTGGCGGCGGCAGCGACGGCGCTCAACTCCCGCAGCCAGGACAGCGACTGACGCAGCGGCCGCGCCACCCACGTGACCAGGGCCGGGCGGGGACGAGGCATCACGTGGCGACGCCGCGCCCCCTCCCCGCCAGAAAAGCGGAGGGCTGCGGATCCTACATCGCTGGGAGGTGACGCTGGAGGTGGTGACGTGCGCGGCGGTTGGGTCCGACGACGCCGGGCTGGCTGGGTACTGGCCCAGGTGGCCTAGGTCCGAGCCCCTGAGCCCGGCGGCCGCGTCTAACAGGGCGGGACAGGCAGGATCGGGCCTCCACACTTCGCGCGCGCACACTTCGGCGCGCACACCCTCCAGCGCGTAACCGCTAGCGAGTTTCAGAAGGGCGGGGCCGGGTGGAGCCGGATCTTCTGGTTCTGGGGCTCAGGAGGTCAGGTAGTTCGCCCCTCCTGAGGGTGTGGCCGAAGCCCCCAGGCCCGTGGTGCGGTGCTGCCGTCGAAGCCCGGAGTCAGTGCGGCGGCCCTCGACAGGTCCGGCCGGAAAAGGAAGTCCGTTGGGAATTTCTCTGCAGGAGGCCGCCTAGAACCTCGCTTGAACTTCTCAGACGAAGCCAAGCCAGCCCTTTTTCTTGGTCATCTAAACATCTTCTACTGTTAATACTTTCTTTCAAGATATCATTCCGAACACTTTTCTTCAGTTCTTAACATCCTGCCAGTCAGGACAAGCTATAATTTAATTGAGAGTAAAGCCATAGTTATAGATTAGACAGGATTTTCAAAGGGTCTCATAGAACCCAGTACGGTAACTGTCCAGAGAAACTACTTTGGGTTCATTATTTTGGAAAACACTTTATAATTTCCTGCTTCTTATCTGTTTTCTTTCCATGAAGGAGCCTCATGAAGGTGTTTTTTTCACTCTCTACTAATTTTGAAGCAAGCATTTTAAAGATTTTTAAAAATAAAATGCAAGGATTTTGAGGAGCTTTATGATAAACTATAAAGAGTGTGCATATGAAAATGTTTTTATTAGCCCTAAAAGCTGGTAATTCAGCAGCAGCAATAGTAGTATAATATTTTTCTTTTTAAAATTCTGAAGTGACCCCATATTCTTTTAAGCTAAACTCTTTATATAGATTTTTATCTATCTATATAAATTAGGAAATGATTTCATGCAAAACTCAAAATGAACTGTGACAAAATATAGTGAAAAATAATTGGCAGTCCCATCCCTGCCCTTCAACTACTCCAGTTCCGGAGGCAATCACTTAGCATTTTCTAATGTAGCCTTCCCAAGATATGTTGTAAATATATATTAAAATACACTTATATGTACCTCTTTTTATGCAAAAGATAACGTACTATATACACTGTTAAGTTCCTTTTTTCACTTAAAATATCCTGGATATCTTTCCATTATCACTGTGTAAAGAACTGTCTCATTCTTCCTAGGGGCAGTATAGTATTCCATTGTACGCAAATATCAATTTATTTTAACCAATCTCCTACAGGTGGACATTTAGGTTGTTGCCAAGCCGTTACTAAATTACAAACTAGGCCACAACTAATAGTCTCATAAAATGGATAAGTATACCAATAACTCATTAGACGGCAATCTTTAAATCAAAAGGTATTTTCAGTTTGGATAGAGATTGCCAAATTGTCCTCCATAGATGTAGTGCCAATTTCACGTGTTTTCTTTTGTATTCTGCCTTGGAAGATTTACAAGCCTGTATAAGAAGGGAGGGAAGATGGAGACTGACAACAAGAAAGATTATCATTTTACACAATTAAAGAAGTACTAAAACATTGAAGATATGTCGTAAACTTTACAAGAAGATTCCTTTACTTACTTTGGTGTAAATGTTACTTGGCTAACCAAAAGATAATATGCTTTTTGTTCCATAAATTATCACGATAATTTTTCAATATAAATGAGACCCTACTTAAAAACCAAAAGAGGGGACTTCCCTGCTAGCACAGTGGTTAAAAATCCGCCTGCCAGTGCAGGGGACACGGGTTCAATCCCTGGTCTGGGAAAATCCCACATGCAGAGCAAATAAGCCTGTGCGCCACAACTCCTGAGCCTGCGCTCTAGAGCCCACGAGCCACAACTACTAAAGCCCGTGTGCCTAGAGCCTGTGCTCCACAACTAGAGAAGCCACCGCATTGAGAAGCCCACGCACCGCAACTACTGAGTGCCTGTGCGCAGCAACGAAGACCCAACGCAGCCAAAAAAAAACAAAAGGGGGGCTGGGTTGGAAAAAATAGAATTTCCTTTGGAATTATTCTGCAAATAGGAATTTCTTTCCCTTTTAGCAATGAGAGAAAAAATTCCTAATTATATATTTCTCAACTCGTAACATATTAATACGCTGTCATTTAATCAGATGCATCCATTTTAACAAAGTGAATTTTCTGTCTCTAACTTCATGTTCTAGAACAATGTAAGTAAACTGCACAGTTTGGTGTAATATCAGAAAATACAAACCATAGAACTTTAAGAGAAAAAAATCTCAAAGAAAAATATGACTTTTATTAACAGGCAATATTTGAACAAAGTATTCAGTATATATTGTTACAGCAGCAATTCTCAGTAGAGTTCTGGGGTGTTTCTAAGTCAGATTTTTGTGAAGGTATAATTTACATACAGAGAATATATATATATATATATATGTATATATATATAACTGAGTCACTTTGCTGTACACCAGAAACTAACACAACATTGTAAATCCACTATAGTTCAATAAAAAATTAAAAAGTAATAAAATTTACATACAGTAAAATTTATCCTTTTCAATGTATGGTTCTATGAGTTCTGACAAATGCATACAGCTATGTGACCACCACCCCAATCAAGATATAGAACATTTCCTTTACCCCCAAACATTCCCTCTTGCTCCTTTGTAATGAATTCCTCACCTCAACCCCAGTTCCTGGCAACCACTGATGTGCTTTCTGTCCCTATACTTTTACCTTTTCCAGAATATCACATGAATAGACTCACAGTATGTAGCCTTTTAAGTCTGCCTTTATTCATTTAGCATAATGTCTTTGAGATCTATCTATCGTTGTTGCATGTCTCAGTAATTTATCCCTTCTTATTGCTGAGTAGTATTCTATTACTATAACATAGCCTGTTTAGGCATTCATCAGTTGAAGGACATTTGGGTTGCTTCCAGTTTTTAATGATTATGAATAAAACATATAAACATCCACATACAAGGTTTCACTCAGGCTTTAAAATGATTTTCTGAAAGTGACTTCTAGACATAGGAATTACTAAGTCATAAATATATCTACATAAATATTAGTCCGTGTTATTTTAGAAACTCAGATAATTTATTCATTATGTATCAAATGTTTATTAAACATCTACTACATAGCAGGTACTGTTCTAGGCATATGGATAAAACGATGGTCAAATGCTGGCACCAAAAAAAATAGCACCAAAATGGTGTGTTGATAAGGCAAAGCTGAGTTTATTACTTACTGATAAAAGAGACGGGTGCCTTGATGTTTTCAGTAGCATTTCCAAGGGGAAATTGGAACACTTATAAGGTTTTGGGGTCTGGTCTAAGGGGGTTTTTCAGTTTAGGGGGCTTGATTAGGATTGGATAAGAATTATGGTATAATAGCTTAGGATTAGCACACACAGCAAGGTAAAGGTTTTAAAGAGTCTTGAGAGTGTGTTAGTTTTTATTGCCACTTTAACAAATTACCACAAACTTAGAGGCCTAAAATAACACAAATTTATCATCTTACAATTTTATAAATCAGAAGTCTGACAGAGGTCTTCCTGTGTTAAGATCAGAGTGTTGGCAAGACTGCTCCTTTCCAGAGGCTCTTTTCCAGAGGCTCTTTTCCGTCTTCTAGAGGCTGCCCACATTCCTTGTCTTGTGACGCCTTCATCCATCTTCACAGTCAGCAAGGGCTGGTTGACTCCTTCTTAAATCACATCCTCTGACCTTCTGTTCTGCCTCCCTCTTCTGCTTTTGAGAGCCTTTGTGATTACTGTGGACCAACTCAAATAATTTAGGATAATCTCTCTATATTAAGGTCAGCTGAATTAGTAACCTTAATTCCATCTGCCACCTTAATTCCATTTTGCATGTAACATAGCATATTCAAGGGTTCCAGGGATTAGTACGTAAACACCTTTGAGGGGCCATTATTCTGCCCACCACACAGTGTAAACTGTCATTTAAAGTCATCTGTTGAATGGGGAAGGGATGGGTTGGGAGTCTGGGGTTAGCAGATGCAAACTGTTATCTATAGAATGGATAAACAACAAGGTCCTACTATATACCACAGGGAGCTATATTCAATGTCGCACAATAAACCATAATGGAAAAGAATATGAAAAAGAATATGTATATGTATATATATATAACTGAATCACTTTGCTGTGCAGGAGACACTACACAACAATGTAAATCAACTACACCTCAATAAAAATAAATAAATAGGGAATTCCCTGGCAGTCCAGTGGTTAGGACTCTGGTCTCCCACTGTGGGAGGCCCGGGGTACGATCCCTGGTTAGTTAGGGAACTAAGATCTTGCAAGCCGCGTGGTGCAGCCAAATAAATAAGTAAAATTAAGTCATCTATTGAAAAGTTGACTAGGTTTTTGTTCATTTAAATGAGACTTTGAGAAGTTTCTGAAATGAAAAGTTGCAATTTTTCTGTTCCTGGTCAAATGTTCCTGGAATAGTAGTAATGCTGAAGATGACAATGAAATAATAAAATTATGTTAATGTTGACAGTAATCCATGTAGATATTTAACGTTGATAGTAATCCATGTGGATACAGACTGGTTCAATTCTCAGTGTCTGACTTTGCAGCCATTTTTCAGCCTGAGTTGAAGAACATTAATATCTAGAGCCATGATCAGTCCAAATCTTCACTGTTACCTGAGGTGTCATGATTACGAATCAAATTTCTGGGGGATGGTTGTTTCAAATTGCACAAGTACCAGGTTTTCCCATTCGTAATCCTTCTGGGGAACACTGGAGAACACATATCTCAGTTACCACATCTGAGGGGCAAGGAAGCTGGAGTATTTTTTAATTCTTATTCATTTATTTATTCATTTATTTGTCCGCTCTGGGTCTTAGCTGCAGCACATGGGATCTTCCTTGCCGTGTGCAGCATCTTCGTTGAGGCACGCGGGATCTTTTAGTTGCTGCATGCGGGCTCTTAGTTGTGGCATGCGGGGTCTAGTTCCCTGACCAGGGATTGAACCCGGGCCCCCTGCACTGGGACCCGAGTCTTAACCACTGTGCCACCAGGGAAGTCCCTGGAGTATTTATATAACTACTCCTGTTGATCACTGTTGAGGGCTTTCTAGCAACTTCGGCCTGTTGCATGTAAGTAGAGCAAACTACAGCAGCCAGAGACGTTTTTCAGGCAAATAAAATCAGGAACATCTGCATAATTCAAAGTTATACTGATATTCCTGAAATGGTAGAGGTGAGGGACATGGGCGGGCAACATCCATGTCTGCTTCAATGATAGTTACTGTACATACTATGATGTGCTGGGCACAAAGCTAAACATTTTCAGATGCATTATTTAATTTTTTTAACCTTTTCCTCTCTATCTTTTCCGCTACCAGCATGCCACTGAAACTACTCACCAAGATCACCATCAGTTCCCACACTGTCAAATCCAAAAGTTGAATCTTTGTCTTTACCTTACTAGTGTTTAACACAGTTAACCATTTTCTCTTGTTTGAGACACTTTCTTCTCCTGGTTTTTGAGATGCCACACTCTCCAAGTTTCCCTCCTGGCTGCTGCTTTTCAGTCTCATTTGCAGGAGATCCTTTACCTTTCCCTGACTTCTGAATAGAGGTGTCTCAAGACTTGATCTTTAGCTCTTTTCTCTCTCTTTCTTTCTGGGATTGGCACTTTTTCTGTAAAGGCCAGATAGTAAATATTTTAGGCTTTACAGGCCAAGTGGCAAAAATCAAGGATTTCGTGTAGGTACATAATAGATTAAAACTTTTTCCCGTCAATTTTTCATGAAATTCAAAATGTAGTAATTAAGCTTTGTAATTCAAGTCTACTAATGAGAATAATAATTTTTCTTTTTTGGCAGGGAACGGGGATAACATTTCACTTACATGGGATTCAAAGTTAATATTTCCTATCATCAAATGTGATTTCAGATATTCTTCTGTTAATGCTTATCTGTTGTAAAGTTTTAAGTATTTCATTTTGAAAACATCTTTTCACACAGATAGGTACTGCCAAATACTGACATCAATCCACTGGCATGTGATATTAGTTAAGAATATTCATTGCTGGGAATTCCCTGGTGGTCCAGTGGTTAGGACTCCATGCTTTCACTGCCACAAAGTCCAGAAACCTCCATAGGCACTGTAGTTCAAGCTTAGAAAAAATATATGCTGCAAATCTGTATGGTAATAGACATTTTACTTATAACTTTGGACAGCACAGGAAGTATACAAAACAACTTGATATTGTGATTCAAAAAAAAGTTGTTGCTGAAATGACTTGTCTGCAGTAAAATTTCACATATAAACAGTTTGCCTTGTAACTTAGGTTGAACTTGTTAATAAGCATTATTGAGTCTTCAGTAAAAGCTAATTTCCAAGCCATTTAGTGTTCAACAGTCGTTGAGGGCACTTATTCACAAAAACTTCCATCTGACAACATTATTCCCAATAGCCAAAAGGTGGAAGCAACCCAAGTGTCCATTGATGGATGAATGGATAAGCAAAATGTGGTATATTCATTAACAAAATATTATTCAACCTTAAAAAGGAAGAGAAATTTGCACATGCTACAACATGAATCAACCTTGAGGATATTATGCTAGGTGAAATAAGCCAGTCACAAAAAGACAAACACTGTATGATTCCACTTATAAGAGATACCAAGAGTAGTTAAATTCATAGAGACAGATAGGAGAATGCAGTTGTCAGGGGCTGGGGTGGAGGAAATGCGGAATTATTGTTTAATGGGTACAGAGTTTCAGTTTTGCAAGATGAAACAAGTTTTGGAGATGGATAGTGGTGATGGTTGCACAATAATGTGCATGTACTTAATACCACTGAACTGTACATTAAAAATTGGTTAAGGGCTTCCCTGGTGGCGCAGGGTTGAGATGCAGGGGGACACGGGTTCGTGCCCCAGTCCGGGAAGATCCCACATGCTGCGGAGCGGCTGGGCCCGTGAGCCACGGCCGCTGAGCCTGCGCGTCCAGAGCCTGTGCTCCGCAACGGGAGAGGCCACAACAGTGAGAGGCCCGTGTACCGCAAAAAAAAAAAAAATGGTTAAGATGTTAAATTTTATGTTATATGTATTCTACCTCAATTTTAAAAATTTCTATCTCAGTCCAGAGCTCAAATAATCACAATAATACTTTACCATTACTAAGCCATCAAGCTGCTGTGTGGTATAGCAAGTCAGAATATTCAGGTTTATTTCTAAAACAATTCCTGGAACACATGGTGGTTAAGTCCAGAAGAGCAAATGAAATTCAATGTTGATACTGTTGGTCTGATGACACAGGATAAATTCAAATATTTGCAACAGGCTTTAAACACCTTACATTTTCAAAAGCTTTGTAAATCTGTCCAACTAAGCTTTTTCTCCTCCACACATATTGGTACCACCATCAATTATAACACATCTTATTCAGCTCAATGGCAGGTTATACTGAATTAGGGTTTCCTCAACTTCTTTGAAAATATTCTCATGTGTGGTTGTCCCACAGACTACTCTTAGTGGTAATTCTTCAAACTCGACATTGATTCCTTGAATAAACAACTGACTGGTATCAGTAACTCCTGTGTACTCATCAAGAGTCAAGTACATATATATGAATGGAATAGGATTGAAAGTCTAGACTAAGTCCTCATATTTATGGTCAGTTGATTTTCAACAAGGATTCTTAGACAATTCAATGGGCAAACAACAGTCTTTTCAACAAATCGTGCTGGGACAACTGTATACCCATATGCAAAAGAATGACATTGGACTCCTACTTCACAACATACAAAAATCAGCTCAAAATGAATCCAAGCCCTAATTGTAAAAGCTAAAACTATAAAACTCTTAAAAGAAAACATAGGAGGCTTCCCTGGTGGCGCAGTGGTTGGGAGTCCACCTGCCGATGCGGGGGACGCGGGTTCGTGCCCTGGTCCGGGGGGATCCTGCATGCCGCGGAGTGGCTGGGCCCGTGAGCCATGGCCACTGGGCCTGTGCGTGCTGAGCCTGTGCTCCGTGGCGAGAGAGGCCACGACAGTGAGAGGCCCACGTAACGCAAAAAAAAAAAAAAAAAAAAAAAAAGGCATAAATCTTCAATGGTTTATTAGGTTAGATAGGACACCAAAAGTACAAGCAACAAAAGGAAAACGTAAACTGGACTTCAACAAAATTAAAAAGTTTTGTGCTTCAAAGGACAACATCAATAAAGTGAAAAGACAAAAGACAAATACCCGGTTTTTGAAAAATGCACAGAGGTTTTGTTTTGTTTTGGCTTTCCTCAAAAGGTTAAGCATAAAGTTACCATATAACCCAGAGTTTTTTGGGGTTTTTTTTTTGCGTTACACGGACCTCTCACTGTTGTGGCCTCTCCCGTTGCGGAGCACAGGCTCCAGATGCGCAGGCTGCATGTGGGATCTTCCTGGACTGGGGCACGAACCCACGTCCCCTGCATCGGTAGGCGGACGCTCAACCACTGCGCCACCAGGGAAGCCTTAACCCAGAGTTTTAAGAATACAGCCAAGAGAATTTTTAAAAGTCCTCAAAAAACTTGCACAAGAATGTCCATGGCAATATTATTCATAATAGCCAAAAGATGGAAAACAACATCAGTGTCCAACTAATGAATGGACAATGTGGCATGTCCATACAATAGAATATTATTTGGCAATAAAAAGAAATGAAATACTGATATATGCTACACTATAGACGAACCTTGTAAACTTTATGCTGACTGAAAGAAGTCAGCACAAAGGACAATACACAGTATGCTTCCATTTATACGAAATGTTCATAATAGGCAAATCTACAGAGACCGAAAGAGATTAGTGGTTACCTACAGCTGGGTGCTTGGGGGCGAAATGGGTAACGACTGCTAATGGGTACAAGGTCTCTTTTGAGGGTGATAAAAATGTTCAAAAATTGATTCTGGTGTTGGCCGTACAACTCTGAATTATATACTTTCAATGGGTGAATTGTATGGCATGTTCATTATATCTCAAGAAGCTATTACAAAAAAATTAAAGAGTCAAGGAAAACCAGTCGACATGACTTAGCTTGTGTCTTAATTGACTATTGATGTTGCTCTCAATGTCTTCAGCTCTGAGTAACTGTTCTCACAGAAAGGCTAATAATCTTAAACAAGTTTATTTTCTGTGGATATATTTCTTTGGCTGCTACAATCAAACATGATGTAATGAATCTGCCATCAGTAAATGACTTTCCTTGCTTGCATAATAAGTCACTCAGAAACTTTGGTTAAAGTCTCTTTTTCATTTTTTAAATTGTTTGAAGAAATTCAGTTGTAATGAGATATTCCATTTAAAATTTCCAATGTCTTTTATGATCAGAAGTCCCATTCATTTCTGCAATATTCTATTGGTTGCACAAGTCAGCCCCATCCAGTGTGAGAGGGGACTGTACAAGGACATGAATACCAGGACTCAGAAGTCATTGGGAGCCATTTTAGAGGCTGCCTATCACAATGCCTTGTTAAGAAAAGGGAATCAACAAAAAATGTTGCTGTAAAAATGATCCTAATGCAAACATTAAGAAAAGTAGTTAGTACAAATTCACACATAGGTCATAGTCTGTATACATATCTGCATCCGCAAAATAAAATCCAAGTATACTATTAAGGCAAATGAGAATATTAATGATTTTGTTATTATTAATTTATTCATTCTTTCAACAATTATTGGTAGAGTGCCTATGATACACCAAGTAGCATTCTAAGCACTCTTGGTCTTAGGAGCAGTAGTGAACAAATAGTCCTTGTTCTCATGGGGCTTCCATTTTAGTGGAGAAGAAACACACACACACAACTCTAAATTTCTGGGTATAAATGTAAAGAAGAAAAAGCAGAGCAAAGGGATAGAATGAGTTCAGGGGTTATTTCAGCTAGGTTGTCTAGGAAAAACTTCTCAAAGGAGATGAGCAGAAGCTTGAATGTGGTCTTTGAATAAATGTTTACTTTAAAATATATGAGCATTAGGTTTTTAAAATTATTGCATAACAAATTGCTCAAAACTTAGTGGCTTAACACAAAAATAACCATTTATTATCTCTCACAATTTCTGTGAGTCAGGAATTCAGGTGTGGCTTTGCTAAACAGTTCTGGCTTGGGTCTCTTAAGAGGCTGTAGTTATATGAAGACTGAACTCCGGATGGAGGACCTCCTTCCCAGGTGGCTCCTGGATGTGACTGGCAGGTTGCTGCTGGTTGTTGCTTGGAGGACTTAGTTCCTCTCCACAAGGGTTTTTCTACAAGGTTGCTTGAGTATCTTCATACCACAGAGGCTGGTTCATCCTAGAGTGAATGTTTCAAGAGACAAGGCAGAAACTGTAATGCCTTTTATGACCTAGCCTCTGAAGTCACACACTGTCACTTTTGTACTGTTGTACTGGTCACAGAGGTTAGCCCTTATTCTTTTTTTTGGTTAGCCTTTATTCAGTGTGGGAAGGGACTATACAAGGCCATAAAGAACAGGAAATAGGATCTTTGGGAACCATCTAGAAGGGTAGTTATACCAATCCAAACCATAGTTTTCCTTCATATGATTTCAAGCAATTTACACAGGAAAAAAAACTCACTAATGAACAGTAAATTCTACATTTTTTTTATATTGGTTCAATTTCATTTCCAGTCCTTATCCACATGCATAACCTGTGTACATTAACACTTATAGAAGACTCCACCCAACAATAGCAGAATATACATTCTTTTCATAGTGCACTCAGAACATTTAGTAAAGTGTATTTACTAAGGTAGTCCATATTCCAGATCGTAAAACAAGTCTCAATAAAGATAAAAGGATTCAAGTCATACAAGATATTTCCAGGTATTATATCTGACCACAGTGGAATTAAACTAGAAATCAATAACAGAAACATCTCTGGAAAATCCCCCAATATATGGAAACTGAATAATACACTCTATATAACCCATGGGTCAAAGAAGAATTCCAAAGGAAAAATTAGACAATATTTTCTATTTCATTTATAAACTTAAATGTTTATAAAAGTACAAAATCACAGTTTTGAAAATGTGAGTTCTCTTTGTGAGAAGATTTTTAACTAAAAATTCAATTCCTTTATAAATATACAAGTATTTAGGTCATCTGTTTATTCTTGAGTGAAACTTGTTAGTTCGGGTTTCAAGGAATTTTTCCATTTTACCTAATTTATTAAATGAGTAAAGTTGTCTTATTATTCCCTTAGTGTCTTTTTAATATATGTGGAATCTGTAGTGATAGCATATCTCTCATTTCTGATATTGGTAATTTGCCTCTTCTCTCTTTTTGTTCTGAGCTGTCTGGCTAGAGATTTATTGACTTTATTAATCTTCTCTTAGAACTACCTTTTATGTTATTTTATTTTATCTCATTTTATTTATTTACTGGCCACACCGAGGGGCTTGTGGGATCTTATTTCCCTGACTAGGGATCGAACCCAGGCCCTCGGCAGTGAGAGCGAGGAGTCCTAACCACTGGACTGTCAGGGAATTCCCATAGAACTACCTTTTAGATTCACTGACTTTCTCTATAGTTTGTTTTCTATTTCATTGATCTCTGCTCTTGATCTTTATTATTTCCTTTCTTCTGTTTGTTTCAGGATTTATTTGCTTTTCTTTTTCTAGTTTCTTAAGGTGCAAGCTGAAGTCATTGTTTTGAGAACTTTCTTTTTCTCTAATATTTAGTGCTATTAATTTTCTCTAAGTATGCATCAGAAGCATCCCACAAATGTTCTGCTTTCATCTTTGGTTAGTTAAAAGTATTTTTTGGGAAAAAAAAAGTATTTGGGGGACTTCCCTGGTGGTCCAGTGGTTAAGACTCTGTGCTTCTACTGCTGAGGTCCCAAGTTTGATCTCTGGTCGGGGAACTAGTATCCCACAAGCTGTGCAGTATGCCAATATATATATATATATATATATATATATATATATATATATATATATATATAGTAATATTCCTTTTGAGTTCATGAGTTCATTTTTTTAAATTAATTAATTTATTATTTATTTTTGGTTGCATTGGGTCTTCGTTGCTGCACATGGGCTTTCTCTAGTTGCGGCAAGCAAGGGCTGCTCTTCATTGCGGTGCATGGGCTTAATTGCGGTGCGCGGACTTCTCTTTGTGGTACACAGCCTTCTCATTGTGGTGGCTTCTCTTGTGGCGGAGCACAGGCTCTAGGCACTTGGGCTTCAGTAGTTGCGGCACGAGGGCTCAGTAGTCCTGGCTTGTGGGCTCTAGAGTGCAGGCTTAGTAGCTGTGGCGCACAGGCTTAGCTGCTCAGCAGCATGTGGGATCTTCCCGGACCAGGGATCAAACCCATGTCCCCTGCATAGGCAGGCAGATTCTTAACCACTGTGCCACCAGGGAAGTACCAATGAGTTCATTTTTGATCTGTGAGTTATACAGAAGTGTTGTTATTCAGTTTCCATATATTGGGGACTTATCCAGAGATGTTTCTGATATTGATTTCTAGTTTAATTCCACTGTGGTCAGATATACCTTGTCTGTGCTATAAACAAAGAAAAACAAAAGAGCATTTTTGCTCACCACCCAATTCTACAGGGATTAACCTGCTGCAGACACTCACAGACAGTGCAGTCCATGCTTCAGACAGAGGAAATGACAATATCAGGATGCTCTGCGCTTTTGACAAGGAGGACCCTTAGATGTATATCTCAGGAAGAATTTTAATGAACTCAGATTCTTGCATCTTCCCACACATAGGAAAGCACTAAAATCATATAGATATCATGAGATATCTATTCTTTGTGACTAGCAGTAATCTTTTACCAAGATGTATACTTGAGTGCCAAAAATATCACATATAAACTGGCTTCTCTCCCACCTCTTCGGAGCAGTATACTCAGAGCTACTGAGTAGCTGTCTGCTGGGCTATAGTCCTCAGTAAGACCCTGAATAAAACTCACAACTCTGACTCACTTTGCTGTACAGCAGAAACTAACACAACATTGTAAATCAACTATACCCCAATAAAAGTTAATTTTAAAAAATTTCTTTCAGGGACCTCCCTGGTGGTCCAGGGGTTAAGAATCCCCCTTCCAATGCAGGGAACGTGGGTTCGATCTCTGGTCAGGGAACTAGGATCCCACATGCCGTGGGGCAACTAAGCTCAAGAGCTCTAGAGAGCAGCAACTGGAGAGCCCTCATGAAGCAACGAAAGATCCTGCATGCCACAGCAAAGATGCCGTGTGCTGCAACTAAGACCCGACACAGCCAAATAAATAAATATTCAAAAAAATTCTTTCAGTTGACTTGAATCCTTTTAGCTTTATTGAGTCTTGTTTTACAATCTGGAATATGGGCTACCTTGGTAAATATACCTTAGTAAATATTCTGGATGCACTTTCAAAAGAATGTGTACTCTGCTATTGTTGGATGGAGTGTTCTATAAATGCTAATTATGTCAAATTGGCTGGTTGAATTGTTCAAGTCTTCTATACCTTTAGTGATTTTCTGTCTACTTGTTCTGCCAGTTACTGAGTATCGGTATTGAAATCTTTGACTATACTTGTGGATTTGTCTATTTCTCATTTTATTATTTCCATCAGTTTTACTTCTCATATTTTAAAAATCTGTTATTATTTATAAATGTTTAGGATCATTATGTCCTCCTGAAGAATTGACCACATTGTCATACAGAGTGACTTTCTTTGGCCCTGGTAATATTCTTTCTTCTGAAATCTACTGGTCTGATATTAATATAGTCTCTCTAGTTTTCCTTTTATTAGTGTTAGTGTACCTATGTGTGTGTTTATATTTAAGGTGCATTTCTGGTTGGCAGCGTGTCTTGCTCTTTTATCCAATCCAATAATCCCTAACTTTTCATTGGAGTGCTTAGATCATTTATATATAATGCGATTACAGACATGATTAGGTTTAAATCTGTCATGTTGATATTTATTGTCTGTTTGTCCCATTTGAGTTTGTTTCCTTTTCCTCTTTTACTTTTTTTTTTTTTTGAATTCCATTTATTTCCTTTGTTGGATTATTAGCTATAGTGCTTCCTTTTGTTATTTTATTGGTTTATAGGGTTCATAGTATATTTAATCATTCCCTGTTAGGACTTTCCCCAAGAGAAATGAAAGCATATATCCACACAAAGACTTATACATGAATGTTCATAGCAGCTTTATTTGTAATAGCCAAAACCTGGAAACAGTCTAAATGGCCATCAACACATGAATGGATAAACAAATTTGGTATATCCATACAGTGGAATACTACTATCAATAAAAAGGAATGAACTGTTGACAGCCACAAGAACAAGAATGATTCCCAAAATAATTATGCTGAGAGAAAGAAGGCAGACCAAAAAAGTACATACTATATAATTCTATTTATATAAATTTAAAAAATGCAAACTATTCCATAGTTAAATAAACTATATTTGTAGTTGTCTGGGGATTGGTGGGGGATAGGGTGAGAAAAGAGGAATGGGTGGGAAGGATTCCAAAAGGGCACATGGACGCTTTGTGGGGCAAGGTTTAATTATCTCGCTTGTGGTGATGATTTCATGAGTGTATACATACGTCAAAATCCATCAGATTATACACTTTAAATATGTGCAGATTATTGTAGGTCAAGTGCATCTCATAAAGTTTTAAAAAGAAAATTGAAGGGAATTTCCTGGCGGTCCAGTGGTTAGGACTAGGCACTTTCACTGCCATGGCCAGGGTTCAATCCCTCTTTGAGGATCTGCAAGCCACAAGGCAAGAAAGAAAAAAAGAGAGGGAGAGAAGGAAAGAAAGAAAGAAAGAAAGAAAGAAAGAAAGAAAGAGAAAGGAAGGAAGGAAGGAAGAAGGAAAGGAAGAAAGAAGGAAAGGAAGAAGGAAGGAAGGAAAGAAAGAAAGAAAAGAAAATTGGAAAGTAAGGAAATAAAAAGTATAATTTATAATCTTACCACCCAAATATGGTAACTATTAGCAACTTGGTCACTATCAGACTCTATAGACACATTTTCAGATACCCAAGTGGTATCTGAAAATTTTCACAAACTGTAGTATTCCATTATGTTAAAAATAGTTTGACATTTCTCCCATTGCTAGCGTCAGTTTATATTTGCCAAGGTAGTAGTTGCTATTATTGTTATAATTATACTGAAATGAATACTTTTATTACCCAGTCATCCAAACAACAGATCTTGAAACCTTCCTAGGTATACCTCTCTTACCACCAAAATCAAGCGATCACTAAATTCTGTCATTTCTACCTTCTCAGTATCTCTCATATCTGTCACCTCCTTTCCACTCTCATCTTTAATGTGTTAAGTTAGTATAATTGTGTTAGGCTTGCATAAATTACAAACAAGAACACAAAAATCATACAACAGGGACTCTACTGTAAGGGGATGTGTTCCCTCTGGCCTTGCAGAGAGTGATGGGGATGAGTAGCTGTATCAAGGCTCTGAGGATCAAGGTCCCCAGGAGTGACCCTCATTTTTCTTCTGAAAAATTGAAATAATATCTCTCATTCTTTTATCTTAATGTTAAAGATATTAAACCAGTAAATCTAGTAAAATGTGAAAAAAATTTTCTTGGACATTTAAATGTTGATTACAAGCTGATCAATTAATTAAATAACTATATTTTATATATCTGAGTATTAATCACACACACATATATATTTGCATGGGCTCAACAACTCTTTCTCAGCCAAATACACCTCCCTTGAAAGGCTTTACCAAACTCTCCCTGCAATTGTCTACTCTAAGCTCTCTAGTGACTTAAGCTTGCACCACTTAAGACACGTCTATAAGTATTTATTAATTAATAGCCTATGAATCCTCAGAGGACAAGGACAGGTACTTAATACTAGCTGTTAAATTTTATGTGAATGAGTGTTTTCTCCTTTGTCCACATACTCACTGATTCCCCTCAAGGCAGCTAATTAGTTAGGGATGATTTTCTTTGTGCAAGTATCTAGTTGTATTGGCTTATATGTTTAGTGATACTATGGATTTGCCTAGTACAGAACCAATCTTTTTAGAGGACCCTCAGGACTTCTTAAGGAAGGGAATTGTTTTATCAAGTGTATACCACAATGTCCATGTAAAAATGTTACCCAATAGTTCCATGGTTTTTCATTCTTGATTTTGTCCAGAATTTTGGGGAGAGTAAGATCCAGTGCTGGGGATTTATCAACGGGGTTTAATAGCATTTATTATCTGTAACTCAAGTGGCTTGTAGCATATGGCAACTTGTACTATGTCTTATTTAATTTTAAATTAACATAGTATTCGTTAATCATAGCAGGTTGAACCCAGGTGTATACTACTGCAAACTCACAATATGTCACATTCAAGTAATAAAAAAAAAAATAATAAAAATAAACCCACTGAAACAGCACAAACAGGAGAGGAGTACACAGGGGCGCAGTTTCTTACATAAACTTAGCACCACTCTGTCTTCGAGCCCTCCCTGCACCTTGGCTGACAAGTGTATGGTACCATCAAGTTTGGAGCCTTTGCAAAGTTCTGTGGCATAAATTGGTTTGCTTCCTGTTGACTTTCCATCACTGTAGACCAACAATTTGGCCTTGTTTTGTTGTTTAAGTTGGCATTCAGGATTCTATCAACTTTCCAGCTTCCAAAAGAGTTGCAATTTCTCATGTTTCATCTCCTCTCTTTTTCTCTTTGCCTTATGGGTTTATGATCTTTGTTTCTTTTCTACCATTTTAGTTAGGTGTCGGGAGGAATGGTAATAAACATGGGTTCGATTTGCTATGTTTCAATGAAAGTCTTCTTTCCATTGTTCTCAATGTTTTTGTGTGTGTCTCCCCAACAGATAGTGAACTCCAAGGAAATCACTGTTGAAGTGTTATTTATACATTGTGGTACAGTACCTTCCAAACAAAAGTTATACTACTGTTTGTGTTTATTACTGATTACCTTGAATAGCACGCACAAGTGTCTTTGGGGGTACACAAAAGACTTTTCAAGGACATTGGCAATTTCCAGGTCCTCAACTTCCATCTGTAACCTCTCCTAAAATTCATCTGAGAATGTCTGCAACCCAGGTATTGTACTGGCTTTCCTTTCTCTCTTCCTCTCTCACACTGCCTTTCTCCCTCTTTCACACACACCACCACCACCACCACCACCACCCCTACATCTTTTTATTTATTTATTTATGGCTGCCTTGGGTTTTCGCTGCTGTGCGCAGGCTTTTTCCACTTGCGGAGAGCAGGGGCTACTCTTCGTTGTGGTGTGAGGGCTTCTCATTGAAGTGGTTTCTCTTGTTGCGGAGCACAGGCTCTAGATGCGTGGGCTTCAGTAGTTGTGGTACGTGGGCTCAGTAGCTGTGGCATGTGGGCTCAGTAGTTGTGGCTCGCAGGCTCTAGAGTGTGGGCTCAGAAGTTGTGGTGCACGGGCTTAGTTGCTCCACGGCACGTGGGAATCTTCCCAGACCAGGGATCAAACCAGTGTCCCCTGCACTGGTATGCGGATTCTTAACCACTGCGCCACCAGGCAAGTCCCCACACCTAAATCTTTTTATGGAACAATTTTCCTAGGATGTATAAACCCACAGGACAGTATATAAAAATACAATTTGAAATATTACTTTGGGCCAATTTCTTTCAATTAAGGCACCATAACCCAAGGTCTGAATATGGATATATATTTGGCCTATGTCTCAATTTAGATATACTGTAGAGTGGGGAATGGGAGGAAGTAATGACAAAATTTTTTTTTTTTGACTGCACAATGCAGCATGTGGGATTTTAGTTCCCCAACCAGGGATCGAAACCTCGTCCTCTGTCCTCTGCATTGGAACCACGGAGTCTTAACCACTGGACCACCAGGGAAGTCTCTAATGGCAATTTTTAATTAAAGACTTAGTCTCTTCCACCTGTTGTCAAAGAACTTTGCTGCTGAGGAAGAGTCCTGTGAAAGTAAAAAAAGCTAAGCTGAGAAATGTTGAATTAACTAATTTTTTCCTGCTAATGGCAGGTCTCCATGTCTTAACTACCTACCTTAGAACACTATTATACAAAATGTATAAGAAACCTACTAAGCACCCAGATCATGGATTCTAAACACCATTCTCCAATTAAAAATCAGGGCAGGCCTCTTGGAGAAGTGGTTGCTTCCAAATATGGGGCAAGGAGTCCACAAGATGAACCCGGAACGTCTTGTGGTCCCACAAAGTAAGGAAGTCCTAACAAAAAGATAAGGATTTGTTGAAAGAATGAAGGAGCCTACCTGAAGGAACTCTTCTAATAGCCAAAGGTGGAAGAATTTGAGCAATAAAGCAACACTATTATTGAATTTTAACCCACAGAACAAAATAAACATCCAGGAGTCCACAGTACCATTGATTAAATGAATGGGGGAGAAGAGGCAACTCTTCCTTAAGAGTATAATTCCAATTAGTGTAGAAGAGGGAAATGGAAAATCACCATTTGCAAAACATCACAGTAATAATTGTTCTAGACAAGACCCACTAAAAGTAGTGGCTGACTGTAAGGACAAACAATTTGCAAAGTCTCAAAGTATCTCCTCCAAGATATATATCAACTAAAAGGGGAAAGACAGTAACTTTGCAATGGAGAAACCTGATGAAACCACCTTCACTAAGTAATCAAGGTCAACATCACCAATAATAAATGACTTATCGATATTGGGAATTCTTCATTTCTGTGATATTCTTCCAAAAAGCATAACATCAGTTCAATCATGAGAAAACACTAGGCAAACCCAAATTGAGGGACATTAGACAAAATAACTGATCAATACTCTTCAAAAGTGACAAGGGCATGAAAGACAAGGAAAGACTAAGGAACTTAGCCTCAGACTTAGAAGTAACTAAATGTACTTTCTGGGTAATATAATGGAACAGAAATAGAACATTACTGGGAAAGCTGATGAAATATGAGTAAGGCTTTTGATTTAATTAACAGTAGTTTATCAAATATTAATTTCTTGGTTCTGATTATTGTACTATGGTTATATAAGATACTAACATTAGGGGAAGCTAGGTGAGGTGTACAGGGAAATTGTAATATTTTTACAAATTTTCTGTAAATCTACAGTCAGTTCAAAATAGCAAGTTAGGGCTTCCCTGGTGGCGCAGTGGTTGAGGGTCGGCCTGCCAATGCAGGGGACACGGGTTCGTGCCCGGGTCTGGGAGGATCCCACATGCCGCAGAGCGGCTAGGCCTGTGAGCCATGGCCGCTGAGCCTGTGCGTCCGGAGCCTGTGCTCCGCAACGGGAGAGGCCACAACAGTGAGAGGCCCGCGTACCGCAAAAAAAAAAAAAAAAAAAAAGCAAGTTAAAAAAGTAAATAAAACCATGACTATAAAGTACACCTTCTCTGTACTTTTTTCCATTTCCAGTGCTAACTTGGCCTAATGCCATATTTTGATCCCAAGACAAATTTACTATATTATATAGTCATACTAACAAATGTTTGTGGAGTGAAAACCTATGATCTAATTATGTCTCCTTTTGATATGTTTGTGGTTGTGGTTGAGAAATAATACATTTATTACATTTGCCAGGGATTCAACATCCAGAGTTCTGCTTTTAGGCAGGATGGGGAGAAACTCTTTGGAAGTTACTCTCCACTTTGCCATTGATTCTTCTTTTTTGAGTAAACTGTGTGACTAGAATAAAGCTCCTGTCCTCTGTACTTTCCCAGGTATACATTTTAACATCTGTAATAGTAAAAATAATTAGAATTTAAATGCTCTTACCATGTAAATGGATAAGAAGTGGCATTAAGTAAAACAGCAAAGAGAGAAAAGCAGCTTATTAAGCTCGTCAGCACAAACTGAGCTTTATTTAACTGCAAGTGATGTAACCTATGTACACATTTGTTTCCCTTCCAAGTTTAACTGCTAAAATTGTCCTCACAGAGATTACATTGTAAATTGTATTTCATTAGTAATTTATTAAATTTGCCTGTCAATTGACACATTCTGTATGGAGCCTTAAAATGATGTTTTGAGAGTTTATTTACAATCATTGAAAGCAACGGTTCTGTAAAACAGGTAATTACAGCTCTTTAAGCTCACAACATACATATATTTAAACATTTAAATAGATTTTCTTCAAAAGTAATTTTCTACTGCTTTTTCATAAAAATATAAAAAGACAACATCTGTAGTTTTAAAAATCTATATTTAACCCAAATCAAGATTTTTCTACAAATGATACCTCTTTCCAAAAAGTTTAAAAGACATCACAAAATAATGTGATGTTAAACCAAATAATTTCACCATGGCCTGGTACTTTACTTTTAAGAAATACTGTGCAATATTTCTTCTTAAACTTTCATGCTAGATTTCAACTGTGTATATGCTATGTCAACATACCAGATTAATCCAAGTCATTCATATTTATGCAGTAGACTGTCATATACGACCAGTTACCAGATGAACTGTCATACCACAATTGCAAAATGGTAAAAGGCAATCTTTATGAAAACTTAATATTTTAGTAAAAGGCAACCAACATTACTCTAATTTTCTGTAAAAATTACCTCTCTTCCTCCTACCATTTTTTTCCCCTTTGAATGGTACCTTTTATAGCATATCAATACAAAGGTGTTTATATCACTTTTACTTAAGTTAGCTTTTTAAATGACTGTTTTCTTTTCTGATACACTGAATTTATCAAAAGGCACCAAGATTAGAGTCCTATGTAGTTTCAGAATTTTGTTCCTTTTTAAGTTCCTCTAGAATAATTTTTGTCATAAAAGGGTAACTCTAAGAACCAGAAGAAAATGAATGATACAACACAGTAACTTGAAACTTGTACCATCCAAAAGGTATACATTTATTAATAGATTCCTTGAACTTTTCACTTAGGACAAGAAGTCAGAACAACTTTCTGAACATAAACATAAAAATAGAGCACATTTATTAACAGTAGGAAAACTCTAAGCTTATAGAGGTATTAAATCTTACATAATAACATACAGCCAAAAGCATTAGAAATTCACTGCCTGACAGATATTCTGATGCATTATCCTGAAAACATGTCTGATACATAGCACTAACATATAACAAAGTATGGCATTTATTTCACAGGGAGAAAAGATAGGTTTCATCACAAAAAGATTTACTAGGTTTCAGCTTTGATTAATTTTAGAGATATATTTTAAAGATAAAAAAAAACAAGATTCACCCCTAAAATAAAAAAGTCTTTATATATATAATCCATTATTAATACTCTTTATGCTCTTACAATGTAAAACATTTAGAAACTTTTGAACTCTAAAAATTTTGATCAGTTAACCTATTTGGTCTTAACACATTCTAAATTCCCTTCTGAGAATCGCATTAATGTTTTTAGTCCATCAGTCCAACATGGATGGAACAGTTCTATTTCTTTTTCTTCTTCTTTGGTGGTTCATCCTCAGAGCTAGAGCTGCTGCTGCTGCTACTGGAAGAGCTGGAATCTGAGTCTGAATCGGAGGACGAGGAAGAGCTTGTGGAAGAGGCTGAAGATGATGAACTGGAGGAGCTTTCATCAGAGTCACTGTCCTCTGAGGAGGATGAGGTAGAGGTCTCTTCACTCTCTGATGAAGAATCACTGGCTGAACTGTCACTGCTATTGCTACTGGAACTGGTTACACTCTTAGACCTATTAGACAATTATATGCATGAGAAGCTGACATTTAATAGAATATTTAAAAGCAATTTCACTTGAGTATTATGTATATATATATACTGAAGCTTTGCTAGCATGTTATCTCTAGATTTGATGTTTTGAGGATTGCCTAACTGTAATAACCCCACCATGCCCACCCTCTCCCCCCAACCACAAGGTCTTTTTTTTTTTTTTTTTTTTTTTTATGGTACGCGGGCCTCTCACTGTTGTGGCCTCTTCCTTTGCGGAGCACAGGCTCCAGACGCGCAGGCTCAGCAGCCATGGCTCATGGGCCCAGCAACTCCACGGCATGTGGGATCTTCCAGGACCAGGGTACGAACCCGTGTCCCCTGCATCAGCAGGTGGACTCTCAACCACTGCACCACCAGGGAAGCCCCACAAGGTCTTTTACTACAGCAATTTAACTCTCTTGGATGGAGTCTGAGATAAGTGTACCTACTATACTATGCTCCAGAGTGAATGATGTTAGAATAAAGTTGCAGTTTAACAACTGGGTTTATTTAAACCTCACGTACAGTGGTAAATGCTTCATAACCTTAACTACTTTATACCAGATACAGCTGGTCAATAATTTCTTACCACTCTAATAACATTTCCTAATCCAAGACAAGAGAAATTACTTACTATTTCCATGTATAAGGACTCTAGAAAGTTGGAGAAAAAGGATAAATGAAGGAAGAAACTCCAGATAGGTAAACAGAGGAACATATCAGAAAACAGGATGATATTTAATCATGGATTGCAAACAAGAGACTTCAGATCCAAATCTTTTAACTATTATTTTAAAATCACACACCCCATCCCTCCAACTAGTATTATATATTATCTATATAATACTAAAGCCACACATACCTTTTTTTCTTGGTCTTTCTTTCTACATTAGTTTCTCCAATGCTGATAAATGTGAAGGGGGGAAAAGCTCCTGTTAATACAGTGATTATAAACAGCTCAGACAAACGCTTCTGCTATCCCCAAAACTTTTTTCATTGGAGAAACACTTTGTCTTTTATAACATGTACTGAGAGTCCAGTGTTTATTGCTATAATCAAGAGGAAAGTTTCCTGTTGCAGGTGTATATGGTACATGCAGTCAACTTAACCAGCACTTAAGCAAGACAAATGTTATCAACTGTACTTTAGAAGCCAGGTTAAGTTAGTAGTTAAGATGACCAAACGCACCAATTTGATTGTTTTTTAGTTTTTTCCCAACTCATCTATTTTATTTATTCATTCTTGGCTGCACTGGGTCTCCATTGCTGTGCACAGGCCCTCTCCAGTTGCAGCGAGAAGGGGCCACTCTTCTTTGCGGTGTGCAGGCCCCTCACCATGGTGGTCTCTCCTGTTGCGGAGCATGGGCTCTAGGTGTGTGGGCCCCAGCAGCCATAGCACACAGGCCCAGTAGCTGTGGCTCATGGGCTCCAGAGTGCAGGCTCAGCAGCTGTGGCGCACAGGCCCAGCTGCTCCGCGGCATGTGGGATCCTCCCAGACCAGGGCTCAAACTCGTGCCCCCTGCATTGGCAGGCGGACTTCTAACTACTGTGGCACCAGGGAAGCCCCTCTTTTTTAGTTTTGAACTTAGATTGACATGGCTAAATTGACTATTTAGCGAACAACAGAACAAAGCAAGTAATAGCACAACAGCTGTAATTTATAATTTGGGTTTCTAGAATGGTATTATAAATGGCCATTTCATATCAAAAAAGCAACCTTTAATTTAAAAAAAATTTTCTTAATTGATTCACTTTGCTGTACACCTGAAACGAACACAACATTGTAAATCAACTATACTCCAATAAAAATAAAAAGTAAAAATAAAACAAACAAAAAAAATTAAAAACTGTTTCTTGTGACTTCCTTGGCAGTCTAGGAGTTAAGACTCTGTGCTTCCACTGCAGGGAGCCCGGGTTCGATCCCTGGTCTGGGAACTAAGATCCTGCATGCCGTGAGGAATGGTCAAAAAAATTTAAAAAACAAAAACAAACAAAATATTTCTTTTTCTGCATGTCCCCCAAACGTTCAGTTATTTACTGCTTAAGAACCAGAGACTTAATACTTCAAGACTGTGTTCCCTCACATTATTTATAAAGAACAAAGTCTGGAGATTGCTGAGTGAAATACACAAATGGCTTGCTGCTATACTGCTGCCAAACAACATGCATACTAAATCAGGCTTTCAAATTACAGATTTACTTCTATTACTATATACTGTCCTGTAAATTTAACA